>NC_091480.1:90462579-91097579 GCF_036971445.1 Narcine bancroftii
ATGACACCACGGTTGTCGGCAGAATCGCAAACATCAATGAGGAATCGTACAGGAGGAAGATAGATCAGCTTGTTGAGTGGTGTCACACCAACAACTTTGCACTCAAGGTTAGCAAAACCAAGGAGATGATTGTGGACTTCAGGAGGAAGTCAGGAGAACATGATCCAGTCCTCATCGAGGGCTCAGTAGTGGAGAGGGTTAAGAACTTCAACTTTCTGGGTGTCAACATCTCTGAGGACCTGTCCTGGAGCCTCCATGTCGATGCAATCACAAAGAAGACTAATCAGCAGCGATACTCTGTGAGGTGTTTGAGGAGATTTGGTATATCACCGAAGACTCTCAAAGACATCTACAGATGTACCATGGAGAGCATTGTCTAGTTGCATACTATCTGATACAGAGGCGTCAATGCTCAGGATAAGAAAAAAACTCCAGAGGGTTGTTAACTTAGCCTGCAACATCATGGGCACCAGTCTTCGCTCTATCGAGGATATCTGCAAGAGGTGGTGTCCTCATGGACCCTCACCACCCAGTCCATGCCCTCTTCACTCTGTTACCATCAGGAAATAGGTACAGGATTCTCAGGACAAGCACTCCATGGCACAAGGATGGCTTCTTCCCCATAGCCATCAGATTTGTGAATGATCAAGGAACCAAAGATACTGCTTTACTTTGACTTTTTGTTCACTATTTTTATTTATTTTTTGTAAGGTGATGTTTATGCTGTGATTCTGCCACATTTCATGACTTGTTGATGACAATAAATTCTGATTCAGATTCAAGGATATTACGAGTAACTTTGGTCTCTTTACCTCAACAATCTTGAATCAAAGATTCATCAGACTAATCTCTGGGATGGAGGAGAGATTGGATTAATTTGGGCTCTACTCAGTTGAGTTTAGAAGAATGGAGGGAGATTTCATTGAGGTGCCAAAAATCCTGCCAGCATCTGAAGGTGGATGCAGGTAGGATTTCATCCTGACTTAGGGTCATTTTCTCAGCAAACAGGATAAAAAATAAGGAGAAAGTTGTTCACTCAGATGGCAGTAATTTGTAGAATTCTGCTGAGGACAGGTAATTAACTGATTTTTAAAAATTGGTCCAATTCCTTTCACAAGAGACATCATGGGCCGTGGGCAGACAATGGGACTTTAGTGTCAAGATCGAGAAGAAGTCAATCTTTATATTTATATCTTGGTCAATCTTCCTCATACTTTATGATCCAGACATCTTCTGCTGCATGTTTGGCCAATTGTTTTCACAACCAAAGATCTGACTCTTGTTTTGTTTCTCTTTTTGTTTTGCCTCACTGCTTCTTATTTGTCTTGTGTTCAATGTTCTCTCTACTCTTCCACCCTTTGTATTACCTGGTCATTCAGTCAGGGTTGGTAGTTCAAAAGACAATGACTGCATTCTTCTCACTTCCTGACATTTAGCACCATCGATTTCTGCAGCCCAAGTGGTTCAGATATGTTAAAAATCCAGTGAATTTTATTTTTTTAGCTTCAGATGAAAGTCAAAGGAGAACAATATTTGATGTGGTATAAAATCTTTGAAAACTCAACAGTTTTTTTTTCTTCCCAGAGCTTTTGGATACTGGTTTTCTCATGATTATGACGTGCAACAACTTGCAATTACAATCTCCCCTCACAGTGGGCCCTTTTAAAGTAGCATTTTTCAATGACATTACATGAAAACGACCCATAATCAAGTAGAGGACTGGAGATGGGAAAAGGCAACATGAGTGACAGATGGAGAATCAGGAAATGCAGTTTTGGATAGTTGCACTCATGTTCAGCAGGAGGAACTGGGGGTGGGAAAGATTTCTGCTCCATGGGAGTAAGAAGTTTGTTCATGCTCAATAATAGAATTCCCAACAGCAGTTCAGAAAAGAGGTGCTATTAATACATACATTTTGAATCAATTTCTTTGGAATTCAGTGCCGAACCATTTTCATCAACCATAGGTTGTATTGTGGGCACCATCTTACACCACCACAGTTGATCTCCAAGGGTATAAAGCCATTCATGTGAGAGACTGTGATATAATGGTGAAGTTACAGCTTCAAATCTGTCACATTGTGAATAAAACTCATATGTCATGTGTTGGAATTTGTATCCTGGAAATCTTTTACTCAGAATCACAATGAATTATCATGAATATGTCACAAAATTCATTGTTTTGCTGCAAATATTGCCATAAATTACAATAAAAATTAACTAAATTAGTACAAAAAGAAGAGAAAGTCAGGTAGTGTCTGTGGTTCATTGTCCATTCAGGAATCTGATGGCGGAGGGGAAGAAGCTGTCCTTGTGCTGCCATCAGGCTCCTGTACCCCTCGTCCTTGATGGCAACAGTGTGAAGAGGGCATTGCCTGGGTGGGTGAGGGCCCTTGGAGACAGAGACAACTTCCTTAAGACACTGGCTCTTGCAGATGTCATTCTCGGAGTGAAGACTGATGCCCATGATGGCTGATTTCATAAATCGCTGGTCTTTTCCTACCTTATGCATTGGCACCTCCGTAGCCGTCAGTCATGCAACTGGCAAAATGCTCTCCATGGTCTACCTGTAGAAATTTGCACATCTTTGCACGTCAAGTTCCCTCAATCTCCTCACGGAGTTTAGCTGTCGGCGAGCCTTCACGACTACATTGACATGGAGGCCCCAGAAGAAAGCTTCAGAGAGGTTGACACCCAGAAATTTGAGATTCTTTAGCCTTACCACTGCTGGCCCCTCGTTGATGACTGGTTCATGTTCTCCTGATTACCCCCTCCTGAAGTCTACAATCAGCTCCTTCATTTTGCTAAAATTAAGTGCAAGGTTGTAGTTGTGACTTGTTGATCTATCTCCCTCCAGTTCACTTCCTCATTGGTGTCTATGATTCTGCCAGTGACCGTGGTGTCATTGGCAAATTTGTAGATGACACTTGAATTGTGCATAGCCTTGCAGTCATGGGTGTAGAGCGAATAGAGCAGTGGGCAAAGTATGTACCCTTGAGGTGCACCTGTGTTGATCGTCAGTGAGGAGGAGATGTTGTTTAAGATTCGTGGTCCTCCGATGAGAAAGTCAATGGTCCAGTACCAGAAGGGGTGCAGAGGCCCACATTATGGAGCTTACGGACTAATATTGAGGGTATGAAGGAGTTGAAAGATGTACATGCTGTGATTGTCTAGGTGATCCAGGGCTGAGTGGAGAACCAATGATATTGCTTCTGCTCACAAGCAATTGTTATGATAGGCAAATTGCAGTGGGCCCAGGTCTTTACTTAGGTCTGAGTTAATTCTGACCATGTCCAACCTATCAAAGCATTTCATCACAGTAGATCTGAGTGCTACTGGGCAATGGTCACTGAGGCAGCTCACTCTGTTCTTCTTGGGCCCGGGATGATTGGTGCCCTTTTAAAGTAGGTGAGAATCTCCGACTACAGCAATGAGAGTTTGAAAATGTCCGTGAACACTCCAGCTATTGATTGGCACAGATTTTCGGTACGTTGCCAGGTACATCATCGGGGCCTGAGGCCTTGTGAAGGTTCAACCTCTTGATGTTGGCCTCAGAAACGGATATCACAGAGTCGTCAGCTTCTGGAGGAATTCTCATTGGTGCTGTTAGAAATAGAAGTACCTTTAAAGAAATTGCTCGAGACAAAAATTGAGAACAAAGAACATTTATTACAGCAACAATGCAAAGTTGGGTGCTTCCCCTTACCCTGGGAATACACACATATACTGGGGCTCACCCAACTTTTATACAGTTGATTTCAGTGTAGGAATACCCTCCCCCTTACATTCTTCTGCCTCCTGCTGGAGAGGTTTGGCATTAGGCAATCCTGCCTGCCTACGTGCAATTTCAGTATACTTGGAGGACCAGGGGGTATCCTGTCGGTGTCCCTTCATGTTATTGTCCTTATTCACACCTTCCTGATTCTCGGGGCTACAGTCTCTTGATATGCAGAGTTGGCTCATCCTGTCTAGGGTTGGCTAATTTAATATGTATAAATCTATGTAAGGTTAGCTAATTAGATATGTAGGACTTGGTACTTCTGTCCAGGGCTAGGAGACCCTTATCTGATCCAGACTACCTCAACTTCCTACATTCTATTGTTCCTTACCACTCCTTATCTTAGTCTTATGGTCTTGTCACAAAGACTAGAAGATTCTTATGTTAATCGTGCTGACTCTGCTTTCCTGCATCCTAATCCCCAAGTTCATCCTGTTTGTACTGGTTACAGCCATTAACTGATGTATGAATTTTAGTTTCCTTCATGTTCATAATTTTAGATCAGTTTTCCCATCTCTCACAATCCTCACTTTTCTTTTAGATCAGTAATACTGATCTTTCACCATGATCAGTGTTACTGATCTTTGGTTACTGGTCTCAGTGTGACTGATCCCCCCCTTCCTCACTTTTCTTTTAGATCAGTATTACTGATGCTGTAAAGTGTAAGGTGTTGTTTTACCCAGCTGGTCAATAACCGAATTGCAGTTTCTGTGTCGTTGGATAGAGTTAGGGAAACATACTTTCTTTGGGGTATAGTGTTCTGACGAGGGGTTCGATGAATTAAAAACTGCAGCCAAGTCTTTAGGCCGGGGAGCACCATAAAGGTCAGAGTAGCGAGTCCAGCTGCTATAAAGGTTGTGAGTATCAGGCTCCAGTTTTCAGTAAAAAGTCTAGTCCATCCCACATCAGTCCAAGGTTGCCAAGTCTGAACATGGGCATGGGCAGATACTTGTCGAAGTCCTGAAGCAGTGTCTTTAACCACCCGACTGTTGTAAGCATTGTCCTGTAGAAGTCTCTGAGAAATGCTGCCTTCAGCAGCGAACGAATAGTCGAGAGTCAGGCGGTTCCGTTGAATTGTGGCTCGTATCTGCCGTTCCTCTTCAGCCCTGAACCCCAGGGCCACGGATCTCCGAAGGCTGTCTGGAGTCTGATATTGAAATGCCAAGCAGCTTTAGAGTACTGTAGCAGCTCACGTTTGTAACTGGTGCTCCCCTTCACGGGGTGGTGTTTGTCATTTTGAATGTATGAGAGACCCAAAGGATGTTTGAGAAGAGACCAAGCTGGGGAGGATTGTTTCTTGTGATTTAACTGTGTGTTGCAGCTTGTCTGCTAACATTAGCATGGGTATCATTGAACTTGTGAGTTGCAGCCTGTCTGTGTACATTAGCATATGTATTAATCTCTCTCTCTGCGACATGTACAATCCTGACTACCATTCTGTCTGTCTTTGTCCCACCATGTCCTTTGTGCTATCGCTTTAAAACTCCTGTCTTTAATACCTGTGTAGGCTAAGATACAAATTAGATGTACTCCACTAAAGCTGTTCAGTTCCCCTGGTCTGTATTGGAATCCCTTGTTAACCCATACCCCACTATGACTATACATTAAATCTATGCCCTGTCTACATTCTAAAGGAAAATAATTGTGACCTCTGCTGCCCCTATCCCAGGAGGACTTAAAACATTGTGAGTAATTAAGTGATGTCCCAGAAATGGAGAAGCAACAATTAAACAATACAATAAATGGTAAAAACAACATTACGGCACTTTTTCACGGTGTAGTGTCACTTTCAGGTCAGAAGGATGAGGCACTGCACGCCAGGTGGAGGGTTGAGTTTGACTGTCGTGATTCTGTGGTTCGGTAGCTGGTTTAATTCTTTGAATGTGGGTCCAGCCTTTTTCTCTTGTTTGTACTGCGGTGTCTGTAATTAAAAGTACACAGTAGGGACCATCCCAGGCAGGTTTTAGTTGATCCTCTTGCCATGCTTTTACATATAACCAATCACTAGATTTTAATAAAATGAATAACAATCTGACTTTCCTTTGTGTTAGTGTAAAAATTGTAAAATGAAACACAAACCATATTTCCATGGGTTTTGAATATGTTAGATCTTATTAAAATGCAGTTGGAGCTGCTTGTCTGTATGGGGCACAACCCTCCAATTTGTTAGAGTACATAACAGACATTGTAGCACAAGAGCTCCAATTTGTTAGAGTACATAACAGACATTGTAGCACAAGAGCCTCTGCAAGAGAACTTGAAACATATTCAACCTTTAGTTCTGCCTTAAGTAAAATGCCTTGTGCCACAGCTCACAGGAGCTGGCCTTATTTAAAACAGTCTGTAAAACAGGCACCAAAAAAAGTTAAAAGATGTTCTTATGAAGATTGCACACACAATCATTTAAGTACAGGCTAGTTTCTATTATATTCCACTTAAAAGTTCTGCTGCATGAATCCTGGAGCTTGTGGAGTCATTATTGAATCAAGAAATATTGGTGCCATGCCAATCTCATTCTAACATGCCAATTTCTCCAGTCCTTAAGTCAAGATGTACTGAATAGCATCTGGTACAAGATCTGTGAGTTCTTAATGATATTATTATTCTTATGCACCCAATTGTTCTGAACTATGCCACCAATTTAAATCATATTCCACCTATTGCAGTACTCACACAGCACCATAGACCAGTTTGCAGGTTTATTTCTCCATTAAGCTGAATCCAGTTGCGCAGGGTTTACCTCCGTGATTATTTACAATGTAACTTCCGCACTACCGGATTTAAATATAAACCTGATGAATGGGGGAAAGTTATCATGAATTAAATAACAGCGGCAATACAGAGAAATTGTGCTGAGGCATTAATTTCACTCCAGAGGAAAATGCACCAGAGAAATGAATGATTAAACTTATAGGAATCCCCATAGGAATCCCCAGAGGTATCTTTATTCTCCAGAGGTGGGTGATCTTTAAACTCACGGACCTTGACTGCTGAACGTGTAGAAGAAATGTACTAAATGTATTGATAGGACTCCATACCTCTAACTGCAAGACAAGAGCCTGAAGCCTCAATTTCAAATGCCACAGTGCACTTAAAGGGACATGCACACTCCCCCTTCAACTGGCTGATCCAGCCACTTTACACATCAGATCCTTTCTTTATCTCACATACACTTAAAGTTAAGATGTATAGAACTCACCCTATTTGCGCAAACATTTCTCCCTGCGAATGTTATAACATCACTCAACACTCAGGTACTCCCTGTGCAAAATCACATTTGAATACAATTTATTTCATAAATTGGAATTAACTGGTAGTTAAATTCGCTCATTCTACAGTATTGATAAACGATCCTTTATGACATTTAAATTTTAGCATGAATTTTAATCAATATTGGTCAGTGACTGAAGTGGGAAGTCGTGATTTATGAAATTATCTCTGGTCTCTACTCTCCCACTCCCTGCACTTCTCCCAACATTCAGGAGCTGGCACACAGTCCCTGCCTTTTTTCATGTTACTCATCTACTATTCCTTTAACTGCTTGCATTAAAATTTTAGCCTTTGCTTTCTGCTTATCCTCAGATGTCTGGACAAATGCTTTTTTGTGCTATCTGTAGAAGCTGGGTTATTCCCTGCTCATGCCAATTTTCTGTCTTTTGTAATTTTCTTCTAATGTCTGGGGCTGAGTTGGTAACAAAACCAGTTAGTACCAATTGTTCCCCTGCTGGGGATTCTATGTCGAGACCCCCATATTGTATATATATTTGGTCCCAAAAATTAGTCTAACTGTTCGGCACATCCCTGGGGATCTTCTATCAGGGAGGTCAGTTCTTTCTTAAAGTTACGCACTTCAGTACTGGTCAGGGGCACATTTACGAAACCGAGACCCTCTCCCATGGGAACTTCCCGCAGTGGTCTCATCCAGTTGGTTTCTAGCTTATTAGGTCTGGGTTCCTGCTCCCTGGGAAATGAATCAAAGGGTTCTGCCCTTTCTTCCTGAAGAGTCTCACGCTATTCTGAATGAAAGTTACCTCTCTCTCCTGTCAACAGGGGTGGTAATCGAGTGCTTTGTGAGCGAGTCATCATACCACTCCTGCTCTCTTCTCTCTTCTCTAGTGGTGGGGGAGGTGGGGAAGGTGCAGAAGGGTAGGTTATAGGAAGGGGAGGAAAGATAGGAGCCGGCATAGGAGGAACATAAGGTGGAGGGAGGGAATGTAACACATCCCACCCTTGTGGTTCAGGGACAAAAGGTTCCTCCTCTCTCTTGTCCTTGTACTCTTTTTCTTTCAAAACCAATTGATCAAACGATCCCCTAAGCCAGCAGGCTGCATATTCTCTGCTCTCTAGGTTATCTCTCTGCTCTGGTTTTGATAGAGCCAGATGTTCAATGCTTGACACATCCAGTCATCTCGGATCCGAGTTTTGGCCAGTACACGGAGCTCCCTTTTATCGGGTATTTAACCCAGTCCCTACAACAATACCTGACCAGGGTCAGTTTGTCCTTTCCACGGGTCCTTCCCGTGCCCCACTCAGATAACATCAACCCGGGCGGGCTGTATGTAGTTATCTGATCCTCACATCCTGAACCAGGACTCTCTTCCTTGCTACCCATATTTCCCATACTGAGAGGCAAGTAAAATTCCTCTTACCGGGTTCCAGTAGCAATGCTCTAGCGCGCTTCCTTCCGTCGTTTGTTCTCAATGCCTCTTCTCGGATATCACTCGCTTCTTCCACTGACCAGCCACCCGTCGTCCGTGAGTCCAGCTGAATCAGCCGGGGTGCACCTACTCTCGTCGTCGGGGCACTCTGTCAGTGGAGGGAGTGTGATCCCGGACGATCCCCCATTTGTTAGAAATAGAAGTACCTTTAAAGAAATTGCTCGAGACAAAAACTGAGAACAAAGAACATTTATTACAGCAACAATGCAAAGTTGGATGCTTCCCCTTACCCTGGGAATACACACATATACTGGGGCTCACCCAACTTTTATACAGTTGATTTCAGTGTAGGAATACCCTCCCTCTTACATTCTTCTCCTCCTGCTGGAGAGGTTTGGCATTAGGCAATCCTGCCTGCCTACGTGCAATTTCAGTATACTTGGAGGACCAGGGGGTATCCTGTCGGTGTCCCTTCATGTTATTGTCCTTATTCACACCTTCCTGATTCTCGGGGCTACAGTCTCTTGATATGCAGAGTTGGCTCATCCTGTCTAGGGTTGGCTAATTTAATATGTATAAATCTGTGTAAGGTTAGCTAATTAGATATGTAGGACTTGATACTTTTGTCCAGGGCTAGGAGACCCTTATCTGATCCAGACTACCTCAACTTCCTACATTCTATTGTTCCTTACCACTCCTTATCTTAGTCTTATGGTCTTGTCACAAAGACTAGAAGATTCTTATGTTAATCGTGCTGACTCTGCTTTCCTGCATCCTAATCCCCAAGTTCATCCTGTTTGTACTGGTTACAGCCATTAACTGATGTATGAATTTTAGTTTCCTTCATGTTCATAATTTTAGATCAGTTTTCCCATCTCTCACAGTGCCGTTGAGTTCTCCTTTTTAAAGCGAGCATAAAATGCATTCATCTCATCGGGTGGTGAAGCATCACAGCCATTTATGGTGACTTGGCCTTATCGTGTGGAATGTAATGGCCTGCAATCCCTGCCGCAGCTGGAGAGTACCTGACTATGCCTCAGAATTGTTTCTTTGCTGGCGAGACATCCTGTGGAGATCTGCATCCCCAGCCTTAAATCCCATTGACTGCACCATCAGCAGGTTGTGAACCTTTTGATTCATCCATAGCTTCTGATTGAGGTATTCATGGCAAATCTTAGGTATTAAATTGTCATCTTGTAGTAGATTGACTCTTACAACCATACATGGTACAGCACGGGATTGGGAGATCCTTTCTTTGACAGAGTTGTTATTGTCTTGGTTGCCACCACATAGAGGGAGAGTTTCTGTCGACAGCCAGGAGATGTACATGTTTCATGTGCGGTGGCCCTAGTCAATGGGGTTCCCTGGAATAAGCAATGACCTCTTACCAGTGGTATACTGCTCAAGGTTTAAGTTGGCCAAATATTATATTTCTTTTTTTTGAGCAATTACGAGCCTGTGGGTCGGGTGGAGTGCAGACATTGCAACAACAGATTACGAGATGTTACGGACCTTTGTGTTTTTTCTTTGATCTTTGTCCATTTGCTGAAGGCACTGAAAATAAACAGAAAATTCTGATAATACTCAGCAGTTTAGATGAATCTGTAAAGTTCATGCTCGGAGTCAACGATATTTCATCTGATAACAAATGATGCTGCCGCGAATCCTCAGCATTTTCTGATATTGATGAATTCAGATGACTTTTCCTGACTTTTATCTGGTAAAACATAAATGCCTTTCATTATTAGCAAAGGACCAGAATTAATTTGAACCTATTTTCAGTGGTTACAGTTGGCCTTAGATCGATAACTCAGACAAAAAGTAAAATCCCCTGTATCCAGCACCTATGGGAATTGGTAGACACCGGATAAGTGTATCTTCCAGTTGCTTGAGATTGCATCGATTGATAAACTAACCATGGCGGGGGTGGGGGGGCAATGTTAAACTTTTGTATATTTTAGCTGTTTGCATTCTGCAATTTCTTTTGCCGGTAGCTTGATTTCCAGACATCAGGGATTTTACTGTCGTGTAAATTCCTTTACCTATTAAACTTCTCAGGATAACTTTATTGATTGCTGCCAATGTACCCTGTTATCAGATAACTTCACCAGGAATGATTAACTCATGGTTAATTGTACTGACAAAAAAAAATGACTGAAAAAGAAATTCTGAGATACCGTGGGAACCCTGAGTATCAGGGCTGAACTTCTCAAACTGAGAGGAAAGACTGAAGAATTTGGATATGTAAACACAAGGTCCTCTCTCTGGACCCTGGCAATGTGGTAATCCCGCCAAATGTTACAAATCAACAAATAAAAGACAGGATAGTGCCAAGATCTACTTACTGCACCTCCCCAATAGACATTTGTTAGTGTAAACATCAGAAACTAACTGGAACCATTTCCATTTGCAAACATTCAGAATGCTGAAAAGCACAAATAATTTCCACCATCAAAGCATCTTGGCTGTTTTGAAATTCGTCCATCAAACATTCTCCTCTTAGATAATCCATGATTTTCTAGAAAACTGTGAATATTGGACGAGAATTGTGAACGTGTGGAAAATGCCTTCCACGGAACATTGTTGAGGCTACCTCTTTAAATAACGTGAGACCGTGAGGAATGTTGAATGGCCAAAGGAACAGCTCACACTAACAATCTGAGACTCTCATTCATGAAACAACATTTATTTATTTGTTTAGAAGAAATACTTGTCCTGTATATGTATTGGTTGTCTATATTCGTGTTATGTCTGCTTGTGTTTCTGCCTGCTTTGCACTGAGGATCGGAGAACACTGTTTCATCAGATTGTAATTATACAATCAGATAATAATAAATGACTTGTTAAAAGGATGTAGTTCTATTAGCTAAAGGGATCAGGGGGATGAAGAGAAAGCAGGAAAAGGGTGCCAAAGCTATATAATCAGCTATGTTTGTATTGAATGGTGGACCAGACATGAAGGCCTGAATGGCCTTTTGCTCCTATTTTACATGTTTCTATGTTTCAGACAAACAAGTTGGAGATGGTACAGGTTTTCTCCAACTTACAATCTAAGCGACATTATGGCCATCCACAGATATGACTGAAAAAAATAAAAAATAAAATAAAATGTAAATATAAAAATTACGCTTTTGGGGTGAAAGTAGGGCCTTGGTGTCTGCCAAGTTGTATTTGATGAACGATAAAATGGACACAGTGAATTTCTGATGTGTGTCGATTTCGAGATACGACCGGTCAGTCAGAACAGAACACAGTCTTAAGTTGAGGACTACCTGTACAATCAAAGGAAAAGTTTGAATCAATCCAACTGTCAAAGGTGTGATTTTTTTTTGTAATATTTTATTTATCATTTATGTATATTTAACAATCAATAATCATACCAAATACAAACATCAAGAGAACCCGTCCCTCTACCCCTCCCCTCTATATAAGTCCTAGTAAACAGAGAAAGAATAAAGAAGAAGAAACACAAAAAAAGAGCGTTGTACAGTGAAACAAATGGAGACACGATAATATCACAGTGTTAAGTCTCTACAGAGGTCTACTGGCTAGGCAGTAGCGATCGTAACCCTATATTGGTGTCAGCGAGGTACCTATATGCTCTAAATAAGTCTGCCAGATTTTTAGAAAGGTGTTATATCCCTTCCCGAGATTATATGTGACCTTTTCAAATGGGATGCAGTTATTCATCTCCGAAGACCACCTATCCATGAGTAGATTGGAGTCAGAGTTCCATGATACTGCTCTGAACTTCCTGGCAATTTCTGTGAATTTAATTTGAGAGTTAGTTAATGATCTACCAACTGTGGTAAAGTTCCCTAGAAGGCAAAGCTCTGGGTGTACTGGGAAGGTGACTGCCCTTGATCTTGGTTAGGGTGTCACCGAGATCATACCAGAGGAGCCTCACCTTCGTTCAAAGCCAGGTAGAATGTGAAAGGGAACCAACCGCTACACCACGCCTTAAACATATCTCTGATAATTCAGCTTCATATTGGTGTAATTTCTGTGGGGTGAGGTACAGTTGATGGAGAAAATTATAATGGACCAATCTATACCTGGCATTGATAGTAGCCAACAAATTTCCCTGACATAGATCTGACCAGGGTTGTTTGTCAATTGTGTCTAAGTCTGACTCCCATCTCACCCTAGACTTATGCAAATTGGCATTGGGCTTTCACTCATCAATAAAAAATACATTCTAGAAATAAATGTATACATTTCCCTCATGGAGTAGATTTTCCTTTTCAGTGAGTCCTTGTAGAGTCACTTAAGGGCCTAAATTGGCCCTAAGGAAGGATCGTAACTGAAGGTAACAAAAAAAGATCTTCTTGGACAAATCACATTCTTCTTCAGCTGTTCAAATGACATGAGAAGTCCTTTTTCTTAACAATCTTCCAGACATCGTATCCCTTTATGATACTAGGTATCCAAAATGTTATTGTTCAAAGTCATGGGTGTAAGTTCATACTGTCTTAAAGGTGTCTTCATTGACAACCCTCTTTTCAGTCCAGAGCTTCACACCATATTTTAACCAAGTGTTTTAAAATGGGGTTTTCTGTCCTGCACGCTATAATTCTGGAAATCCATTTATACATGAAATCATTGAGCACTTTCTCTTTTAGAGAGGGCAATCCAATTTGTACCCAAATTAATAAATGAATCCCATTTGGGCTGCCGAATAATACTTTTTGAAACTCGGTTAGGGTGCCCCCTAACCTATAATCCCATGTTAACTTTTCCATGGATATTCTAGGTATCAAAGGTGAGATCTGTGGAAAGCAAAGCAAATATGATTCTGACAGCCTTTAACAACTCACAGGAAGCTGTGGGCAGAAATGTTGTATATTCTGAGTGATTGGTCAGGTGAGTCATCCTCAAAATGACCTAAAGCATGGGCATATTTAAAATTAAAGTGCAGCTTGGAACAAAACCACAGACAAGATTGACCTCCTGAAGAGAGTGAGAGAGAAGTATATATGAGTGGACGATAAAGGGTACAGATTTCAAATGATTATGGTTGAAAGACAGAAATGCTGGAGGAACTCAGCCAGTGTCGCAGGGTCCATAGGAGGTAAAGATAGATAGTAAAACCCCTGGTATGTGGAATTCAAGCAATCGGCAGAAAAAAAACAAGGAAAATAACTAAAAATTAAAATAAATAAGAATACGATAATAGGTTAAAAAAAACTATATCAGAGGTTGTAGGTCAATTGGGTGTAATTGGAAAACATGGGCTCGTGGCCCGAAATGGCTTAATTGTCAAAATTAATAAAAGAATAAAATTAAAAAATACCTGTATAAAGGCAATTGATGTTTGTTCAGTGCAAGTACAGTATTAGTATTTTTGTCTTTTAAACTGTTTATTCTTAATGTAGGTATATTACTTAAGCATTGTATGAGTAAGTCTCAAGCAGCTGCAAAATACATTTATCCGGCATCTACCAATCCGCATAGATGCTGGATACCAGGGGTTTTAATGTAATACCAAAGTTTCGGGCCTGAGCCCTTCCTCAAGGTAATTATACAACATGCTGCATTATTTACATCAGATCTTTGATGATTTCAATTAATATTTCATTACACATGTTTTTCCCAGTTAATATTTATTGAAAGAATGCTGATTTATTCAGCTTTATGAGCTTTGATCATCTGAACTCAGGAGACAGATGCAGGAGTAAACACCCTACAAATTGGGATTGAAGTAGAACTAGCAAGAGGGAAGCTAGCGCAACAGGGAGCAGCGATTTGGATTTTTTCCAATGTTTTCTATTACTTTCAATTGCCTTTTCTTAGTGCCTGCTCCTTACGCTGCAGCAGAAGTATCCAAGGAACTCAGGCCCTCATTGCCATACATCTGATGGGGAAACACTTGACAGATCTTTCAACTCGGCAGCCAGATTGTTTGGCTTTCAAAAAAAAAAAACCTGAACTCAGTTCAGATAGTGATTGCTAACATCTTGCCTTTGGAGATGCTTTCAGATTGCCTTAAACATATAGGCACTTAGGGATCCAGCATCCTCCACAGATGTCAAGGCAAGCTCAAACTGTAAGGAGCATGGTCGTTCTCTCCATAGGTTTTCCCCGGGAGCTCCGGTTTCCTCCCACCCTTCGAAAAGTTGGTTAATTGGGTGTAAGTGGGCGGCACAGATTTCAATGGCTGGAATCAGCTTCTCTCATGCTGTAAGTAAAATAAATATCACTGAATGCTAAATTTGACAGTGGGCAAAGTGGGGGAAACTTAACTGTTGGAATGTACTTAAGTTAACCAATGATATGTCAATTCTGAACAAGCATCATTGTTTGAATCTGTAGTGCATTGAGCCAAACGTTTACTTATTAGAAATCCGATAACACTGGTTATGTATCCTTACATGATTAACATAGTGGTTAGCGTAATACTATTACAAGGCCACTGGACCAGATTAAATTCCAGCGTTGTCTATACATTCTCCCTCTGTCTGTGTGGGTTTGCGCTAGGTGCTCTAGTTTCTGGTTTCTTTCCGGATACAAAGGTGTAAGATGTAGGTTAACAGATCACATGGGTTTGTTCAGCAAGTGCTGTCTTGTGGGCTGGAAGGATCGGTTACAGTGCTGTATCTCTAAATTAAAACAATAATTTAAACATTCAAATTGAAGAGGACAAATAGTAACTGGCTCTGATGTGAATTGTATAAAAAGACTATCAGCGGTGGGAAAACTTTGAAGGGATATTGAAAACAGAGGCTGCCAGACTCTATGTACAAGACTGCTCTCAGTGGAGTCCCATTCCTTCCTGCTCTTTGGTTATACCTTGAAGAATGGCCCAGGACTGAAATGTCAGATATATATAAAACCATATAACCATATAACAATTTACAGTACGGAAACAGGCCATTACGGCACCGATTTAAGTGAACTCCACTAGTCCCACCTACCTGCTCCCTCTCCATAACCCACCGGTCCCCTCACACCCATGTACTCATCCAACCTTCTCTTAAATGACAAAATTGACACTGCTGCAACCACCTCTTCCGGAAGGTCATTCCACTCAGCCACCACTCTCTGAGTGAAAAAGCTTCCTCTTATGTTACTTGGAAAGTTCTGCCCCCTAACCCTTATCTTATGACCCCTGTCCTAATCTCACCTTCCCTCAAGGGGAAGAGCCTATACACATTTACTCTATCTATCCCCCTCATAATTTTAAATACCTCTATCAAATCCCCTCTCAACCTTCTACGCTCCAATGAACAAAGACCCAGTCTACTCAATCTTTCTTTGTATTCTAAACAGTGCAATCCAGGCAACATTTTAGTAAACCTTCTCTGCATCCTCCTACCTTATTGATATCCTTCCTATAATTTGGAGACCAGAACTGCAAAAAGCTTTACCTCCTATGGACATGCGAGACCGGCTGAGTCCCTCCTGCATTTCTGTGAGTTTTTATGACAATTTCAACATTTGCATTATTTCGTGATTCACCCCATTGCCAATCACAGATGGAAGAGCTCTGTTTTTTTTTTAAAGAATGTTCAATGTAGGTCCTGGTTTGCACACAAAAATTCCAGTTTATGGTGGTCAGGGTGGGGAGGGGTGCATGGGGATGGAGTCGGGGGTGGGGGGTGCAATGTGTGTGCTTAACCTGTGTGTTGCACGACTAATAACATGATTAGCTGTATAACGGCACCTGGCAAATCAAGTCAAGTTTAATGTCATCTGATTGTACAAGTACAACCTGACAAAAGAGCGTCCTCTGGTCCTTGGTGCAAAACATACCAGGCATAGCACATGTACAGACAAATAATACATATGCAGGACAAGTAAAGGTAAAGGTTCCATTATTGTCAAGTAATGCTACATTTGGAATATAACATACATGAAATTCTTTCACTTCTGTCTACCCGTAAGGCAGACAGAGAGTCGTCGCTTTCTCCAGTGCCCCTCACATATATTTTACCTATTAAAAAAAAACAATTATTGTTTTATACAAATGAGAGTCTTGTTTGGTTAGTGTGAGCAGTTCCTTTGGTCATTCACCATTCTCACTACCCATGGGAAGAAGTTGTTCCCCAACCTGGTGGTGCTGGCTCTGATCCTCTTGAATCCCTTCCCCAACAAGAGCAGCTGAAAGATGCTGTGTGCAGGGTGCAAGGGGTCCTCAATGATTTTGAAGATCCCTTCCATTGCCCTCTTTAGACGATGATCCCAGTAGATTATATTGATGGGGGAGGCAAGCAGGGAGACTCCAATGTCTGTTATACTCAGGTCACTTGGTCAAGGAAGTAAATGGGTCAATGTTCTGATGGGGACATTTCCACCTAAAATGATTGCAAGTGCATCCTAACCCAGGCAAAATCACTATTTATGTGCAATTTGTCCATGAATGGTGTACCAATTAATCCAATTCCTGGACTTCAATTGTTCCAAACAAGCATTGACCTTGCACTCACCACAGGAGAACGTTATTACAGCGGCAGCAACCCAGGTTCGATCCAGTGCCACGTGAAAGGAGTTTGTACGTTCACCCTGTGTTCACTTGGGTTTCCTCCAGATGCTTTGGTTTCTTCCCACCCTCCGATATGTGTTGGGTTGTGGGTTAAATGAGTGTAATTGAGAGGCGTGTTTCAATGTAAATAACTGTGTTGTAAATAAAATTTAAAAAAATGAAAATAGTATCCTTGTAAGTGCAAATCGACACTGAAAACAGAAAATTTAGGTAAGGTGCTCAGCAAGTCAGGATGCACCTGTGGGAAGAGAAAAGGGTTTTTAACTTAATCGATGTAGACTGGCCCATTGGCACTGGATTCAAATCCATGTGAATTCATCTTAAATTAGTACAAATTGCCGTGGATTTAATTCTAAGGCATTCTGGGCCTGTAAATAACCTTGGTCTGTGGGCCTGTTTCTGTATTGTAAGATTCTGCTTGGAGAATTCCCTCCTGAATTGCATGGTGATCCACTGGAAAGATGCTCCTTGGAAATAAACATTATCTTTCCCCTTTGGTTTTAAACTCCACGACCTTTGCAATGATTTGAGAAAGAAAATAATTGTGTTTTTAAGAAATGGAAAGATTGCAAAATGTTTAGTTTTCATTTGTTTGAAAGCAATTTCTTAACTTTAAGACAATAGCAAAGTTGATAACCAGGAAGCCGTCAGATTATCATTAAACAGTGAAACACAAAAGTCTGCAGCTGCTTTGGGTGTAGTAAAAACACATCGAAATGTTGGAGTAACTCAGTCGGTCTTGCGTTCTTAGGAGATAAAGATATATTGCTGACATTTCGGGCCTGAGCCCTTCTGCAAGAAATAAGCAAAGATTGTTATAAACTCAGCTGGTTCTTATTGGCTTTGTCCTGGATATGACTCCAGATCAAACAAATAAGGTTGACTGTGAATAGCCTGGAAATCCATTCAGATCAAAAACCAAATAGTGATGGACAATGAACACTCACCTTATAACAAAAACTCCTTAAAAATGCAGAACAGAGGAGGGTTAAGCGAGGAGCTAGTTCAGTTGGTTGGAATGCTTGAAGAGATAGGAGGAGAAAATCACAAGATGTAGGAGCAGAAGTCAGCCCATTGAGTCTGCTCCGCCATTCTAAACATGATCCATCCTCCCACTCAGCCTCACTCCTCCATTTTCTTCCTGTAGCCCTGACTAATCAAATACCTGTCAATCTTTGCCTTAAATACACCCAACAACCTCGCTTCCACAGCTGCCTCCGGCAACAAGTTCCACAGACTCACGACCCACTGACTAAAGAAAATTTTTCCGTATCTCTATTTTAAATTGTTGCCCCTTTATCTTGAAGTTATGCCCCCTTGTCCTAGAATTCCTTACCATGGGATGTATCCTTGCTGCATCTACTCTGTTCAGGCAAATGTTTCAGCATTCAAAATGCCTCTATGACCACCCCTCGTCCCACCACCCCCATCCTTCTGTAAGAGCTGGCAATCGTTCTTCATATACTAAACTTTTCATTCCTGGCATCACTCTCGTAAATATTCTCTGAACATCCTCGAATGCCAGCACGTCTTTTATCAAATCGCGTACTCAAAACTGTGAGCAGAACTCTAAGTGAGGTCTCATCAGTACTGTTCCCTCTAAGCTGTGCGCGTGTACGCACAAAGGAAATTAATGTGCGTACAAAAGGTTAGTGACCTAAAATAATGTAGTAATTAAAAATTATACTTATTGAATGCAATCGTCCTTGTAATTATTAAAACATGCCAATGCAGTTTTAATAACCATGAGAGATAGGCTGTGCCAAAATGATCTTGAAACAATTTCAAGTTTACACAAGCATTCAGTGTGCACATCCTTTGGTCACAGGAAATAAAATTGCACCACAAGATTTTTGCACACAGCGACTCCTAAAACTTAGAGGGAACATTGCTCACCAGTACTTTATAGAGTTCCTGATTTGTCTAGAAATGAATGCCAATATGGAGGTTAACCTTTCGAATGTCCTGCACGAGGACTCCCAAGACCCTTTGTGCCTCAGAATTTTGAATTTTCTCCCCATCTAAATAATAGTCTGCCCATCTATTTCTTCTAAATGCTAATCCTTGATCAGGTACAGGAGAAATTTCACGCTGCATCTTTCAGTCAGTATGAAATGAGCATGAATGCAATTGCATCTGAGTGGCACTGAAATGTTTGTGTGAAGTCAGTTTGATTTGCTTAATGTTGAAGTGGAGCGCCATAGAGATTCAAGAAGTCACCTCATCGCCTCATTGGAAACCCATGATAGAGAAGAAGTGCTGGTCCTTCCACTGACACACATTCTCGGAGTATAAAAGTAATAGCTGCATTCTGCCTTCCTAGCATGTCTACTTCCCTTCTTTCCATTCAGTGTAGGACTACTGGTGGAATCTTGAGATGACTTGGCTCAAAACTTCCTGATCAAAAGAGGAAAGATTTTTAGATTTAGATTTCAGATTTAGACATAGAGCACTGCAACAGGCCCTTTTAGCTTATGAGTCCATGCTGCCCAATTACACCCAATTAACCTACAACCCTGATACATTTTGAAGGGTGAGAGGAAACCGGAGCCTCCGGAGGAAACCCGCACAGACATGGAGAGAACGTGCAAACTCCCTGCAGAGAGCGCAGGATTTGAGCCCAGATCGCTGGCGCTGCAATGGTAAACCGCCATGCCAACCTTGCACACCCTCTACCATGAGCAAAAGTTTATCACTGCCTACCCTTTCTCTACCCCTCATAATTTTGTACATCTGAACCTCAGCCTCCTTCACTCCAAAGAAAACAAGCCTAGCCTATTGATTCTCCCAGATAAATGTCTCCCAGGCAACATCCTGGTGAATTTTCTTTGCAGGGCAAGATAATATCATTACCTACAGCAGCCATTTAAGCCTATTTTATATCGATGTGAAACTGTCTGACTGCAGTACTGACAGAAATAATGACAAACTGCATATTTAAATAACATCATTGAGTTCTTTTATTTTAAAGTCTGTCTTTGACATTCAGCACGTAACTTGAATGACAAATCAGGTAGATTCAAAGTAGGCAGAAAACCAGCTTATTACGACACTTGCTCTCTCTTTCTGTAAATTAATTACACTTTTAGATAGACAGAGCTGATCGGAATCATGCCCCAATTGTACTAGAAACACGAAAGTGCTAGAAGAACTCACAGGTCTTGCAGCATCGGTAGGAAGTAAAGATATATAATCAACTTATTTAATCAGAAATAGACTTTATTAACAATAAATTATTTACAAAAGGAAACCCCCATTCAAAGTTTCTTCCCACTCTTAGTTTCATTTGCATATATTTCCATGACTGTGTATTGATACATTCATTTCTTTTTACACCATAACCACCTTGTTGTTACTCCTCTGTCTATTGTTTGAGGGGCTTCCCCATGGACTCTAGACTGGAAGGACTTCTAGACTGTGGTCATTCCCTGCAATCCCCTCACGTTGGCTGCGCCAAGCCTCAGTGCGTCCCTCAGCACGTACACCTGAAGCCTGGAATGTGCATTCCTGCACCAACATTTCTGTGTGCTGAAAGATCAACAGGTTTTGGAACACACCAAAGTGCATCTTTCATCAAGTTGATGGTCTTCCGGCAGTTTTGTATGTCCGACATTGTGCATGTCCCTGGGAACAGCCCATAAATAAGAGTCCTCTGTCATGCTGATGAACCGTGACCAGAACCCTTGCCTCCTTCCCCACACATGCTAAGCAAATCTACACTGTCTCCACTCCAATGCAGTCATCTTGGGGACAATGTGCATTGTTGGTGATGTTCCAGCTGTACAGGAGGGATAAGTTTTGGAAGGCATTTCTGTCTGTAGTCTTAGTTTTGCACAATTCTGCATAGAAGGATCTGCTGATCTTCTCTATGTCCCATCTGCAAGGATATGACTGAGCCGCCCACTTCCTTAAGGCTGTTCGGATCACAGTTTTGGAAGTAAAGTGTGAACATATCTCATTCTGCTCCACTGCAGGCTCTGGGTCAGAAGATGATCTTGGTGGATTCCGAGGAGAATTATGCAGCTTGCTGGCTCTTAACCTTTCCGAGTTCAAGTCTTACATCCACCTCTCTTGACTGCAGAAGGAGGAGTTGCTGCAGGTCAGTCTGGAGTTGGCTAAGTTCCTGCTGCCTCTGTTCTCTGTGGAGGAATGTGGTGCTGCAGGCATGACCTCACTGGGCTGGGCAGGCTGGCCTGTGTACTTCAAGGTGTTTTTTTACCCTCAAGGGTTCTTGGAGAACCTAGTGGAACACAGGCCAGCCTGCCCAGCCCAGTATGGTCATGCCTGCAGTACTGCATTCCACCACATTCTCCAAACACCCGTGAGGGTTAAAATAAAACACTTGAAGTTCTCCTTGGTCGCTTCCCACCAGTTGATGGGGGAATTAAAGAAGGGTTTCAGTTAACTCACCTGGGCACTCCTTTTTTAGTTCCTCTATGTTCTCTGGGGTCAGCAATTTCACATTCAGCTTCCACGTTGTCCTACCTGCCTTCTGGTCCTTCTGTGGGTGACAGGAGGCGTGAGGAGGCAGGAGTTAGAGAAGGCAGTGCATGAGCCCATGGACAGACTTGTTGGCAAGGGAATGGGATGGGGAATTGAAATGGGTTCTGAGCTCACATGTTCTTACCTGAAACATAAATGTGGAAGAAAAAAATAGTAAAGAAAGTTTTAGTGGGTGACAAAGAGTTAAAAGTAAGCTGTGCACTGCCACTTTTAAGTCTATTAATTATTACAAGAACGCTCAGTACGTTAAGCTGTGCGCTGCTGAATAAGACAGTAGACCCTCTGCATTCCGCCACAGACTTTGAATTGTTTCTTTTTGAATCAACCAGTGACAATTGCTTTCTCCCTTATATGGTGGATGCTCTCAGAGCTTCAGTGTGTCAATTGTCTATTGTTTGTACCTTTCTATAAATTAAACTGGCTGGCCTGTCCGTGCTCAGGCAGAGCAGCCCCAGTATTTTGGTAGGAATGTTCTCCAAGATATCTTGGAAATAAAAACTCCTTCTGAAGTGACTCCCTGGTGCCTCGGCCGAATTATTTCATTATAAAACACTTTTCTCCGCAACAATAAACCTTGATAAAGTGCGAAATATTCCACTGTGCCTTCATTTCCAATATACATTGGTGAAATGACATTCTGAATGTAATAAAGATTTGTGCTTTAATACATTTTTCATGTTTACATAATTTAAAGTAATATTATTAAATTAGAGTGGATGACTGCAAATGTTTTCCAATTCATTTGAACAAGAAATATATAATCCTCTTGAATGAATCAGATGTGATCCTTTTAGAGCTTGAATGGGACCTAATATTGTTTGATTTGACCATTGAACACTGGCTGACTCATTTAAATGTAAATTTTAAATTACCACAGTAACAGGTCATTTTAGCCCATGAGTTTGTGCCGCCCAATTGCACCTTATTAATCTACAACTCTGGGTGTGTTTTGAACAGCGCGCCTCGAGGATAACCCACGCAGGCACAGAGAGAATGTACAAACTCCTCACAGACAGTGTGGGATTTGAACCCCGGTCTCGATCGCTGGTGCTGAAACTAACCACTACGCCCCTTAAAATTTAGATTCTCATGCTTCCAAGATTTCACCAGCCAATTTTTTAATTTCTTTGGAACCTGGATTCAAATGCCATGCTCATGGATTTAGGAGAAAAGTTCAAACTGAATTAATATTTAACAGTGACGTGACAGTAATCTATATTTTCAGAGTTTAAAAGAACTTGATGGCTAGCAAATATAATATAATTATTCAGATTTCAGATTTATTTTCAGAGAACATACATAACATCACATACAACCCTGAGATTCCTTTGGCTGTGGGCGAGGCAGAATGACCACTTATTGGTAGTGCAAAAGAACTGTACTCAATTAATAAACAAATAATGTGAACAAGTTGACTGCAATACAGAGAAATAAATAAAGTGTAAAGTCAGAGTCCTTAAATGAGTCTCTGATTGAGTTTGCTGTTGAGGAGTCTGATGGTGGAGGGGGGTCAGCTGTTCCTGAACCTCATGGTGGAAGTCTTGAGGCACCTAGGCCTCTTTCCTGATGGTAGCAGCGAGAACAGAGCTTGTGCTGAGTGATGTGGATCCTTGATGATTGGTGCTGCTCTCCAATGGCAGTGTTCCCTGTAGATGTTCACGATGATGTTCCCTGTAGATGTTCACGATGATGTTCCCTGTAGATGTTCACGATGATGTTCCCTGTAGACGTTCACGATGATGTTCCCTGTAGATGTTCACGATGATGTTCCTGGAAGAAGGTCTCGACGGTGAGGAGGGTTTTGCTTATGATGTCCACTATCAATTACAGGGCTTTACGCTCAGGGGTATTGGTGTTCCCATGCCAGACAGTGATGCAGCTGGTCAGCAAACATTCCAAACCACATCTAGAGAAATTTGCCAGGGTTTCCAATGTCATACCGAGCCTCCGCAAACTCCTGAGGAAGTCGAGAAGTTGATGTACCTTCTTCACAGTGGGCCCAGGAAAGGTCCACCGAGATCATGACTCCCAGGAAATTAAATTTTCTCATCCTCCTCACCTCTGATCTTCCAGTGATCATTAGATCGTATATCTTCGGTTTTCTTTTGCTGAAGTCAACAATCATCTCCTTGGTTTTGGTGACATTGAGTGTGAGGTTGTGGTTGGTCCACCATTCAGTCAAATTTTAAATCTCCCTCCCATATACTGACTCATCGCCCCTTTTTATATAACCCCAATACCGTGGTATTATCAGCGAATTTGTAGATAGTGTTATTGTCATATCGAGCCACACAATCATAGGTAAATAGCGATTAGATCGGGGCCAAAGAATACAGCCCTTGGGTGCTCCAGTACTGATGGAGATTATGGAGGAAATGTTCTTACCAATCTGCACTGATTGGGGTCTGGAGGTGAGGAAATCCAGGATCCAAGTACACTGCGAGATGCTGAGTCCCAGATCTTGGAGTTTGCTGATCAATTTTGAAGTGTTGAATGCAGAACAGTAGTCGAGGAAGAGCATCCCCAAATATGTGTCTTTGCTGTCCAGGGGTAATGCTACCTAACAGAACACGATAACCTTGTGAATCATATTTTGATTGAGATAATGAGGAACTGGGGGAGAATAGTCTGCTAATATGAAGTAATATAGTTGGGACCAAGTGAAACAGGACAAAGAGGGAAGTCGAAGTTACGGTAAATGAATTGCTCAGAAATGTGAAGGATTGAAAATGAGTACAAGAATATCACATAAGCTGCGGAAATAATGAGAGTTTCCTTGGGCAGGGAAGAGCCACTGTTTGGGGATGAAGTAACAACTGGTGAAAAGTGCCATTATTGCTCAAAAAGAGCAGAGGTGGCAGAAGGAATTTGGATAGAATTAACAAGGATAAGAACAGCAATTTATAATAAATGCCAACTACTGCTGCCTGTCAGTTTAAATGGAGCAGATAGATAATGAGTTCTTTGGACAAGTAAGATAGCATGAAGGGAATTCTAATACAATAGTCATGAGGGAATATCAGTAACATCTAAGACAATTTTGAAATAACCATGAGCTGAAGGTGAAAGATTTATTATGGTAATAAGTCATTGCATGATACACAAAAGATTATGGCACATGGTGACTTGATAGATTGGATTCAAAATTTGCTTGGCTACACATGGCAGAGGGTGATGTGACTGGAGGTCTGCTACTAATGTGTTCCACAAGGACCAGTGCTGAAACCTCTGTTGTGTGTGATAAAAATAAAACAATTTGGATGAAAATAGAGGTGGGTTAATTAGAAAGTTTGTAGAAGACACAAAAATCAACAAGAGCTGAGGATAGAGGGAAGATTGTCAAATGAAATAAGGACAGAAATAATAAGGGTGATCGCAACAAATGTGACGAGTACCTTGGGAGGTCAAATACATGAGGAATGAAGACTGACCTTTTGGAATATTGATTTATAGA
This sequence comes from Narcine bancroftii, assembly GCF_036971445.1. Classification (NCBI taxonomy): domain Eukaryota; kingdom Metazoa; phylum Chordata; class Chondrichthyes; order Torpediniformes; family Narcinidae; genus Narcine; species Narcine bancroftii. The sequence continues at coordinate 90,487,454 of NC_091480.1, forward strand.
GGGACCTTGGGTGAAAGTTCATAGGTTCCTGAAAGTTTCAACACAAATGAATAGATTGGTACAAGAAAAAATGCCGCATACTTGTCTTCAGTGGTCAAGGTAAAGGTGGAAAGTCATGCTGGTTTGATCTCATTTGGGGTTTAAAAACAATGGCAGAATTGCAGCTGGTACCGATGTATGGAGAGTTGACAGTCACAACACTGCGCTGTGGGGCTCAAGTGCCTAGTCTGACTGCTGTTGGCTCTGTACAGGCTGTAAACAGTCTGTTAAAGGAGCCGAAGATGGTTCATTTTAAAATCCCATGACCGCAGGGTCTGGGCCCAAGACGGCAGAGCCTATGATCGGCAGTGGCCACGAGGGGTTGCAGACTCCAGTAAAGCAGAGGACTGGCGCAGGGCAGCAGAAAACAGGAGGGCCACCACCCCTCAATTGCGAGGTAGAAGTAGAGGAGACAACTTATGGGATGGTGAACATGGTGGCAGACACATAAGGGGCTCTGAGGTTGAAGAACACACAGGCTGTTGGTGATTCACAGCCCATTCCTATCCTTCTCCATTATTAACCTAAAACCAATAGCATTACAATCACTAGACCCAAAGTGTTCCCCAACACTCACCTCTGTTACCAGACCTACCTCGTTCCCTAATAGGAGATCCAATACTGCCCCTCTCTAGTCGGTTCTTCTATGTATTGATTTAGAAAACTTTCCTGAATACATTTGACAAACTCCAACCCATCCAGCCCTTTTACAGTATGGGCGTCCCAGTCAATGTGTGGAAAGTTAAAATCTATAATTACCATCTTGTGTTTATTACAGATATATGATATCTCCTTACAAGTTCGTTCCTCTAATTCCTTCAGTCCATTAGGTGGTCTATTATACAGTCCCATTCCACCCAAATAGCCTCACTGGATGAGCCCTCCAATCTATCCTGCCATAGCCCCGCTGTAATATTTTCAGAGCTACTTAAAATATATTGATGTTTTTGAATTTATACTCATGCCCAAAGCTTAGATTTATGCATAGAATTTTCTTTATCACAGCTCCAAGTAGTTTCATGGTTTTCTTTGAAATCCAGTCTATGGAGAGAAATGTCCATACATAGCCAGATGAAATTCAGCACCCGTGGAGTTGAAGAGTTTGTTTTTTTGAGCTGACAGCCTCCACTGGTAAAATAGTTTGGACAAGAAAATTAACAGTGGTTTTAGGACAATAAGAAACTGTAAAAAAAAAACAACAAAATGTTAGTCACTCTTTGTAACAGTAAATAACAAATGGGGTTTGCAATACCATACTTATTCAAAACATTTTATCTGCATCAATAATTACATCATTTATAATGTAACTTGGCAGCAGAAAATAGAAGGGAGCTAAGTAAGTTATACAAGGGCAGGAATTTGGAATATGGCCAATGAGTTATGGCCATCAAAGCCATAAGCCACCCCTGAAAGGACACACTTTTAGTTCATTTCATGATGATTTTTCAGAGGGTGAAGGTGAAATGGGAAAAAAGTAAGGCTTAATTTTGGGGAGATGAAAAAAAACCCAACAGCTGACAGTGATATAAAAGCCAGGAGACAGCCAATTGCAGTAAAATCAAGAATAATGATTCTGGCACTGCTCCAGGTTGGCTATGAGCAAAGCATCAAGCATGTTCAATAGTCAGCCAAGCAATTTCGGTTTTCTATTGGAGAAGTAGCTGCTTGAGGAGCAGAACATGACAAACTGAAAAAGGGTCTCAAGTTATGTTATCAGGTTTCCATCTCCCCACTGTTGAGAAGATAGAGTGAAGTGAGGCAATTAAGGAAGGCTTTTTTTTAAAGAGTTTGTGTTGTGATGTCAACTGAAGGGTTGACAGAGTAGAAGTGTAATTAAATTTCTGAAGGTAGCAGTTAAAGTAGCTGTAGTGAATGAATGGAAGGAAGGGTAGAGAAGTTCCAAATCCTGGCAGTGCTCTGTGGCCTTGATATGAGGACAAACTTTGAGGCTGAGTTACAATCTGAGCAAGTTCCTCTGCAATATGTTAATCGCTGATAGCTTGTTACGTGGACAACAAGTTTGGAGGGTCTAAGAAATGAAGAGTCTGAACATAGTTCAATAACAAATAAGGATCTTTTATTTACAAGCGGGGAGGGGGGAAGTTGCAACAGGATCACACACACACACACACACACACACACACACACACACACACACACACACACACACACACACACACACACACACACACACAGACTAAAAAAAACTATGCTCAATTCATGCACATCATACGCAGCTAAACAACCAATACTCACTACTCCCAACAGATTGGTTTCTACAGTCGAACATGCAGATAAAACAAACAGTACCAGCCACCCCTCTCTAACCAGTAGCCACTCTATCTCAATTAACCATAGAATCTAATCGCACTGATAAGAAAGAAATAGTCCACCTGGCTTTGTCTGGGGAAAATACTGCCTCTCAAATTTGATTGCTTTTTCTGCTCGCAGAAAAGTAGGGTGGTAGGACATTTGAGAACTTCCTGTATGGGCAGCTTGGTCCAAAATGGATTCAAGGTGAAGAACAATTGTTGTTGTTGATCCAGTTGTACTTTTCAGAACATTGTAAATGTATGATCAAAGTACATATTTTATAAGTTCAAGTTCTATTTCATTTTATTTAAAATGATCAATAGGTAAACAAAAACAGAGGACAAGGTGACATTATACCAAACCTTTGCTTCAGATGCATTTTCAAGGACTTCCCTCTTTTTCCATCCAATACTAGATTCACCAGCTACTGTGAGAGGGATGTGGTGAACAGATGCCATGTATTTTTCACATGGAATGCGTAGAATTATTGTGTGGAAAAACATCCTTGTCTTTCCAGCTTTACCTCTCTTGTCTTCACACTCCACCTTCTGCAATACCACATGACCTCTGCCTGTTTGCTTTGGACCCCTGGGCAATTTACTTGTTTGGAGTTGAAGTTTAGAAGCTGAAAAAGACCTGTTAGATCTGCAGTAAAGTCTGCAGACACTGTGATTGAAAGAAAAACAGAATGCTGGGGAAACTCCGCAGGACAAGCTGTGTATTTTATATAGAAAAGATACATAACCAACAATCAGACGAGCCCTTCATCAAGGTATGAACAAAATGAGCCCCTCCCCCTGACCATTTTATCCAGGCGCCTGCCTAAATTTTGCTCTTACCTTGGTGAAGGGCTCAAGCCCAAAAAATCGGTTATGTATCTTTATTTTTACAATATAAATTACAGGTATTCTCCGACTTATGGCCGTAATTATGACCAAAGGATCGGTCATATCTTGAAACGGACGCAAGGCGGAATTATGCCCGTGTGCATGGAGTCAAAGTCTCAAAGCAAACTTTTTAATGAAATGTTGTATTTGACAACCTATAACAGGGATGCAGGGCACATAAGAGCCAAAATGTGTGTACTTACTTTGTTAGGCGGCGTCCCAGGGTCCATAAGCTGGGCGTGACCACCTTGGTTCATGTGCACACGCGCAAGTCTTCGGTTGGCGCATGCGTGGTGGGTTCGCTTATTGGAGTTCACTTGGTGTATGCGTGAGAGTTAATGGCGCAAATTCAGTATCATCAGGGCGCTTAACTCTCAGTTGGTTAGTGTGAGCAGGTCATTCAGTCATTCAAAGTTCTCACTGCCCGTGGGAAGAAACTGTTCCTCAGCCTGGTGGTGCTGGTTCTGATATTCCTGTATCTCTTTCCCGATAAGAACAGTTGAAAGATACTGTGTAGGGGCCCGCAATGATTTTGTGCGCCCACTTCAGCCAACAATCCTATTAGATGGGGGCAGGGGTAATTCCGATTGTAAGAGATAAGCTCTATCAGCAGTTGCCTGTTGACTTGATTTGCTCTGTCACTTTGTAGAGCTCGTCGAAAGAATCAAAGACTTGTTGATCCAAACCAAGGCTTTTATTAGCAAAAGACAGGAGCTCTTCACAGGTGGCCGACCAGTCCGGAATGATCCGACCTGGCTAGGGGGACACAACCCTTTAAAGCCCAGACAATAGGCGTGGCTTAGCTCTCAGCCAATCGCTGTAAGCACAGTAACTATATACACTATGTACATTGGTGATAGATCTGTACTATCACACACTTTCCTTGATAGCAGTGTAGCTGCTGTTCAAACATGAGCATATCTTTGGGAGCTGCTTCTGTCCATACCGAATGCTTGATGCAGATAGGAAGAACCTAAAGGCAAGCTCTCGTTAACAGCTTAAAGTACTTGTTTTGGCTGATGTCCAATAAGGTGGAATAAACCATTTATCTCAGCTACTGCATGGTTTTATTACCAACTGCCAGACTACTGGTTCAAGTGAGGGGGCGCTGAAGGGTTCCCGATCATGTCAGAGGTGCGGATCTGGAGCTCGGGCCGCCAACGATTTGGACTGGACTCTGTGTGGCTGGGGAAGCTGCGGAAGAGCTGGAGGTGAATCTATGGACACTTAGTGACTCTGGGGGGAACTCTCATTTTCTTCTCTTTCTCTGACTGCAAGGGGCATTTCAGGCAATTTCTGCCAATGGCGAATCTATTTGCCTTACAGCAGGCAAAAGCAATTTCATGTAATATGACACCGTTTTATTACAATGACTATAAATTAAATCTTGAATTTTGATCTTGAATCATTTTAATCCAGTTCAAGGGCACAACTGACAGATATTGTCCATTTTCTCTCACTTGCATTGGCTCAGTTGGAAATATATGGTGTCCGCCAATGTTCTGACTGGGAGGCAAACATCCTTGTTTGTGCCAACCTCATCGCTGGTTATAACCGCCCCATGGCATCATGAACCATTGCTTTCTAAGAGTTGGGGGTTGAACTGAATATACACCGCAGCTGATGAATCTGGCATGTCAAGACCATTTATTCACTTTGACTTTTATATTGAACTTTCTAAATAAATAATCTCAAAATGATTACAGCTGCGATCTGTACTATCTTTTGACAGCATTTTTGTGCAAATGATTTACTGGAAGCTATTTTCTCTCTGCTTGGGACCGAATGATGTTTCAATTGTTTGATTACTTTTGCTTCCTGAATTCCCCGAAGAACTAAATTAATACACAAACTTATTCCACAGCACATGCAAATCCAATGTTTAGATCAATCCAATTGATCAATATTAGGCAGAATGCAGGCTGATGAGTTAGCTCCTCACCGCCCCCCCCCCCCCAACAAAACTAGGGTATGGGCACAATATAGAGAGATAGTTTTAATCACTGAACACCATCTGCAAATTCGCTGATGACACCACAGTAGTGGGTGGTATAAACAGGGGCGATGAGTCACCAAAACCAAGGAAATGATTGCTGACCTCAGGAAGGGAAAACCAGAGATGTACAGTTCAGTGATCATTGCGGATCAGAGGTGGAGAGGGAGAGCAAATATAAGTTCTTGGGAGTCATTATCTCGGAGGATCTTTCCTGGACCCAACACACAAATGGCATAATGAAGAAATCACGTCAGTGCCTCTACTTCCTCAGGAGTTTGCGGAGGTTTGGCATGACACTGGAAATCCTAATTTCTACTGATGTTTGGCATGACTCTGGAAATCCAAATTTCTACAAATGAGTGGTGGAAAATGTGCTCATTTGCTTCATCATGGCTTCATCACCAATACCCCGAGCGTAAAGTCCTGCAAAAGGTAGTGAATACAGCCCAACACTCTTACTTTTGCACTTTATCGATTTTTTTTCTCTCTGTATTGTACAGTCTGTTTACATTTCTTCATTTGTTTACATGTGTACATTGTGTACAGTTTTTTTTTTGCACTCCCAATAAGTGGCAATTCTGCCTCGCTTGCAGGAAAAAAGAATCTCAGGATTGTATGTGATGTCATGTAGGCTTCTCTTTTTTTCTTTTAATAACGGTTCCTGATTACTTGACGACGATTTGTTTGCCGTAGCGGGACAAACAAAAGAAAAACTTTTGTGTACCTTGGGAACAAGACAATAGATTGAACCTTGAAACATGACTTTCACTAATTACTGCCAGTTGCAAAGAAAACTCCCATGTTCAGCTACTTCTGGGAAAGTAAGTTCTGGACTTACAAAGAGTTTCTATCGGTCTGAGGCAGTCTGAGTGACAGATACCAATGCAGGCAAGTTTTGTTTACACCCCTGGAGACTGGATAAAAGACTTCTCATTAGATCCAGTGTAAGGATCATCAAGACTGGAATAAAACTCAGATCCTTGTGGTGATCTTCTTGCACAATCTGAACACATACGATTCAATCATTAACTATATGTTTTATCAACACCTGGATTTATTCATGTGACTATTTACAGAGCATGAATGTGTTCTCATTATTGATCTACCCATCTCACGTTGGCACTGCCTGGATTGCCTGTCATGGAGGGCTGCATTCTGAACCGAGGGGCAGGGATATTTTCATCTTATCAGAACAATTTTCCAGACAGTACTTAAAAGTATAAATAATGGAACATGAGTAAAGGCAGCATTAACCCATTAGCTCTCTTCTCCTTCACCAATTTACAGGTCCATCTAATCTGCATGGCCCTTGAATAAAACTTAAGGAAGCAACTTCCCACTTTGAAGTCCACAGTCAGTTCCTTAGTTTGACTAATGTTGGGTGCAAGGTTATTGGTATGGCATCTCTCAACTAACTGATTTATCTCTCTCTTATACGCTTCCTCATTGCCGTCTGTGATTCTGTTGTTGACTGTGGGGTCATAGGCACATTTGTGGACAAATTTGAATTGTGCCTGGCCACACATCCATGGGTGTAGAGAGAGTAGAGCACTGAGCTAAGTACATATCCTTGAGGTGCCCTGCGTTGATAGTCAGTGAGGAGGGGGACATTGTTTCAGCCGAGCGAGCTTACATTGACCATCAGGCATCCATCACACTGAACCCATTTTATTTTCCACACATTCCTATCAACTCCCTCTTGATTTTACCACTTGCATCCGCACAAGTGACAATTTGAAGTAGCCAATTACATAACAATTAAAATGCAAGATTTAATAGGATGCTTTCTCAGCGCCTTACGGTGCCCATGCTCGATTAATCATTACATATTTTTGCCAAGGATTTTGCTTACTATGAGTTCAACAGACTGCTTATTTTAATATTTTAATTCTACAGATTTTTGTGTTTTACTTTTGCTTATTTTAATAATCATCTGTTTCCAACACATTAATGATTTCCACCATAAATGGCAAAGAACCTCCCCATGGCATCAAAACAAACAAAACTAAAGGTCTTCTCAAAGAAAAGAAAAAAAAAACAACAAACCCCATAGAAAAAACCAACACAAATAAAAATACTTTAATAGTATTACCTCCCTCAATTATTTGGGAGTGACGAATGCCACGAAGTGGCCAGCGACTTCGGAAGGATCGGTAGTTGAACCACCTCCTCTCAACAGAACAATCAAGGATAAAACATAAAAATCATTTCAAGTATGGAATGCTTCTTCCAAATCTCGATTAACTTGATCAATCAACTGTTTTGATTCCATCTCTCGCTTTCCATTCTTTTCTTTCACAATCATGACAAGCTTTTGAGTGATCCTGTCATAATTTTGACCTTTCTTATTATCAGGTAAAGAATGAGCAAATATAAGAGCTTAAGCATTATCAGAGAAAAACTGAGATTGATAATCTCCATAAAAAACTTTAAGCGCAGCAGGATAACGAAAGGCAAACTTATGCCCTTTTTTCCATAAAACAGCTTTAGCTGAATTAAATTCTTTACAATATTTAATCACAGCTTGACTCAAATCAGCAAAAAGAAAAGTTTTGAGGCAGCTTGCAAAGCCCATGCGGGTGCGCTCGCACACACAACACACAGGAACAAACAAAACACAGGAACAAACACACACACACACACACACACACACACACACACACACACACACACACACACACACACACACAGGAACAAACAAAACACAGGAACAAACACACACACACACACACACAGGAACAAACAAAACACAGGAACAAACACACACACACACACACACACACACACACACAGGAACAAACAAAACACAGGAACAAACACACACACACACACACACACACACACACACACACACACACACACACACACACACACACACAGACATGCAGACACAAACAACCCTCTTTGCTTCTGGGTTCAGAACAATACCATAGTATAACAGAAATCTTAAAAGTCTTGATAGATCTAGGAATAAATGAAATACAGGAAATACTTATTTTACAGATGCGGAGTATTTCTAGCATTTTCTGCTTTTTTTCAGATTTGTAACACCTCTAGTTTCTTGATTTTCTTTGAAACAAATTGTTTATTGTCATGTTTACAGATATATGAAGAAAGGCTTGGTTCCAGATAAACCCTCAATACATCCAGCAGCACCTGTCTATGTTAGTCAATGCTCGATAGATCACGTTCTTTTCTCCTCCCGTAGAAGTTCAGACACAATTCTGGTCTCTACTTCAGTTCTGTGCTTTGAGCTGTTAAGCTTCTGCAGACAGAGGCATCAGACAATTTTTCATCCATTTACTTTAATGGGCAGAAAATTATGGATTACCAAACACAAAGCAGAATGTTTCATCTGTAATATTTAAATTGATTCACATCAGACAGTTCCATAATTCAGACTGGATTTATTGATTAATAAACCAAATTAGTCTACAGTGAATCTGTAATTTAACTTAACTCTTAGATCAAAGTGTGGGTACTAAAATTTCATCACTCAATCTGTGTCATTTAAGATTATTTGTAAAGATTTGGCAAATACCAAAGGAAGATGACACAAAGACGGATGCAATCTGAAAATCTGTCAACAGATTTTCAAGTGAAGTCAAATTTATTGTTATTTGATTGCACAAGTACAACCCAATGAAACAACGTTCTCCGGTCCTCGGTGCAAACCACGCAGACACACAAACAGACATAACACATATACAGACAGACAATACACATGCAGGACAAGTACTCATATATCTTCTTTCTTTGGCTTGGCTTCGCGGACTAAGATTTATGGAGGGGTAAATGTGGTAAACCACTGTTATACTGTGATTGGTTACTGCCGGCTGGTCCCACCTCCTAAGACTGATCCTACCCATACCCCCTTTTGCATGAGTCTTTTGTGGTAATTGATGGTGCATCAACAAATATTGTTTTGTAAAAATGAGAGTCTCAAATGGTTATTGGGAACGGTTTCTTTGGTTGTTCAGCATTCTCACTGCCCATGGGAAGAAGTTATTCCTCAGCTTGGTGGTGCTGGCACTGAAACTCTTGTATCTCTTCTCTGACAGGAACAGCTGAAAGATGTTGTGGATTACCATTACCATAAGCATTATAAAAAGACTCCCCACCATGACTACCAGCCCTCCCCACATCTCCATCGGGCACACAAAACTCAAAACGGTCAACCAGTTTACCTATCTCGGCTGCACCATTTCATCGGATGCAAGGATCGACAACGAGATAGACAACAGACTCACCAAGGCAAATAGCACCTTTGGAAGACTACACAAAAGAGTCTGGAAAAACAACCAACTGAAAAACCTCAAAGAGATTAGCGTATACAGAGCCGTTGTCATACCCACACTCCTGTTCGGCTCCGAATCATGGGTCCTCTACCGGCATCACCTACAGCTCCTAGAACGCTTCCACCAGCGTTGTCTCCGCTCCATCCTCAACATTCATTGGAGCGACTTCATCTCCAACATCGAAGTACTCGAGATGGCAGAGGCCGACAGCATCGAATCCACGCTGCTAAAGATCAAACTGCGCTGGGTAGGTCACGTCTCCAGAATAGAGGACCATCGCCTTCCCAAGATCATGTTATATGGCGAGCTCTCCACTGGCCACCGAGACAGAGGTGCACCAAAGAAGAGGTACAAGGACTGCCTAAAGAAATCTCTTGGTGCCCGCCACATTGACCACCGCCAGTGGGCTGATCTCGCCTCAAACCATGCATCTTGGCGCCTCACAGTTTGGCGGACAGCAACCTCCTTTGAAGAAGACCGCAGAGACCACCTCACTGACAAAAGGCAAAGGAGGAAAAACCCAACGCACAAGCCCAACCCACCAATTTTCCCTTGCAACCACTGCAACCGTGTCTGCCTGTCCCGCATCGGACTTGTCAGCCACAAACGAGCCTGCAGCTGACGTGGACATTACCCTTCCATAAATCTTCGTCCGCGAAGCCAAGCCAAAGAAAAAATAAATAAATAAAAAGACTCAAAAAATCCTCATATTTTGTTTTCTCTGAATAGATAGAATTATATATTGTTCAGTACATTTAGATTACAAGGTGCATGTTCATTGTGCTACTGTGAAGCTTTCAATACTGAAAATCTGTGCCCTCAGCATGAAAGCATTCAAACCTTCCAGGAGTGGAAATCTTGTAGGAGCATTGGATAGCACTACCTTTCTGAGTGATTCTGCAACACAAATCAACATCACAAAGTAGTTTGACTGTGAAAGGCAGTACTCTTTGCAATGCCAATCACTTCAAAAATTTAACTTTAGATTTTAAAATGTGCATTCACAATTTGTGTGTTGGCTTGGGTTATATTTCCATGATAAAAATGTGTTCACTGATTGCCCTTGAATATTCTAATCATTCCAACACTGTTGAGAAAGAATTACAATTAAATCCCTCTAATAATAAACCGTAGGCTTAATGCATCGTCTTAGAACTAATGGAAGAACATGTCTCATGTTATATTTATGCTGGTCCAAAGAAAACAGTAGTTGCAGATTATGTTTCATGTCAAAGATGCAGTATGAATGTGTTTGTAGAGGGTAGCTGTGTGCATTGACCTGTGCAGGCTTGATTTATGGATGAGTACATACAATGAATTATTCAGGATTCATCCACTTGAAGTGAACCAAATGCTCTCTCTTTTGCCTACTTTATCAGTGTCCATTAATAACCAAAAACTATTTTTTTCTCTTCTCAACTAAGCCACAGGCAACATGCAAGATTTAACATGTGTAAAATTTGAATTTCAAGCCTGGTGATGTTTATCTTAACAACAAAAAAAAAGGTTCTTTCCTTTCTATCATCCAGCATAATTCTTTGTCAAGAAAAGGTTTGTGGCAATAATTTAAGAATTTAAATATTTAACTTACAAAGAATGAAAATGAAACGTATTCTACATTTAATGCACATATCTCATGCTGTGTGGATACCAATCCCCTTGGCTATTTACACTGTGATGGCTGGCTCTATTTTGCTTTACAGTCTGTTTTACAGAACAGATCCTATTGCTAAAACCTCTATCCTTACCATAGGCTTAAAACAAGCAATTATGGCGTCTCACAGTTCGGCGGGCAGCAACCTCCTTTGTAGAAGACCGCAGAGCCCACCTCACTGACAAAAGACAAAGGAGGAAAAACCCAACACCCAACCACAACCCACCAATTTTTTTACTCCATAAATCTTTGTCCGCGAAGCCAAGCCAAAGAAAGAAAGAAAAAGAATGGATCTGTTAAACACTAATGAAAGGAAATGAAAATTGGACAGAGTTATCCAAGGCCAGGTCGTTCACCAGCGTTCCAGTAAAATTACACTGAAACTTGCTGTAATGGGCAGGAATCTACTCTCTTTGTTGGGAATGACAGGCTGCGGCTTTAGGATTTTGGATTTTATCTCAAGTTCGCGATGTAAAATAACTGGTCAAAAGTACCCTTTGTGTCTATGTTCATCGCTGGGTCTGCAACAGTAATTTTTCCATTGTTTTTGCACACAATTTTTATCCCTCCCAGCAGTACTTGTTCTTAACCTGTAAAACATCTCTTCCCCAATTAAAAAAATGAAGTCTGGTGATGAGCTGCAGGCCTAGTTTTAAGGAGTGAAACATGAAAGTCTGCAGATGTTGTGATTGTACTCAAAACACAGAAATGCTGGAGGAGCTCAGCTAGTCTCACATGAGACTGGCTGAGTTTCTCCAGCCGTTCTGTGTGTTTTCGTCCTAGTTTTCAATCTACTCTGCCACCGTTCCCCAACTCTTTCTCCGTTACGTCAATGACTACTTTGCTGACACCTCCAGCAACCCTCCCTCAAATTCACTTGGGCCTTTTCTGACATCTCCCTCACATTTCTGGATCACTCTGTCTCCATTTCAAGAAGCAAGCTTCCACTAACTTTGACTACAAACCAACTGAGTCCCATACTTACCAACACTGCACTTCTCTTGTAAGGACACCAAGCCTTTCTTTCATTTTCTCAGTCTCCACCACATTTATTGTCAGGGATAAAACATCCTAATCCAGAACATCTGAAATGTCCTCCTTCTTCAGGAAATATTGCTCTACCTCTGCTAAAGGTGTGGAGGCCTCACCCTCATCTCTATTTCACACATTTCTTCTCTCATCCTATTCTCTCCCAGATAGATATAGAATTCCTCACCTTTCAACTATGAGTCCTCACATCCAGCCCTTTATTCTTTGACATTTCAACCAGCTACAACATTATCTCACCAGTCATCTCCTTCCACTTTTTACCTTCTGCAGGGACCACTTTCTCATACATCCCCATCCACCCCATTTGCCTGTCCATGGAGGAAATGCAACACCTAAACAGCCCTTCCAGGTGAAGCAGAGACTAACATGCACATCCTCCAACCTCGTCTATTGCCTTCGATCCTTGCAATATGACATTCTCTGCATCGATGACAGCCAAACGATGACTAGGTGACCAATAGCCGAGCAGCTGCACTCAGTCCACATAGGCCATCTTGTGTTCCCAATTGCAAGCCATTTTCACCCTCCTCCCAAATCCCAACCAGTCTGTCTGTTCTTGGCCTTCTCAACTGCCAGGGTGAGTATAATCATAAATTAGAGGAATGTCACCTCATATTCTCCCTGGATTTTCAACTTTCAGGTGATACACACCTCCTTGATTCCTTTCTCTCTCTCCTAATCTTCGGGTTCTCTCCATTCCCCATTACATGCACCCCAAACCTCTTGGACAGTTTATTTCCCCGCTCCCATTTGTTTGTCTCTCCTCACCAAAACACCTCCCATTGCCCCTCCCATCCTCTACCCCTACTCTTCTGAACTGCTCACTATCCCTCCCTTACTTGCTTCTACTCCTCCTTCCCAGCCTATCAGATTCCACGATCTTAAGCCCTTTGCAGCCTTCATTTCACCTCCCAGCATCTGTCACTATTTCTACTCACCTCATCCTGGCTCCATTTATGCATCGACCTCTCCTTGCATGAATCCACCCAACTCTCACCAGATCCCACCTCAGCCCACCCCCAAACTCTTTATATTGGCTGTCTCCCCTCATCATTCTCAGTCCTGATGCAGGGTCTCAACCAAAAACTTCAACGATCTCATTCAGATTGCAGCCATGCTAAGAGAGTGTGGAGAATGATGCTAGAGTTGTTGTTATTCCCAGCATCAGCTTAACAGAGAACTCATGCAGAGATATACATCCAGTGCGACTGGAAGACCATCACTTTGACAAAGGACACTCTTGTGTCTTCCCAAAACTTGATGGTCTTCCAGCACGGTGAGATGTTAGCGAGGAAACGCTAACCTGCTGAGGGGTGAACCAAGGCTTGGTGTAGCCAATGCGAAGGCTTTGTTGGGATGGATCACAGTCTGGGCTCATTTTCACTGCTGGCCATTAGGAGGCTGAGACTGTTGGGGAAGCCCCTCAGACAACAGAGGAGGACCCCATGAATGGCAATGGTGTTATGTAGTAAAACAAAGGATGAACAGCACAGTGTACAATAACAAAATATATTGTGCTTTCCATAATGTTGGGGACAAAAACACATTTTTTTCCCTTTTTGCCCCTGTTCTTCAGTGTTAAATTTGTAATCAAACAATTTACATATGATTAAAGTGCACAGTCCAGATTTTATTAAAGGTTATTTGTATACATTTTGGTTTGACCATGTAGAAATTAAAGCACATTTTAAACACAGTTCCTCCATTTCAGGTCACCAGAATGTTTGGGATATTTGGCTTTATAGGACTTTGCGATTACTCAGATATATTTCATTGCAGATATAAGAATGTTAGGCTTGCTTCTAAATGTTTGATCATGTTTAGACCCGAATAAAATACAAAGGTTACACTGCAAGATGCAAACCTCTAGTTAGCCACAGAAATGGGATGGCCAAATTACTGTTTGACAAGAAGCATTTAAAGGAGCCTGCAGAACATTGGATAAAGTTCTTGTGGACAGATGAGACCAAGATTAATTAACCTGTATCGTCACGTACCAGGGGTGTAGGTCAATTGAGTGTAATTGGGCTCATAGGCCAAAAAGGCTTGTTTCCATGCTGTCTGTCTACATTTTTTAAAATTAAAAATTTAAATTCTAAATTTAAAATTTAGAGTGATGAGAAGAGCAAAGTGCAGAGGCGTAAAGGAGCTGCCCAAAATCCAAAGCATGCCACCTCATCTGTTTTGGCCTAGACACGTATGGCGGTCACAGGTACTGACATACTTATCTTCATTGATGATATAACTGCTGTTGGCAGTAGCAAAATGAATTCTGAGGTGTATAGAACCATCTTATCTGCTCAAGTTCCAGCAAATGCCTCCAAACTTGTTGGATGGCGCTTCATCCTACAGCAAGACAATGATCCCAAACATACCGCTAAAGCACCAAAGGAGCTTTTCAAAGCTAAAAACTGGAAAATTCTCTAATGGGCAAATCAGTCACCTGACCTAAATCCAATTGAACACACCTTCCATACGCTGAAGGGAAAACTTAAGGGAATAAACCTCCGAAACAAACAGCAGCTGAAGATGGCGGAGTAGAGACCTGGCAGAACATCATCAGAGAAGAGACTCAGCACCCGATGATGTCTATAAATCACAGATTTCAAGCAGTTATTGCATGCAAGGCATATGCAACAAAGTATAAAACAAGACTATTTTAATATACATGCATAACATTGCTCTGTCTCAAGCATTATGATGGCCTGAAATGAGGGGACTATATATAAAAAGTGCTGTAATCTCTACAGAATCAAACCAAAATGTATACAAATAACCTTTAATAAAATCTGCAACATGCACTTTAATCACATATAAACTGTTTGATTGCACATTTTAAAACTGTGGAGCACGGGGGCAAATAAAGGGGGAAAAAAAGTCTTAGACCCAAACATTATTGAGAGCACTGTATATATGAATACAACACTATTTATTTATAGTGAACGAACAGAAAAATTCCTTTCCTTCCATGCACGCTGCTCACTTTGCAAAGGTCCTCATTTGTTTGTTTATCTGTAGGTTCTTGTGCCCTCATGGTGCAAAGGGTTTCTTGGTTGACTTATCTATTTAATGAATCACTCAAAAAGCATTGCTTGCCTCCGTTATCATTATGTACATCTTTGCATCCATAACACTAAGGTCTAAAAGGACATCTGATTAAGCTATCCAGAGTCTGTAAAATGTATTCCTTGAATGAACTGCTTGCTAACCTCTCCTTGAATGAAATGCTTGCCGACTTCTGATCTGGCTGAGTGTGTAGTCTTATTCGTTCCATTCCTATCTGAAAGGATCACAGATTTCTTATTAAAGACTGCTGGTGCGGTGCTGGTTTGCTCACTTCCATTTCTGTTGTGCTGTCCATCTCTGTTTGCAAAGACGATCATTAATGAAGCTCACAATCTTTTAAAATACAGCCCACTCACATGTTCTTCAGACAGATTTGTTACAATTCCCAGTTTAATCCTGCAATCTTGAGCAAGAATGCAGATATTTTTTATTAATGTGCAAATGATCCAGATATTTTTAGCAAGAAGGAACAATCCAACAAGTTTTTAAATCATGAGAATTTTTCGTTCTGTTCCACTGCTTTGTTGAAATCATTTCCAGCCTCTCTTTTCACATCAAGTAATTGCCACATTTATTTGTGAATTGTCTATAAAATGTGGGCTGGAGAAAAAAATGTAAGAAGCTAAGAAAGGTAAAAGGGAAAGTGAAACAACTCCAAAGGCCTCCAATCTAATCAAGTTCAAGTTTATTTGTCATCCAATTCTATCAGTACATCCCACCAAAACAGAATTCTCTGGTTCATAGTGCAGAACAGTGCAAAACGCGCATACAGACATAACACAGACAAACAATACATACATACACACAATGCATTTGTACATTCATTAATATATATATGCATGTGTGTGTGTGCACACGTGTGTATGTATATGTATATAGGGAAATGGATTTGTGTCTTAAACAAGAACAAATTGAAAGGAAAGACCAGGAGTAGGCAAGCACATGGCTATTATGTCCTGTCACTGAGTGTGCCGGACTTATAGGTTGTGATGAAAAGCTGGCGTACTGACAAGAATATGCAATGGCTTTGTTTTTGACTGTCAGCTGATCCTGTTTGTGGACCTTCATTTGTGACACATTTTTCCCAATACAGTAATATGCCCTGCCCCCACCCCCCCCCCCCCCCCCCACCATGAAGATATATTGTGAACTCTTCGACAGACCTATCCTTCCGTTTGAGTCGCCATTTTGCTGTGGCAAAATAGTCATGTAAGTTTAGTGTGACTTTGTGAGGTTTGATAAATTGGGCAATTTTGCCTGTAGTTTCTAATGCATAACTATGCCATTCTCCAACTAAAGACCCATTCAGAAATTAGGAAGAGTGCAGCTGCTACTCAGAGATTTGCAACCCAGCATCTGTTTGTTGTCCATGTTCAGCATTAGTGCCTCCACATGTGATCGTTTTACCATTAAACTGAGGTTTAGCCATTGCTCTGCAGAGAGTTACAGAAATACCAATGGATGGGCATGGGAGAGGATCCCAGTGAGAAACCCATTGACAGTCGTGACTGTGCTGCAGCAGGCAGAGAGAGAAAAAATAATTGATCCCAAATCTATGAGAACCAAGTTAAACTGAGCAAAAAAAAACTGATGATGAAAATTAGGGCAACTTCAACAATTATGAAAATTTCATTCTTTCTTGGACTTTCCATTGCCTTGCTTCAGGGATTGATAAACCATCATTATCTTATCATGGGTAATTAAAGCATTTAGATCTAAATATTTGGGATTTAGAGGAATGAGGATTGATCTTATTGAAACATAAAAAGGTTTTTAAGGGGCATGGCAGAGCAGATATAGAGATGCTTTGAATAGTGGGAGGATCTTGAAGCAGAGGAGAGAGCAGTGAGGTGCGTAGGAATTTCTTGCAGGATGAAGTGTGTTGGAACTTCTTCCAGAGAATCATTTGGAATTCTGTGCCCTGTCAGGTTGTGGAGGTTAGATCATTGGAAGTATTTAAGAAGGAATTGGATAAGGCTTTGTGTTTAGGGGATTGAGCTCTATGGAAGTTGGATGGGAGATAAGTCCCAGGGCAGACCAACTATCATCATATTGGATGGTGGAACAGAATTGAGGACCCAAGTGACCTATTCCTATTTCCTTAAGTTTTTTATATTATTATTGACGGGCAGGAATTATATATCTGTTGGCAGGAATAGGAAACACCAGAGGACTTCTGTACAAATTGAAGGGAGGGAAGTTTAGGGGTAAGTTTTTTTTAAACACAGAGTTGTGGGTGCCTGGATTGCCTTGCCAGGGGTGATGGTGGAGGCTGAAACATTAGGGGCTTTTAAGAAACTCTTAGACAGGCACTTGGATGGAAGAAAGATAGAGGGTTAAGAGGTAGGGAGAGTTTAGCATTTTATTGAGGAATATATGGATTGGCACAACACCGAGGTCCGAAAGGCGTGTTCTATGCTGTAATGTTCTATGTAATGTGCCAACTCACCAGCCGAAAGTGGGACGAGGGGAAAATAATATTTTCCCAGTGTTTCCACTAGTTACTGACCCCACCCCCCCCCCACCCCCCACTTTGCCCTTTCTCCATCACCAGTCCACAATAGGGACAAAGGTGCTGAATTATTTGCCACTGCTCATATCTGGGCATTTAACTCTCTGTGAGTTGGCTTGAGTCTGCAGATGAAATTGCCTCGATCTTGTCCATTTGGAATTCCTTATCCGCTGTCGGAATGAGGACCTTTGACTCAATGCCAGAGGAAAATAAGCCTTGCAATTTAATTAGAAATGATTTGCCAAAAGGGATTACAGAACATCAGATAATTTGGGCTACTGTCATTTTATGGTTATTTTATTAGAATTAAGCTGTGGGTGGATCTGTGATTAAAAATAAATTTAAAATGAATGAATTCAGCACTGTTTCCAAACCTTGCAATTAATCTAAAAGCTATTCAGGAGATCCGAGGACAGATGGAACTTTTAGTTTTATCTTGATGGATTGTAGTTGAAATCGAATTCACTGTGATGTTGATCTGTTATTTAGAGGTGCTGCAGCAAGCCACATTATAAATGGAACAGCATGAATGAGCAATTCAAAACTGTGTTCCAATTCATCAATTGGAAAGAAATAATCCTTGGAATAAAATATAGTGAAACCCCCTGGTATCTGGCATTTACGGAGCCTTTCTGCAAAAATGGTGCCGCTGCCAGAGCCGCTGAAACGGTAGCACTGCCGCTGGCGGGGAGTGAGGAGCGGAGATAGAGCACTCCCGCGGGGTCCAACAGTCCAGTCAATTGCAATCAGCTCCGCACAGGCTTTGAACAGTCCGTTAAAGGAGCCGATGGTAATTTCATTTGAAATCCAGCGACCGCGGGGTCTGTGCCAAAATTGGCGGCGCCTAAGATTGGCAGCAGCCACAAGGTGTTGCAAACTCCAGGGGAGCGGAGGACCGGCGCAGGGCACTCATAAACAGGGAGATCATCCCCCATCTGAGAAGGAGAAGCAGAGGAGACGACCCACAGGACAGCGACCGCGGTAGCGGACCAGTGAGGGGGGGGAGCTCTGCGGCTGAAAGACCCACGCATGAGGTGCTGGCGACTTTAGGCACGGAACCCTCAAAGGCTGGAGGCTGCTGTTGGGAGATTTGTACCAGGCTGTGGACTGCAGGAGACTGGCTCAAAACTAGCTGAAGAGGTACCAGGTAGTGGAACCGGGGATGCGAGGGGGTGCCGAAGGTGGCTGAAGGATTCCTGACTGTATCAGAGGTTTGGATCTGGAGCTCAAGTTGTCAATGGTTTTGAATGGACTCTGTGTGACTGCGGAGGCTGCAGAAGCTCTGGAGGTAAATCTAAGGACATTCAATAACTCACCTTTGCTTCTCTTTCTCTGACTGTAAAAGGTGCTTCAGGCAATTTCTGCTGAAGGCAAATCTGTTGGCCTTGCAGCAGACAAAAGCAATTCCATGTAATATGACACTGTTTTATTACAATGACTATAAATTGAATCTTGAATCTTGATAGATACTGGATCAGTGTTGATTGGCTCTGTCAATAACTACAGAGTCGTAGGCTGCAAGAACAATAGGCTTTAATGCACACAAGACTTTGGCTGGCCCAGATCCAGGTACAAGACTGCCGGAAAGGGGGAGGTAACGTGACATTTATGGCCAGAGCAAAAGGGGAGGAGATTTAAGGGATGAGTCATTAGTGGGCGGGCCAGCCTCATATATAAAGTAACTGGTAAAGGCTATACAATGGACGGAGACAAGTGTATTTGCCAGTGGCTTGAAATTGGCCAACTAACTGCTAGGGGGTCCCAATTTTAAACTCTCGTGCTCTCTACCTACTTACTTGAGGCTGCTGACTGGTTTAATTCTGGATAATGGGGATTTTACTGTAAAATGTGAAGATAGGAGACCCCTCCATAGCTTTGAGTACAGTCACTCACCCTAATTCCACTGCCGTTGACTGAACGTGAGGAGTATTTCACCTTGAAGTTTGAGGCTCAAGCAACCATCCAATGGGAGAAAGGATCAGTCCCATTATTCCTTGTAAGAGGAAGTCAATAGCAGGGGCATCGGTTTTTAACATGGTTCAAAGAGCTCCTGACGCTAGAGGAGCAAAGGTGAGACTGAAATAAGCTGTTTTTTTTTGTTGTTGGTGGAGAAACACAGACAGATGCAAAGCAAAAACATTCTGCACTTCAGCAGGTTTTCCATTCCACTCACATAGCTGGATAATTAATAGCAGAACAATGCAATGAAACAAGTCAGATGACATCTGTGGAGAAGGAAACAGTTCGTAATTCAGATTGATGACACTTCATTAGAACTAGGAGAAGTTTGAGATAAAACAAGTTTAAAGTTGCAAAGAAAAGGGAGAAGGTGATTGGATGGAATTTGTAAGAATCAGAATGAGGTTTGTGGTCGTTCATTGTTTTTCAGCAATATTACAGGTAGAAAGATGCCCATGTGTTACATTTCTGTAAATATATCATTTAAACATAAATAAAATGGTGCAAAAGAGAACAAAAAAGGTAGTGTCTGGTTCCAGCGGCATGGAGGATTATGGGTAAGGAAGACTGCCGTGGCTTCCGTACTCCTGTACTGAGGCGTCGCCGTGAACCGGAGCGGCACGTCGCGGCACCAACCACTCCCCCACCCCTGTTCATGGCAGCAGGATGTCGGTGGGGGTGGGGGTGGGGGGGGGACTGATGGGAGGGGCTACTAACAGCCGGGGAGGGTGGTGACTAATGACCAGTACTTCTGGTGAGTGCGTGACGCGACACTCACCGTGTCATCGTTGGGGGGGGGGTGGGATCCCCCTTTAATCTCTGGGTTGATGATTTATCAGCAGGTGCCCACAAAAAGAGAGTGTTGGAGGCATGTGAGTTACAAAAGTTGTGAATGGAGTCATTGTAAGTGAAAAATCTTAAAGTACAAAGAAAAAAAATGAATGGAGAAAACTACGATTGGTGGAAATAGGAGATAAATGAGTCGAATAATTGATAATCTGGTTATTGAGTTGAGTTTTATGTTATCCATGCTATCTCATTACATCTGCATGAAAAATATTCTTCTTCCACCTCTCTTTGAGGAAGTGAATTCCGAAGATCCACAACCTTCTGAGAAAGAAAAAATACATTGCCTCTTCTCATTTTCAAAGGAACAACTCCTTGTTTTCAAACAGTGGCCTTAATTACCCACTGCACATTTATCTCATAAAGACCCTTGGGTTCAATCAAATGTGGGGTCATCAGTGTTCACAGAGATGAGGCAAACTACTTAGGCAGTAACTGAGGTCAGGATTGAATCTAGGATGGCCATTCCAAAGGTGTATACCACACACACACACACACACACACACACACACACACACACACACACACACACACACACACACACACACACACACACACACATGCACGCGCGCCACACACACACACATGCATGCACGCACACACACTCACACACACACACACAATGTGTTTGCATTTGTAGTTTAAATGAAATGGTATTGCAAAAACAACAAATGGAAATATATATAGTGACCATATATGGTAACCTATAACCATGTCCTCCTTTGGAATGTCCATCCTATTGAACCTGAAGCAACAGAGGGTTTAATGTGAGTCAAAACACTTACCCCAAACATTCATCAACTTTAACTGCATAATCAACAGCACTGATCAAAATCACAATCTGACCAGCCACATAAATACTGTGGCTATAAGTACTTTGAGTTCCCTGCAGTAAAGTGACTCACCATCTGACATCTCCTAATGTAAGGGCATTGTCTGGATTGTTTTGGAAAGAAAAGCTGAAAGATTCATTTTACTGTATTTATCTCTTTTTTATTATATGTAACTGTATCATTTTTCTTCTGTAAAGAAGAAATCTTGCTGATTCTTCAGCCTTTCTCCTAATTCATACTATTTCTGTTTTGTGTTTGATATTGTCTTCTCTACTCTATATGTTTGCAAAGTGGGGAATTTTCTTATTTTCCATTATTCTATATTTATCCTGTTCCCCTGTTCTCTGATATTCTTTTTCTAATTCCCCTATTTCTTTCTCCAGCTTATTTATTTCTACATTAAATTCTCTTTTAATCTTTTCCTGCACGTTATTGGCGGTGAGCAGGAGATTTGAGGTAGTGGAGTTGTTCTAGTGAACCGGTGTGGACTCGAAAGGCCGATGTGGCCTGTTTCCACTCCGTAAATGGTTATATGGTTATACGGTTATAACCACGACTTGACAGGACAGATGCAGCTCTCGCAATACTCAAAGTATTTAAATCATCCATGACAGCCCAGTGATGCAGCGAGGAAAGCCGCTGCCACACAGCTCCGGATTTAATCCTGACCTCCAAATTTGGCAAAGTTTGCATGTGAACGCTTTGAGTGTTTCCTGTAGATATTCCCTCATTAAAGGATGCCAGCGGTGCTCTGTGGTTAGTAAGGGATACTTAAGGTGATATGTGAGTGGGAAAAAAGTTTGAAAACCACTGATCTATTTTCAAGGACAGATTCTTTTCCCCAACGGCCATCAGGTTCTTGATCACCCCATTGTTTTCGAAATGTTTAATTTAACAGACCAATTCGGCCCTACGCATCCATGCCACCCAATTTACATCCCATTAACCTACACCTGAATGGTGGGAGGAAACTGGAGCCCCCAGAGAAAACCCACGCAGACACGGGGTATACGTACAAACTCCTTACAGACAGAGCAGGATTCGTATCCAGATCCAGTCCCGATCACTGGCACTGTAAAGGTGTTGGGCTGACCGCTACGCCAATCACACCACCCCAATTTATATTAAAAAAATTAATTTAGAGAAACAGCACAATAACAGGCCCTTCTGACCTATAACCCCGTGCTGTCCAAATATACCCATGTGCCCAATTAACCTACTAATGTCTTTGGAATGTGTAAGAAAACAGAAGCAGCTAGAGTGACACAGAGAATGTACAAACTTCTCTCAGATAACTAACCATGCCGCCCCTTCTCCGTCACCTCAGATGAATGGTCTGGACTATTGCAATGAGAGTATTTTTTGCATTAAGATCACTGTGAATATTTATTATTCATTTTTTGTATTTATTGTCTTTTCTTAATTCGATTAAGTATACCATTATAATTGTCTTTAATTGTGTTTTAGGTTTACAGTAAATAAGAATTTCAGTATCAAGGTAGATGATAACAAATTCATCATGATTTTCCTTTTTCCAATTTCCTCCCACATCCCGAGGATGAAAAATTTGCTACATTAATTGGTTGCTGTAAATTGCCCCTAGTGTGTAGGAGAGTGGCAGAATTTGAGGACAGCTGATGGGGATGTGGGAAGTAGAATGAGATTAATGTAAGATGAAGCCCTCCACCATGATCCTTCAGCTGAGTCTTGCCTTGCCAATATCTCCCAAGCCCATAACTTTGACTGTTGAGAAGAACAAGGACAGGAGATGAATAGAACCCCCAATTTGCATGCCATTCTGGCCTGCAATATATTGCCATCCCTTCATCATTCCCATTCCTTTACCAAAAAAAGAATGAAGCAAGAAGGCATTTCATGTCAGTTTTCCAAGAACAATTAAAGATAGGCAAAAAATAGTTGTCTTGCTGGTGATGTGCAAATCCCCACCACCACCCCAAAATAAAATGAATTAATAAAAAGTTAGCGCAGAAATAAATACTTTTCGGTCCACTGAAGATAAGAAACAGTGTCGGTTGCCAAGATGCAGCTCAAAGCAGGTCATCTCCATCTCCTTATGTTGAGCTGAAATAACATTACTGGCTTGAGAGAAAAACAGCTGTATTTATACAGAATATTTTATTAACTGGCATTTTCCCGGCATGGCAATGTATGACATTTGCGCACACAGCAGGTTGCAGGAAGCAACATTGTGATAAGCTCCAACTAATCTGCACGTCCAGTGACATTGATTGGGATGTCGAATCCTCTGTCTGTAGGAGCAGACGAGGGCTCAGCTTAATAGCTCAGTCAAAGGACAAAAGCCAGAAATCGTGTTTATCTTTGGGCTCTGGGGTGCCAGGCTACTTGCGCTCCATCAGGAAGAAGATTAAGCATTCAAATTTATGCAGGTCTTGTGATTAGATCAGCATTGAGCAGAGATTTTATTTTACATGGCTGGCTGCTACAAATTTGTAACAAGGAGGTGGAGGTGAAGAGCTGTAAAATGATACAAGACTAAAATCTTCTGCACAGAATAAAAACAAAAAAAGAGCAGGTCAGGGAGAAGCAATGGAAAAAGGAACAGTCAATGTTTACAATCATCTTGGAAAGCATCCCATTTCAAATTTAAGTTATTGGGAGTCATTATCTCGGAGGATCTTCCCTGGACCCAATACACTAATGGCATCGTGGAGAAAACACATCAGCGCCTCTACTTCCTCCAGAGTTTGCAGAGGTTGGGGCTTGACATCAGAAACCCTGGAAAATATCTGCAGATGTATGGTGGAAAGTGCGCTGACCGGCTGCATTACTGTTGGGTATGGGGACAGTTATGCAAAAGGTGGTGGACACAGCCCAGGACATCACAGGCAAAACCCTCCCCACCATCAAGAGCATCTACAAGGGAACATTGTCATCAGAGAGAAGCAGCAATCACCAAGGATCCACACTACCCAGCACATGGTCTGTTCTTGCTGCTGCCATCAGGAAAGAGGTACAGGTGCCACAAGACTCGCACCCCCAGCTTCAGGAATGGAGGCTACCCCTCCACCATTTCAGTAATAATTGGGTCTAGAGCAGTGGTTCGCAACCTTCCCTTCCCACTCACATACCACCTTAAGGAATCCCTTACTAATCACAGAGCACTTATGGCTTAAGGATTGCTTAAGGTGGAATGTGAATTTAGGGGAGTAGTTTGAAAACCACTGCTCTAAACAGAGCACAATTGATTCAAATTCCAAAACCACTAAAAAGTGTAGTGACTATTTTCCTTTATAATCACTTGAAGGAATTAAAATGTTGTTCTCTATGACTTGTTCCAATAAATCCATACTAAAGTCGAGTTCAGTTTTCCTTGGTCATTATTATCAGTTGCTATACATTGTTACAAGCTGTTAAATTTTGTTAGATGGTGTTAAACTTTGTTAGACGATGGTGAAATGATGGTTAAATGATCAATAAAAGTTGTCAGAACATTCTAAGTCCCCTATCATTTCATAGAACAAAGAAACTAACTGGTAATCTCTTTAAGATGGCCAAAAACCCCTCTGTAACCTTGGCTCAAAGACACTCAATGAATATGTAAACAATCTTTTTGAAAGCCACAAAATAGAATTTGATGGCAAGAAATACATTTTAACCCTTACAACACCTATAGAAAGAACTTTTGTCAATAAAATCTCCAGGACAAAGAAAAACAGGAGTTCCAATTTCCTGAATCCCATCTCCAAACTTCTCCCTCAAATGGCACTAGGGAGGTTCAAGTCAAATTAAGTCAAGTTTATTGTCATCTGATTGCATAAGTGCAACCCGATGAAACAACGTTCTCTTGTCCTCTGTGCAAAACATGCAGACGCACAACCAGACATAACACACAATACATATTCAGGGCAAGTATTCATATATACAAATAAATAAATAAATAAATTTTGTTTCATAAATGTTTTATTAGTGTGAGAGAATGGATCTGAATGTATTTTCCATTTACTTGGACAGGCTAAGTAATCACACTTTGTTCAGATCATTTTTTAACCATTATAGGATTAGAAGCCCAACATTTATTGCCCACTCCGAATTGGCCTTAAGGTGGTGGTGCTGAGCTGTCTTCCTGAACTGTGGAGTTCCACAGTGAATTTCCTTCCATAGTGCAGTTGAGTAGGTGTTGGGCGTCTTTGGATCACAATTTGCATATAACTACAGTTACAGCATCTGCAGACTTTCCTATTTCACTTAGTCTTGGAGAGACTATTTGAGATTTGAGTAAATACCTCTTAAGCCAAAAATAATACAGTAAAATCCCTATTATCTGGCACTCAATCAACAGGAAACACACAAAAAAGATAGAGGAAATGTATAAATGAATTATTTGAAAATAAATAAAATAAAATAACATTCTAAATTAGTTTAAAATTGTAAAAATAAATGTTTTCTGAGGCAATACACAACACCTTTAGAGCAAACATTCAGCCGGCGGAGCGCTCTGGTCGTGCCCGGCTCACAGCAGTTGTTTGAATAAAGTTTCAATAAAGCTGTGTTTGAATAAAATGGCGTCACCCAGGATGAAGAGCCAGTTGATGCTGCTCGCCTCTAGAGTGACTTCTCAAAGTTTCTCCCTATCCCGGCCTATTAAGAGTCTTTATCAGTATGGGTATACAGAAACCAGAGCGTTCCTAAGAACCCTTGTGTAAGCCAAAATGGCGTAAAGTGAAGACCCTTTCACTACTATTAGAGGCTATTTTCGTAAAAATGAACACACATCTTTTTGTAAAAGTGAACACAGGCTTCTTCGTAAAAGTGAATTTTCATAAAGCGGGTATTCGCAAGACGAGGTATACTTGCATATTACTAAGGCTTTATCTGTAAACTTGGGGAAGGCGGTTAATTATGAGGGTAGGACAGTTAGTGAGGTGTCTGCTGTTACAGCAGCGTTCGAATTATAAGGAAGGTGCACTGAGAATATGAGCGGGACACTACCGTGGAGGTGAGTCAGGTTGACAGCACGGGACAGTGGTGTCGAGGGCCTGACCGGGACACTTGTGCAGAGGTGAGTTGGGTTGTGACACCAGGATGAAGAGCCGGTTGATGCCGCTGAGACGACTCTCCCAAAGTGACTCCATATCCTTGCCTGGTAAGATTCTATATCTTCATTAGTATTAGGTGTATTAGTAAGGCTTTATTTATAAATTTAGAGGGTGGGGTTAATTCTGACAGTGGTACGGTTAGTGTAACACAACACTGGTACAGCGCCAGTAACCGCCAATTCCCGTAAGTTACGGGAATTACTTGATTAAAGTGAACGTTACATAATTAAAACTACAATACTGGTTTTTTAAAAAAAATCTTTGCATTTTGTATTGTCCTTTAAACAGTGTATTCTTAATGCAGATGCATTAGTTAGACATCAGAAGAGTGAGC
The DNA here is from genome assembly GCF_036971445.1 of Narcine bancroftii. NCBI lineage: Eukaryota > Metazoa > Chordata > Chondrichthyes > Torpediniformes > Narcinidae > Narcine > Narcine bancroftii. The sequence goes on from NC_091480.1 coordinate 90,514,319, forward strand.
TTCACTCAGCCGGAAAATTCGCATTTGGGGTTTTTACTGTGTGTGCCTTTTGTCATCTGTTTTTTATCCCTGTGGAAAATAGTCTAAGAAGTCTTGCCTCATGATGACCTCTAAAGCACTAATGAAAGAATTTTGGACATGCAGTTAAAAGTCAGAAAATCCAGATGGTAGAAATTTGGAACACCTGAGAATCCAGACTCTCAAACTTTTTAAATTTAGCGGGCTTTTGTGTGCATGCGTGCACGATAGATGCACAGTGGCAACGAGCAACCCTGCTTAATACAGATAATATTATCATAAAGAAATTAATTTGTATACTGTATTTTTATTTCACAATGTTCTTTTTAAACATAATTTCAAGCGTTACATGCTCATTTTTGTAGAGAAAGAAATTATGATTATAGTTTTGTCATGTTCCTTTATTTTTCTTTAAACCCGCTCATTTTGATAAATGAAGCAGGCTGTATTTGCTAATAAATAAACTATCAATATTTACCTGTTCATCTCTTCTTTATTCCTCCTTAAATTTGAATTTTTAAAAGTACTGCCCGAGAATCCAGAAAATCCGAAAATCTGAATCTACCCAATCCCTGACAGTCCTGATTTTAGGATTTTTATAGTTTGGTACATAACTCATGTCATGGATTATATTCTCACATATTGTAGTGCTAGGATTGGCAGTTTTATGATGTTCCTGGTGTTCTGAAGCAGGATCAGTCTTTGATAACTTCTTATGTTGCCATTCAATGTAAATTTATATTTAAATTTAAATTTAGACATACAGCACGGTAACAGGTCCTATCTATCGGTCCACCAGTCCGTGCCACCCAAAATACACCCAATTAACCTAAAATCCTCTCATTCATTTTGAAGGGAGGGAGGAAACCGGAGCACTCGGAGGAAACCCATGCAGATACAGGGAGAACACACCAACTCCTCATAGTCAGCGCTGTACCCGGGTTGGTAATAGCTATGCTAACCTTGATGCCCTTTTTCCATCAATAGAACTTCCTGCTTAACAGTTATTAGATCAAACCTAATACTTCCAGGGATTTCCCGAATTTTCGAGTGGTAATCGGCAACTTCTCGAAGATGAAGACAAATGCGAGATGACACAAGGGCGGCTTCTTCCCCTCTGCCATCAGATTTCTGGAAGAACAATGAACCGCAGACACTGCCTCACTTTGACTTTTTCTTGCACTATTTTTATTTATTTTGTAAAGGAGCTTATTTAAATGTTTGAAAAATAGCAAATTTCACAACGTGTTCATGACAATAAAAGCTGATTCTCCTAAAAGCCCAGAAAAATAGAGCAATGTTTAGCAGCAGCCCTTGCGTTCAATAAAGCTGGCAGTTCCACATTCTCTGAGGGGCATGGCAAAACACTCGTAAGCCAAAAACAAATTTTAGATTTAGAAAATCCCTCATCAGCACCAATAGCTTTCAAAAAAAACATGGATAACGTTAATTGCTTTTGCTGCAGGCTGCTTCACACAGAAAATGCATTCAGACATTAAAAAACTATTGCAGTAGCTCTAAACTGCACCATGCTTATCTGCAATCAGGAGCTGACGGATGTATTGTCGCACTGAGTGGCAGATTCATTGCTTTTTCTGCTGCAATGTAATCAGTGCCCACAAGGGCTTTCTCACCCAAATATAGATACAGGAATTAAAATTAATTTCAATCATTTCTTATCACTAAGATTTTTGCACATACTTTACAGCATAAAATATTCTGTTCAATAGCACATCTCTCAAACCCCTCGGCTCGAGATATTGATAAATATGGGGCACGAGTAGTTTAACTCTGAATTATTAATAATTAAAAGGAAAGATCATTACAAGCCCTCTGCCATTCAATAAGAACATGGCTAGTTCTCATTCATACTTGTTCCATTGATCTGCTTGGTATCAAACCTGTCAGGTCTCTGTCTGAAATTGAATCAATAGCTGAATATTCACCTTTTTTTTTAAAATTTTTCACACTATGAACTATATTACCCAAAATACACACAAACATTTCCCTCTTGAATATACACAGTGTCAATATTCACGGTTTTGAGGTGGAGAATACCTGCTCTTTCATTTTCACTTGCATTGAAGAGACATTGCTTATTTAGGTCCATTAATCACATCCTTCCTTGGCCTGCAAGTTAACTTACTCACTTCCATGTTTTTGAGCCCATATTATGTTCTAATTTCTCTTTTATGCCCTCCCAGAGCTCATGTTGTCACTAAGACCAGTTCCTGCTGTCAAGATGCTGACTTCTGGCTTCCAAGCAAGATGGCATCGAAAGTGGTTTGAACCTCCAATTCACAAGATGGCATTGAAAATCTGGTATTTTCCTCTTTTCCTTTCAATACTACCCGCAAAAATTTATATCCTTGTTTTCACAGATCCAAGGACTGTTTCTTTCCTGCTGTTACCAGACTCTCAACTGGGTCTCCCATCAGTAAAAGTTGATGGAATTTCACTGTTTTAACTACTTTTCTCTATATTCAGCATTGTGTCTTTGTAACAATGAGCCATTCACACCTTAATTTACTGTAATATACAACCTGCAAATCTCTTGGTGCCTGCCACATTGACCACCGCCAGTGGGCTGATAACGCCTCAAACCGTGCATCTTGGCGCCTCACAGTTTGGCGGGCAGCAGCCTCCTTTGAAGAAGACCGCAGAGCCCACCTCACTGACAAAAGGCAAAGGAGGAAAAACCCAACACCCAACCCCAACCAACCAATTTTCCCTTGCAACCGCTGCAATCGTGTCTGCCTGTCCCGCATCGGACTGGTCAGCCACAAACGAGCCTGCAGCTGACGTGGACTTTTTACCCCCTCCATAAATCTTCGTCCGCGAAGCCAAGCCAAAGAAGAAAGACAACCTGCAATTCTGTTTTATTATTTCATTATCTGCTGTTCTCAAATATGGGTTGACTTTCCTCGATAGCCCATGAAACATACTTCGCTGTGGCAATAAACAATTCAATTTCTGCACCAAAGAAATGTCCATATCAAAGCTATAAATATGACCATGTTGAACATGGAACCACATCAAGCACTAGGCAATCTTTAACATGAAGGTTCTACCAGTTAAGCCTCCTGTTCATTGCCCAGAAATGCTCTCACTTAGCCCCTTTCACACTTGCCAGTGATTGCAGGAATCGAACTCCAATCGGCCTTTAAAGTGGCAAGTGTGAAAGCAAAATCTGTTCAACGCCAGAGTCAGATGACATAATCTCACGCCGGGAATTGCCAGCCTTGACCCTTAGTACAATCCCCGGAGTCTGCAGATGCCAGCATTGAGATCAGGGAAGTGTGAAATGGGCAGCAACATTGCAGACACTTCCTATTAAAGGTAGAACAGACCAAATGTAGGGGATAAACCCTTGCAAGTGTGAAAGCGTTCAGTGTCCCAGTTAGGAGAGGTCTAGTCTGAAAGGCCAAACTCCTATTCCCACCCCGAGGCAATGATCGGCCGATTTACTGGGATGCAAGGATAAATGGGACACTAGTTTCACTCTAACTAGGCAATCATATCCATTTCTAGCACTAAATCTCTTCCCCTGAGTCCTCCATCTTAATCCCTCATCGCTTCCTGAAATTTGTATGCCTCAATCACGGTGAATGCAGACTTTTGTGTTTTACATTGTATTGCCAAACTAAGTTTGCAGGTACTTTATTGACCACTTAGTGAAATCAATGGCAATTTGTTTTGCATTGAGAGACACCTTTTATTTTGGTAATGCAGTTCAGTTAAATGGTAAATAAATTGAACTGAGTGCTAATGAAGTGTAAAACATTGGACCGGTATTTATTTGTCACTTTCAAGCCATTTAAAATTTTCTTGGACAAAACTTGCCAGTACCTTGCCAGTACCTTGCCAGTGATCTGTCGCCTATCTCCTTTGCTTCGTGCTCTTCATCAATCTTCATTTTAATAGCCCCACTGCTTCTGCTGTCCTTTAACACAGGTCTCTCAGCCTTTAGCCACCTGTCACCTCTCTGCTGTCAATCTCTCCTTCTCTCTGTGATTCATTCATTGTGAGAAGAGAGGCTGCTGCCAGGAGAATTGATGTGAGAATAGAGGATCCCATAACCCTGGACATGATCTCTTCTCAGTGCTCCCTTCAGGCAAGCGGCGCACAAGCCTGAAGTCCAACAATCTCTAGGTTCATAAATAGTTTTTTCCTCATGCTCTTGAACCTTCCCAAACTATCCTAACCATTAACTACTCCAAGACCATCAAGAAAACCCTCCACACCATTGAAACCACATTTTTGCACAGCTTATTTAAATATCTATCTATCCTTTTATAGTTATTGCATCATTTTCTCTTGCCCCAAGGCTTACTATGGAAATTTAATTTGTGTGATTGTTGGTGTTCCTGTGTAGTAAATTTTGGCGCATACAGTACTGTCTGTAAGGAGTTTGTCTGTTCTCCCCATGTCTGCATGGGTTTCCACGGTCTGTTCCGGTTTCCTCCCTTTCAAAATGTTTTGGGTTTGTAGGGTGTTGTAGGTTGTATTTGGGGGCACGGGGTCATGGGCCGGAAGGGCCTGTTATGATACTGTACGTCTAAAGTTAAATTTAAATCCGAAAATTTTACTTATGCATATGACAATAAACTCTCATACCATATCATAACATATCAATATTTCCTCAAGCTAAATTGGCCTACATGGGCTTCCACAAAAGAAGTTCATCAACATTATTTATATCAGATATTCTCAACCTTTTTTTGGCTATGTCCCCTTAAGACTCTGCTCAAAGTTTAAGGGCCCCTTTCCCTGTGATGCAGTCAAGTTTAGTTGTTTTTTAAATAAAAAAAATTAGACCTACAGCACTGTAACAGGCCATTTTGGCCCACAAGTCAGTGCTGCCCAATTTCCACCCCATTAACCTACACCCCTGGTACAGTGGAACAATGGGAGGAAACTTGAGCCCTTGGAGAAAACCCATGCAGACATGGGAAGAACTTACAAACTTCTTACAGACAGCGCTGGACTCAAACCCTGGTCCAGTGTGATGTATGATCAATTACAAAAAGACTGAAGTAGTCAAGACTGAAGGCTTTTATTTGCAAGAGATGGGCAGCATCCATGTGTTGGTCGCTCACCCCTGACCTGGACTTGAACTGGGGGGCAGTCTTGTGACATGACAGCTTTTATTGGGAAGAAAGGGGGAAGAGTCACGAGCCAACCAGTGAGAGCAGGGTCAACCAGGCAAGGTCATGACATTTATATATACAATAGTGGTTTCACCACACGGTTCTGATCGTTGGTGCTGTAAAGGCATTGCGCTAACTGCTACGCCAACCATGCCACCCCATTTCTTCGATAGTTTTGCCAATTGCATGAAAAGCATAAAAATATTTTATAATTTCAGTCTGTGCCCCCCCGTTTTGTGGCCCCCAGTGAGGGCCGTAGGCTCCCCTGTTCCCCCCCACCACCCACCCTGTTGAGAATGATTGATTTGTACAATATTACCACTGGATCTAGATAGAGTATGGTTTATGATATAGATAAACCACACAGAAGGTTCACTGTAATGAAGTCTTCTGCACTGACTACCTTGCCTTTAAACCCTGTCCTGTTCCTACCAACACAGCTCCTCAAGTTGACACTCTCTGAGCCTCCACTCAGAACTCTGGCTGTCAGCCCCATCCTGTAAGAGATGCAGTGCCATCTACTGCCACCTCGAGTGTGGTTACTACAATTTTAAACATCAGTTTTGAGTTTGAGTTTGACAAGGTAGATGTCAAAATGGAGTAATCCAAGCCTGATATATGCTGCTGGGACCCAAAGTTTCCTCAAATCTGTCAAATACCAAACCAATTCTACTTTCCTCCTTATTGATTTTTTTTCTCCATTTTCTTGCTTTTTTTTTTATCTCCCTCTATTCCCCACCGAATCTGGGGAGGGGATGCTGGGAGAAGAGGGACTCTTCTTTCCTTTTTTTTTTGGACCTTAAGAATATTTTTCTACGATTTTATATTCAATGTATTATTGTTAATCTATTAATTGAGTCCTATATTCTCTATTTTCCTAAAACCTAAATAAAATATTCAAAAAAAATAAACCAAAGCAAATATCTGCTGGAGGTCAATGAGACCTGGGAACCTCTTTCATTATGTTCCTCACAATTCTTAGGTCAAGCAACTATCATGTCAGATGACAAGGTAAGTTTTGCCCTTAGTACACTTTTGAATCTTCCCTGTATTTCTAAATCCTATCCATTTGATTGCCTCTATTAATTTAGATTTTATTTTCCTTCACCAATACACTCGTGTTACAAAGGAAATTTATTGCAAACAAAAATTAGACATAAATTGAAAATGTTTGCACAATGAAGATAACCCTAATTGTGTGGAGCCCATAGACATCTACTCATATTTGAAACATACGTAAGCGATCAGTTCATTCAAAACTGTTTTTGCATTAGCCATCGGCAGTCACATTCATTTTTCAATAGCCTTGTATTGATTCACAACAGCAGTAAGTCCGAGTTGTACCAGGATATTATTAGAAGCCTGAGCATCCTGGACTCATAGCACAAAAGAAAAACAGAGGGAAAAATAACCTTTACTGAAGCAATGATTGACCTCAAAGTCAAAAATAATGGAATACATTTTCAACATATTCAAACCATTTTTTGACCTATCAGGACAATATCATTATTTCTGCATCTGGGGATTTTTCTAAGCATTACATGATTTTTCTTCATTTTAATACGCCAGGTTTGCACATTTATCTAAGATGAAACATCCTTTCAGTATCTCATTATAGTAAGCTATTATAAATTTTTGCATTGAATTTCACTCGTACATTAAACTTTGATTATTAAAAGGCTGGCTGGTAATTTGCAGTGCATGCTGGAGATAGTTTTTACAGTTGTTCATGCTTTTTTCTCCCAAAAATAGACTTTATTCACCATAAATTATTTTTAAAAAACTGTTCAAAGTCTTTCTATATTATACGGTCATATCTATACTTTCCCATTGATGCACATTGTCATATTTGCTCTCTAAATAAGCCATTACCACTTCTGTGGCACCTTGTCCCTACTCCCCCCCTCTGTTGTTTGAGGGACCCCCCTGCGGTCTCGGCTCCTCAATGCCCACTTATGGGAGGGTTCTAGTCTGTGGTCATTCCTCACAGAGGCCTCGCGTTGGCTGTCCCAAGCCTCTGTGCGTCCCTTACATGTACTCCTGCAGCCTGGAATGTGCCAGTCAGTAGCATTCCCTCGTCAACATCCCCATGAGTTGAAAGACCAACAGACCAACTGAGTTGATGGTCTTCCAGCATTTCTGGATGCCTGAGTCTCTGTGTGCCCCCAGGAGCAGCCCGTAGGTCAGAGATTCCTCCGTCCCAATACTGCTGGAATGAACCACAATGAGGACCCTTGTATCCTTCTCTGCATGCTCTTTGCAAATCTGCATTCAGCAAAGAGGTGGGCGACAGTCTCTACTCCAGTAGTTCAAGCTGCAGGGTTAGATGCTCCTGACCACAAGGTGGACTGTTGCAATCTTTGATGGGACAATGCAACATCTCACATCATAGTGAGGGGAATCCACACCACTGAGACTACTGAAATGACCCTGAGGTCAGCTGTAAAAGCTGTCCATCCATGAGAGTTGGAAAGTCTGGATGAATGGAAACTTGACTCCAATTAAAACACTTGCAGAATCCTATGAATACAGTGAAACCTTTGGAATCTAGTACCTATGGGGATTGATAGATGCCAGCTAAGTGTATTTTCTGGTTGCTTGAGACTTTCTCTTACAACGCCTAACACATGCATTAAGAATAAACAGCTTAAAAGACAAAAATACTACACTGTACTTGCACTGAAAATAACTTCACGTATGAATATATAAGTAAAGCAAGTTACTTTATTTTCAGTCATATTCTTTGAAAACATTTAACTGTCGCTACATCTGCAGGTTCCTCCCCCTCCATGGAGCCTCTCGTCGGTCGAACAATAACATTTTAGAAATTAATACCCACTTCCTCCCAAGTTTACAGATAAAGTCTCTGTCCAGGGCAACTCTTCCTAAGCAGGGATAAGGAGACACTTTAAGAGAGTTACCCCAACAATGAGTGACATCAACCAGCCCTTCATCCTGGGTGATGTCATTGCTGTTTCACACAACTTTATTCAAACAGCTACAAAGAACAAAGCACAAACAAGGCACCCCCTGGCTGCATATTTGTTCCCTTCTTCACCAAAGGTTTACGTATTACTTCAGAGATTTAAAATTTTAAACATACATTTTTAACCTATTATTTTATTTTCAATCTTTTAAATTTACTTACCTCAAGTTTTTTGCTGGTCACATGAGGCTGCTTGTTGCTTGAATTCTGGATCCCACAGTTTTTACTGTTTTTTTAAGCATCAAGGTGTCTTAACGACAAAAATATTCTCATTGTATAAAAATGCAATGTAAGGTGAAAGTTCTTCCGGCCTTTTACTCACTTGAACTATGTTTCTCTCCTGCCTTCCACCCTACCAATTACCTCCACTTTTGTTCTTTTAGCCTTTTTCCTCTTCCATCGCATCTTGCCCCCCTCCCTCAGCATCTTTTAATTGAAGCATCCAAAGATATTCAATTACTAAAATATTTAGTTTTGGTAAATATAATTTGCTTTGGGCAGTTTGTTTGCACTAAATGTGGCCTGAATGTTGTAGAGGGTGTCGACATGGATGGTGCCAGACATGGAGAGCTGAGTGTAAAAACATCTACATATGTGAAGAGAGAAAGTTTAAAGTTGACCGTCATTGATCCACCCATTGGAAATTAAGATTATAATGAATACTAAAGAAATGGAAGAAAATTAAAATGAATTTTAGTTCTAAAGAAAATCAATACTAGTGAATAAAAATTTGCTGGGAAATTAAATGAGCTAAAGGTAGACAAATGCCTTAATGACGTGAATTCTTTGATTTCAAATTTAAAAATGTGGAGCACAGGGGCAAATAAAGGAAACAAAATGTGTCTTTGTCCCAAACATATTGGAGGACACTGTATGAAATCATGGAGGTTAATTGGTCATTATCCAACATCCTGTAGAGTCTGAAATGGTTCTTACATTTTTGAAGCTGGTAGTGTGTTCCAGATATGTTGCATTCTGTGAAAAACTTACCTCATAAATCATTTTTAACTCCCACCCCCCTTATGCCCACTAGTATTTGATACTTGCATCATATTTACGCCTGTCATAATTTTATGTTTCTAACAGGTCACTACTTTGACAAACCAGAAAAAAAAAGTAATGTAATTGGCTTTTACACGCTACCTTTCAAGTAAACCTATAATTTATTGAAGAAATTAATCATACATAGATTCCCTTTATTATTCACATAAATATTTGATTATTATCATCTATAACCCTTAACACTACCACACTTTGCCTCCTATCACCAAGCAAATTTTGAATAAATTTTTCCAGCTTGTCTTGTGCTCCAACTTTTTGTACTTCGCAGGACCTTGTCAAAACTCTTAGTTTTTATCATACCAACCTACCTTCCCACATCAATATTCATCTTTATCTCTTCGAAAATCATGTTCACATGCATGAGACAGGATTTGAATAAGACATGTGTAGTTCAGGCTATCTGGGGGAGATGAGGGGACCTAATTTAATAAGCCCAAAGGACCTACTCAAATAGGGACTCTTTGAGATAGAGACATACATTTACCCTTTCAGTATCTCCTCCTTCCTTTATCCACTGTCATCCCCAAAAGTAATTTCTAAACCACTTTCAAGCTTATGACTTTTCTCATTCATTCTCCATCTGGATTTGAATGAATCTGATCCATCCAGAAATGTTGACATAAAATGCTAGTGGGCCAGGACACATCTGTGAGAAGAGAAATGGAGTTCTGATGAAAGGTCTTTGATCTGAGACCTTGTTTCTCTTCCCACAGATGAATCTTAACCTATTGGGTATTCACAGCATTTGTCTGCATTTGTTTCTGTTTTCTAAAGTGTTCAAAGACAATCTGCAGTTTATTTGATTACCCAACCAGATAGCAACATCACCCCATTCACTGACATCCGAAATATTATATTCCCCATCCATCTGCCCCTCTAGCAACCATCAACCCTCACCTGTGATCAGAAACTCGCCACAACTCTCCAATGGCCATTGACCACCAGCCACATTCCTCATCAAGGCTGCTCAGTCCTACCCCTCACTTGTACTCACCATCAGACCACCATTCTGACACTTCTACCCTTTAAATGATACCAACACCGCACCCTGTATCCAATAGAAGTCCAAAAGTCCAGAGGCCAGAAATTTGGACCACTCAAGAATCGGGACTTTTCAAAAACTCTCAAACTTTTAAACTTTTGTGTATGTGCATGCAAGTGTAAGTGCCAGAGATGCACAGAAGCAACCGTATACAGCAAGGGTTGACTTTATTTCTCTTTAAAACTGCTCATTTTTGATAAATAACACATGCAGATGTATGTTCTAATGAATCTTTTATCCCCCACTCACATACTCACCTATGGCATTGGTGCTCTGTGGTTGGTAAGGGATTACTTAAGGTACAATGAGATACATTGTACAAGGTACAATTACAATGAGATAGACAACAGACTCGCCAAGGCAAATAGCGCCTTTGGAAGACTACACAAAAGAGTCTGGAAAAACAACCAACTGAAAAACCTCACAAAGATAAGCGTATACAGAGCCGTTGTCATACCCACACTCCTGTTCGGCTCCGAATAATGGGTCCTCTACCGGCACCACCTACGGCTCCTAGAACGCTTCCACCAGCGTTGTCTCCGCTCCATCCTCAACATCCATTGGAGCGCTCACACCCCTAACGTCGAGGTACTCGAGATGGCAGAGGTCGACAGCATCGAGTCCACGCTGCTGAAGATCCAGCTGCGCTGGATGGGTCACGTCTCCAGAATGGAGGACCATCGCCTTCCCAAGATCGTATTATATGGCGAGCTCTCCACTGGCCACCGTGACAGAGGTGCACCAAAGAAAAGGTACAAGGACTGCCTTAAGAAATCTCTTGGTGCCTGCCACATTGACCACCGCCAGTGGGCTGATAACGCCTCAAACCGTGCATCTTGGCGCCTCACAGTTTGGCGGGCAGCAGCCTCCTTTGAAGAAGACCGCAGAGCCCACCTCACTGACAAAAGGCAAAGGAGGAAAAACCCAACACCCAACCCCAACCAACCAATTTTCCCTTGCAACCGCTGCAATCGTGTCTGCCTGTCCCGCATCGGACTGGTCAGCCACAAACGAGCCTGCAGCTGACGTGGACTTTTTACCCCCTCCATAAATCTTCGTCCGCGAAGCCAAGCCAAAGAAAAAAGACTTAAGGTGATATGTGAGTGGGGGAAAAAAGGACGAGAACCATTGGGATAAACTATCAACATTTATCTGTTCATCTCTTCTTAAATTTGAGTTTTAAAACTACTGCTAGAGAATCCAGAAAATCCAAACCGACCCAATCTGCAAGCAGTCTGGATTCTTGGGCTTCTACTGTGTTAGCTCTCCTTAATTGCTTGAGCCTCGTGCAAAATGAATTGGCCAGTCATGACACACAAACGTGTTTGTTGCCTCATTGTTTATTGTACGTTTAAAAGTGACAATTAATTTTGAGATATCGCACCTTCTGTCAACCATCTCCATAAAAATAATATATCTCCACTCTTCCCTTTAAACTTGAGATCATGTTTGATTATCTGGTGATTCACTTAGATATTCACAGAGGCAGAGACCTGGGTAACTGTAATTTGCCTCTTTGCTCTTGGGGAGATACTGCTGGTGTCTTGAATTGAGATGCATACCATCACTGCTTTAGCTCTGTGAAGTGTTTAATGTATTGAAACATCCCTGGGGATGTATGATGTAAAAACACCATAGAGATACCAGTATTGTTATATATACACGTTAGAATGCTCCATCAAGCCATACAAAGATACAATGAAGCATTTTATTTGCTCTCATTTGTTCGAGCCTCTATTTGGATTTGTTTCTGTCAAGTATCCAAGGATTAAAATTGACAACTATAATTTTTTACATCAAATGTATTTAACTCCTGAAAAGTTGAAAAAATACGGTTTTAGTTCATCAGATTTGTGTTTTCGATGTGGAGAACAGACAGGTACTTTCTTACATTCAGTATGGGAATGTACAAAAGTTAGACCTTTTTGGGAAAAAAATTATTAAGGTTTTGGGAGATTTATTTAAGATAGATCTGCAACTTGACCCTTTGGTGTGTTTATTGGGTTATATGAACACATTAATGACAGGATTGCGTTTGGACAAATCCCAAATTGCATTTATACGTTTAGAGCTGGAAGTAGCTAGGAAATATGTAGCTATTATGTGGAAAAATGATGTTGAATTGTATGTACAAAGATGGCATAATGAAATACAATCATGCCTTTGTTTGGAGAAGATAACTTACAACTTACAAAATAATTATTCTTTTTTTGTTAAAATGTGGAGTCTATATTTGGAGTGTATGAGTTTGGATATTAAGTAAATGTTCTTATTATTGATGTAAAAGGTTGGCACACCAAGTAGCAACCACTAACTACCCAGTATAATTGTACTTTTATTTAGCTCTGGGGGGAGGGGGTTGTTGGGGGTGGGTTAAGTGGGGGGGGGGGGTAGGTCAGTATTGTTTTTGTTAGATTATTTTGTATGTATCTATTCTGTAAAACTTTTAAGTAAAATTTAAAAAAAACTTGAATGTAGATCCTGCTTTCATCCAGATAATGTATGATTTCAGTAGTGGACACAGGTTGTTCACCTTGTCTGTGGATAGTTATCGTTTCCTCATTTTCAAAACATAGTTTTAAATAGATTAGTGACTCTTTCCTGCCTGGATTCATGCTCTTTCTTTTTATACTGTTTACAAACTAAACAAATTAAAAAATATAGAGTTGCCTATTAACACAACTTAGTTGTTCACCTAATGAGTGCATTTCTCTTTTTAAACTGTTTGTATCTACAGTATTCCATCGCTACGGCCAACTATTTAATCAATATTAACTACATTCAAATCCAGTATTATTGTCCTACAAGTATCATAAAATCAGGTCCTCTAATAATTTCTAATTTCGGTTTGTGGACCCCTTTTATGTCCAAGATGGCCTTCATTACATTGGACGATGAAGATTTTTCTTCCTGAACACTTTTGGATGTATTTTATGTATTTTGGACTGCCAAACACTATAATTACCTTAAAATTTCCTATTACATACCATTTATTAGATAGAACCTATTTTTGTGATTTCCTGTTGTATTTTGTCTACTTGAAGCGTACAAAACCACGAGGTGCAATGTGTTATTAAAAATTGCATCCGCAGTTGGACTTCATGCCGCTGATCTTGGTGCAATCAGTGAAGAGCAAGGTGAAAGGTTTCACCAGGATATTGCAACCATGGAAAAGAGGTATCAGGGGAAACTGGAATCCTTCAATGCTGGCCAATTATTGTTGGACACTAATAGGAGAGGCATCAGATGCTGAGTACAATTGAAAATCAGTGGAAAAACATTTTTAGGTCAGTTGAACTAATGCACTGTGTCAGCATCACCATTATGCGATTAAATGTGCTAAATTCAATAAAAGTTAATGTTTCTCCAACTTCCTACGTGATAGAGTAAATCTGAAATTATCTTTGCGTTCACCTGGAAGTCATCTTTCTTAATCCCAATCTTTTCTTCAGGAAGCAAACCTTTTGAAAAAATAAATGTTGTCCAGTGTAATTTCAGTTGTGGACGGTCAAGGGGTGTTAGATAGTGCAAAACACTTTGGGACATAATAAGGTCCAAAAGGTTGCTGCCCAGATGCCAGACCACTTTTCTTAACATGATTGATATTATTTGTTCAGATAAAGATTAAAAAAAAACCAAAGTCTTAAACATAGACCCAGATTTGCAATCAGCGATGAACAGGTGAAGTTCAAAGAAAGCTGCGAGCAAAAACCAAACAATTACTGTGGGGTAATGTTCCTTTTCTCCAATGTCAGTTGACATCAGGCATCCATTCCAAGGGACCCTGGTCTCCAGCACTGGTGAGGTCATCAAGCTTGTTGAATGTCCAATCACGCTGAAGAGTTCTTAGAGTCCAAACCAAAACTGAAAAGCTAAAAGTATAATTAATTTAACATTTTCCAGTGCAAGCTCTTGAACACAAAAACAAGATTAAGGTTGAAACATCATCATTAAAATAAAAGCACTTGTCTTGAAATTTTTAGCTGAGGGAATTAAAATTTATATATGGATCAGCAAGGTTGCTAAGCAATGAGAATGAATTGGGGCACCATTAGAAATCCCATAATCAAGGAACCATCACAATTTTTAAAGCATAATCAACCTCACAAATACTGAGCCCTAGAAATGCAATTACCCAACGCTGCAATTTTGATGAAAAATCAAGGGACAGTGTAATGAGGTTTAAAAGGAAATATAGACATGCCAAATGCAACATAATGTAGAAAAATGTGAAATGCTAGCTGCGAAAGAAAGATTGGTGGCTCCATTCAGCTGAGTGGGACTTTGCTCAGTGCACTGACTACTGTCGCTGTAAAGCTTACGGGGCCAGATACAAAATACATCCAGCCCATTAGTTCAGGAATTTGTAGACGCTCTTGGCATCGAAAAGAAGAGCAGGCGGTCAGATGTGTGACATCCAGTGTGAGCTCAGGTGAACTGAAGCTAATTGCCATGTGCATTGCAACCGGTCGATATCTATCTAGGGACTCACCAGGCAGCTGTCAGCATGTCCCAAACCAATGAAGGCACGGAAGAGATTTCGGAGCAAACTCCCACTTGAGCTCACCTCATTCATTCAGGTCTAATCTGCATCAATAGGAGAAAGTCTTTTTTCGAATGCTCAGGAGTAAAACATGAGGGTCTGGAGACACTGTGGTTCAAGTAAAAACACATGCTGGAGAAACTCAGCAGGTCAAACAGTGTACTTTATATAGCAAAGATAAAGATACAAAACCAACATTTCAGGCTTACAGGCAGGAGGTATTAGACAATGGAGGGAGGGCACACCAGCAAACAGGGGGAGGGGGAATGACTGAGAATGGAGAGGCGGGGTGGGTGGAGAGCTGCAGAATAGAAGACAGAGGGAGGGAGGGAGAATATGGAGGAAGCTAGCAGAAACCAGTGTAATGCCATCTGGTTGGAGAGTGCCCAGACATAAAATTAGGTATTGCTCGTCCAATTTACTGGTGGTCTTGGTTTGACAGTGCATGAGGCCATGGACAGACATGTCAGTGTGGGAGTGGGCCACAGAATAGAAATGGTTGGCCACTGGGAGATCCCTGTTGCAGACAGAGCAAAGGTGCTCAGCGAAGTCTTCTAGTCTACGTCCAGTCTCTCCAAGGGAGAGAAGGCCACAACGGGAGCATTGAATGCAGTAAATGACTCCCACGGAAACACAAGTGTGGCTTCACTGGAAGGTTTGGGGCCCCAAATGGAGGTGAAGGAGGTGTGGGCACAAGTTGACACTTCCTGTAGCCCCAGGGGAAGGTGCCAAGGGGGAGCGATCAATGGGTGATGAGTGGAGAAGGGAGTCACAGAGGGAGTGGTCCCTTTGGAAGGCAGAGAGGAGTAGATGAGTCTGGAGGTGGGATCCTGTTGTAGTGGCAGAAATTACGCAGGATAATGTGTTGGATGGGGAGGCCGGTGGGGTGGTAGGTGAGTCTTGGGGCAGAGGGGGCCAAGCAGATGAACAGGAAATTGAGGAGATGTGGGTAAGTGCTGAGTTGATGGTGGTGGCGGGGAAGCCACATTTTTGGAAGAAGAAGGATGATCTAGACTGGAAGACCTCATCGTCTCAAAAGCTCGAGATGGCCTTCACTCCTCAGGTTGGCCTTGATGATGCCTGCCATAAAGATTTTTGATAATCAAGAAGCTCAAATAACTAATGTTACACAAAATGCAAAACACCAGTATATAGTGAAAACTTAGAGAAATGGATCAGGGCAAACAAAGATGAACCTCCACGTGAGGGCAAAATCAGGCCACAATCCATTCGGATCAGGGTGCTGATTCACACGGTTTTTACCAGCCACCTTTCACCAGTGTCGGAAAACAAGGAAAACAGACCTGCATTACTGTTAACATGTTTTTAACTGTGCCAATTCACCAGATATTTTTCCCCCCATTTGGCCATTGCTTCTACATTTAACAATGTCAGTATCTCTAATGTTGTTTGCTGAGGGACATTTAGCAACTTTAGAACTGTCAAATTTGTAAAATTTTGAAACAACAGCTTGATTTGAGTAACTTCGTTCCAATAGCTGCTGGATTTTCTACTTCTGTGAGCACCACCTTCTGGTTAATTTATGTCATCTTTTCAAGCTGTAATCCTTAGCTGTTGTTAATCGAACCATCCAATTCACTCAGCTCCTGAACATTTAAAAGGATCTGAGCACTTCAAGTGTATATCCTCCTGCTTGAAGATTAGAAATAGAATTGAATAAGATTGCAGCTGATCCTATGCCTCATGTCCAACGTCATGAATAATCCCTATATTCTTTGATTTTTAAGACCCTACAGAAATCCGTCTTGAATAGACCCAATGATTGACCAGCTGTAGTTCTCTGAAATAGGAACTTCCAACGATTAACAACTCTAAGTTTAAAGAATATCTCAGACCTAAATGTCTGACCTTTTACATTAAGATAATGCCCCACCCCAGGGCTAAACTCTCCATCTTGAGGAGAGCTTCTCACATCCACCCTTGGCAATCACTTTTGCAATCCAAAGAAGTCTTACTGAGCTTATTTCTCAAACTTCTAAGATCGAGTAATTTTGGCTCTCCTTTTAAATTTAAATTTTAAAATTTGACATACAGCACGGTAACAGGCCATTTCGGCCCGCAAGTCTGTGCCGCCCAGTTTACACCTGATTAACCTACAACCCCTAGTATATTTTGAACAGAGGGAGGAAAGCCATGCAGACACAGGGAGAATGTACAAACTCCTTTCAGACTGGACAGGTTTGAACCTAGGTTGCTGGCGCCGTAATAGCTACGCTAACCATTCCACTGACCATGCTGTACTAAAACAACCCTTATTTCTCTGATCTTCCCCCATTGGTTCAATTTCCCAGGCATGGCCACATTGTGAATCTCTCTGAACCCATTACTGTGAACATTACAATTGTAAACTATAATTGCTGGTACATCCAATGTTTGCATAACCTTTCTGTTTCCTGTGTCATTAAAAAAGGCAAACATCTTATTTGCCTTTTAACCATTTGATTAGTTTGCTGCATTTACCTGTGGGTATACCCTCCTTGTCTCTTTTGCTCATTCACTCACTTCAATAACTTGGCATGTATTTTTCTGCCTT
This sequence comes from Narcine bancroftii, assembly GCF_036971445.1. NCBI lineage: Eukaryota > Metazoa > Chordata > Chondrichthyes > Torpediniformes > Narcinidae > Narcine > Narcine bancroftii. The sequence goes on from NC_091480.1 coordinate 90,531,674, forward strand.
GTTTCACCCTCTTGTTTAAAAGACACTCTTATACTGCTTTCTCCTTATCAGAATGCATCACCTCATCTTTTCCCATGCCATCCCCAAGCCCACATACTTCATCTGTCTTTAGCTGATTGGAAATCCTCTGCATCCGCTTTACATCACCAGTAAATCTGACAACAATACACTCAGCTCTTTCATCTGCAGCTCTCATATAAATCAACATAGCTGGGGGCCCAGGATTGTTTTCTGTGGTGTGACACTATAAAATAATCTGCCAAGTTGAAAATTGACATATTTATTCCCACTCACCTAGTATAATAGGTTCGGTATTTATACTAATACGCTTTCCCAACCCACGAGCTCTTATTTTATAGGTTAACCTTTTGTGTGCTCTCTTTACATGTCCTGCATCTATCATTTTCAATAATCATGGTGGATTGTATGGGACTGAGGAGTGTGGAAGTCCATAGGGACCTGGGAATACAGATACCTAATTTCCTGAAAGTTGTGCCACAGGTTGATAGGGTTGTAAAGAGACCTTTTGGCACATTGGCCTTCATAAATTAAAGTACTGAGTACAGGAGTTGGGATGTTATGGCAAAGTTGGTGAGACCAAATTTGGAGTATTGTGAGCAGTTTTGGTCACCTAACTACAGGAAAGACATCAATAAAGAGTGTAGATAAGACTTATTAGGATGTTGCCCAGACTTCAGGAACTGAGTTACAGGGAAAGGTTAAACAGGTTAGGACTTTATTCCCTGGAATGTAGAAGAATAAGGGGAGATTTGATAGTATTTAAAATTACGAGGGGAATACACAGAGTAAATGTAGATAGGTTTTTTCCACTGAGGGGAGGCGAGATACAAACCAGAGGATGTGGATTAAGAGCAAAAAGGGAAAAGTTTAAGGGGATCGTGAGGGGGAACTTCTTCACACAGAGATTGGTGGAAGTGTGGAACGAGCTGCGAGCTGAAGTGATGAATGCTGGTTCAATTTTAAAATTTAAGAAGAATTTGGACGGCTACATGGATGGGAGGGGTTTGGAGGGCTATGGGCTGGGTGCAGGTCAGTGGGGCTAGCCAAAAGAAAATAATTCGGCACAGACTAGAAGGGAAAAAAGGGCCTGTTTCTGTGCTGTAATGTTCTATGATTCTTTGGTTGGTTGCATCGTCAATAAACTTCTATTGGAGTTTCACTTTCTCCAATTATATTGTCATTATTTTGTCATTCATGATGGATTCAAACATTGGAATGACAACAGTTTCATTTTCTTTTGTTAGTGTTAAATTTGCTATTCTCCCATCTGTTAGAACAAAATATTACGGGTCCTTCAGCCCATGATGTTGTGCCAACCCATATATACCTACTCACACAATAAATTAAACCCCTAAACGTATCCCTAATTTCTCCCCTAAACTTTCCTCCCTTCACTTTGTATGGTCCAGAATGTAGGGACATCATCATTAAAGCACATAGTCTCTTCAGCTACTTCCTTTACAACCCCAGATGTGGCCAATCTGATCAGAATCAAAAGCACTTGGTCTCTAATTTTTTTCTCCAGTATTTTCTCTTTAGTGATGTTAATTATTTTCAGTTCTTGGCTTTCACTGGTTCTTTGGCTCTCCTCCATATGTGCTACATTTACTGTATCTTCTCCAATGAAGACAGATTTAAACTGTTTGTTTGATGACTCCCCCTATCATTTATTTTCAGTTCAGATTTATTGCCAGGGTACATACAGCCCTGAGATTCTTTTTCCTGTGGACGAGTCAGAATTACCTCTTATCGGTAGTGCTAAAAGAACTGTTCTCAGGAAGATACGTATACACGTAAACAAATAAAGAAATGTAAACAAACTGACTGTGTAATAAGGAGAGAAAAAAAAATGAAGTGCGAAAGTAAACGAGTCCCTGATTGAGCTTGAGGTTGAGGAGTCGGATGGTGGAGGGGGAGCAGCTGTTCCTGAACCTGGTAGTGTGAGTCTTGTGGCACTGACACCTCTTTCCTGATGGTAGCAGCGAGAACAGATCGTGTGCTGGGTGGTGGGGGTCCTTGATGATAGCTGCTGATCTCCCATGGCAGTGGGGAGGATTTGCCTGTGATGTTCTGGGAAGTGTCCACCACCTTTTGCAGGGATTTCTGCTCAGAGGTATTGGGATCCCTATATCCGGTTAGCTACACCTTCCTCTGCACATCTATAGAAATTTGCCAGGGTTTCCAATGTCATACCAAACCTCCACAAACTCCTGAGGAAGTAGAGGTTACGACATGCTTTCGTCACGATGCAATTTTGGTGAATTAGGTCCAGGAAAGATCCTCATGGATAATTCCTCCTATCTCTGTTCGTGTAAAATTTTCCATAGGTAGAGGTTTGTATGAGATTTTTTTCTATTTTACATTGTTGCATGTTCTAATCACCTTTTTTTTAAAGAAAAGGTCTTCCTCCTTTAATTAGCTTTATTACTATCTGAGGAAGAGCTGTACAATAAATCATAACCTTAGAAAACTACTACTAAATCCCTGTGGTAAACATGATGATTGTACCAGAGAGTGGCAGGTTGCATTAAACCACAAAATACAATTGATGCAGTATTTAACTAATTGTATATGTTTTGATTACTGCGATTCAATCTCTTTCATGCATTTTTGGCTCTGTGATTTGATTCAACATTTTGTGACAAAAAGCATGTTTATTGCAACATAAAGTACACTGAAGTCTTAACCTCCCTAAGGTAGCACCGACTCTCTGAGTCTCCATCACCATCAACTAGTAATCTTTCCCTCCTCTGCTTTCTTCCTTATTTTTTTCAGCTGAAATTTTCTCCAAAGTCAACAATGCTGAAGACAAAGCATTACACTCTCCTGTTATTCAAAGTATGTTATTCTGAATCAAACTGCAGTGACTACTTTCCATTATAGTTGCATGGATGCAAAGAAAATGCTGTGATCTATGACTCGTTCAAACAAACCTGTACTAAAGTTGAGTTTTCTAATGTTTATTATACGATATTAAACATTGTTGATGTTATTATATGTTGTTAAAAGGTCAATAGAAGATTTTGGAAGATTCTCTTACCTTCCAATCCGCAGAACAAAAAAAAAAAACTAAACTTTTATCTCCCTAGCAAGCAGAGAAAACTAGTTATGGGCGTGAAGCAAAGATGTTGCTAGGAAACAGCATAAAAATGTTAAACAAAAAAAACACAAATAAACAAGTGGCAAGTATGAAACACAGACAATAACTAACTAATCGGTTCAAAGCAGCTACTAAAGTGTTTGGAGAGAAGGCGGGGACGGGGCACTGAACTTTAAGATCAGCCATGATCTCGTTGAATGGCGGAGCAGGCTCGAATGACCTACTCCTGCTCCTATCTTCTATGTTTCTATGTTTCTATAAGTTGGTAACAAATGAGGTCATCTTCTGCCTCACTTGTGTCACTTCAGCAATTTGATTGATTCCCTATAAAGTGATCGTACTTGTTGCAGTGTCCAAACTGAGAAGGAATGGTTGATAATCAGTGATTATGATTTGACACAATGATGACAGCAGGTGGCTTTGGTGCTAAGTGAGAAACGAGATTAAAACATTTTTAACTTATACTGACCGAAGAAGTGACTGGAGAAAGGATAAGGTGAGGCAAAGTCAATGGGGCGGTACAGCGAGTGCAGTGGTTAATACAGCACCAATCACCAGGGTTTGAATCTGGCGCTGTCTGAAAGGAGTTTGTAGGTTCTCCCTGTGTCTGCATGAGTTTCCTCCGGGTGCTCCAGTTTCCTCCTACCATTCAAACCGTACCGGGGTTGTAGGGCAATTGGGTGTAATTGGCCGGCACGGGCTCGTGGACTGCAATGACCTGTTATTGTACTGTATATCTGCATGTATGTAAAAGGGTATGCTCGAAGATGATTATGCTTCTTTCCTCTGTATTGTATTGCTAATTGAAAAAAAGGCTGTGGGACATACCCAGGAGGTCAGGCTATACTCATTTAAGCATTTGGAGTTTCATTTTCAAAACAATTAGAATGACTCTTATAGAACACCAATAACTGGATTAATTGAATCAAAGTTATAGAAATGTGATTCCTGGAGATGTACTACAACAAAATGATCAATGTAGAACTAATCACACCCACACCAATTTCATTATAATTAAATTAATTATTTCAAGGTTTCTGTGCTTTCGTGCTAGAATCTTGGTAATATATAAACTAATTTGTATTCAATTTGGACTACTAATTACCAGACTGACCAAGGGCATAAACCATTTATATTTGAACATCAAATACTGAGCTCTCAAGTTAAGGCTTCTTTGATAGACATTTCTTTCTCTTTTGATAGGTGCATTCAAATGATGTCAGTGCCATATCACATTACACTTAAAAACATTGCAAATATCTTTCAGTTATTTGTCAAGAGCCACACATAAGATTTAATAAGATGTTTGCTAAAAATGATCTGGGGCTATGTGGAAGCAAAACACTGTGATTGAAGTGAAAACTTGATGCTGGAGAAACTCAGCAGGTCAAACAATGTACCTTATGTTGCAAAGATAAAGATACATAACCAACGTTTCGGCCTTGAGCCTTTCATTAAGGTATGTGCAAAATGTGGACAGACGCCCAAACAAAATTTGAAAAAAAAAGGCTATAGCTACTTGTTCACACAACTCATGGCGTGGCACAGTTGAAAGATGCCTTCACTCAAGCATGGAGCCATTACGTACACACCTCAAATAAAGTTATTAAATCTGCATTCTTATTTTTGGGTGAGATTTTTGTGTCCCCTGCTGCTTTATTTTCCATCTGCAGAACAATATAAAATACATAATGAAATATGAATTGCTTGAAAAGTGTAGAAGGTAAGAACACCCAAATGTTAACTTTGTTCGGAAGATGGATCATAAAATTTGTCTAAAAGAATTAACAACTTAACGCTGCAACAATGCAGCAAATGAAATTTTTTTAAAAATCCTCCAGATGCTGTAAAATATGGGTTAATAACAAAACATTTTTGAAATAATCTACAGGTCAAGCAGCATCTGTGGAAAGAAAAGCATTTACTCGATATTTCAGTAAGGACTCTGCAACTGTACAAAATTTTAATTCCGTTTTCATCAACATGCTTCAAATACTAAATGAACCAATCTCCAATATTCTACATTGAATATAAAATAGTTTTAGCAACCACCATTCAATTGTGAATAAAAATGAATTATAGGACAGTTTCTAATGGTTCATACATGAATAGTCTCTTTGAGGAGGTCAAAAGGTTGCAATAGATAATACGAGCCACGTGACACTAATCATTTTGCTATTGTATGCTTAATGTGAGGGAGCTGTAGTAGTTGAAGCTGAGATTATTTCAGTTTTTTTTTTAAGAAGCTCCATCTGCCACAGTATAAGTATAGTGATCAATGACATTTGAATGCATTATAAATTCTTTATCTCTGATGCAACGTTCCCTCTAACTTTAAGTCGTCAGTGTATGCAAAAATCTTATGTTGTGCAAATTGTTTTCCTGTGACAAAAGGATGTGTGCACTGAATGCTTGTGCAAATTTTGGCGCAGCCTATCTCTCATGGCAAATAAAACTGTATTGGTATGTTTTAATATGATTGCATTTTATGAAGTAAGATATTGAGTTAAGATTTTATTCTATGAACTAGGTAACGAACCTGTTGTTAATTCCCTTTGTGTGCTGCATGCAAAGAATGTGTACACACACACACACACACACACACACACACACACACACACACACACACACACACACACACACACACACACACACACACACACACACACACACACACACACACACACACACACACACACACACACACACACACACACACACACACACACACAGCTCAGAGGGAACAGGGCCCTGATGTTTAAAGGTGCACATGCACATAAATACCAGATCCCCCTTCCATAACACAAAACTTGTATCTCCATTAAATACAAACAAATATATAATACTACAAAAGGAAAGACATTGGTACCTACCCTTCCACAACCCCAGAACATCCTGAAAAAACAAGCCAACTAAAGAGATTGACTGATTTGATCGCATTTTAAGCAATCCCACAGGGCTGCTCTATCCTGCACCGTCCTTGAGGAGGGGATCCCTGGCTTTGTGCCAAGAAGTGTGTGCACCACAATCATGTTAAAGAGATATGGCAGAAGGAGCATGTAATAAAATGCTAGGCAATTTCATATCCAGCAGATCAGATCGAAAATCTCCATTCTTGCCACATCTCCTCTATTAGGGTCCACAACCAATGGATCATCCTCTATAACATCCCCAATTACAATGAGATTCATTCACTAGACCCATTTTCTCTTGCCTTTCCCTTCCAGATCTTCCAAGGACCCTGCTTTGCTTTTTCACCTTTATCACTCATTATTCTTCTCAAGGCATTTTACCACACAGCTGTGTAAGAGATATAACATGTGTCTTTTCATCTCATCCAGAAAAAAATTTTTCCACACGGAGCAGCAATTCACTGCAATTCTTCCAATTTAGAATGCTGCTTTCAATACTTATGAAGTGGTCGCCTCTGCATGGAAAACCCAAATGAGATTGGGTGGCGACTTTGCAGAGTTCCCCTGCTGATCCATGCTACGTTTCCCATCTCCCGCCCCCATTCTGACCTATCTGAGTTGGCTTCTAAACTTTCCCAACAGAATCGAACAGCTTGAAAAACATCATCTTATTTTGCAGCATTGCAGCCCTTGGAATTCAAAATTGAATTCAATAACTTCCGATAAACAATGCTCTTTGTCTGCGTCAGAACTGATGTAAGGTCATTCATATGAATCAGTTGTCTTCCTTCCAGCAATGTTGCCTGATCTGTTAGGCAATTACTCTTTTATTTCAAATTGTGCGGCTGCCTTCAACTTCTCAAAAAATTGTTGAATGCTCTGTGTGGTTTTTTTTTAACTCTCTTTAAGTCTCCTCAGCCACTTATTTTCTGGGAGCACTGGGCCACATTGGCAAGCACCCAACTACAAACATCCCTTTTGTTCTTTGTGCCTTGCCCTCTCGCAGCATCTGAAGACACTTCTATCTTTCTCCTTTCCAGTTCCGATGAAGGGTCATTGCTTGAAATGCTTGAAGCTTGAAGCTTGAAGGCTGCCTTTCTCTCTTCAGAGATACTCCATGACTTGCTGAATATTTCCAGCATTTTCTGATTTTATTACATTAAGTGTGGCCAGTTGGTTTAAAGAAGCCCATTGTGTTTACTTTTATATTTTAATGTTTTAAATAAATTTATAACACAGTAGAACCTGATTCAGGCTAGAATCGGTTTGCACATCTTTAATCCTGATGACGTTGGGACCTGACCACAGAAAATGCCAGAAAACAGAAATTGACCCCTAAGGGAACATATCAAAAGTAGAACAAAACTTAAAACAGGAAATAAAACTGTGGAGCAGCAGTTACCACAGCGGTGCCTTTACTATGCCAGCGACTGGGACTGGGGTTCAAGCTTTGTACACACCAAATTATAATTTGATTGAAAAATTCAGAGATAAAGTGAGTACTTAATAATGGAGATGACAAACCATACTAGCAATATATACTTATAAGTAAGTGGGCGGCCTGGTTACTGTAGTGGCTTGTGCAAAGCCTTTACAGCCCTAGCAATGGGGACCAGGATTTGAGTCCCGCGCTATCTGCAAGGAGTTTGTACTAATGGCGGCAGATTCAAACGTGCCAGACCTTGGAGTTGCTGGACCAGAGAGTGCTGTATAAGAGAGGTACAACCTGTAAAATATAAACTCATTTTTTAATTCCATTTGGGCAACTATCCTCCCATTGCCCAAGGACAAACTGTGACCTGTGCTGGCCAATTACACCCAACTAATCTACAGCTCGGTATGTTTTTGAAGGCTGAGAGGAAATTGGAGCACCCGAGGACACGGAAGAATGTACAACCTCCTTACAGCCAGCACTGGATTCGAACCAACGTGGCTGGCAGTGTACCAGTAATAGAGTCACTCTAACCGCTATGTTAACTGCGCCACAGGCTTGACTGCAGGCTTGTTTGGATTTCCTACGTCATGAGCATACGATTCCAGAACCACAAATGAAGCTCTAGTGGTTCAACCTATCTTATTTTAGAGTACCTTGTAAAATTAAGGTTAACATATGAAATTTCCCAGAAAAATACACCACTCAGCAACTGGATAAATAAAATTTCACCCCATGAGTATGTACTGGAGGTGTAGGTTAATTGGGCAGCATGGACTTGTGGGCCGAAATGGCCCGTTAATTAAAAATTAAAAAGGTTGGTCATCCCTGGGTTAGAGTAAAGATTATTTACTCTTCATAGTCTTGAGGGCACCCAATACATCGCAGAGAGGGCAAGCCCAGAACAAAACCTTGAATCTCATCAAGAAAACATATGAAGATTGTCAATAGGGAATGGTGTAAATGCAGATTTAAAACAATTATCAGGAATAATCTTTTATTCAATGTGTTAAATGTTTAAATAATCTGAGAAGCAGGATAAAGACAGACATCACTGTAAGGAGAACTAATTTAAGTTTAGTTCTTGTATAAAGAGTGTTTCCAGATTAACCAGGTAAATGATTGATTTAAGGAAATGGCAGATAGTCAGAGTGGGGAGAAGAATCTGTTAAATAAATGCTGCCTATTGATGTGAGAATTGGGGTTGAGTCTACTTGACTCTGTATGTTTATGGGTCTTTAATTGTCCTAGTTATGAAGAGGGAGGCTGCAGAGAAGTTAAAAAAATCTGGAGAAACTCAGCAGGCCAGGCAGCGACTATAGGAACCAAAGGGATGTAACCAATGTAACATTGCTTCCTATAGTCACTGCCTGGCCTGCTGAGTTTCTCCAATGCTTTTGTGTAAGATGATAAGACATCAGAGCAGAAATAGGCAATCCAAGCCCTCGAGTCTGCCCTGCCATTCAATCATGAGCTGATCCATTTCCTCACTCAGTCCCACTGCCCGGCCTTCTCCCCACAACCTTTGAAGCCCTGGCTCATCAAGAACCCATCAATTTCTGTCTTAAATACACCCAATGACCTGGCCTCCACAGCTGCAGGTGGCAGCAGATTCCACAGATTCACTGAAGAAATTCCTATGCACCTCTATTCTAATAGGCTGTCCTTTAATCTTGAATTTGTGTCCTCTTGTCCTTGAGTCTCCCACCATAAGCACAGCATTGGCAGATTTTCCTGTTTAAATGTTAAACTTGGACGTCATTTGACTGTTGATTGGAAGGTGTTGTGGTCACACTGGAGTGAGGATGGATTTGTGATGAAGAGTGAATAGATTGGACTTGCTTCATCAGTTATGTATTATGAACCAACGTGATTGCCTCCATTACACTGATGTGTTTAATCCTGTCATGGTGTGTGATATCCCTAATGGAATGCTCAGAGAGAGATTATCATTTTTAAAAGATGCAAGCAGGTTTTTATGGTTAAAGGCTTTAATTAATCAGAATTGGAACATTATTGCTGTCACCACTCTTGTGATCCAATGACCATGAAACTAACAAAGACATAGTCACAGATGGATTATATCATGTAAAGAAAGGTGTAACATAAATCTGAGATCGGTGACCTTTTCCAGCCAGATGGGCTTTACCAGTATCAAATTCAAGTTCTATTATCAGTAAACTGTACATATACAACCTGAAGTAACAGCGTTTCTCACGTCCATGGTGCACACACAATACACAGTTTATAAAAATAACATATTTACATAAATATATCATTTAAAATGATTACATAGGAATATTTTGGGATGTTTTACTTGGTTACAAGGTACACCAATGATCAGCGTGAAAAGGCTTTGCAGAGAGAAATTTGAACAAGTCTAGAGATTCCAAGATGTCGGCACTGCCACAGCTCTGTAATGGCAGCGCTAGCAGTATGCAGAACTGGGAAGGGTGGGAGAGTAGAGATGTAGTCTTCCAGCGCTCGTCCACAGGGACCTAATGCCCGGTCATTCTGCCCAATGACACGTACAAGTTTAAACTGCCTGTAGGACAAGGCTGAGGGCAGCTTTCTTGACGTCATGGCCAAAGAGTTCGGCACCTAAGATGGTGGCGCCCAAACTCAGCTGCCCAGACAACAAGGATTTCAGACTCTGGGCGCGCATAAGAATGGTGTTGAGCACCTGCGTGGGAGAGCACTGTGTCATTTAGAAGGAGAAGCCTGAGAGAATATCCTGAGAGTAGGGGACTACAGCAGCTGATCCGCCTGAGGTGCACCAGGCCACAGGATGCTGGCCACCGGCTTAGGGGAACCAAGTATCAAGTCCAGCAGCGGTGGAGAAGACCATGATGAACAAAAGCCTACTTCAGGGGTTCAGAATTTGGGGTCGAGGAGGGCTCAGGTCTATTGCTAGACAGAACGAGTTACACGCTGCAGGAGGTGAGACATTCTGAAGGGACTCTTATTGCTTTTCCTTCTCCTCTTTCTAGAGGTGGTGTGTTGCTAATACTTCTTTATGGGCTTTTACAGGGCACACAAAGGAAAATTTTTTTTTGTGTATTTTGTGTTGATAACTATAAATGGAATTTTGAATCCTGACATTGTAGCATTGCCAAAGAGCAGCTACTATTGTAAATTGACTCTTCAAAATAGCTTCTGGGAGTGAGTTGCAATTTCATTTTTGCAAAATTTCTTCTTTAAATAAAATCCAATTTAAGAATCTGGGTGGGTTGGGAAATTTCATTCCCTTATCCAAATTTAAACTTTAAATAAAAAAAAAAATTACATTTAGACATGCAATGTGGTAACAGACCCTTCTGGGCCATGAGCCTTTGCTAACCGATTACACCCAATTGACCTACAACTCCGACATGTATTGAAGGGGAGGAAAATCAAAGCACCTAGAGGAAGACCACCCAGACACGGGGAGAACGTACAAACTCCCTACAGACAGCACCAGATTTGAACCAGGGTCGCTGACACTGTAACAGCGTTGCGCAAACTGCTACGCTAACCTTGCTGCCCACAAAGGAGCTAAGGCAACATAAAGGAAGGGAGTGAAAATCCAAGAATATTCACGTCACCAGAATTCCATCCAAGCAGTGGACTAGCTTCTGTGATGACTTTGGAAGCTATTCAATGTTGTGGCTTCAAGAAAAGAGATTTGAACACCAAAATGTTGGCTAAGACTAAGTTACATATGAGTGCTGCACTTCCTTATTAGGTTGAATCGTTCAGCAGATAACAGCTCTCTGAAGTAGAGCGCTGTGCATTCATTCAATAAGGGGACGTTTATTCCAAGAGTCCTGTTCAGTATTTCTCCCTCAACCAGCATCACAAAGGAAGCTGGTTTTTATCTGTTGGAGAGTGTAATGTGGAGATTGACTGTGTATTTCTTGCATTAAATCTGCAATGTGTTATGAGCCCAAAGGACCCCAAAACCCAACACCAATAGATATTCACCAAGACAATGGCCACTTAAACAATGATTGATTTTAATTATCTTTAAACATAAAAATAGAATCTAACTTTAACTTATTTAACCTAACTTAACCCCCATCTAATTCTAAGCGCATGTGTATGTAATGTGTGTTTAAGTTCAGAAAAGTTCTTTAGTTCACAGTCCAATCTCACTTCTCATTCCTCCCAAGTTCTCTGGATGCAGGCAATTCTTATACTGTGCACAGAATTTAGCATGTATAAAGTTCACCAGGCTTTGGTGCTCGAAAGGTAAATGATTACCACTCAGGAAGTGTTCTTGTCGGTTTTCAGAGAGAGATGTGTTGTTCTAGGACATCTACAACTAAGGTACTTCCATCAGTCACCTCAGTGTCTTGCTGATGAAACTTGCCCCATCAGGGTTCTCCAGATGATAACCTCTTTCTTTCAGGTCACCACAGAGTTACATTTTGTTTCACTTATTCCAAGTGAAACATTAGACAGCCAGTCCTCTCCTCTTGCATGAAACACAAGGGCTGTGACTAGGCCATCTTTCAAACTGGGGCTTCTTGCCAGCTTGTTCTGTTCAAGTTCCAGCTGCTCTTGCTGGCTGAAATACTGTCAAGATCTCGGTGTGTGTCTCTCTCTCTCTCTCTCTCTCTCTCTCTCTCTCTCTCTCTCTCTCTCTCTCACACACACACACACACACACACACACACACACACACACACACACACACACACACACAGAGACACACAGAAAGCCTATTTGACTCTCTGCTTGCAAAACCACATGATCTTCTTACAACAGAAAGCTCTCCTGCAGACAGTATGTGGCTCCAACAATCTCTTTCATCTGTTGCCTTTGGTAAACAACAATCCATTAGTGAAGTCTCTTGAGCACTCTTCAAAGCTCTTTCAAAAGCTGTTGAGGCCTCAATATGTCTAGCATTAGAGAGCTCAATATTTCAAATTAGATCTGTTTTTAAGTGATTGTATGTGACCTACTCTAACAAACCTTTCCCAATTTATCTCCCAAAAACATATCTATATACTCAGTCACAGATGATACTTGAAAAAAGATTTTGTTTACTATAAACAGCTTTAGGATGTTTTGAAAAGATTGATAAGCCCCTGGACGAGATATAAACCAGGTTGCAATGGGAGGAAAGGGAGAGATTACTGGGGAATTAGCAATGATCTTTGCATCCTTCTGGGCCGTAGGGGAGATGCCAGAGGATTGGAGATCTATATAAAGTGAAGGGAGGAAAGTTTAGGGGAGACATCAGGGGTAACCTTTTTATACAGAGAGTTGTGGGTGCCTGGAATACATTGCTGGGGGAGATGGTGGAGGCTGGAACAATAGGGGAAATTAAGGGACTCTTAGACAGGCACATGGATGAAAAAAAAGAGGGTTCTGAGTTAGGGAGGGCTTGGTTTTTTTTTGGTAGAGATATATGGGTTGCCATAACCTCGTGGGCCAAAGAGCTGTACTGTGCTGTAATGTTCTATGATCTATGAACTGCATAAGTGGAAGGATTTGTTCTAATTATCAGTAGGTTACCAATGTGATTTCTGGAAGTCCATCGGTGTTGATTCAGACATAAGCCATGGGCTCACACTCCCATGGGTTTTTTTTAATGGTAAAATTTTCATTCAGAGCCTTATACAATGAAGTTACACTGCTTGTATCCTTGTTACCTCTGGGGTAAAATGCCAAAAGAAACAAGTGGCTCAGGCAGCTGGTGGTACCGTTGTTGAAGGAAGATCTCATCATGACTGTTGAAGTTATGTGAGGGGCCTAACATAGTTCATGGGGAAATTTTCCTCATGCCTAGTAATGACAATAAGCAATTGTTTTGAAGTAACCGCTGAACTAAAACCGACGCCTCATTTTTGTAGTGAAAGAGTGCTACCACCAGGAGGGGTCGGAGACAGAGTGTGTCGCATCTGGGGAAAGTTGTGAATGTTGTTGCACCTTTAGTAGGTTCAAGATGGAATCTTCTTCACTTTGCTTATACAGCAGCTCTTCAAAACTCTTTGTGAAGGAACATTGTTCTGACATTCTTGGAATGGATATGTTTCCAGTCTTCTCGTACTTTTCAGTATGAAAGGATCTCAAAACATTTGCATGCAAAGCAGCAATAGATACAAAACGTTTTGTACTTTCAGATTTTTGATGTTTAGTGGAGAATTACCATGTTTTACTATATACACCGGCATATAGGACAACCCAACTTAAAAATATCACTTCAAAATCAGGTGTCGTCTTATATGCGAGTATAAAATCTGAACCTTGATAGAGAAGTCTCAACCCCACTGGCATCTTCCCCATCCCTCTCAATGACGTTTCTTTTATTGTAATAAAGAAACTTTGGTTCTTTTAAAACAATTATATTTTTTAGCTAGAATGCACATAGATAAGACCTCTGGGAGGCATCCATTTTTATCTGCCCAAGATGCAACAGTTCAAATCCCGACTCCACCAGTGGTCAGGATTAGTACTAGCATTTTCACTCTATCAGTACACCCTCCATATCCTATCCCTATCCACCGGCTCCGACAAGTGCTCCAGTCAGGCCCTGGACTCACTCTACCACCTTCCTCATGTTGATAACCTGGCTCATCTCCACACAAATGGCAACAGCTAAGGGACAAGAAACCACTTGCGCCATTTCCAGCTCAGCTCCAATCCAGGAGCCTCTCAGACTGCTTGCGCATTGAGGGGGGCCATTGGCCATTCAGCGGGGGAAACCATGGTTTGGGTACTTTCTTGATTTCATGAATAAGTTCAATCTTGTGAGTGTCATGACAGTTATCAATGAAGCCTCAGCACTCCCCTGCAGGGTCCATCCACCCAATCTGACCTGCCGCCAGCTCTGCACAGGCTTTAAACGGCTTGTTAAAAGAGCCGAGTGTGGTTTATTTTAAAATATGCTAATAAAAATTAAAAGCTTTACAGGGTAATTTGGTATTAAAATATTGTGACAGCATCATTCCACTGGTCAGTGACCAATGGTAAGTGCCAGACTTGTGGGGGGGGTGGGGGGGGGGTCATCCTATTATAGCAGGTACCTACATTATTGGTAGCAATTCCAGGGTTGTCCTATACACAAATCATCCTATATGCCAGCATATAATGATCATTTGAATGAATAAAAATCAATGGTAATACAGTTTAGCTGGGAAACTGGTGTATTTGCATATTGCTAAATATGCTCTTAACTCACTCATTCCCTATTCAGCTCATCAAGCCTTTACTAACTTTCAGATGAATCCTGTCACGTCATTAATCTCTGTTATTTCACTGGAACATTTTTTCACACAAGCAAAAATAAAAAAAGATTAAAATGGGAAAATTGTGATGTTTCTTTTATTACAATAAAGAAACAGTCTCTTTTAAAACAACGAGATTTATTAACTAAGCAACTAAAAGCAGAACACACACATGCAGACTGCACGGGAAGGCATCCATCTTGAATCTACTAAAGATGCAATAACATTCGCAAGATGCCACTTTCCTCAGATGCTACATACTCCATCTTCAACCCCTCCTGGTGGTAGCACTCTAGCATCGGTTTTAGCTCAGCGGTTACTTTGAAACAATTGCTTATTGTCGTAACTAGTTGTGGGTTCGTGACTGCTTAACCCAGGGCGCTGACCAGCATTTAAAAAAAAAACTTCTGACAAAAGGTTGTTGACCTGAAATGTTACCGCTGTGACTCCTGCCACATATGAGGCCTGACCTGCTGAGTATTTCCAGCAATTTCTTCTTTTCTTTTTTTAACAACTCTGCCCTGATTCTCCCGCCAGCTCCCTGCACCAAAGCCAATTAAATTAACAACCAGCATATGTTGAGATGTGGGAGGAAACTTCAGCAGCTAGGAGAAAGCCAAGCAGTTGCAAAAAGACATGAAGACTCCACACAGACAGCACTGGAATCAAAAAAGCCCAGGTCACTGGAACTGTGAGGACATCTGTACTACATACAGTGCCAAAGTGCTGACCAATAGTATATGGAGCACTTGATTAATTCTAAAAAGCCGCAGTTTTCTATTTTTTCTGGTTGACAAGACAAAAACAAAGAAATCAATCTCCACATTTAAAGGTTTGCATCAAGTAGATTGAAAACGACTTCTTTCAGAATGGAATCAATTGCAACTACCCAAACCCAGAAAGCTCCTTATTAGCCAGGTCTTAGATTATCCTAAAATCAAACGTACTGAACAATGCAGCATTATATGTGTGAGAGAAGTAGAGTTAACAATTCAGATCGATGATACTTCGGCAGAACCCATTTACCAGAAATGTTATTAAAACACCCAGAAATGCTAGAGGAATTCAGCGGTCTTGCAGTGTCTATAGGAGGTAAAGATATATTACTGATGGTTGGGGCTTAAACCCTTCCTCAAGAAGCAAAGCTCAGACATGTGTCTCAATAAAAAGTGAGAAAAGTGGAAGAATGGGAGGGGGAGAGTCCAGACCAACAATCAAAAGGTGTTAAATGGATATGATAAGAGGAAAGGTGAGAATTGATTTTGGCTCCGGGAAAGGAGACAGAGGGAAAAGGGGGGAGAGAGAGATGTTTTTTACATATAAATTTTGCCATCATCAATTTTCACACTTACCTTCTGGCATGGCCATTCACACGAAACGAGCTGTGTATGGATATTGCCGCGTATTTAGACTAAATACCTGATGTCCGGTACTTATGTCGGCTGGACGTGAGTTGACATTGTAATGATGGTGACCGTGGTTGCCATGCAACTAGCAATGCCTTACCATTTGATTATATATAGCTGCCACCTTGGGCTGGCACAGAGCAGGGCACTGCAGTGTGCAGATCTGTAATGGAGACTTGTAGCCTCATGGCATGTGTTGTTTATATCAACTTTAAAGTAAAGAACCTTTTCCTTCATCCATGTGTTGTCTAAGAATGCAAGATGAAGCAGACTTTTCCCGCACATCATCAGTACACCGTATTCATTAACCCATTGTTGGGGGACTGTCTGCAGTTCAGTTTAGACTGCAGGAAGCCCACAGCAATGTCTAGAGGTGCCGCAGGTAAAATTTCAGAACAGGAATGAGTCACTCATTTCCGTCCCGATCTTTTTATATGGACTGTGTTCTGGGAATATGGAAATAATTTCCTGGAACATAACGACTGTGTCAAACACTTAAAACAGAATTGGATGAAAGGAGACACACGGAACAAAGATGGGGGGAGGGGGAGGGATGCTGCCTGACCTGCTGGGTCATTCTTTACCCGAGGATATCACTTCAAGGCTAGAAAAGAAGCACAAGTTGGAGAGGGTGGGATTGTGGTAAACCACTGTTTGCATATGAATGTCTAGTCAGGCAGACCCTGACTGTACCTGTGGCCCCTCCCACAGGATCTGGATAAAGGTGACTGCTCCACAGCCCCCTCCTGAGTGGGTCAGTTGAGCAGTATGGATGTGCCTTTGTTCTTCAGTGAATAAAAGCCTACTGGTTTCTCAACAACAGTCATCTGAGTAATTGATGGTGCATCAGGGATCTAGATATTGTGGTGCACATTAGGGGTTTAAGGAAACCAGAGAAGTCAATGTTAATGCCATCCAGTTGGAGGGTGCCCAGACTGTTCCTTCAATTTACGGATGATGTCAGTCTGACAGTTCATGAGACCGTGGACAGACACATCAGCAAGGGAATGGGATGGAGAATTGGAATGGGTGGACACAGGGAGATCCATTCTATTGCAGCAAACAGAGCTGAGTTGCCCAATGAGGTGATCTCCCCGTCTCTCTGACATAGAGTAGAAGGACTGGATGCAGTAGATGACTCCTGCAGATTCAAGTGAAGTATTGGTTCACTTGGAAGGGCTGTTTTGGGCCCCAAATGGTGGCGAGGGAGGAGGTTTGGGTTCAGGTGGAGCATCTCCTGCTGTCACATGGGTAGGTGCCGAGAAGACGATTGGTGGGGAGGGAGGAGTTGACAAAGGAGTCACAGAAGGCGGAGATGGGGGGGGGGGGAAGGGGAATATGGGTCTGTTGGTGAGATCACAGTAGGTGGTAGAAATGGCAGAGGAGGAAATTGTGGACATGGAGGCTGGAAGGGTAGTCGATGACAAGGGGAATGATGTCCTTGTTATGCAGAAGGGCGGAAAGGGCCAGGGCCAATTTGTGGGTAATGGAGGGACGAGTTAATGGTGGTAGAGGGAAGTCATGCTGTTTGAAGAAGGAGGACATCTCTGATGATCTTGTATGGAAATACCTGAAATGTTAACTCCGTCTTTCACAGATGCTGCCTGATCTGTTTGGTTAATCCTACTCTTTCTGTTCTTATTACGTATTACCAGCATTTATAGTTTTTGCTTTTGGTTTTTAGTCCATTATGATCAGGTTCAGATGGCTATAAAAATTTTTCAAGATGCTCTGATAAAGATAATGAATTAACAATTAAAAACTAAATGATTCCTCTGAGAACTCTTCTTGGATACACTGTGTAAGACGCTGAGTACAATTTACTCATTACACAGGTAACTTCATTGGTAGCTCAGTAGGAAGCCACAAAATATTCAGAACTGCTCGATCTATGAACTCAATGTCTCCCTCAGTTGTACTCAACAGAAAGAAGATCTGCTCTCATTTCTTCTGGGATTTCCTCTATCACCTTTAAAAGCCTTGAAATTTAAATTCAGAAAACTGCAGATGCAGGAATTTCAAACTAAAAACAAAAAAATGCTAAAAGCACTCAGCAGGTGCAATATCTGTGCAATTTAAAATTCTCGTGCATACTAATTTTTTTTTATGGTGAAGAAGACCTATCAAGCGAGAGGACTTGCTATACAAATGGGGTATGAAATAAGTTTTAAAAATCTGCATTTTCTGCACAGGTCAAAGCCTTGCCTTAGTGAAATTCCTTCTCCAACCTCGAAGCTACCCTCCCACTCTCTGACGCACACCCTATCCAAACATCCTGCAGAAGCTGTAATGTTCAATGTTTTATGTTCCATTTAGGAAATAAAAGAAGAATCATGAGATAATCTTAAAAATATGCTGTAAATTAAAACCACAATTGCTTTGAAAATTAAAGGAAAATTAAAGACTTAATAAAGTTTTCCTTTTAAATAAAGGTCAGGGTCCCTTTCAATGAACAAGCATTGGGTTAGATCAATGGTTTTCAAACTGCCCTCCTAAACTCACATTCCACCTTAAGTAATCCCTATGCTCTGTGATTAGTAAGGGATTGCTTAAGGTGGGATGTGAATGGAAAGGGAAGGTTGAGAACCACTGCTCTAGCCCCTGAAATATTTTGCTTGAGAAAAATGGTCATTGGCCCAATTCCTTTGGAGTTACTAAACCATGCACATAATGAGTCAATTAGGGACAATTAAAACTTTTTCTTTCCACTCACACACGACCTTAAGCAATCCCTTACTAATCACAGGGCACCTATGACATAGGCATTGCTTAAGATGAAATTTGAGTTTGGGGAGCACTTTGTAAACTTCTGGGTTAGATGTACCACCTATGGGAACTCAATGCCTGAGTTAGATGCCACGGAAATGAGGGCTCCCGACTCATCCTGGATTGCCATTTATGGACATCCAACACCTTTAGTAAATGGGAGGGAGCGCTGCCAACAGTGTCACCAGCAATGGGTATCTCAGCACCTAATTGATCCCATATGAAATGCATCTGGTCCTTCAGCACTGTGGCTTGTGGAACACCCCTTGGCTCAGTCAGTCCAGAACTCATTCCTAGATGTAGTATATAGCTGCAGTCTACCGTTTGAGCATCTCCAGAATTTCTCTGTTCTTAATCGCGAGCAGCTATGGATTTAACAATGTCAATATGTTAAAATAAATCCATGTCTCCCACACAATTCACTCATAATTATTCTATGAAATGAAATTCCAAGTGTGATATGCTTGGCATATTTTGTAATCAAGTTTCGTGACCACAGTTGAAGCAAAATTCTGTGGCCACTACTAGTTCATTGCAGTAGATCGATATTATTTTCACCATAGAAAATTAACCAGATATTGTATAGAATGTGTCAGTGGGAGCTTGGGGAGGAATAAATGAAATTACTTCATCTGTCTTCTTAATATCGGTTGCAATAAGTGCTTGAGGGAGCAGATTGTCAAATTAAGATTTTTTTGTAGAGCTCTACACATCAGTGGGAATGATTAGCTTAATGCTGTTGAAGATAATACAAGCCGTCAAAATATTTAATAAAATAGAATTGTGCTATCAGATAACAGAAATTTCTCTGTCACCTACCTGCTTTCTCTCTTTTTTAAATAAAAGCAAGTGAAACTCTTCCAGGATCATTAAAAGATATGACTGCACTCTTGAAAAAAAATCATTTTTTCTGCATTTACCTCAACTGTAAATATTATTCAGCTATGACTTCCTATCTGTCAACTCTTTTTTCTGTCTCGTGGTACATTGCAATGGTTTAATTTGTACAATTGTTAGCATATCTTACATATCTGCGTGGCTATGACAAGCAAGAATGCCAGTGCACCCGTACATTGTGCTTGTATAGAGTATATGACAATAAACTCATCTTATATTTTGATTATCAGGCAACTGGTACCAGATTGTCTTAAAAAACTCCAGAAAATACTGGGGAGACCCTGCAGGTCAGACAACATTTGTGATGAATAAAGTTCATCGTCCTGAATTGTCAACTCTGTAGTCTCACTTCAGATGCTGTCCAATCTCTCGAGTCTCTTTAGGTTTTTTTGGGGCTTTGTTTAATATTCCAGAATTTGCTTTTTGTTTTGCTTTCTGATTATTGTTAGATCTTCCTGCCTCATTTTCATCGTTGTTCCCAGCCTCAAATTCTACCAAAAAAAAACCAAGTGGCATCTAATTCTTATTCTTCCTGTTCATGTTTGTTACATTGTACCTGGTCCAATAGAACAGTTCTGTGGCAAGTTGTCTAATCGATCATATTAAAGATGAAAAAGATCAGTCAGTACAAAACATGGGCAGCTTGAGAGAGTTGCTGTGGGGTTCGTTCAGGAACCTGATGGCTGTGGGAAGAAACTCTTAGAGCCTTTTTATGTCTGATTTCGCCCTCTTGAAGCCACCACCTGGGAGGAGGAGGGAGAAGAGGAGAAACCTGACAAATGCTTTCAAGTTCAAGTTTAATATCATCCGATTGTACATACACAACCTGACAAAATAGCATTCTCTGATCCTTGGTGCAAGAGCATGCAAACACTCAGCTAGATATAACACACATACAAATGAAACATACCATATATTTTGTTGTATAAGGCGATCTTCAGATAAGACGGGTCCCTATTTTCAGCCTGAATTTCATGGTTTTATCATATATCAGGCATGGAAGATGACCTGCCAATTTTCTGCTCGTTGCCTCAGAGCGACTGCAAGGAACGTGCCGGAAACTGGTGTCCGGGCCTCCCAGCAACAACCCAGACTTTGCCACAACACCGCAATCATCAAGTAATAAATCTGTAAATTAAGCAAGAAAATGATTACAATAACAGTCTAAAAAAAAACTGCTTCTGGCCTGGAAGATGCCAAACAGGCTGGGTCCAATTCTTCAGCATCGGCTGCAGCTGGAGTTGCTGACGGTGACTTCATGCTCAACGTCGTGTGGGGTGCTGTCCACATCGAAGTTGCCTAGCTGCCCACGTGTGCCCGGTGCAGGAACCACGGCTACGTGTCGGCTTGGGGGGCATCAGTTCCCAGGCAGGAGCAAGGACCTCGGGCTCTACAATTATATGATGTCTGTTATGGCAGCGGTGGCAAGGTTTCGGGACTGCTGGTGGTGGGGAGGGGTCGGGACTGGTCCACTTTTCCAGCCAGAATTTTAAGGTCGCATTTTTGTATCTGCCCCATAAGATAACCCCTGTTTTAGGTGAATCAAGAGAATTCTTACATGCTGAAGGTATTTCTAATTTTAAAAAAATTAAATGTAGACATACAGCACGTTCACAGGCCCTTTTGGCCAATGAGCCCTTGATGCCCCACTACAACGTCCAGTAGGTTTTTGAATGGTGAGAGGAAACTGGAATACCTGGAGGAAACTCACTCAGACACAGTAAGAATGTACAAACTCCTTACAGACAGCGCGGGAGTCAAACCCCAGTGCCGGTGCTGTAACAGGGTTATGCTAACCACTTTGCCTACCGTGAGTTTCTTTGCACTTACTTCAACTATGAATATTATATATACATATATATATGTATCTATGTATGTGTATATATAATATTCACAGTTGAAGTAAAATATATTGTGACAATGTTTTTGGGAGATAAATTGGGAAAGTGTTTGTAATATATATGGTATATATGGAGACTATAGTGTTTAAGAAAGAGGTAGTACTGGAGCTTTTGAAACTTATAAAGGTGGATAAGTCTCCAGGTCCTGACAGGATTTTCCCCAGGACCTTGAGAGAAGTTAGTGAGGAAATAGCGGAGGCTCTGGCAGTGATTTTTCAATCGTCATTAGAGATGGGTATAGTGCTGGAGGATTGGCGTGTTGCACTTGTGGTTCCTTTGTTTAAAAAGGGTTCGAGGAGCAAGCCTAGCAATTATCGGCCTGTAAGTTTGACGTCTCTGGTAGGTAAATTGATGGAAAGCGTTCTTAGAGATAGTATATATAAGTATATGGAGGGACAGGGTCTGATCAGGGACACTCAACACGGATTTGTGCGTGGAAGGTCATGTTTGACCAATCTTGTTGAATTTTTTGAAGAGGTGACTAGGAATGTTGATGAGGGTAGAGCAGTGAATGTTGTCTATATGGACTTCAGTAAGGCCTTTGATAAGGTTCCGCATGGGAGGTTAGTTAGGAAGGCTAAGTCCCTGGGTATTAATTTGGAGATAGTCAAATGGATTCAACAGTGACTGGAAGGAAGGTGCCAGAGAGTAGTAGTAGATAATTGTTTGTCAGGATGGAGGCCGGTGACAAGCGGTGTACCTCAGGGTTCAGTATTGGGACCATTGCTGTTTGAATAGGGGGAATTGTGGATGATGAAGAGGGTTTTCAAAAATTGCAGAGGATTTAAATTGCTTAGAGGAGTGGGCAGAAAGATGGTAGATGGAGTTTAATGCCGATAAGTGTGAGGTGCTTAATTTTGGAAAGAATAATCAAAGCAGTAAATGTGGTAAATGGGAGGGCATTGAAGAATGCAGTGGAGCAGAAAGATCTAGGAATAACTGTACATTGTTCCCTGAAGGTAGGAGCGCATGTGGAAAGGGTGGTGAAGAAGGCCTTTAGTATGCTTGCCTATATAAATCAGTGCATAGAATATAGGAGTTGGGAAGTAATGACGAAACTGTACAAGGCATTGGTAAGGCCAAATTTAGAGTATTGTGTGCAGTTCTGGTCACCGATTTATAGGAAGGATATTAACAAAATAGAGAGAGTGCAGAGAAAATTTACAAAAATGTTGCCTGGGTTTCAGCATCTGGAATATAAGGAGAGATTGAGCAAATTAGGTCTTTATTCCTTGGAACGTAAAAGGTTGAGGGGGGATTTGATAGAGGTGTTTAAGATAATGAGAGGGATAGATAGAGTTGATGTGGAAAGGCTTTTCCCATTGAGAGTAGGAGAGATGGATACAAGAGGCCATGGGTTGAGAGTTGACAGACAAAGGTTTAGGAATAACATGAGGGGGAACTTCTTTACTCAGAGAGTGGTTACTGAGTGGAATGGGCTTCCGGGAAAGGTGGTGGAGGCAGGGTCAATTTTGTCAATTAAGAAAAAGTTGGATAAGTATATGGATGGGAGGGGGTTGGAGGGATAAAGGCAGAGTGCTGGTTAGTGGGATTAGAGGAGGGTACTTGGATCAGTGCGGACTAGAAGGGCCAAATTGGCCTGTTTCTGTGCTGTAATTATTCACACATACATATAGACAGATATGCACACATACACATAGAAAGACACACACACACACCCTGTATATTTATATATATATGTGTGTGTGTTCATCTATCTATATATTATAAACACTTTCCCAATTTATCTCCCAAAAACATATCTATATACTCTGTCACAGTATATTTTACTTCAACTATGAATATTTAATATATATATATCTTCTTCTTTTTTCTTTGGCTTGGCTTCGCGGACGAAGATTTATGGAGGGGGTAAAAAGTCCACGTCAGCTGCAGGCTCGTTTGTGGCTGACAAGTCCGATGCGGGACAGGCAGACACGATTGCAGCGGTTGCAAGGGAAAATTGGTTGGTTGGGGTTGGGTGTTGGGTTTTTCCTTCTTTGCCTTTTGTCAGTGAGGTGGGCTCTGCGGTCTTCTTCAAAGGAGGTTGCTGCCCGCCAAACTGTGAGGCGCCAAGATGCACGGTTTGAGGCGTTATCAGCCCACTGGCGGTGGTCACAGTTGAAGTAAAATATTTATACATAGATACACACACATACATATAGACACACACACATCCTGTATACTTATGTGTGTGTGGTTGTGAGTATGTGTGTGTGTGTGTGTGTGTGTGTGTGTGTGTGTGTTGTTGAATAATTGTAGATTCTTGGAGGGTTAACATGAGCTGTTCATTCACTCATTTTCTTGCTAATAATTTAATGAAAAAGACAGTAAGAAAAACTATGATGAGCAAGAGGGTGATAGATTTCTGTGGATATTTTGCCCCTAATTTTGTTAGTATGCTCAAGTGATTCACCACAAAACTAGTTGTTCATTCCACAGACTACCACTAATCTTTAACAGCCTTCTTAATCTGATCCATCCTACACTAATCCCATTTTATCCTCATCTTCCTGCCTCATATCAACTTGCTCAGATTTTACGAGTCATCAAAAAGTAAGAGAATTTAGAGGGACTCACTAACCTGCGGGTATGTGTGAGGAAAGCCGCAATGTCACAGAGGATAGTGTGCAAACTCCACCGAGATAGGGCCAACGGCCAGGATTGAATCCAGGTCACTGGGCTGACCCATTGTATTGCTTGCCTAATCATTATTGGTGGTCCACGACAAAGCAAACGGCTTCTCACGGAAATTAAAGGGAATCTGGAGAGACGCAGGCGGCACGCTGCCTGCAGACTTTCATGTTTGGCTTCCATGGGTGGAAGTGATCAGTCAACATCTCAGGTCAGAAATCTCAGCAATCTTGGTGGTGTGGGATTTCCCTTTTCTGATGTTGATTGCTGTCAGGAATCAACTGAGAGGGAGCTCTGATCCTCATAAACTGTGGTGTTAGTAGCTGGCAGAGCAGTTAATCACATCAAAGGACATTCAAAGACAGGAAAGTGGGGAGAAAATTCACTATTTTAAGCCATCTTTTAGAGCTCAAAGCAAAGTGGAATCTGCACAGTAAAAACTGGAAGTTGAGAAACTCCATGAAAATACAAGCATGTATTTTTATTATTTTTTACAAAAGCATGGAATTTGAAAATAATTGTCGAAACGCTGGTGTCGGAGAGTAGCAGAAATCTTCAAGGATCCACATCACCCAGCATGCACTCTGTTCTCGTTACTACCATCAGGAAAGAGGTTAGGTGTCACAAGACTCGCACCACCAGGTTCAGGAACAGCTGCTCCCCCTCCACCATCAGACTCCTCAACGACAAACTCAATCAGCGACTCATTTAAGGGCCCTTACATTTGCACTTTGTTGATTTTTTCTCTCTCTGTATTACACGGTCATGATATTCAAATTTCTTTATTTGTTTACAAGTAGACTTATCTCCTTGAGTACAGTTTTTTGTTCTGCCTCACTCACAGGTAACTAAATCTCAGGGTGCATGTAATGTCATGTATGTACCGTACTCTGATAATAAATCTGAACTTTGAACATTGCGGATTTATTTGGACCAGTGTGGATATGCTGTGAATGGGTCAGACCACACAGTTCCCATCTCCGTATCCCTGGGTCAGACCACACTGGGAGCATCGTGCACAGTTCCTAGTCTCTGTATCACTGTGTCGGTCCTCATGGGCAGCACAGTTCCCATCCCTAGGGAGATTTTCATTTATCAAGATGTAGCATTGAAGTTCTTGTCTATTCACTGATTGTTGAACATATAACACCAGTACGCTCCATTGCTCACAACTTAAGGACTGCCTACAATTTCTGGATTTCCTTGACTTTGTGAATATTCCAGAAATTGTTGTCAACTTTCCTTCTAATGTAAGGCATAAATAATCGCACTGTTATTCTCAGCACAGTTCTGGGGTGTTTCGTTTGTAATTAGAAATATTACCCTTTTGTCATGAGCAATTCTTCCCAATGTCTATCCAACACAAAGTATTCCTAAACTCAGTCTGCTGGAGGAACTCGGAGGATCAAGCAATGTCAGTGGGGAAAGAAAAGAATGGTCAATGCTTCAAGCAAAGACCGTACATCCTCTAGTAGAGTGTGGTTAGCTTCAGATTCCAGCATTTGCAGTCACCTATGTGTCTCCGGAACAAAGAGTTCCGGACCTTTTGACATAATTGGAGCACTCATGTAGAGAAGGCTAAATCAATGAGCAGTGCCACATGACACCATTTCTAATCATATCAGGTAAGGAGTTACCTTTGGAACTGATATCCCAGCAATTTACCTCTGCCTTCTGTTACTTGTAAGCCTCAGTGAACCTGATGAAACATTTGAATTTCAGGAAAAATTGCAATTACTCTAGGTTCCAAACAGTAATTTATGGTGTCAGACTCTTAAAATGCATCTGTGACAAAGTCATCTCTGTACATCAAAAATAATGTTGGTTTTCAACTATTCTGCAAGCTCAAGTTTCAAGATCCCTGTAATGGCTAAGTGGACTCCGTCTGATTCTCTCTGGACGTACCGCCAAGAATATCAAGAATCAATAATAAACCTGGAAAACTCATAAAATATTTACACCTCTGCCAACCACGAAGCCAAATTAACCTGACCCCATCTGCTATACATAGGCCATATCCCTCCAGTCCCTTAATTCACAAAAGTGTTGGAGAAACTCAGCAATTCCAGCAGTGCCCTTGAGAGATAATGATATATCACCGCTTTGGGCTTGAGTCCTTCATTAAGGTAGGAGCCAAAAGCAGCTAGGCCCTGATTGGTTGCATTGTAAAACTCCCAATGTCCGGCACCTATGGGAATTGGTAGATGCCGGATAAATGAATTTGCCTGTTACTTGAGATTACGTGCTGTGTAATTGGCGAACTAGCAGCTAGAGTGTGCGAATTTTAAACTTTCTTATTTTTGACCTATTTATTTTCTGTGATTTTTTTTGCCATTGTCTTGAGGCTGCAAGTTGCCTGAATTCCGGATAACAGGGATGTTACTGTATATTTTTATTTAGGCGCCCACCTGTTTTTGGCTCATACCTTAACGAAAGGCTCAGGTCTCTATTTCATACAATCTTATTCCATGACCAATTCATTTAAGTGATTATTGTGAAAACTCATCTTCTGCTTGACACCGGTCTGACTTTGTTCTTTTCTAGTTTATCAATATACAGACACAGCTTTACTATCTTTACTGCTTGAAGCAAAAATCAGCTTCTACTATTTTGATATGAAAATCATGGTTGCAGAACTTATAACCATATAGCAATTACAGTGCGGGAACGGGCCATATCGGCCCTTCTGGTCCGCACCGATTTAAGTGAAACTCCACTAGTTCCTTCTACCTGCTCCCTGCTCATAACCCTCCAACCCCCTCACATCCATGTACTCATCCAACCTCCTCTTAAATGACAAAACTGACCCTGCTGCAACCACCTCTTCCGGAAGGTCATTCCACTCAGCCACCACTCTCTGAGTGAAGAAGCTTCCTCTTATGTTACTTCAAAAGTTTTTCCCCCGAACCCTTAACTTATGACCCCTCGTTCCAATCTCTCCTACCCTCAAGGGGAAGAGCCTATTCACATCTACTCTATCTCTTCTCTCTTTGGCTTGGCTTCGCGGATGAAGATTAATGGAGGGGTAATGTCCACGTCAGCTATCTATTCCTCTCATAATTGTATATAACTCTATCAAATCCCCCCTTAACCTTCTACGCTCCAATGAATAAAGACCCAGTCTACTCAATTTTTCTCTGTCTTCTAGATACAATAATCCAGGCAACATTTTAGTAAATCTTGTCTGCACCCTCTCTATCTTGTTAATATCCTTCCTATAAATCGGTGACCAGAACTGCACTCAGTACTCTAAATTTGGCCTCACCAATGCCTTGAACAGTCTCAACATCATCATATAATCTTATTTTGGTTATTCTTCTCAAAATGAAGCACCTCACACTCATCTACATTGAATATATAATTTGATCACCTTGATAAAATATTGTAACTGTGATAACTTGAGTGGTGTGGGCACTTCAGGAATCTGGGAGAACTTTGAGCTACAGTTTTATTGCTACCAGCAGATTTTGGTGGATGAGAACATAAATAGAAAGGCTGAAATCCACATATTAAACTGTAGAAATGAGTTTTGACTTGACTTTAGTGCATGGAGTACATTATGGTAACTGACAATGAGCAGGAACAAAGATAAAGAGGAGTGTTATAGTCGCGACATAGAGAGACAAACTTTTCTTTGCATGCTAAGTATCGCCACACTCCAACAAAATCTAGCACAAAAAAAGGAAGAGAGAACAAAAGACCATAATCATGTCTTTAAATTGTATCTGCTTCAATGGAACAACTACAGAAAAGGCACACTGTACATCATCTCTACTATATTATTCCTGTAGTGAAAAGAATCAGTGGTATGAATTTCTAGCCCAAATATTTTATATATAGAAACCAATTGTTTGATTCTGATTTGTTTGAATATTTATTCAACTCTACTTCGTCTAACATATCACCACATTCTTTTCTCTTAAATTCCTTCAAATACATTTATGCTGATTCCTTCAGCTTCTTATTGAAGTAAATTCCACATTTAAGATCCTCTTTTGCCTCAGTTCTTTATTGGATTGTTCGACAAAATGAGCTAAATGACTCATAACATCTTTCATATCTGTTTTGCATCTTTCCCATTAAACAACTTTATAATCTCAAGGCCTTCACCAGGTAATCTGTGACACATTTTTAGAGAGATTAAATCCCATTAGCTCAGTCTTTCTTGATAAATATCACCACTTAGCTCTGGTGTCATTCCTATATTTCTTACTTGCATTTCCTCCAATATTTCCAAATTGTTTTTTTGTAATTTGGAAACCATAATATAGTGCACAATACTTCACAGTTAGATCTAAATTTAACATAACTTCTCTACTTTTATCTACCATTCCTCTAGAAACAAACACAAATATTTAGCTTGGATTTCATAACTTCAAAGGAAATGGGCCAATTACCATTTTTCTCAAGCAAAAGTTTTCAGTAACTATTGGGTCTAGAACAGTGTTTCTCAACCTTCCCTTTCCACTCACCACCCACCTTAAGCAATCCCTCACTAATCACACAATACTTATGGCATAGGGATTACTTCAAATGGTATGTGAGTGGAAAGAAAAAGGTTGAGAAAAACTGGAATAAAGTGAGGTCGTGCCTGCGGTTCATTGCCCATTCAGGAATCTGATGGCAGAGGGGAATAAGTTGTCCTTGTGCCACTGAGTGTTCATCTTCAGGCTCCTGTACCTTTTCTCCTGATGGTAGCAGTGTGAAGAGGGCATGGTCTGGGTGGTGAGGTCCTTGAGGATAGAAGCTGCTTTCTTAAGACACTTTTTTTTTGTAGATGCCCTTGATGGAATGAAAACTGATGCCCATGATGGCACTGGCTGAGTTCACAACTCTCTGCAGTGATTTTCTGTCCTGTGCATTGGCACCGGCAACCAGTCAGAATGCTCTTCAAGGAATGCAAATAAAAATCTGCAAGAGTCTTTAGTGACTTAGCAAATCTCCTCAAACTCCTCACAAAGTATAGCCACTGGCGAGCCTTCTTTGCGATTGCATCGACATGGAAGCTCCAGGACAGATCCTCAGAAATGCTGACACCCAGGAATTTGAAGTTCTTGCCATTCTCCACTGCTGACCCCTCCATGAGGACTGGTTCATGTTATCCTGATATCTTCCTGAAGTCCACAACCAATTCCTTGGTTTTGCTAATGTTAAGTGCAAAGTTGTTGTGACACCACACAACGAGCTGGTCATTCTCCCTCCTGTCCGCTTCCTCATTGTCGTCTGTGAATTTGCTCTTTCAGCACTTCTCCATTCTGCTAAATTTCTCTGAGCAGCCCATCTCTTACTATCCAAACATTAATGAACTAGATGTCATGAAGAATGCCATCATCTTATTTATTGAATTTCCAGATACCTTAGAAGGAGTTAAATGGCAGTTCTAGCCTTGCATTGTGTTAGTAAGGAAATATACTGAATCTTTCCCAGTGTGATAATCCAAGATGAGGAACTTTGTAGAAACAGCTATTATCTCTTCAGTGAGTTGTGTGGTTGGTTAAGTTACAGGTAAGGAAGACAGAGAGTCACCACTTTGTCAAGTGCCCCTCACAGACTCAAACATGCCTTTCAGGGCAGATTGAGTAAATTGGGGAATCCATCCAAGCAACCCTCACAGGATATTAGTATTCAGATCCCAATGATTCCATCACTCCCTCCGCTGTAAGATGCAGAAATGCAGCTAATGTTCATTCTTTCGATCTCTTGAAATGTTCATGACAAACCTATTGTCAAATGCTGTAGATGTCATTCAGGAGCACCAGATCTTGACAGCCTGATCCAGGAGTTGCATGCCACCTCCAAAAACAGGGGTGGCCAAACCCCATGGCTCATGAGCCACACGTGGTTCTTTGACACATACAGCGCAGCTCATGGAAATATGTTGGCGGGAAGAGATAATGGTGCTCCTGAAGCCACCCCGGGGAAACTCCAAATCCCTGCAGCCAGACCAGCCCCCTCTGGCCTCACCCTACCACAGGAGGCAGCTTGGTATTAGGTCGCTTCCCACATAGCACGCTCGGCTGTGGACATTGCAATGCTGCAGGGATCTGCAGAGACCAGGAACAGCAGCGTTCCCGAAGAGAACACACCAGGAGCAGGAGTCGCCCATCTGGCCCATTGAGCCTGCACCCACATTCACTGAGATCACAGCTGATCTGGCCATGGACCCTGCTCTGCCTTTCCTTCGTAACTCTTAGTTTCCCAATGATGCAAAATTTCTTATAATATCTTAAATATATTTAATAAGACAGCCTGATTTCTTGGTCAGAGATTTCCATTGAAATTGATCTGTGTACTTTTTGATTATTGAAACTAAAACAAATAAAAACTACATATATGAATAAATATTATTATGTGCAAGAATTTCTTAATATGTATGTAAAATTTTTGTAACAAAATATGCATGTGTGACAGTATATAGAAATGCTGTAGGAAGATAAATTGGGAAAGGTTTGTTAGAGTAGGTCACATCCAAACACTTTAAAACAGATCTTATTTGAAAAACTGGAGCTATGCTAGACATAGTGGCTTCTTTTTACAAGAGCTTTGAAGAGTGCTCAAGAGATGTCACTAACGGATTATTGTTTACCAAGGCAACAGGTGAAAGAGCAGGCTGGAGCCGCTGCTGTCTGAAAGGAGAACTTGCTGTTGTCAGAAGGACATGTGGTTTTGTAAGTAGAGAGAATCAAATAGGCTTTCTCTCAGTCTCAGTGTGAGAGGGAGAGAGAGAGAAAAGCAGAGATCACTCTGACCGTGTTTCAGCCATCAAGGGCAGCTGGAACTGAAACAGGAAAAGCTGGCAAGAAGCCCCAGTGTGGAAGATGGCCTAGTCATAGCCCTTGTGGTTCATGCAAGAGGAGAGGACTGTCTGTCTAATGTATCACCTGGAATAAGTGAGACAAAAAGGAACTCTGTGATGATCTGAAAGAAAAAGGTTATCATCTGGAGAACCCTGATGGGGCAAGTTCCATTAGCAAGATACAGAGGTAACTGATGGAAGTACCTCAGTTGTGGATGTGCTGGAACAACACATCTCTCTCTGAAAACTAACCAGAACCTTCCTGAGTGGTAACCATTTACCTTTCAAGCACCAAAGCCTGGTGAACTTTATACAGGTTAAATTCTGTGCACAGTATAAGAATTGCCTGCAACCAGTGAACTTGAAGGAATGAGAAGTGAGATTGGACTGTGAACTAAAGAACTTTTCTGAATTTACACCCACATTATACACACGTGCACTTAGAATTAGAAGGGGGTTAAGTTAATAATATATAAGTTAAAGTTTGATTCTGTTTTCATGTTTAAAGATAATTAAAAGCAATTTTTGTTTAAGTAACCATTTGTCTTGGTGAATATTTACTGCTGCTGGGTTTATGGGTCCTCTGGGCTCGTAACATATGTAAAAGTAAAAATAAACCTTTTGCAAATTTAGCCTCCCCTGTCCTATAGGCTACACCTTCTTGGGACCTAACGTAAGGTTGTCTGAAATGCCAACTTCCTGGCGAAATGCTGCTAACCCTCTCAGTATTCTCAGCGTTTTCTGTGTTTATTTCCAGAATCTGCAATGTTTTTGTTTTTGTATTTGAGCACAGTTCCCGTGAGTTCCGTTACCTAAGAAACCACAGTGCAACCGCAAAATCAACACCTTGAAACGAGATGTGGAAAGGGAACAGTGGCAGAGCAAACACAGAGGGTTGGAAGATAAACAGCAACAAATGTTCTTTCCTCAGCATTTTTTCAATATTCTTAATTATGCAGTTAATATGTTGAAGATATTATTAAGTTTGGTTGTTAGGGGGGAAAAACTTGCATTGGCAACTATAATTGTAAAACTAGAGATAAAAATGAATTGCTTCCCAAAAACAATTGAGCTCAGCAACTCTTTCAAACTGCTATCCACCAAAGGGCCATCAGAAATCTCTGGTGAAATAAAACAAAAATGAAATTAACTGGTAACGACTCAACAAAACAAAGATATTGAACTTTGTTACAATTTCACATATGAAGCGTCTCAGTGGTAACGTGTTGACGAGAGTGAATGCAATTCAAGTGAGCAATAGTCCAGATTCAAGAAAGAACTTGTAATTACTTAGCATTCAGTCGAACATTCTGGAATACATCACATCTAATGAAAGGTTCTGAGGAGATTTCACTGTCATTTAAATCAATACAGCACTCACCTTGCTCCCAGAAAGGACCATAAAATATTTGCGATAAATAATCATTTATTTCATTTAACAGTGGGAAATTGGTCTGTATCTTCTTAAAATAGACATTCTATCTTAATACATGTTTGTCACTGGGCTGACCTGAAATACCAGTGCAAACAATGTACTCAAATTCTGGTGGGGTTGAACCTATTGCTTTCAGATCTTGTGTTGGATAAGAAGACATAGTACCCTTGATATTGCAAGTATTATTGAGCAAACCCATTGCATGATTGATCTATCCTTATGTAATATTGTATTATAAAATGTTATATAATATAGAAAATATAGAGTATAATTATTTATTATGACACTAATAATATCTATTGTGAACTCTGCTTATCAGTATAAATTCTATTTGTCAATACTTTCCTTGATGTGTAGTTTGTGGATTGCTATGAACTAGTTTTTTCTTTGTAAAACTTTCATCGCAATATTTCACAGACCATAGGGTTTTCTCCTACATTTTCTGAGCACCTCGACTGATAACCCTTTCAGTGTGTTGACTCAGGTGTTGGATACGTTCGAGGTGAACAGAAGGACACAAGTCAGATCCTGGTGCAACTGCAGCTTTATTCAAATACATGTGCACACAGTCAGACACACACACACACACACACACACACACACACACACACACACACACACACACACACACAAACACACACCCACAAACACACACACACACACACACAAACACACACACACACACACAAACACACACACACAAACACACACACACACACACACACACACACACACACACACAAAATAATTCAATGCTTAACTTAGATTCTATAAGCTTAGGACCACTCATTGTGTAATTAATTAGACATATTTCTCTGTATTAAATTCCATCAACCATTATTTGGCCTGTGTCCACAACTAATTAAATCCTGTCACAATCTTGGGCAACTGACTTCACTATCCACCTCTATCACTCACAATTAGTGCAACACTATTACAGCACCAGCGACCCAGGTTCGAATCCAGCGCTGTCTGAAAGGAGCTTGCACATTCTTCCTTTTCCTCCATGGGCGCTCCGGTTTCCTGCCACCCTCTAAAAATGTATGGGAGTTGTAGGTTGATTGGGGTATTTGGGCTGGAAGGGCCTGTTACCATGCTGCATGTCTAAATTGAATCTAAATTAAATTATGATGCCTAGCACTTTAGAGTCATTATCCAACTTATTAATTGTGCCAATATACACTTTCATCTGGTGTAAATCATTGATATAGATGACTAAACTTTAATGGTTGGGATTTGGCCACACACACACTTGTGCATAGTGGGGTTAAGCAAGAAATGTTAGGTTTTTAATAGGTTAATAAAAACTATTATTCAGCACCAAACTGCGGCCCACTATTATTCACAGCCCTCCAGTCTAAACAACAATCTTCTAGCATCACCTCTTCTTCCTACCATGGAGCCAAATTTTTATCCATTCTACTCTCTCACCTTGGATCCCATGTGACCTGACTGTGCAGAACCTTATCAAATTTCTTGTTGAAATCCAGATTTATATCTATCTATGGCTCTGCCCTCATTTCACCTTCTTGGTCACATCTTCCAAACACTCAATCAAATTTTTAAGAGATGAATTCTGACTTCCTTAATCAGCCTTTTCCCTCCCAAGTGAATGTATACCTTGTCCTGCAGAATATTCTCCAGTCATTTACCAACCACAGTTGTTAGGTTCACTGGTCTGTAGTTCCCTGGCTTTTCCTTGCAGCCGTGCTTGAATAGAGACACAACATTTGCATGCTCTGGAGCCTCTCTTGGACTTAATGAAGTCTCAAAATCTTCTCCAGCTTCCCACAGTGACCTTGGATAGATCTGATCAGCTCAGGAGATTTTTAAAAAACAGTGCTGGAAAACTCAATGAGTCAAACAGAATACTTTATGTAGCAAAGATATAAATACATAACCAGTGTTTTGGGCTTGAATCCTTCATCAAGGTACCTTGATGAAGGGCTCAAGCCTGAAATATTGGCTGTGCATCTTTATCTTTGCTATATTAAATACACTATTTGACCTGTTGAGTTTGTCCATGTTACAAACTAACAAATTTTGTTATGAACTAACAAAGGAACAGCAATGGAAATTTCACCAATGGTAAATTCAAAATAATAGTTTTTATTAACCTATTAAAAACATAACATTTCTTGCTTAACCCCACTATGCACAAGTGTGTGTGTGGCCAAATCCCAACCATTAAAGTTTAGGCATAATTCTGAAAAGTCCATTTTAAATTTTATAAGCAGAGAGAGTCAAACAGGCTTTCTCGCAGTCTCAGTGTGAGAGGGAGAGAGAGAGAGAGAGAGAGAGGGAGAGAAAAAAGCAGAGATGACTCTGACCGTGTTTCCCCCAGCAAGAGCAGCCGGAACGGAAACAGGAAAAGCTGGCAAGAAGCCCCAGTGTGGAAGATGGCCTGGTCACAGCCCTTGTGGTTCATGCAAGAGGGCTTATGTTGAACTTGAAGATTTTTAAATTGCAGTTCAGAGTAACTATGAAGCATTTTGAAACATCATGTCTTCAGAGCTCTTGAAAACTCACCACTTTCTTTTGTTATGCTGTTTTCAGAGCAATGTTTCTTTAAACGAGTGATTTTGCAAACTCCCTCTTATCTTGCCTAAGAGTTATGGAGTCTTTATTCCCAAATGATTTCTTACTTAATTAAGAGTTACCTTTTTTTCATGGACACACAAGGAGTGGCTGCTTCTTTTAAAATACCACTTTTGGTGTTTCTCCTATCATTAAGAACACAGGCAACCTTCCTTCTCTAAAGGAAATGTTGCTACTTTCTCATTCCTGTCTCTCACAAGGTGGCCATTTTCTTCAACTGATGCAAATGTGTCTTGATTTCATAATATATTCCATACAAATTTTTCACGTCACATGGTATGACCACAACATTCCTTGAGGTTTCTCTGAACCTTTTAACATCTTTATACTAAAAAAAGCATAATTTAATCTTTATCCACTTAATTGCAGAATCAAATTAATTATCTTTGTTTGATATTTTGCTCTTCCAAGCTGAACAGGAAAACGCTTCAGACCATTGTTCTCTCTTCAAGAACCATTAAAAAATCTTTTAATTTCTCTGCTTCAGATGGAAGCAGCAGATTTTCCAACTTTCAAAATGGTTTCTGTGTGTAATTGTGCTTAAAAGGGCAAATGTCTCTGTTGATAATGAGGCCAGCTGCCGTATTCAAAGAATCTCTCTCTCTCTGTTTTTAAAATGCAAATGTGATGTCTTTGTGCCTCTGAAACCAATCTCACAAATATTTACTAAAAATATACATGAAATATAGTTTAACATTAAACTAACTATTAATCATAGCACGATTTTGTCACAGTCCAGCATTGTGTTTTTACTTCGACTGCAGTGTCTTCAAACTTCCTTCTTCTGCTTTAGTCCAGCAGATTTTGTCTACCTTCATGATAAGTGCATGTGAGAGCGCTGGCTGGTCATTATTCACTCCTTCAAGTTGTAACTTTATATTTCTTGTTCAAGCTTTCATCCTCAGTTATGAGTTGTAAGGTAAACTATCTGAGTATTGATATTGGTGTATATTACATCTCTTGCTTGAGCAATAATAAAATAGGCTTCTCAATTTATTTTCTATATATTTCCAACACCCAATTAAATTTAATATAGATTTAAATCAACAAAGATAATTAAAATTAGACCAAACCTGTAAGAGCAAACCAGCAAGGTTCTGAAGCTATAGTTCTGCTTCTTGGACTGTTCGAGATATGTGTTACCGTGACAACCCCCCCCCCTCCACTGACTTGGCACGAATACCAGCTCAAGCCCTGACAAAAGCCAGGGTGCGGCAGGACGTGGAATAAGAGCGGGAAGGGAACGGGAGCAAGGAATATTTACTAGTCAGGCAACAACTTACCAGATGGGCAAGTAATCTCAAACGCCTGTGGCTCCCCATTGTAGTATTTAGCTGTTTCTGCTGCAGTGGAACTCTTGTCACCTTCGTCCTCCAGGAAGGAGACACCTTTCCAATTGAGTTGGATGCAGGATACTCATCCCAAGCAACTCGCCATCCTGCACAGTATGTTCTTTTTCCCTCACTTTTTTAAAGAACAAAATGGGTCCAATTCTACCTGTTGGGTCTAGAACTGTTCAAATGCCTATTTTATGGCATTTTCAGTTTGATTCTGATGCCTTACTTTGAAAGAATATTTATCACAAAATTATAAAATGTTGTTTTTGGAAACTTAATTCTTTAGTTAAAAGTAACTATTTTGGAAATCGTAATAGTTACATTTTATTGTTATAAAGTGATCACCCTCCCTCTTATCAAATCAATTAATACCTTTTGCCTGTTTGTCTGGACTCCTGCCCCAACTATTCCCAATCTTTAATTCAGAGGCCTGCCTGACTTTTGTTTTTACCTTGAAGGGTTCACACCCAAAATCTCAGGAATATATCTTGATCTCCCATGGACGCTATGAGACCAGCTGAGTTCCGGTAGTGTTTTTTACTATAATATATTCTCATCTTCAAGCTTGTGTACTTCAGATAATAAACATTGTAGAAGTTGAAGTAATTTTGTTAAACATCTTCAATATTATAAACTGACCTTGTGAGTCCTGCATTTGATTAGTTTTGTTTCATGGCATCAGGGAGACATTTCCTTATTAATGGATTTGTTTGACAATATTCAAATTCATTGATATCTGGAAAGTTCAAGATTCAAGATTCAATTTATTGTCATAGTAATAAAATAGTGTCATATTGCATGAAATTTATTTTTGCTGAAAGGCAGACAGATTCGCCACCGGCAGGAATTGCCTAAGTGCCTCTTACAGTCAGATTCAGTCAGAGAGAGAGGAGCAGAGCAGAGCCCCCCCCCCCCCCCCGCCAAGAGTCACCAAGTGTCCGTAGATTCAGCTCCAGCGCTTCCACATCCTCCGCAGCTACACAGAGTCCAGTAAAAACCATTGGCGATCTGAGCTCCAGATCTGAACCTCTGACACGGTTAAGGACCAGCCAGCACCCTCTGCACCTCCTCGCGTCCCGGTTCCTGAACCTGATTCCTCTCCAGCCAGTTCAAGCCAGTCTCCAACAGTCTGCAACCTGGCCCGAGTCTCCCAACAACAGTCTCCACAGTGGGTTCCCCACCTCAAGTCATCAACAGCCTGCTACCTCCACTGGTCCCTCAGCTGCAGAGCCCCTCACTGGTTTGCTTCCGTGGTCACCATCCCCGCGGGTCATTTCCCTCTCAGACGCTGTGTGATCTTCCCGTCCTCTCGTGCCCTGCTCTAGTCCTCCACTTCCCTGCATCTAAGATGGCTGCTGCCAATTAATAGGCACCGCCATCTTAGATGCAGCCCCACAACTAAAACCACCGTCGGCTCCCTCAATGGCCCATTCAAAGCCCGTGTGGAGCCAATGGCAGTGGCTGGACCCCACGGGAATGCTGCATCTCTGCTCCATCATTCTCCCCGGTCAGCATTAGCGGCAGTGCTGACACTATCTCCATACATTTGTTAATGTAACAGATTATTTATTGTCTTTGTTCAATTATTTTATCCGGAAAGCACAGTTAGGAATGATAAATTATTTTTTTTTTAATTTAGACATACCGCAGGGTAAAAGGCCATTTCGGCCCACAAGTCCGTGCTGCCCAATTTATACCCCATTAACCAACATCTCCGGTACATTTTGAATGGTGGGAAGAAACTAGAGCCCCCGGGGATAACCCATGCAGACACAGGGAGAACATACAAACTCCAGCATGGGATTCGAACACCAGTTACAGACAGCACGGGATTCGAACCCTACTCCCAATTGCTGGTGCAGTAAATGCTTACTTAGTGCGTGATTCCTTGAAAACAAGTGTCTATAGAACTAATTTTCTATAACACTTCATCAGCTTAGCAACAGTGTACGCTAACTCTCCTGCAGAGAAATTACTTCAATGATTTAGCAAGACTGCTTTAAGTGGCACTTCTCAGCATTTCCAGGCAATTTGAGGAGAAAAGTTCATTTGCTGACTGGGCTTCAGTTGCGATGAGATTCAGAATTGAGATGTTTGAGTAAACAGCTTATCTAAGAGATAGATAGTTACAATCTATATTTTCTTTAATAAAATATGAAAAGTGGAGATGAACTTTGTGAGTTGGGACAAAAGTTTGGAAAACCCTTAGTGATTAAGGGTAGAAATGCAATTTGGCACTGTGGCGGGGGGGGGGTTTAGACTAGGCAGAGCTGTGTAAAGAACATGATTAGGGATGGGCGACCCCATCTCTCTGGCTGCATTTTTAAAAGATGTTTGCCCTGACAATGTTCAAAGACACATGCCTGAATATCCTGGTTATTAATTTAAAGGTGATGGTATATTCCACAGTCATCAGGAATAGAAAAAAAATAAACTTGATTAT
The DNA here is from genome assembly GCF_036971445.1 of Narcine bancroftii. Taxonomy (NCBI): domain Eukaryota; kingdom Metazoa; phylum Chordata; class Chondrichthyes; order Torpediniformes; family Narcinidae; genus Narcine; species Narcine bancroftii. The sequence goes on from NC_091480.1 coordinate 90,570,566, forward strand.
CGACGAATCCAATCCAGGGCGGCAAGGTTGGTGCAGTGATTAGCTATAGGGCCAGTGACCCGAGTTCGAATCAGGCTGTAAGGAGTTTGTGCATTCTCCCCATTCTGCAGGGGTTTCCTCCCATCCTTCAAAACATATGGGGTTCGTTGGTTAATTGGATGGAATTGGGCCAACAATTGTGCTGCATGTCTAAAAACAATTACAATTTAAAAAATTATAATTTCCATTTCCATTGAAAATTCCGTGTTCTGTGTAATATTATGGAAGCATTTGGCACAATAACCTGTCTCTGCAGATTGTCCAAATTGTCAACATACAATAAAAATGTGGCTTCAGGATTCCCTTGGAAAACAAGTAACTTACTGTGGTAAAACATGAAAATCTGCAGACACCGCGGTCGAAGTAAAAACACAACCCTGGAGAAACTCAGCAGGTCAAATAATGTCCTTTATGCAGTAAAGATAAAGATACAGAACCAACATTTTTAGTCAAAAGTATCTTTGATGTGTTTTACCTTAATGATGTACCAGTCTCCAAGAATGTTACCTTATTTTTTTTTAAACTACTGCTCATTATACCACAGCTTTCAGAAATGATGATAATCTTTGAATTTGTATTGATAAAAGTCTTGGTCTTGCTTTTGCTGTGGTTGTCTAGGGAGCTGCAACAGCCGGCCAGGTAGTTTGGACTTGCAGGGCACGGGGCAGAGTCAACCTCGCCTGTGTGTTTAGGCAGCTTGTCGCCGCCCACATGTTTCTCCAACCTATTACTATTCTGTGAGATGACTCTCTTGTCCAGTGTCTAGTCTTTTGCACCCGTCGATTTAATGCTTTGTGTATTCTTCTATTAATTGGTGTAAAGCACTTTGGAGCAACATTCCATTGTGTTTAAAATGTGCTATCTAAGTCAAATATTCAATTCAATTCTTTCCTCCACTTCTCCACCCCTTTCCCTCTCCATCCCCCCTCCCCTTATTTGCTGGTGTGCCCTCCCTCCTTTATCTACCTCCTGCCTGTGGGACTGAGCTCCTCCCCACCTCCACCCCCCACCATTTTGTTCAGGGGCCTGCCCGCATTTAGTGGGAAATCTTGGGGTTAAGGCGAGGGAAGAACTTAAGATGATCACTTGCAATAGAGAAAGCACGCCAGGCCAAAGTAACGGAACTAAAATAAAAACTGAAAATAAGGAAATAATCAGTAGGTCGAACAGCATTTGTGGAGATTCCAAAAATCCACCAAGATCTTCAATCTGGAGTATTAAAATTATTATCACACTGATATTAGATGCACTTTGGTATTTTATAAAAAGGTATTAGATTCTGGAAAGACCTCAATAAGTAACTAAAATATTTCATTTAACTAAATGAAAAAGAAAGCAGTTGGTTATTCTGACCCTGTCACAGGGAGAATGTTGAAATCTATTTTTAAAGATGTAGTAACAGGATGTTTATAAGGTCTTAATAGAATCAAGTGGTTTAGTGAAAAGGAAATCATGTTTATAACCTGTAAGTTTTTTCAGGAATATACTAAATATGAGGGATTGAGGGGAACCAATAGATGTGGGGTGTTTGGATTCCAAGAAGGCCTTTGATAAAGTGAATGTCATGCAAGTAAGAGTTGGTGCTATTGGGACCAAATAATTCAAATGGATGGAGGATTTGTTATCTCACAACAAAGGGAGAAATAGGTTGGAAAGTTCATTTTTCAGTTGGTGGGCTCTAAATATTGGTGCTTTCTAGAAATCTGTGCTGGGGCCTTAAGATTTTCCGAGGAAGGAGTGATCACTTTGGAAATAAATTTCTAGATGACATAAAGATGGCTGGCTAACTAGATTTGGAAAGTTTGCAAAGGAATATAAAAGTGTTATTACATTTTATGCCATCGGTGCTCTGTGGCTAGTAAGGGATTACTTAAGGTGGTATATAAGTGATAAGATCAAGATTGAGAACCACTGGATGAGGTGAAGATTTTGTATCTTGAAAATAATGCAGAAATTGTGATGTTGCCCCACTATAGTTAGAAAATAGAAAGGGAAAATATTCTTTAACCATATAACCATTTACGGAGCGGAAACAGGCCATATTGGCCTTTCGAGTCCACACCGGTTCACTTCTTTTTTTCTTTCTTCTTTGGCCATGTGGTCACATTGTGAATTATATTGGAATTCCACCTGGCCACTTCTCATTCATACCAAATGACCTCTTTTTCCATTTTTTCAAACTCTAAATGGAAGGAAGCTGCGGAATGCTGGAGTACAGAAGGATCTGGATGGCCTATGTGATAGTACAGATTCTATCACCAATGTGTATATGTACATATGTACAGATGGTAGTGTAGGGTGACTGTGATTGGCTGAGACCTACTGGCAGGTCTTCAAGGATTGCTCCTAGCCAGACGAGGTCATTCTGGACTGGTGGACGTACATGTGATCTGCTCCAGTCTTTTAGTTAATAAAAGTCTTGGTTTGGATCAACAAGGCTTTGGTTCTTTCGACGCGCATTACAGCCTAGGACATGAAATATGGGATCTTATCAAAGAGCTCCCAAAGGTTATTAGAATATGGAATATTCAGCCTTTATTAAGATGTAAATGGTGTTTTCAAGGATGAAGTCTTGCTGGAACTGTATGGGGTGTGACCACAACTTGAAATATTTTTTAAATTGTTAAAAATTTTTAATGTAGACATTCCAGCACGGTAACAGGCCATTTCAGCACATGAGCCTGGCCACCCATTTAGATCCCATTATCCTACACTCCCGGGTGGAAGGAAACCAGAGCCCACGGAGAAAACCCACGCAGATGCAGGGAGAACATACAAACTCCTTACAGACCACACGGGACTTGAACCCTGGTCCAGTTCCAATTTCTAGTGTTGTAAACTATAGTGTTATAGTTTAATGTGATGGGGTGCAATGAATTGGTGGCTGTTCAGAGAAGATTCATTGGGATGAAGGGGTTGCCTTTTGGGATAAAATTGATCACATTGGGATGATATTGATTCAAGAGAACGTGATCTAATTGAAATGGGTTTGGAAGCGATGGTGCTGACAGAAAATTCTTGTAGGAAATCAAGACATATAACACGTAATTTTAGAATAAAGGGTTGCCTACTTACAGAGAAAATCAGGAATTTCTTTTCTTGGATGGTGGTGAACCTTTGGAATTCTCCATCCCTGGCAACCTTGGAGATGGAATCAATGCGTCCAAAGTAGATGTTTGATCTCCTGGGGAATCAAACTCTTATGGAGTGAAACACAGAAGTTTTCAGGTGCTGTGATTGTAGTAAAAACACACAGTGGATGTTGGAGGAAACCAACCTATCATGCAGTGTCCATAGGAGGTAAATATATGTTAATGATGTTTCGGGCCTGAGCCCTTCTTCACTGCATAAGAAAAATATCAGACAAGTGACTGAATAAAGAGGGAAGAAGGGGAGGGGGAGAAGTCCAAACCAACAAACACAAGGTGCTAATTGGATAATGATAAGGGGAGATGCAAGAATTCATTTTGGCTCTGTGAAAGGAGACTGAAGGAAAAGGGGAGAGAGAGAGAGCAAGGAGAACAGAACTAGAGGAAGCAGGGATAAGATAATGGGGGGAGTTTTTTAACGGAACCAGAGAAGTAAATATTAATGCCATCCAGTTGGAGGGCGCCCAGACGGAAGATGAGGTGTGGTTCCTCGAATTTTCAGGCGGCAGGTGTGATAGTATGGCATCCTATCACCACTGTATATATTTACATATAGTCGTAGTGATTGGCTGAGAGCCATAGCCACGCCTACTGGCAGGTCATAAAGGGCTGCTCCTCACCAGACCCAGGTCAGTCTGGACTGGTTGACCTTGATGTACTACGCTCCAGTCTTTTGTTAATAAAAGCCTTGGTTTGAGTCAACGTCTTTGAGTCACTCGACACGATACAGTAGGAAAGTGGGAGATTAATCTTGACCTTGTTGAAATGAAAATGTGAGGGTTCATGGAATCAGTTCCTCCTGTTTCTAATGTAAGGCCACTGGCAAAGTGAGACCAACAAGATACCAGTCTCATATTGTAAATTGGGAATTAAAATTGTTTATTTGCATAAATGGAAGAACTTCATCAAAAGTATAACAATTTAATTGACTTCTAAAACATGGGGGGAAAAAAACTCAAGTGATCTTAACTGCTGTGGTGGAACTGTTTATTTTGCGTCAACTGGGAAATAGAAACAAGAATGAAACTACCGTATTTTAACAATTGCTGTTTTTTTTTTCTGAAGGTGAAAATAACTTGAATAAAGATGAAGATTTAGATTTAAAAATAGGCCGTCAGTTTTATTTTAGGGTTAAGAAGAACTACATCAGCCATGAGTGGCATGTGGTTTTTTTTTTGGCGTACGAAAGTAAGTTTCTCCTGAGAAGCATGGAAATGCACTGATTTCGCAGATGCTTTGCATTACTTTGGGAAGTCAGACAGGCATTTCTGGCCCTGAAGTGCCAGTGTTAGGAGCTTCACGTCAAGTTTTAGCAGGGAACAATGTTGTTCTCCATCTTAGTTTTGCCTAGGAAATAACTAAGCATATTTTTTTTACAAAGCATAGGTCTCCACTCACCTCATACTATGTATTTGTTTTTTAATTCCAATACGGGATCTCCCTCTCTCCAATTGCCTTGTTCTCTCTCAGACCCCTGCAACCCTCTCCATCATTAACCTGGACTGAAAATGTTTTGTGTGATCCTGGGTTGCAGCCTTTTCTCTGGTTGAACCTTTACTCCATTAAGGATTCACTGCACAACCAAACTTAGAAACCTTGGCCTGTAAATATCAGGGGCTACGTTTTTTGCAGTGGTTAGTGGCAACACTTTGATCTGTTGAGCTTCTTTCTGTCCAAAATTCAAGGTGTGTCTCCACATGATAAACATTTTTTTCCTGTATTAAAGAAGATGGAAACTCTTTTAATGTCAATATTCAATGAAGAAGCCACAGAAACTGGAATTAACATGCTTCAAACTCAGCTGTAGCACAGGCACTTCATTTTTGAACACTGGGCCCGTTGTTAAAGACCAAAGCTCTTGGAGTTGTACACAAGTTCTCCACAATTTCATTTCCATCTTTTAATTATCTGTCTAAGGGATACTTACAAATAAACATATGGAAATAATAGACTGGAAATGATTCACTGCACCCCATGACCAGAGGCTTGTATTGGTTCCCAGAGGGCAGCATTATATCTGCACCAGAGTAAAATATTTATAAAGTAGATAGGTCTGGAGAAGAAAGGACTGCAGGCCTTACCACTTACAATAAATTTACTAATGCCCCCATTAAAACTGTGGACAAATTAAATGAATTTAATCGTCCTCTTTACTTATCCATTAAAAAATATAATTGATAATGGATTCTTAAAGAATATGAATAGAAGAAGAATTTTTTTTTGGCATAGGACCTTCTGGCCTACGCTGCCAAAATATACTGAATTAACCTACACCTGAAGGGTGGGAGGAAACCAGAACATCCAGAGGAAACGCACGCAGACGCAGGGAGAATGCACAAAATCCTTACGGACAGTGGGGGTTTTGAACCCAGGTCGCTGGCAGTCTCAGAGCATTGTGCTGACCACTAAGCAAACTGTACTGCCTTCAGTTGCTTCTCTAGCAACGAGCACCAAACATCTCTGCATGTATTAGAGGGGATATTTGCGATATGAATGTTGCAAAGTACATGAACAATTTGCAGGGTTGAAAATCTTTCCTGGAGTGTAACCATTCTTTATTCAAGACACACATCCACATTTTTTTGTTAAGTACACAAAGAAATAAATTAGATGAGCAAATCTGAGTGCCAGCTAATTCTGTCCTCGTAATTACCTGTTGAAAGGTAAAGGCTTATATAAATGAATGAATTAAAAATTTAGTATCAGAACATTTCTCTGGCCTGCCCCATGGATCAGACTAGAAAGAGATTTCTTTACATTTGATAAGTACAGTTGTATCCTGTAGAAACTTTATTCTTGGACAGGTTTGTTGCTGTGTTGTGATCTTCACCAAGTACAGGGGACAAACAAATTATTTCTGTGTTAATGTACATCGATAAAACTGATATTTCTCAGCAGTAGACTAATACCTATGGGAAATTGGCCAACAGAAAGGGAACTGAAATAAAAACTGGCTTCTCAGTTCTCGTGCCCATCTCTGATTAATATTATCCCAGAAAAACTGGATGGTCCAACAGGGTGAAAAATGAAGTGGTGAGCACATATGGGGAAGCTGGACAAGATTGGACTCTGCATGGGCAATGCTGGTCTACATTCTGTGGCTACCATCATAACTAATCTAAGGGGACTCTATTGTGGGTGCACACTACATAAAGCAGAACAAAGTGACAACAAGTTCACATGTAAGGGAAAGAAAACCAAGAACTGTCATTCTCTGCCATCATCTCCATCATAAACACATCTATTCATGGTTTTTTTTTTGTTGTTGTTGAAAAAACACACATACAGTTTTCTTAATTAATCACTTCAATTTTTGGAGCACCCAAGGCATTGACTGGCTCATGCCCCGATTGAATGCCAACACTGCAGAGCCAGGTACAATGCCCTCCAGACAAGAAGGAGTTCTTTCTGTGCTTCTTCCAAATCTGAAAGGAAGCCTCTTCTTGCCTGGAAAGCTTCGCAGCATGTCCTACGAGGAGCGTCTTCCTCTTGCAATAAAGCATTTATTAGGCATTCGACAAAATCTGTTATGGGTGTTACAACAAAGTTTTCTTAGAAAGATTTTGGCAAGCTGGTGGCCCATTTAGTTCAGCTGGGAAGAGCTTGTATCCTGTTTGAGTGGCTCGTCCAGATTGACAGAGAGGGTTACCACATTATCATTGTGGTTTGCTTCTTCCGCTCCTTTCTTGAAACTAATCATGTCCATTAATCTGTCCTTCACTACCTGTCAAAACACAAAATGGGACACAGATTATTTTGCAATTCTACGTATTCAACAAGAAATTAAAAGGGGATTTCTATTTTGATCTTCAAGATTATTTTATTGTCACGCAATGGAAAAAGTGATATTACAGAAATTTTCCTTTTGTCTACTGTGAGGCAGACAATTTTTTTTTTACACAGCTGCAGCATTCCAGGAAATCATTCCCAATTTCCCAGACAACAGTCTGTGCAAAAAGATCAGAAAGGAAATGAGTCACTCATTCCTGTTCCAAAATTTTACCTGCAGCATCCCTAGACATTTTTACGGACGGCCTGTAGTCTAAACTGAACTGGAGGCGGTCCTCAACAATGGTCTCATGAATACAACTCAATGATGACGTGTTCAGCTCGCGACATTGCAACATGGGAGATTGAAATGTGAAGCAAGGTGACATTTACTTACCAGCCCCAGTCAACCACTGTGTTGAATCAGGATCTGTGGATCTAGAGCCATTTTGCTCTTCTGTCTTGGGGCTCTTTTGGACACAGGTGAATGACATCATTGACGATGCTGACACAGTGACACCGAGTGTTGCAGGTACATTATACGTCACGGGTGACGTAAACTCATGTTCAGCCTACATAAGCATCGCACCTACTGTACTTCATCTAAACATGTGGCGATATCCGTCGGCAGATCATTCTATGTGAGTGGCCACTCCGGAAGGTAAGTTTGAAAATGGATTACATACTTTATGTGTAAAAACCATAAAAGATTCATTATCAGCAGAAATTGCTCAGTGCCCCCTACAGCCAGAGAAAGAGAAGCAAAAGAGAGTTCCTCCAGAGTCACTGAATGCCAGAGCTCCAGATTCACACCTATGACATGATTAGGAAGCCTCCAGCACCCTCAGAACCTTCTTGAATCTTGGTTCCAATATCTAATACCCCTTCAGCCAGTCTCAAGCCAGACTTCAGAAGTCTGCCACCAGGTGTGAGTCCTTTGACCGCAGTCACCAGCAGCCCATGGGCTACGTAGGTTCCTTGCCTCAAGTCACCAACAGTCCACCACCTGTTCTTGATCACAACCTAACCAATTATGACCCATGGTTGAACTTTATAATTTTCCTTTGTCATTTGCTTAGAGTCATAGTCATACAATGAGGAAACAGGACCTTCAACCCAACTTGCCAAACCCAACCAAAATGTCTTACCCACTCTGGTCCTACCTGCCTGAGTTTGGACCATAACTCTCTAAACCTCTCCCATCCAAGTATCATCCAATTATTTTTTTCTTACAAGTTGTTGTGGTATCTGTCTCAACCATCTCCTCCCCCAGCCCATCCCGCATGCTCACAACTCTTGGTGTTAAAAAAAAGTCACCCCTCAGATTCCTGTTAAATCTGCCCCCCCCCCCTTCACCTTAAACTGATATCCTCTGGTTACTGATTCCTCTATTGTGGACAAAAGAGTCTGCAGTTTATCTCATCTATCCTTCTCATAATTTTGTACACAGTAAACCTGTGTTATCTAGAATTCAAGCAACTGGCAAAAAAAAGGGAAATAAATAGGTAAAAAATACGGATTTAAAATTGCCGTTAGTTTGCCAATCAGGTAACATGTAATCTCAAGCAACTGGAACATTCACTTATCTGGCATCTACCAATTCCTATAGGTGCCAGATAACAGGGGTTTTACTGTATTTTTGAATGAAAAAAAATATTCTTGATAACTTGAAGAGATGCCAGAAATTTTAATTTCAGATGGAAGCCCAATTGGCCGATCATGAATCCTTCACTGGAGAACCACAGCTGAAAGCTGAGAGATAAGAAATTATTTTCTCACCCATGGATGGTCTAGGTATAATCATGATTCTTTTTATATTTCTTTACTCTTGCAATACAGCCCATAGCAAAAACAAACTGACAGAGGAACTCAGTGGATCAAGAAGAACCCATGGAGGTAAAGGGATAGTCAACATTTGAGTTTGGAAGGATAGGGGGAGAAATAAACTTCAAAAGGAATAGATAACATAGGAGCAGGGAGGTTGTTTCCACTGGTAGGTGAAACTAGAACCAAAGGACATAGCCTCAAGATTCCAGGGAGTAGATATAAAACAGAGATGTGGAGGAACTGTTTCTCCCATGGAGTAATGAATCTCTGCTCAGTAAAGCAATAGAGGTTACCTCATTGAATCTATTTAAGACACAGTTAGATAGATTTTTGAATAAGTGGGAAATTAAGGTTTATGGGCATCAGGCAAGTAAGTGGAGTTCAGTCCACAGCCAGACCAGCCATAATCTTATTGAATGGTGGAGCAGTCTCAATGAGCCAGATGGTTCATTCCAGCTCCTATTGCTTATATTCTTACTTCAGCTTGAGACCCTATTAATTGACTCTGAATTGAGTGGCATGCTGGGTAATTAAGAGTTAACCGCAATGGTAAGTCTGCTTCATATGTGGCCTAGACTGGGTAACGATAGTGGGCGTCTTTCCCGCAGGATATCGCTCTTGCTATCTTTACATGAAATTTAATATTTTCTTTCTTTACTCATGTTTCTGTTTTCATAAAACTATCTTGGCTTTTGGACACGAGCTCACTAATGTGCCTTTTTTAGGTGGGATGGAGATTAATGGGCAAGGGTAGGGTGTATGTAACTCATCCTTGATGCTGAGAATGGGGAGAAGCTAACAGAATTCAGTAGCAGAGCTCTAAAATCCTGACTGCAGATGGTTGAAACCTAATGCTCATGAGAGGCAGAATGTTTTAGCAGAACAAATGCAAATGAGAGAGGAAGTGCAGAAATGGTTGGACTGTAACTAAAGACAGACGGACCATGACACATAGTACAGGCAGTCCTCAACTTATGACAGAGCTCCATTCTGACCGACTGATCACATCTCAAAATGGACGTGTCAGATATTCACTGTATCCGTTTTATCGTTTGTCAAATACAACAGGGCGGCTACCAAGGCCAGCTCTCGTGAGAGGTTGGCCACCCCTGCCATAGGTGCAATTTTCTATAGATAGGCCTTATTTTCACCCCAAAAGTCTAATTTTTATATTTACATATATCTTTTCTTTATTTAAAAAAATGTATACAGTTTTTATTCAGTCATATGTATGGATGGTCGAAAGTTGAATAGGCTGTAAGTCATGGACTACCTGTAATATGAATTCAGAATAAGTAAAAGGATCTAAAATTTAACACAATTCACAATGTAGGGCATATATCACAAGCTCAACCAAAGGAATTTTTGAGATGGGCCTGTTTATCTCAATATCCCAAACATTGCTTTGAGAGGCTAGTGATGGCCAGAATTAACATGTACCTAAGTAAAAATCTGGACCCGCTGTAATTCACCTACCGACACAATCGCTTCACAGCAGAAAAAATATCTCTGGCTCTCCACTCAGCTCCGGATCACCTCGAAAACAAAAAATTCATACATACAGCTGCTCTTCATAGACTACAGTTTGGCCTTCAATACTATTATTCCCTCAGTGCTGGTCAAGAAGCTACATACTCTAAGCCTCTCTACCCCTCCTCTGCAATTGAATCCTTGACCTTCTCATTGGAAGGCACAGTGGAAACAACGTCTCCCCCTCACTGATCATCAACACAGCCACACCCCAAGGATGCATGCTTAGCCCACTGCTCTACTCATTATAGACCCATGACTTTGTAGCCAGGCACAATTCCTGTACTATCTACCAGTTTGCCAATGACATCACAGTTGTCGACAGAATCATAAACGGCAATGAGGAAATGTACTAGGAGGGAGAGAGATCATCTTGTTGAATGGTGTAACGACAACAACCTTGCGCTCAACGTCAGCAAGATGACTGTGAACTTCAGGATGAATTCAGATGAACACAACTCAATCCTCATTGAGGGCTCAGTAGTGGAGAGGGTCAAGAACTTCAAATTCCTGCGTGTCAACATCTCCTAGGATCTGTCCTGGAGCCTCTAGGTTGATGCAATCACAAAGACAGCTCGCCAGCGGCGATATTTTGTGAGCCGTTTGAGGCAGTTCAGTATGTCACCAAAGACTCTCGTAAACTTCTACAGGTGTACAGTGGAGCGCATTCTGGCCAGTTGCATCACTGCCTGGTGTGGAGGAGCCAACACTCAGGACAAGAATAAATTCCAGAGGGTTGTTAACTTGACCTGCGACATCACGGGCACCAGACTTCACTCCATCGAGGACATCTGCATGAGGCGGTGTCTTAAAAAAGCAGCCTCCATCCTCAAAGACCCTCACCACCCAGACCACGGCCTCTTCACTCTGCTACAGGAGCCTAAAGACGAGAACTAGGTGGCACAAGGGCAGCTTCTTCCCCGCTGCCATCAGATTACCGAATAATCAATGAACCCAAGACACCACCTTACTTTTCATGCACTTTTAATGTTATTTTATTTTTGATAGTAATGTAAGATGGTTATAATCGGAATGTTTGCTCTCTGATGCTGCCACGTCACCGAATTTCATGAGAATAAATCCTGATTCTGATTGAAAGTTCAAAGTTTAGATTTATTCTCAGAGCACATTCAGAATGTCACATACAATGAGATTATTTTTCCTGCAGGGAGAATAATACTTGGTAAATTGGTTGTGCAGGAAAAAAACTGCACACAACGTACACATCTAAATAAGGAAAGAAATTAAAACAAACGGACTGTGCAATATGGAGAAAAAAAATCAACAAATTGCAAAAGTAAGAATCCTTAAATGAGTCACTAAATGAGTTTGTCGTTGAGGAGTCTGATGGTGGAGGGGTAGCAGCGGTTCCTGACTTGGTGGTGCGAGTCTAGTGGCCCCTCCACCTCTTTGATGGGAGCTTCATCAGTGAAAACGGTGATGGAAAAGATTACAGAGGATGAGTTTCATCAACCTGACAAGGATTGTAAGAAAGCCACAAGTCAATTCAGGTATGAAATTCTAAACCAATTGACGAATGAAAGCTTGTACGCCAAACGAAAGTTTACTGAGTTTGACTGAGACTGAATAGTATCAATTACTGTAATTCTCAAGTGTCAGGTAATATTACCTTCACGTGAACTTCCGACTTCTCCCATGTACTTGTGTAGGTAGTGACAAGGGTAGCCAGTCATCAGGTGGTAGAAAACAGAGGGATTACAGAAGAGAAGGAAAAGATTTGAATTCTTTTACTCATCACTACTCCTATCTATGTCATGAGGACCTGGTTGCTCCCCCTTCCCCTTCAGAATGCTGGGGTTTCTTACCAGAGAACGTAGAACAGTACAGTACAGAAGCAGGCCCTTTGGCCCACATATCTGTGTCAAAAGTGATGCCCAAAATTTCATGCATCTGGTACATAACCCTCTGTTCCATGCATACTCATGGCTGTCTTGAAGCTCCTTAAACACTATCATTGTATGAGCTTCTACCACTTCCAGGTACCTACCACTCTCTATACAAAGTTCTGCCCTTCAGCTTATGAAGTTCCCGGTTTCCTTGTTCATCACCCACTCTACAGAGAGCTATGTTGTACCTGAAAATGATTGAGCTCCCAAACTAAGCCAGCCGCAATTTAAAAACAAATAATTAAATTTTTTTTTAAACGGTTCCATGGTTAGCCTAGGGTGGCCCAATGAACATAGTGGTTAGCGCAAGGCTGTTACCGTGCCAGCAACCAAGACCACGGTTCGAATCCAGCGCCGTCTGTAAGGAGATTTCCCCCCCCATGTCTGCATGGGTTTACTCCGGGTACTCCGGTTTCCTGCCACCCTTTAAACGTACCAGGGGCAGGTCAATTGGGTGTATTTTGGCGGCATGAGCTTGTTTGCCCAAAGGGCCTGTTACTTTGCTGTATGCCTAAATTTACATAGCCATATTTTTAAAAGCATCTGGAAAAGCTATCAATTTTTCACTAGTTTCTATGAAATAATGAAATCAAGAATTTAAAATTCAAAACACTTTATTGCTCTTGTGGGCAGAGAGCCTGGGCCTAGGCAAGAGCACACAACTGGGACGTTGCGAACTCTGGTGAGGTTCTGCGGTCGGGCATCGGGAGCTCCAGTGGGTGGACAGCCGGAGCCAAAAATAGGGTGGTTGACTTTTATATGCAATAGATGAAAAATACCAGATTCTTGGCCCAAAAAATTATGAGATTGACTTTTACACAGTGTCGATGATTACACGTATACAGTAAGTCAAAAAATGTCTTTTTTTTTGACACCCACCTCACATCATTGTATTATATGTTTGCTATATTCTTTCTTTGGCTTGGCTTCGCGGACGAAGATTTATGGAGGGGGTAAAAAGTCCACGTCAGCTGCAGACTCGTTTGTGGCTGACAAGTCCGATGCGGGACAGGCAGACACGATTGCAGCGGTTGCAGGGGAAAATTGGTTGGTTGGGGATGGGTGTTGGGTTTTTCCTCCTTTGCCTTTTGTCAGTGAGGTAGGCTCTGCGGCCTTCTTCAAAGGAGGTTGCTGCCCGCCAAACTGTGAGGCGCCAAGATGCACGGTTTGAGGCGATATCAGCCCACTGGCGGTGGTCAATGTGGCAGGCACCAAGAGATTTCTTTAGGCAGTCCTTGTACCTTTTCTTTGGTGCACCTCTGTCACGGTGGCCAGTGGAGAGCTCGCCATATAACACGATCTTGGGAAGGCGATGGTCCTCCATTCTGGAGACGTGACCCATCCAGCGCAGCTGGATCTTCAGCAGCGTGGACTCGATGCTGTCGACCTCTGCCATCTCGAGTACTTCGACGTTAGGGATGTAAGCGCTCCAATGGATGTTGAGGATGGAGCGGAGACAACGCTGGTGGAAGCGTTCTAGGAGCCGTAGGTGGTGCCGGTAGAGGACCCATGATTCGGAGCCGAACAGGAGTGTGGGTATGACAACGGCTCTGTATACGCTTATCTTTGTCAGGTTTTTCAGTTGGTTGTTTTTCCAGACTCTTTTGTGTAGTCTTCCAAAGGCGCTATTTGCCTTGGCGAGTCTGTTGTCTATCTCATTGTCGATCCTTGCATCTGATGAAATGGTGCAGCCGAGATAGGTAAACTGGTTGACCGTTTTGAGTTTTGTGTGCCCGATGGAGATGTGGGGGGGCTGGTAATCATGGTGGGGAGCTGGCTGATGGAGGACCTCAGTTTTCTTCAGGCTGACTTCCAGGCCAAACATTTTGGCAGTTTCCGCAAAGCAGGACGTCAAGCGCTGAAGAGCTGGCTCTGAATGGGCAACTAAAGCGGCATCGTCTGCAAAGAGTAGTTCACGGAGCAATGAGCTCTCTGAACCCTTCTCCATTAACAATGGCGTGAAGCAAGGCTGTGTTCTGGCACCAACCCTCTTTTCAATCTTCTTCAGCATGATGCTGAACCAAGCCATGAAAGACCCCAACAATGAAGACGCTGTTTACATCCGGTACCGCACGGATGGCAGTCTCTTCAATCTGAGGCGCCTGCAAGCTCACACCAAGACACAAGAGAAACTATATTCTTTAATTTCATTCAAAAATAACCCTACCTATTCATAATTAAACCAATGAAATAGAAACAATATCAAGTAATTAATTAATACTGTGATACATGTTAATATTGTCATTAATATATGTGAGAAGTTCCATAAAGTGAGATTTCCATCAGTCAGGTTATTCATAACCCACGGAGCCTGTGTGTTTCTGCAAGCTGCCATCAGGGCCTTGGTGTTATAACACTCAAATTCCCTTGAAAAAATGCTAAACAAGAAACCTCCAGAAGTTAGGGATTGAGTGGAGTCCACAAAATTGCTGGAGAAACTCAGCAGGTCACACAGCGTCCATGGAAAGGAAGAGGCAGTTTCTGATGAATGGCTCTGGTCTGAAATGTCGACTTCTGATTTCTTTCCATGGACGCTGTATGAGCTGCTCAGTTACTCCAGCACAGTGGTTCTCCAGCATTTTCTTTCCACTCACATATCACCTTAAGTAATCCCCCTATACCACAAGTGCTCTGTGATTAGTAAGGGATTGCTTAAGGTGGTATGTAGGTGGAAAAGATTGAAAACCAAGTGTTATTGACTTGTTATGTGCACGGTTTCAGAACTCCAAAGGAAATGGGCCAATGACAATTTTTCTCAAGCAAAATATTTCAGTAACAATTGGGTATAGAGCGGTGATTCTCAACCTTCCTTTCCCACTCACACACCACCTTAACCCACCCCTTACTAATCACAGAGCAACGATGGCATAGGGATTACTTAAGGTGGTATACGAGTGGAAAGAAAAAGTTTGAAAACAATGGCTCTAGCACTTTTGTGTTTTGTACTGTATTTTATGAAATGCCTTTGAGTGCACATCAATATATTTCAACCGATTCTTTCAAGATAAATATTAAACTGCACATTTCCTGACGGGAGTTGCTTGAAAAGCTTGCAACTGCTGCATTGCTTCTGTGTTAATCACTGGGAAGGTTATCAAGGAAATATCTCAGGAGGAGATGTGTGCAGCATGGTCATCCCTTCCTCCTTGCAATCTTTTGCCTTGATCAAGGCTTGTGCTCCAAGCACCCCGTAATCCACTGCAGTGTGCGATGAGTAGTGTGTTACGAACTAACAACCCTTTTAATTTTGTTTGGGACAAAAGGGACTTTGTTGACACTAAAAAAGGAACAGCAATGGAAAATCCATCAGGTGATGGTAAATTCAAAACAATAGCTTTTATTAAACTATTAATGACAATATTTCTCACTTATCTCTAAATTTAACTCCACTATGCACAAATGTTAATATATGCGTGCATGTAATTAAAGTCCCATTATGAAAAGTCATTTTAAAAATTTCAGATCATTTTAGTCTTGCCTGAAGGTCTTACATTTTCAGTTCAGAAATAATTATAAAGCGCTTTGAAACATCACATCTTTAGGCCTCTTTAAACACAATTCTTTTGATGAGATCCTTGAGATATTCTTTAAATAGAAGTGACCATCTTCTGAGCCACAAATCTATCTCCTTATCTTAAAGAGACACTTCTGACTGTCTCTTCTATTTTGAAATCTACTTATTCTGAGCCCCCCTTTTCTTAGAAGTAACACATAACAGCACCTCTTCCGGTCACTGTAATTCAACCCTGTCTTCCACAAGGTTCCAACTCCAGTGTTATGTCACTTCTGAAAACTGATCCAAAAATTCTGAATTTGATAATATATTTCTCCAAATCATGTGACAGTTACATCATCAATAGGGTAAGTTCCAATTCTTGGAAAATACATGACTATCAGTTTTATTTCTACAAAACTTCCGGCCCTTTCAAAACGACTCCATATCCATAACAACCTTTGACCTCATCTTTGTTCCAGAGGGTTTAGTTTCAAAACTAAGCTCTCATTAAGCTCAAATCTTTGGTAGAAATGTTCAAACCAGGACTAGAGGTCCCCACATGTTACGAACTAACAACACTTTCAATTTAATTTGGAACTAAAGGGACTTTCTTAGCACTAACGAAGGAACAACAATAGAAAATCCATGTGAAAATGGTTAATTCAAAACAATAGTTATTATTAAACTATAAATAACATTTCTTACTTATCTCTAAACCAAATTCTAAATCTAACGCCACTATGCGCAAATGTAAGTGCGTGCATGAAATTAAAATTCCACTCCGAAAAGTCAATTTTTAAATTTCAGATCATTTTAGTCTTGCTTTTTCAGTTCAGAAATAATTATAAAGCTCTTTGAAACATCACATCTTCAGGCCTCTTTAAACTTACAATTCTTTTGATGACATCCTTGAAATATTCTTTAAATAGAAGTACCCATCTTCTGAGCCACAAATTTATCTCCTGTTAAGAGGATGATAAACTTCTTGTCTTTCCAGGATGTCTATGTTTCTTCTCTTGAATGAAGATTTTGGAATCTCTTTTCCAAACGATGAGACAGTCAGAAGTAACTTCTCTTTTAAAATCTACTTATTCCATGACTCCCTTTTATTAGAAGTAACACATAACAGTTCCTATTCTGGTTACTGTAATTCAACCCTGTCTTCCACAAGATTTCAACTCCTGTGTATGTCACAGGGTGTTGACTTCTGAAAACGAATCCAAAAAATTCTGCATTTGATATTTCTCCAAATCATGTGACAGTTACATTATCAACGAGGTTAGTCCCAATTCTTGGAAAACACATGACTATCAGTTTTATTTCTACCAATCTTCTGGCCTTTCCAAAACCACTCCATATCCATAACCACCTCTGACCTCATCTCTGTTCCAGTGGGTTTAAGTGGTTTGGTTTCAAAACAGATGACTTCCTTCAGCAGTTCTTGTTGAGTACTTAGAGACTTCAGTTTTTAATTAAGCAAACACTCCAGTGTTCTTGAATAATGAAGACCCACTTCAGATCCATTAGCTCAGTCTTTCTGGACGCTGCGACTCTGAGAATGAACTCTATTCTCTGAGTGCAATGGTTCTCTGGAAATGTACTGTGAAATGTGTGTGCAACCCTGTACCTAACCCACAACTTAACCTAAGACAATATTTATAAGAAATATAGATTAATATTAACCTAAATATTAATATTAACACAGATCCAAGTGGGGAAGAGATATTATTGCATAAAATACAGAATTATATAATCATTCATGGTTCAAACTATTACAAGTTTGTAGATAACAACAGTGCAAAGCACTGTTGCCAGATGCAATATGCAATCTGATTGATGTAAGAATGGAGACCCTTTAAATTCTGTCATCTTGATAATGTCAGCAGGTTTATTTCTGGCTGTCAAACAGCAGCAACTCAGTGTGCGAGTTCCAATTGGGAAGGAATTAATGTTGCATAGGAATTGGCGTGAATCCTGAAAAGGAAGACTGAGGTCCAATGTCTGATGCTTATAACTTGGCTAGGATATAATCACCAACAGAATCCATTCCAATTGATCAATTTGTGTGTTTAGAACCTAAAATCATTCAAATTTCTAGACTTTTGGAACCAGTGACAGTGCTGTCTCACTTCTAAAAGCAGTTCACTATTTTCCAGAGAACAGTTTTATTGACCTGGTGTGGTCTTCAGTTAAGTCCCTGCAAGAGAAGGGTCTATCATTTGTGACTGGTGCCAATCCTTGGACCTTCTGTGAAGATGGGAGGAATACTCAGGCCTTTTCTTGTTCCACAGTAAACTGAAAAGCTTTTATTAGCATTACATGATGACAGAGGTTGCTTGCCAGGTGGCACTCAAATCAAGAAAATGGGAGAGTGGCCAACAACTGCTCTATTTACAAAGTGACATTTGGTGTCTTCTTAATGAATGCAACCAGCTTTACATCGTTGACAGGATTGTCGGAAAAAAAACTGCCTGGCATGCTGTGGTGGGTTTGGACCTATTTCAGGCAGTCTTGGAGAGTTGGGCACAAGAATCAATTTCCCTGAATCCCTGTTTCTATATCCTCCTGGGCCAATGGGATTCAATCCAAGGGAAGTTGCAATGCTTGGCAAATAAGGGTGGGACAAACAGAATGACTCCTGCGACTGGCTCGCAGACAACAATGCAGAAGCAAATCCTGAACATGCTCTTTCCCCTTTAGGTGCTGGGTCAGTTTAAGTCAGAGGCTACCAGCCTTGAACATAAAAAAACATAAGAAATAGGAACAGGAGTAGGCCATCTGGCCGGTTAAACCTGCTCCGCCATTCATCAAGATCACAGCTGATCTGGCCGTGGACTTAGCTCCGCTTACCTGCCTCTTCCCCATAACCCTTGATTTGCCTAATGTGCAAAAATCTCTCTGTGTCTGAAATATATTTAATGAGGCAGTTCCCTGGGGTGTGGGGATGAGGGGGTAAGCGGTGGCTAGTGGTTTGGTTCCTTGTCTCTTGATCAAGATTTGCAATTGATAATTTGGGAGCTGAGTTTGAGATTTCTACAAGTGAAATACGAAAGTCTGCAGGCGTTGTGATTGTGGTCAAAACGCAGAGATGCTGGAGGTTCTTAGCTAATCTCACAGCTTCCATAGGAGGTAAAGAATTTCATTCATACCTTGAAGAAGGGCTCAGGCAGAAAAAGTCGGTAAGATATCTTTACCTCCTATGGAGGCTGCAGGACCTGCCGAGTTCCTCCAGAATTTCTGCATTTTGACTGAGGTTTCTAGAAGCTTAAAATCTCATTTGATCCCAATTTACAGCTACATAGAGGCTAAAATGATAATTTCACGTTAGATAGGCCGCAATCAGTGTCTTGTACAAGGATATCATAATGTTCTTACTTTGTTTCCTAATTGTGGCTGTTAATGTCTAAGGATCAGAATATAAAATTGGACCTCAATAGACTTTAATTCAAAACCTAGCAGAGTACAGATGTGCTTCAAGACAATCTATATGCATTGCATTATACTCAAGATTAAATGTTATCCATCAATACAGTTCCGCCATCATCCTCGCAAAATTGTTCAGCAAACTCCAAGATCCCACTGTGTAATTGGCTCCTGTATTTCCTCACCTCCAGAACACAATCAGTGAGGATTGTGAAGAGCATCTCCTCTTCATTCTCCATCAGTACCAGAGCACCACTTCGCACCTTGCTTTATTTGCTTTACAAATCTAACTGTGTGGCTCACTATGACAGCACCATCTACAAATTTCCTGGTGGTAGCGCGTGGGATAAAAAGGGGAGACGAGGCAGCCTACAGGAGGAAGATTGAAAACGTGGCTGAATGATACTAACAACAACCTTGCACTCAATGTCACCAAAACCAAGGAGTTGATTGTAGACTTTAGGAAGGGGAAACAAGAAGTGTATGATTGTTGGGGGATCAGAGGTGGAGAGGGTGAAGAGAGTGAGCAAAATTTAAATTCCTGGGAATTTAAATCACTATCTCGGAGGACCTTTCTGGACTGATCATACTCTTGTCATCGTGAAGGAAGCATGTCAGTGCTTCTATTTCTTCAGGAGTTTGTAAAGGTTTGGTATGATACCGGAAGCCCTGGCGAACTTCCATAGATGTATGGTAGAAACTATGCATCACGGCATAGTGAGGGAAAACCAATGTCTCTGAGTGGGAAGCCCTGGACACAGCCTAGTTCATCACGGGCAAAACTCTCCCCACCACTGAAAACATCTACATGGAACGTTACCGTCAAAGAGCAATGGCTATCATTAAGAATTTACACCACCCAGGCCATGCTCTGTTCTTACTGCTGCCATCAGTACAGAAGTACAAGTGCCCCAAGACTTGTGAATTATGGCATTTGTGAAAATCTGTGGTGACAATGGGAACCTCTTGACCTCATCCTCGGTACACAGGCACATTTCTCCACACGTCCATCCCGAGAGGGAAAGATATTACTGAAAAGTCATAGGGGTTCTGGGGCAAGAAAAAAATTCTATACTGTTAATGAATTTTTCAAAGTGTTGATGATAAGCTTTTACTGGATTCTGTAATTGGATTTTACCAAAATTCCTGACAAAGCATGTCATATCAAAAATCCATGAAACAAAATCCCATGCAAGACTTCCATGTTGGGTCACAACTTTCTGGAAAACTGGTCAATTTGCCCATCAATCATAATTTCGCCCATAAATCCAAACTATCTCATGACATTGAAATGACATGGTGCTTTTTAATTCAAAATCTATACATTGCATCACAGTTGACTTTTACCTGTCGATATACTAACACCCTGCAAAAACTGTTGTCAAGACAACTTTCTCATACAAAGGCCAACTGTATTTCACAAATAACTCTTTCACTATCGAGGTATGTGCATGAAGGATCCCTTCCTTCAACTTTTGTTCACACAGAGAGAGAGAGAGAAATCAACAGAGGGTGTGATTGTGGTTTTAATGTACAAAAATACTGGAAAAATTCAGCAGGTCACATAGCATTCTTTCTGCCAACGAACCCTATGTATGTAATCTGTTGTGTTTCTCCAGCATTTTTGTTTATAAATCCATGGTTCTGATTCTTATTCATTTTAAAGATGACTGGAGCAGTTGTCTCCTTTCTGAAATCAGGAATGTGGGAATTCAGAAAACCAACCAATTAATGTACTCATTGCCTATCACTTCACTTTCATTGGATGCAATGGGGTTGTCACTGGAATTGGAAATGGACCTACTTTGGTGGACATATTCAAAGGAGGTGCTAATGAGTCATACCAAAATAATTTTTCCATGAATATTGCCTCAGTAATAATACATACACACTGTCAAATTTTTACAGGAGTCTGCTGTTTCTAAAGGGGTCTGGTGGAGAATTGAAATAATTGTGGGATATTATATGCCCTTCCTTCCATATTAAAAAAAAGTCAACGCTATAAAATTTAGAAAACACAGATCTGATTGAATGCAGTGTCTGAGACTTCCATTTGATTGTTTACAAAATTTCTCTCTAACTTTTTTTTAAAGTTATTGGTGCTCTTGGGTCATTGGAAAATATTTTACAACCAGTTAAGTGTCGACATTATGGCAATGTGGCCAAACATGACAGCAAACTGTTGTAGACAATCACAGAACTAGATTCATAATCTAATTAGATGATGAGTGAACATTAACAATAAGAAACACTCTTCTCTAATATAAATAATGCTTGGACATCTTTTACAGTCATTTGAGTGGACAATTTGACATCCCATTTGAAAGACACCAGAGCACTCCCCCAGGCCTGAACTAAAATGTCAAGCTGGATTACATGATGAAGTCTCTGGAGTGAGGAACAAACCCACTGACCTTCCGATTCAAAAGCAAGAGTGATCTCCACTGAATAAAGGCCGAAACCCTCTAAAGAATCCACAAAGCGATAGCAGGCACTGTCTGACTCTATTAACACATCTAATTATGTTGTTGAGTCAAACACAAAAGACAGCAGATGCTATGATGGTAGCAAAATACACAGAAATGCTGGAGGAACTAAGCAGGTCTCACAGCGTCCATAGGAGGTAAAGATAGATAATTGACATTTCAGGCCTGAGCCCTTCTTCAAGTTAATGAAATTATTTTGTGAACCATTTGTCCTCATTGAATGTTCTCCTTCTGAAAGTATTGAGAGTAAGCATTTGTATGAGTGTAAAAAAATGTCTTCCCCACTTCAGAATCATGTTACCTTATTCACCTTAAATAAATGGAGGATGAATTTCTTTTAATTATTGTTATTTAATTGATTCAGTGTTCTGGTATGAAAGACAGTTTGAACTTATTAATACAGAGTGAAACAAGAGAGTCTTTGTTGTATGATTGATAACCAAAAAATGGACAGAAATACTCAAGTATTAAAAACTAATAAATGGTCACAAGTTACAATTTGAACCTTCGTGGGAGGAATCGCAAAGGAAGATGCTTAAATTCATCGACTGGGTGTTCGCAAAGAACCTTTAGATTTGCAGTTGGATCCTGTTTCCCTGTAGTTTAGCTGTAGAACATGGACCTTGTCTCAAATGACTAGGTATCACTAGACTAATATCCACATAAAAGCATGTGACATTTTCAATAACAGTTGGCCTTTTTATCCAGTTCTCTGTTAATCTATCACACGTGGGAATTGGAGATAACAGCTACCTTCTTAGCTAATTGTACCTTGATTAATTAAAAAAAATGAGTAGCATTCATGTAAAAATAACAATAGTCTCAACTTTAACATCAACGTTGATTATGTAGTATCAACATTAACATTCTAGTCGTGGCTAGGATGCTCCATGTGTGGCCCTGGACAGAGGGAATGATGGCATTTACAGCTGAAGATACAGTCAGACAAAGAAGTGTCAAATCAACGAGGCAGAAGAACCTGAAGGTTGAGAAGAAGGGGCAGCATAGAAAATGGAACAGCATAACGCCTGGTGGAAACCATTAAGCTGCAGAAATAACCAGGAAATGCTAAGTGACAATAGATGATTGCATCAAAATTGTGTCAGGTATTTTCTGAGAGCCCATTCTGTTCTCTGTGGTGTCAATTAAAAACTGCAAGACTTTTCAAGCAGAAAATGACATATTTTCAGCTGCTCTGTCTGACTGTACAACGTTTCCTCTCGATGGTTATAAATCAATATTAACTGAAACGGTAAACAAAGCACCGCTCCCTTGAGGATGATGGATATGGAATCTTTGTCAATGCCACTAACTTTACACATGTGCAAACAGCTGTACATCGAGCGTCCAATATGAAACAATACAAATCCTCATTCTTGAAACTCTGGGTCATGCCATTGTGCCAATTTGAATGATTTACATTCTTTTTTTTCTGCAGTTGCTGTCCAGCTGAAACAGCAGCAATGATCAACTGCTTCTTCATTTTCACCCTAGTTTGAGCCTGGCTGTGCTGAAATGCATTTCTCTGCAACTTTTGGCGATCATCCTGTTTCCAGCCCATTTAACTCACCTCCTGAATTAAATGACAAGAAGGTGGAGGGACTCATGCAGAGAATTGGTCAGTCTCGGCTGGCGAAGATTGACTGCCCGACTCACTGAAACTCCCTACCTTCAAGATCCCAGCACCTGCAGTTCTTGCCTTTCTCTAGTTTATAGCTTCTGTTAAAATGATCACTATTTAGTTCCTACAACTGCATCTAAATTTGACATTTCATTTCCATTTTTTGGAAAAGCGAAGAGACATTACGAAGGGAAAACACTGAAATCAAAAATAAACCAAATTCTAACGATGATTAATTTTGACACATTTGTCTTCTTTTCTTTCTGTTTACCTGTAAATTACTGTTTATATAATGGATGTTAATGACATCTCAGAAGGATTATTTTAATAGAGTTAGCCTCGTGTTAGGAAGAAGTACATTTACATTAAAATCACATTATTCAGAATTCAAGCAACTGGCAAAAAATCACTGAAAATAAATAGGTAAAAAATACAAATATTTAAAATGAGTCCCCCTTAGCAGTCATTTCGCCAAACACACAATTTCAAGCAACCAGCAAATTCACTTATATGGCATCGACTGTTCCAATCACTACAGGTGCTGGATACCGGGGGTTTTACCGTATATAATTTTTGGGATGGTCATTAATCAAGAGGATCTTAACAACCCTCTGGGTTAATTCAACCCAACATGTTAAATTCATCTCAAGTTTCCACTTAACTGGAAACCTCAAAAACCAAGTCTATCTTGACTGAACAGAGTTAACATATGTTTTTAAAAAACAGAAAATATACTCAAGGAAGCAGTATGTTTAATTGATTATATATTTACTAAAAATTAAATGGAAGTAAACATTAAATTTCAGTTTCATTGATAATGGACAACATATTTGAACAGTCCACCACATGGGCAAATTTTAAGGGGGAATCTAGCCATCTTATACCTTTACATTCACTGAAAATGGACAGAACTTTGATTAGCAATGACCGACCGTTTAACTTAACTCAGTTTCACTTTAAGTACTCAGTCAACGAGAATAGAGCATTTAAAACAAGATAGTCATTTGACGTACATCAAAGTTTATGTATTGTACCATTAATCTGGCATAGATTTGGAAATAGAGAATAATTTGCGGGGGTTGATCAAATGGAAAATAGCGCCCCTGGCCAACCTCTCACGACAGTGGGCCTGGTGCCACCATGTTGTATTTGGCTTCAGCCTTTTAATAAGTTGAGAGTGAATGGGGGGACGAGGGAGGGTGGACAGAGTGGAGAAGAAAGAGGCGTGTGTTGTTTGTATGTCTGGACTGCCATCCCCCCCACCCAAACCAGCACCACCAATCCCACACCCCCACATACAAAGAAGGTTGGCGGCAGGGGATTCCATGTGTCTGGGGGTCGATGGTCTAAAAAGTTTGGAGGACACCTTTTGCATCCACTGATCTGTTGAGTTCTTTTGTTTGTTGTTCCAGATTCCAGCATCTGCAAACTCCTTTGTCGCCCCAATTCTACACAAATTAGTTCATTGGTCCTTTCCACAATCAGCATAATTGCAGTGAATAGCATCTAAAAAGTTTTATTGACAGCCCCTCCCAAACCCAAGGGCCTCGTTGTCTTGTGAGGTGGCACAAGGCAATACCAAGTTTGACTTGAAATCATGGGCTTTACGGCTTGCTTACAGTTCCAGTTCACCCCTAACATTGGCTCCTTTCTTTGCACATTTTCCCAATTCTGTCGGGATTTACAGTTTCCTCCACGTTCCAAAGATGCATGCTATTGGGTTAATTGGCAGTTGTATATTATTGTTTGGTGGAGGTAATACCATAATGAATAAAAAAAAAGTTGATGGACCTATGGAGATGAGAATAAGTTGCACCACCACAGAGAAATAAGGAGGGAGGAATGATACGATGCATCTGATATGTTTTCACCCCATCGAGGACATCTACAAGAAAGCAGCCTCTATCTTCAGGGACCCCCACCACCCAAGCCGTGCCCTCTTCACTCTGCTACCATTAGGAAAAAGATACTTGTAATTACACCACTAGGTCACCAGGGGTCATCCCGGTGACCTTGTAGATAAAGCGGTCCAGAGCTACAGTTGAGCCTTATTAGTACACTAAGAGGTCTTGTCCCAATTGATTCTGTTCTAAGGGACACCATTCTTAATCTGAATTTGTCCACATAACTTGAATTCCTCAACCCTGGAAGCATTGTAATAAATCTATATGATAACTCCTTTAAGGCATTCATATTCTTGAAGTATGGTGCACCAAAATGAATAGTTGACTAATTGTGGTTGTTTTATAAAGGTTGAATGTCACTTCTTTGTTTTTATAGTATGTGCTTCTGTTTATAATTTCAGGAACCCATGTGCTTTATTTCCATTATCAAAATTCATCCTGAATTCATTCACATAATCTTTCAGTGTTCTCAGTTCCTTCACTCATTTTCAAAGTATGTCTTTATTGTGTCCTTCTAACTTTGCTAAAACATTGGGGGCATTTAAGAGACTCTTAGACAGACACATGGATGAAAGGTAAATAGAGGGTTTATGGGGAAGTGAGGTTTTAGTCCTTTTTTTAAAAAAAGGAATATATGGGTTGGCACAACATCAAGGGTCAAAGGACCTGTACTGTGTTGTATTGTTCTATGTTCTAATTGTCTATGTCTCTCTGCAAGACAAACCGTTCGATTGTAGCTCTGGACTGCTTTATAGATAAGGTCACCGGGATGACCCCTGGTGACCTAGTGGTGTAATTACATATCACCACAGTACTAGAGCCTAAAGACGAGCGCTCATTTGCACAAGGACAGCTTCTTTGCCGAGGCCATCAGATTCCTAATTGAACAATGAAATCACAGACACACTCTGACTTTTTCTCGCACTATTTTTATTTCTTTTGTAAGGTGATTGAAATAAATGTTTGCACTGTGACACTACTGCAAAACAACAAATTCTGGGACATGTCCATGCCAATAAATTCTAATTCTGAAATTCTGATTCTAATTCTATGAGTTGGTAATGACCTATTAGATCAATGACCAGTCCTCCATCATCACTGGTCCAAAGAAGAGACTTATAACTCTGCAGCATTAACTCAAGGATTGAAGCAGTTGTCTTCTCAAGGAAAATTATGTACAAGTACTAATATTAATCTTGTGATGCCCAGCATCTGTCCATGAATAATTAAAAGGTTGCTTTGTTAGTTGGTTGCCAGGGAGTGTAGTGTATTGAAGTGTGTAGAAAATCAAAGTGCAACTGGAAGGTAACATTTTGCCATGGATTAAAGGTTAGCTGGTGAAAAGGAAACAAAGCATGCTTACTTTTACTTCCTCTGTTGGAGAGATTGTTGGAGGGTAAATGTCTCATTCATTAACCCAGTTTGTTAAGGAGTGCCTACGGTCAATTCAGACCACAGGAGGTCCGTAAAAATGTCTAGGGGTCCTGATGAAAAATGACGGGATGGAAGTTAGCACATAAATTCCATCACAACATCTTTACACTGCCAGAGGATGGAAAATTTACATAAATTTCCTGCTCCTCAGCAGCTGTGTAAAAGTGATTAATGGGGAGGCATAAATGGGTCTTTTTGTGTTGGCATAATGGAAAGAGAAGGAATCATTCCAGGACCCTCAATGTTTATAACTAACATCGCTGAGTTGGATGACGCAGTGAAGGTATAGCTGTTAAATCTGCTGATGGCCCAAAGATAGTTGGGAAGGTATATTATAAAGAGAACATAAGGAGCTTTTAAAAGGATTTGAATATATCAAGTGGATAAAAGTCTGTCAAATGGAAAATTTAAAATTATTAATTTACCCAGGAAAAAAAATACATCTGAATGGAAAGGGTTTTAAAGTGTTTCAAGCTGCAGAGCGATCTGGTGTCAACGCAGGACTTGGGCAGCACGGTTGGCGTAGCAGCGCAATGCTGTTACAGCACCAGTGATTGGGACCCACACTGTCTTTAAGGAGTTTGTATGCTCTCCCCGTGTCTGCATGGGTTTTCCATGGGGGCTCTGGTTTCCTCCCAATGTTTGAAACGTACCGGAGTTGTGTGGGTTAATTGGGTGGCATGGACTCTTGGGCTGAAGTGGCCTGTTACCATGCTGTATGTCTAAATTTAAATTTAAATATAAAATTGAAAAGCAGTTGAGTGAATAGAAATCACTTATGATGAAAGATTGAATAGTCTAGGCTTATAGCTGCTGGAATTTAGAAGAGTACAAAAGACTTCATTGAAACATGTAGGAGCACTGAAGGACCATGACTAGTTGGATATGAAGAGGAAATTTCTTCTTGTATAGAGAATCAAGAACCAGGGGTAACTGTTTAAAAATAAAATGTTGCCTATTTAAGAGAGAGGAGTATTGTTTTTTTCCTCAGAGGGTAATATATTTTTGGAATGCACTTCGAAAGAAGACAGTGAAGGCAGTGGTAGAAACATGATAAGTAAGGGAATGAAGGATTACCAAAGGCAGAAGGACATCTGAAATTGAGATGACAATCAAATCACCCATGATATTATTAAATGGCAGAGGTCTTGAAGGATTGAATAGCCAACTTACATATTCACATATCTGTTATTTCATAAATTATGGATGAATATCACTCTCAAAATAGATTGAAATATTTTGGTGATGTGTTTGGAGATGTCAAAATTCATGAAAGGTAAGATGATTCCTCAAATCTTAATACATATTTTGAAAGAAGATAACAAGTTTGGGATTTAATTTAATTTTTAATTTAGACCTACAGTATAGTAACAGGCCCTTCTGGCCCATGAACCCATGCCACCCAAATATCCCAATTGATCTACAACTTGTGTACATTTTGAAGGGTGGGAGAAAACCGGAGCACCAGGAGAAAACTCATGCAGGCATGGGGAGAACGTTACAAAACTCCTTACAGACAGCACTGGGTTCAAACTTGGGTAATAGCGTTGCACTGACTGCAAGGCTAATCGTGCCACTCCTACACTAACTGTGCCACCCTCACGCTAACCGTGTCACCCTCTTAAAACTCAGATTTCTGGAAATCTATTCATTACTTTTTCCTGGGAGAAGATGTACAAGAAAAAAAACTTAGTGGATCTTTTTCTTTAGGGATGGAATGGATTGAATGGAGGAATGAAGACAATGTAGTACATGAACTGTGGAGAAAAAATGTTTTGATGAGCCTGGTGCCTCACTGCACAATTCTATACTCTTGCGAGGGCAATGTTTCAACCTCCCCATTACCTTCAAGACTAGACAGAACAAAACCCTTTGAAAAGACAAAATCAAATGAAATGTTGTCATTCTGCCTTCATTTTACCATTACTCATCTTGGCATTCATGAAAGGCCTGAAGTAACCGTGAGTGTAAGACAAAATAGACACTCAGACCAAGATTGAATCTTTAGCACAAACTTTCCCATTTTTTTTGTCTCAAAAAGAGTAACTCTGCTGTTAACTGCCTCCAGGTTTCTTGTTAAATTTTGAGTTAAGCTCTGGCTTGCTGCTTCATTGAAACATACTCAGTCCATCAGAATGTACTCTATCAGCGATATGACTAGAAAGGTAAAGAGGTTGTCCCTGTCTAAGGTTGTAATGAAATGATAAATTTGTTCTTTCATTAACATTATGATGTGTGTCTGAGCAATAATTTTTATAATGAGTGTAAAATACATCTTCAAACATGTTGCAAATTCACCATACCCATGTGTTAATGGTCCAAAGGAATGGCAATATCAAATTTCAATAATATATTCACATATATGTTAATAGTTTCTCATGTAAATTAATACATGAAAATGCAGAATTTCGAGCAAATGTTTCAGTGTTTTTTTAAAATGCTAAAGTCCACAGTCTAGATTTTGCAGCAGATTCTCTAATACCTACTATAAAGATCACTCTATGGCTTCATACCTGTTTTTAAACACAAATATAAAGTATTTTAGTAGAAAGGTTCATGTGCTAAAATTGTAAGGAAAGTGAAAGGTGTGTCCATGTGAGCTTTGCAGGGATTATCATTACTGCAATTGTTCAGTAAAGTGAAATAATCTTTGTCCAATTAACATTTATTAAAATGCAGAATGACCTATTAGAACACCACATCTGACCTTCCTGAATTGTCTGATAAAAGTAATGAACAGTAAATCAAATGGTAAGTTCATATTTTTCAGTGTACTCTTTCAATATTTTCACATTTTCAAATAAAATGTGTGACATTAATATTATTCCAGAAAAGGATTAACAGCTGGACCTTTGCAAAAATAGCTACGGAGATTTAACATTTATATTTGTTCTGTGGGCTTTGCCTGTTTGGACTTTGGAGAACAAAATATAACTTCAAAATTTGTGAATGACTTCAGTTCCAGGGGTCCGATTTACATTGAAGGAGACTGCGGGCACATAAAATAAATCTGATGTGATGTGAATGACATATTAATTTCTATTAAGGTAAGTGGGAAGAATAAAAAAATCCACATACTCGTAAAATATGAATTTAAAGTGGAGTGATCGGGCAAACAGATCCAGTGCTTCAGCCGTAGGCCGCTAAATTTAATGATCCTGTTTAATAAAGTTATTAAAATAAAAATATATTTGGGTCTAGAGGAAAAGTATTGTTAGAATAGAATAGGTAAGTATTTTAAATGTGTAGACAATTGACTAGGTCATACTTTGCAGATATGATAGAAGAATTTGAGGTTTTTAGATAGGGGCACGATCACTTTCAGGGATTGGAGGGATATGAACCATGTGCAGGTAAAAGGGATTTAATTTAATTTGGCATCATTCTGCACCAATATCATGGGTCAAAGGATCTATTCCTACACTTTACTTTTCTATGTTAAAATCTATGAAACCTCTGCTTTATAAATGATTCTAAGGATATCAAAATACCAGACATATTTCCAAGGATTAGATTTCCAAGGTAAATTTCCAAAGATGATAAAAGAACTACATATAAATACTCAGTGCTAAATGCAGGCTCAATTTTAACATATTAAAAAAATATGGGTAGGTACATGGATGGGAGAGGCATGGAAGGCTACGAACTGCGTTCAGGCCAGTGGGACTAGGGGGAAAAAATTGGTTTAGCACAGACAAGAAGAGCTGAAGGGGCCTGTTTCTATGGTGTAGTGCTCTATGAGATGGAATTAATGCAGGCAAGGGATTAGTAAAGATTGACACAGATGTAACGGTTGAGCGTTTTGTTTCTGAGCTTTACAACTATGTGACGATATGACCCCATTAGCGAGAGGTTATGGATTAAACAGGATTTTCGTTCTCTAAAAGGCTAAGGAGTGATCAAATATATACATTTTTTAACATCATCAAAATGGTTGTTATCTAAATGCTCTGGATTTCGACCTCATTATAATATGTTTCTATAGAACAATGCGATCCAATATGTCATTCTGTTTGTACACTGTAATAGCTTTCTGCAATATTAACGTGCTTTGGCAGGCATGAACATATGATTTTCACAAATCTAAAACAAAATCAGGAGATATCTTAACCAAGGAGTGGTTGAATTGAATAGTGAGACATTACAGGGGGTGTGCAATAAAAATACGAAGGGAAAAGCAATCATCATTGAGTTACAGAAAGGGGGTTGGCTGGTGAGTTGAGTGAAACTTAAATATTAATGTAGATCACAGGGATATATTTTTAAAATTTAGACATACAGCATGGTAACAGGCCTTTCTGGCCCATTCCGCCCAAATACCACAATTGGCCTACAACCCCCATATGTTTTTAAAGGTGGGAAGAAACTGGAGCACTCGGAGGAAACCCACATAGGTGTGGGGAGAATGTGCAGACACCTTACAGTCAGCGCCAGATTCAAACCGGGCTCACGGGCACTGTAAAAGTGTTGCGCTAACTCCTATGCTAACCATGCTTCCCGACATATAACCATATAACCACTTACAGCACAGAACAGACCAGTTCGGCCCTACTAGTCCACGCCCACCCTCCTAGTCCCACTGACCAGTACCCGGTCCATACCCCTCCAGTCCTCTCCTCTCCATGTAACGATCCAGTCTTTCCTTAAATGTAACCAATGATCCTGCCTCGACCACATCTGCCGGAAACTCATTCCACATCCCCACCACCCTTTGCGTAAAGAAATTTCCCTTCATGTTCCCCTTATAATTTTCCCCCTTCAATCTTAAACCATGCCCTCTAGTTTGAATCTCCCCCACTCTTAATTGAAAAAGCCTATCCACATTTACTCTGTCTGTCCCTTTTAAAATCTTAAACACCTCTATCAAGTCCCCCCTCAATCTTCTACGCTCCAGAGAAAAAAGCCCCAGTCTGCACAACCTTTCCCTGTAACTCAAACCTTGAAATCCTGTCAACATTCTCGTGTACCTTCTTTGCACTCTCTCTATTTTGTTTATATCTTTCCTATAATTTGGTGACCAAAACTGTACACAGTACTCCAAATTTGGCCTCACCAACAGATCCCAGATCTGTTTCTGCCCTGAAAATTCTATGAAAATCCAGGTAACATTAAGTGGATTGTTATTTTCACCCTTTTCACATCTTCCTTTTTAAAAAAAAATTCCTGCACAATTCACCAATGGAATAATTCCTTCAAGGAGCTTCTGAATGAGGCAAAATGAAAAAGATCTATTTCTCAGAAAGGTGTTCTGGGGGGTGGGTGGGGGGGAGTTCCCAGTTTATTAATGAATTCCAAGTGAATTCCCAGAAATTAGGCTCGGCTTTATGTGTGATAATTCTCAAGTGATTTCATGACTCTTTTGTAATGACAAATTGATCTCATCCATGTCTGATCAATATCTTGATACCAATACAAGGTCATTAGATGCCTTATTTCCACAGTAACTAATCAATATATTATGACATCTTCAATAACTTCGACAAAGAGAGTTGGTTTCCTCTGCTTCACACTTACAGAAATATATATGTTGATCCTTAAACATGTGAATTCATTAGTAACAGAGAATTTTTTTCTCACAAAATGGATAGTACACATTTTTAAGTGTTTGATATCGAGGCAAACACAAACATGATTCATGATATCTATGACAGACTAGAAAGAGGATAAGAGCGGTAAGAAGTTCATTTTATAGGATATGATTTGATCATAAACTCTGTTAAGGCATTGGAGTCTTACCTCATACAAATAATCAAAGAGTTCCAGTATTGTTAAAAGGCTAGCACCAATAAATAACCCCATCTGGCCACCGATGTCACCTGCAAAAGATCATACAGTGTCATCAAAAAATAATACATTAGTGAGGCTAATTTCGGAGCATTGTGAGCAGTTTTGGTCACCTAATTTCAGGAAGATTATCAATAAGATAGAGAGAGTGCAAAGAAGATTTACCCAGATATTGCCTGGCACTGAGCTACAGGGAAAGGTTAAACAGGTTAGGACTTTATTCCCTGGAGGATAGAAGAATGAGGGGTGATTAGATAGAGGGATTTAAAATTATGAGGGGGACAGACAGAGTAAATGTAGACAGGCTTTTTTCATTGAGGGTGGGTGAGATTCAAACAAGAGGACATGGGTGAAGGGGGGAACATGAGCAGGAACCTCTTTACACAGAGTGGTGGGACTGTGGAACGAGCTTCCAGCTGAAGTGGTAGATGCGGGCTTGATTTTAACATTTAAGGGACATTTGGATGGGAGAGGTATGGAGGACTATGGACTGAGTGCAAGTCAGTGGGACTAGACAAGAAAAAGTAATTTAGCACAGACTAGAGGGGCTGAGGTGGCCTGTTTCTGTGCTGTAATTGTTCTATGGTTCTCATACCTCTGCAAAAACGAAACCAGGATTTAAAACTGTATACAAGTGGCCACAAATATCTTAGAACCATCCTAACATTCTTGCAGTAATGGCAGAGCACTTTAGCTGGTAAGCTCTGAACCATCCTGATAAGCTAATATCCAAATTTCTTCCCCATCCGATGGGAGCTATGGAGGGCAATACTTCCCCTCGATCATTAAGGAGGAAACTCTGAGTCAGGTGGTCTCACTCAATGTCATCTAGAAACATTTCTGAAGTAGCATTTTGTGCAAATGGATTGTACTAAACGTAGCTGTGGCATTCTCCACATTTGAATTGCACCTGACTTCAAGCTCGAAATTGCCAGAGAGAGAGAGAACTATGAAGAGGATTTCATAGTCGAATGGTCAACACCTTCAGCAGAGCTGCAGAAAATGTGAGGGGATTGCCGAGTCCCTAATCACAGGGTCTTTATTTGAAAGCAATCGCTTTACAACAATTATTTACTTTTTGTGACCACCCCTTTGCCTTCACAATTTGACTCATAGATCTGTTGACTTCTGCCAGCAGTTTGTTGCCTCTCACCCATACTCATCCCCCCCCCCCCACTCTTTCTCTGGTTCCATCTTAATCCACTCATGTTTCCCCTAAAGAATTCTTTCCCTTAACCACCCCTTCAACTTTGGTTGAATTTTCTTTTAAGGATTATATGATGCAATTCATGTCAAAACTGCTGAACCAAACTAACCCACAGTGAAGGAAGATAAAGGCCATAAAGGGAATGTTCAAGGAAAATTCTGAGAACATCCTGATGCTGTTAGGGAACTGACTTTAAAGTGAAAATTAGTTATGCTGTTTAGCTAATATAATGGTAAAGTTAACAATGATAAGAAGCATAGATTGGAAATTTCAACAATTATGATATCATGAATTACCCTGGTGGAGAGTTAGGTGAAGGGGACATTCAGGTTAAAAAGGGGAGCTTGATTCACAGAGTGAATTGTTTCAAAGCAATGCCGAACACACACAAAAAAAAATTGCTTATCCTACAGCCTCCTCCTTATATTTGCAAAATGTAGGTATTTAATCACTTTGGCAACATATATTTGTGATGTTCCTGTTAAAGGAACAAGACAATAGTTGTCAAAAATAGTTAAATTCAGATCAGCAGTTTCGAACATGTTGGCATAAGGGTTCAATTTGGCAACAGGTGAGCAATTTCAATTGAGAGGCTCTCCCTGTATGTGTTGAAATGAAGCCAATATTGAAGGAATATTGATTCCGGGCTGAACAAAATTATGTCTGCAATTATTGACGAGAATGAAGAATATGACGGCTAATGACTTCTGTATGATGAGACAGTTGCATGGGCACATTTTCAATAATTATGTAAAGGACTGGTGGTTAAAACAGAAACTGTTTGAAAATAATTGTAAATAATTTATGGCAAAAAATGTCCAATTATTCAACACACAATATCTGATTTTTCATGGTCCTATCAGGGACAAAGGTGCAAGGCTACTCCTATTAAAAGACCTTGGATCTTTGTCCCCAATATCCATCTCCAAGTTTTAGCACAATTTCCCCCCCCCCCCCCCCCCCAGAGCTTTTTGGTAAAGTCTCTAGTGGAATATCAGTAGAATAGTAGTTATTCTCAACCTTTTTTCCCCACTCACATTCCACGTTAAGTAATCCCTTAACCACGGAGCACCTATGGCATAGGATGATATAGGTGATCTGTGGATGGTAAGGGATTACTTAAGGTGGTAAGTGAGTGGGGAAAAAAAAGTTGAGAACCACTTGCACTGTGGTTAGTGCAATACTTTTACAGAACCAGTGTCCTGGATTAGAATCCGGCATTGTCTGTAAGGAGTTTGTACATTCTCCCCGTGTTAATGTGGGTTTCCTCTGGGTGCTCCTGTT
The DNA here is from genome assembly GCF_036971445.1 of Narcine bancroftii. Classification (NCBI taxonomy): domain Eukaryota; kingdom Metazoa; phylum Chordata; class Chondrichthyes; order Torpediniformes; family Narcinidae; genus Narcine; species Narcine bancroftii. The sequence continues at coordinate 90,605,425 of NC_091480.1, forward strand.
TCCTCCCACCAACCAAAATGTATGGGGTTGTAGGCTTATTTGGGTGGCATGGGTTTCAAGTGGCTTGAGTTGTCTTTCATCATGCTGTAAATAAAATTTTTAATTTATCTCAGTTCTGTTCTATCCGCAATGAGTCTCACATCGACTGCACCACCTAATTTTTTGTTTTAAATGTCTTCCCTTATTTTCAAACAAATGTTGAAAGGAAGAAAGGAAGCAAGGCTTCAAGTTGGCACTTTCTAATTTGTTTTTAAATTTAGACATACAGCACAGAAACAGCCCATTTCAGCCTATGAGTCCATGCCACCCAATTATCCTACAACCCCCAGTATGCTTTGAATGGTGGGAGGAAACCGGAGCCCCTGGGGAAAAAAACCACGCAGCCACGGGGAGAATGTACAAATTCCTTAGAGACAGCGCAGGATTTGAACCTGCACTGGCGCTATAAAGGCATTGCACTAACCATTTCCTTCAAAGAATTTTACAGCTCCAGGAGTAATTATCAGATAGATATAAAATATTGAATGGAATAATGTAGAAGGATTTCTCTGGTGTCCTGGCCAATGCTCATCACCCAATGAACATTATAGATTATCTGGTCATTATCACATGGTTGTGGTAGCTTAATGTGTGTAATTAGATACCACCTCTCCTCTGTTACAACTTTAGATTCAGATTTATTGTCAGAGTACATACATGACATCCCATTCAACCCTGAGATTCCTTTTTCCCTGCAGGCAGAATTACCACTAATTAGTAGTGCAAATAAAAACCTGCAGACCACTTACACATGTAAACAAATAAAGAAATGCAAACAAACTGACTGTGCAATACAGAGAGGAAAAAAATAATAAAGTGCAAAAGAAGGAGCCCTTAAATGAGTCCCTGGTTGAGTTTGTCATTGAGAAGTCTGATGGTGGAGGGGTAGCATCTGTTCCTGAATCTAGTGGTGTGAGTCTTGTGGCAGCGAGACCTCTTTCTTGATAGTTGCAGCGAAAACATGTGCTGTGACTACACCATTAACTAACATGTTGGTGAGGGATTGTTTTGGGATAACATAAGGTCATAACAAATGCCATGCATAGGCTGAGACTGTAAACCATCATTGAAGAGAAGCACAGATCAGATTAATCCCCTACTAGAGATTGATATACTATTCAGTATTCTGATTGCATAGCAGAAGTTCACAATGTCTCTGAGGTACCCTTGTCTCTGAAGCAGATGGCCGTGGCTCCCAGTTGCACTCCAGATACACAAGCAAAAGAAATCTGAGTGAACAAAGAGCGCAGTACTAAACCACCATTCAAGTCTTTCACATCAAATATTAAACCAAGACCTTTTTTGCTCTCTACAAATGAACTACTTTGTAGAAGAGCAGAGACTTACCAATATTTATCTCTCAAAGTCAGTAAAAACTGACAATTTGATCATTTACCCCACTCAAAGAAGGCCCAAGTCTGGGAAGTCAACGGCCTTTTTGCTTTCCGTGAATGCTGCGTGACCTGCTGAGTTTCTCCAGCATGTTTGTGCAATGCACGAGAACCCAGCTTCTGCAGATTCTTGTTTATCTCCATCTGACCATTATCACTTCATGGTTTTTCAGACGCTACTGTGCTCAGATCAGTTTCTGCCTCTCCTTCACGACAACAGAGATGACAAATCAATTAGAAGTGCACTTTGGAATATCCTGAGATTGTGAAAGGCATGGTGTAAATGGAACTCTTTCATTCTCTTTGTCAAAGACTCCATCGAATCCATCTGGAGCAGAGCAATGCATCAGCAAATACCCACGTTCTTCAATTTGAATTTGTGAGCTCAGTCTGAGAGTCAATGGAAAGATTATAGGAAGAACCAAAAGAGAAGCATATTCTTGGTGGAAAATGAATAATAGCTGCATCTTCCCAAACATTTTGCAGAAAAAAATGAATGGATATAATACTTATCGTCTAACAGCCTGAATATGCCTGAGATTGTCTGATCAACAGGCTCAGTTGTGGTCAATACTTGGAGGGGAGACTGTCTAGGAACAACAGGTGCTGTAGGTTTCTGTGAGGGGCACTGGACAAAGGTGGCAATTCTCTGTCTGCCTTATGGTAGACAAAAGTTCAAAAGAATTTCATGTATGGTACATTCTAAATGTAGTATTATGTGACAATAATGGAACACTTACCTTTATGTCCTCTTTCATGCTTAGTCTTTAAATATGTTGAGACACAATGATAAACTGTTTCTGCTGTGTTGAAAAGTACATCAATCTCTATTTATCACGGTGAGGGGATTAATCAGATTGCTCGACTCCTGTAATTGTTTACATGCTGTTATCAGTTGATGGCTTCAGCTGCTTTTCAATATTACCACACCAAAAACTGTTCTAACAATGCAGAAGAGGAAACACAATTTGTAAAGGAATTGTATTTATAGATGTTAAACAGGTGGGGGATGGCATATGGTGGCTAAGAAAGAACCATTCTGCCTTCCAAGTTAGGGGTAATTAGAACACAAGGAGGTGGAGAAGACTATAGGGTCCAAAAAAAATCTGTGCTGTCATTCAAAAGGCCTCAACTCTACCATCCTGTCTGATTCCCATATTACTGTGGGTAGCATGGTCAGTGTAGCGGTTAGCATAATGCTATTAGAGTGCCAGAGACCCGGGTTCAAATCCGGCACGATCTGTTTGTACATTCATTCCATGTCTATGTGGGTTTTGTCCAGGGGTTCTGGTATCCATCCAAGTATGGGGTTAGTAGGTTAATCGGTCATATGGGTATATTTTGGTGGTGTGGGCTCGTGAACCAGAAAGCCTGTTACCACGCTGCGTACCTAAGTTAATTCCTGGGCAGCTCTTCAAATCCAACCACTCACCAAGTAAGCCTGCAACTTCGTATGCTTTCTTCTGTTCAATAGTTTCATAGTTCAGAGCTTCAAAGAAAACGTCCAACACTAAAATATTCTCCCTGCAACAAAATAAAAATATAAAAAGCAAATGAAATGACTGTTTGAAAGATGCTCTGAGGGTGGAAGGGAGTACGTGGCTTCCATGTGTGCTCCTGGTGTAAATGCATTTGTTGGTCTAAAAATGCAGTTCCATGCTTGAAAATAAAGTGGTTCCTACTTGGACCAATGATATCCAAGTTAGAGGAAAACTAGGTTTCTCCTGGAATTTTCTCTCTCCCAGTTCTGACAAAGTTATTAAACCTGAAACATTGACTGTTGCTTTTTACCAAAGACCTGCCAACTTTTTTCCCCTCTGGAATGTTTTTTATTTCAAATTTCCAGCATCTAATGATCAAATATCACAATTTGCAGAAAAGAAATTTTGCCTTATATTTGAGGTATAACAAACAATGGGCATCACCATGAAGGCATCATCTAATTATATTGGACTATGAAGATTTTGCTTCCTAAACATTTTTGGGTATACTTTATGGATTTTGGGCTGCTGATCACAAAATTAACCTTAAAACTTTCCTATCACAAACTGTATTTTAGATGTAACCTATTTTTGTGATTTCTTGTTATATTTTTGAAATACTTCAAAACCATGAAGCACCACATGTCATTGAAAATTAATTTTCTGCATTTGCTCTTGGACGTCTTTGCTGCTGGTCTTGGTGCGGTCAGTGACATATGTGGTCAAAAGTTCCACCAGGACATTACCATCATGGAAAAGCAGTATCAGGGCAAATGGAATCCATCAATGCTGGCTGACTATTGTTGGACACTGACATGAGAGGCATCAGATGCTGAGCACAATTGAAAATCAGCGGCAAAACCTTTTTAGTTCAACGAACCCCAGATGTCACCATCAGTATGGGATTAAGCATGCAAAATTCAATAAAAGTTAATTTAATGTTGCTCCAACTTCCTACGTGGTACAGCAAACCTGAAATTATCTTTGAGTCAGCTTGAAATCATCTATCATAATCCTCATTTTCTTTTCAGGAAGCGAACCTTGTGAAAAAAAAATGTTGTTCAGCTTCTCTTGACATCACCATGGTTGAATCTCCCGCCTTTAGTATTTTTCGAGGGATGGGACGATAGGGGGATTTGGGGGCAGCTGGGTGTTGGAGGGAGGATGGGGATAATTTCACTTTTGACTAGGGACTTTTCAGGATGCAGAAACAAATACTACAAGTGCAGCACAGAGCAGAGGCTGGATATTTTAGAGTGGATGGCGTGTGCCCTGATTTCCTAAAAGCTTTTCAACACTTACATTCTTTCCAAAACCACTAGTTGGAAGGCTGATCCTGATTGAAAGCTTGAACATGTTGGCACCTCTCAGGTCCCAGATGAGATAATAATTGCTGTGCCTGATAAATACTTACGAAATGTATTTTTCTGTCTTGTTGAATTTTTTTTCCAGATATTTTGCAGAAGTTCGACTAGGAATCTTCACCATGGATAGCTCCTTGTTGTATCGAGTTAGGTAACATGGAGTTTTGCAAAGACAGTTATTGTTTGTCTCTGCCAGCATGGCTGAAAGTGAGAATTGAAATAAACTTAGTTCTCATTGCAGCAACTTGACTCCTATTAATATGCATGTCTGCACTTGGCTTCACTTTTTCTATATACAGTAGGTATATGCTATACATTGTGTGCATCTTTCTGGAACTAAAAAATTAAACATTCTTTCTATTCTACTATTTTGACATGGTATCTTCTACCTCCCCCATACTTTCATTGTCCAGTGATCATTTGCATTACTCTTTCTGCCACAAGTCTCCCTGACAACATGTGAACACACAAAACAGGGGTCAAACTCTGCAATCCAAGCCAATACACCTCCTCCCGTACCTTGGGCTCTTAATTAATGCCCAGCCTCTTTTCAAATGAATGGCTATGGGAAATCTGAATACATCATATCAACAGATTCCCCTCTTATCAAATTCCCCATCACATGATTTACCTTTCAGTCAGCAATATTGAATACATTTGATGGAGTTCTGCTTTCTTAAAAAAATTATTATTCTATGGTTATGTAATAAAACAGATGTAATATTACATTCAATTGCATTTAGTCTCGTGTAAGACAGATTTGCCAAAAGAGAAGCAAATGAGAGTCCCTTTGTTATTTCCTCTTTGATTATTGACTCCAACATCTTGCCAACAATAAACGTTGCAGTAACTGGTCTACAGTTCCCACTTTCTGATGACGTCCCTCTTTGAACAAGGGAGTCACACTGACATTTTCCAATCTTCTAGCACATCCCAGAACTTGGCAAGTGTTGAAAAAAATTCAATCCATGCCTCCATTACCTCAACAGTCATTTCCTTTGGATCCTAGTGATTCATTTGTCTTTAGCCATGTTAGTTTCTCTAATCCATTATCAATTCTATTAATTAGCGATATTTTCAGTGCCCTCCACACAGATGCACGAGATGATTTACCAGATCTGACATTTCTTTGTTTCCTGTTATTAATTTACCAGCCTTGTTCTCTAAAGGTCCCACAGCTGCCTTTATCATCTTCCACCTAATTAAAAATCCATAAAAACAAACTCTCCCAAATAGCTATGCGAACATCCTCAGATGTTGCAAACTGTGCTGTCGGAAGAACAGTAATTTGATCTGGGAGCTGCTATTTTGATTCGGTGTTTAAATTATACATGTAAAATTACCTGTGTTGCTTTCACAGGAATTTACAAAATGGGGAAAACAATTTCCTTTTGGTTGCTGGTTCCCGTTGAGGAGGAGATCCAGGAGGATCAGAACCGGCACCACCAGGCTGAGGAACAGCTTCTTCCCACTGGCAGAGAGAATGATGAACGACCGAAGGAACCGCTCACGCTGACCCTCTGAAGTTCATATTCATGAAACAATATTCAGTTATTTCTTTGTATAGATGAAGTACTTGTCCTGCATACGTATTATTTGTTTGAATGTGAGTTGTGTGTCTGGGTGTTTTTGTACCGAGGACCGGAGAACACTGTTTGATTGGGTTGCATTTACACAATTAGATAACGATAAATTTGACTTAATTCCATTCAGATTTCAATGGAACCAAATGGACAGGAGATGGAGATGGATGTTCTTGGACATGATTAGCGCAAGTCACCAAAAAAAATCAAACCCATGATAAGCAGTGATTGAGAATCATTGTGAAGAGCGGAATAAGGCAAATAAACCCTGAATGACTGTTGATACTGAGGCAAAGGGCTGACCCACAATTGATTGCCAGTTAACACGAGAGACCAGAAATTACTGCCAGCGATGTTAAATAAACATTGACTGTGACACTGTCAAATCTTCCAGGTCCTTGCACTTTATATTTTCAAATACATACTTTTCTTGCGTCTTATATTTTGTTTTGAACTTTCTAATAACTTGCAATCATGCAGTAGTTCTATGTGATTGGAGACAAACGGAGAATGAAAAGCTGTCAAATAAACTGCGCACAAATGAAAAGTAAGCCCTGGGAGTGACTTTGAATGATCTATCACTGCAAGTTGTAGCTGTGTAGAATCCCCACATGTTCTATCAATATTCAGACACCAGACTTTGAGAATTGGATAGCTCTGTAGATGACCAGATATATTATCCTTCATCAGAATTCAATGTGCCATTGTTAAAAACTATCACAATTGCCTGGGATTAAATAGGGAAGCAAGATCAAGTTGTCTGTAAACTGTTGACAGGCCATTTATGAAAGGCGTCTCAGTTGACTTCCTTCTCTCCTGAATTGGAATCAATTACAAAGCTACCAATATATAGACCGCAGGATGACCTCAGTGATTCGAAGCAAATGAAGCGCAGAAATGGAATTGAAACATAGTGCATCCCAGATGGTCATAATTCCCAAAGTACTTCTTAGAACACTGCAATTTTTGTTTTCCCAGCCATGTGGCAAAGCAATCTGGAATCTGATGGATGATTTCACAGAGAGGCTCATCACACACATCAAATTTAGCCAACTTTACAAAAATAAAAAAGGTATATTTCTCAAAGGAATTTGCCGTGACTTTGTCTTGGGCTTGGCAACAGATGGGTAGCCAGTTCAGTTGCATGCACCTGCAAGACAACTTTTGTTTTCGTTCACTAACTTCTTCACGTGTGAGGCGGTACTGTACAACATGATTTCGGCCTTGCCAGCTTTTCTTGTAGTAGAGTAAAAATGCAATCAGGGTTGTTCTCTGTAATGTGTACTTGTGAATTCAGCATGAAATTCAACCAAGAAGCGAGTTCAGACTGGAAATTGTTGAATATTTATTTCATGAGTATTTTAACTCCAAGATAAAAAAAATACGATTTCATTAACCCTTGGGAAAAATAATAATATTGTTGAGTTAATGCACCTGTGCAAGGGTGCATAATGTGTCCATTTTTAGTGCCATTTTATTACTGCAGTCAACATTCAAGTGGAAAGGACCTTCAAGAATAAAATATTCTAAGAAACAGTATAAATGCACTTCAGTGGGCAATATTATTCCAAATACATGCCCAAATATCCTGCCCAAAGTAATTGTTGATAGCTTCAAGTTTGCCAATGCTGCCAAGGTTGTTGGCAGAATCACAGAGGACAATGTGGAAGCATACAGGAGGAAAATAGATCAGCTAGTTAAATGGTTTTACAACAATTTTGCACTCAACGTGAGCAAAGCCAAGGAGATGATTGTGGACTTCAGGAGAACATGAACCAGAGGTCATCGAGGCATCAAGAACTTCAAATTCCAGGGTGTCAACATCTCTGAGTATCTGTCCTGGAGACTCCATGTTGATGCGATCATGAAGAAGGCCCAGAAACGTCTATACTTTGTGAGGTGTTGGAGGAGATAGTCACAAAGACTTCTACAAGTGCACGGTGGAGAGCATTTTGGCTGGTTGCATCACTGTCTGGAGTTGCCAAAGCTCAGGCAGGTAAAAAAAAATTCCAGAGGGTTGTTAACTTGTCCTGCAACATCATGGTTATCAGTCTTCACTCCATCAAGGACATCTACAAGGGGTGGTCGTTCAGTGACTGAAGAAAGCAGCCTCTATCCTCAAGGACCTTCACCACCCAGGCCATGTCGTCTTCACTCTGCTACCATCAGGAAGAAGGTACGGGAGCCTGAAGATAAAGCACTCAATGGCACAAGGACAGTCTTTTCCCCTCTGTCATCAGATTTCTGAATGATCAATGAACCACAGACACTGCCTCACTTTGTTTTTTGCTTTTACTTTCTCTATTTTATTTTGAAATGTGGTTTATAGGAATGTTTGCACAATGAATTTCATGACTTTCTTGACAATAAATTGCGATTCTGATAGTTATGTGGTTTCTGTTAAAAGCTGACATTTCAAAACTTGCAATTCACAATCAAAAACAACCAAAATGTAAATTCCAAATATTTCTCAACATTTAGAAAATATTTGATGAGACTAGTTGTGTATTAGCATTTGAAAATTTAACTTTAGCAAAATGAAATGTAATGTGGATATATTGAAATTGGAGAATAATTGGTGTTAAGTTACCATTAAGTAATGAAGTAAAGCAAACAATTTTAGAGAAACATGATAGGCTGCAGACACTGTGATTACAGTAAAAACTCAGCGGGTTTATTCAGCATCCAGGATCTTGTGACAAAAATATATCGCTGACATTTTGGGCCTGAGCCCTTCTTCAAGGAAAATTCAGAAAAGGCAGAATCAGGATATATCAGAAAGTCTCAGAATTCAAACAATGGGGGAGGAATCCAGACCAACAAAAGGCGTTAATTGGATATAATAAGGGTCTAGATGGAATTTATCTTGACTGTGTGAAATAAGACAGGCCCTTGTCCATTCCTTCCTCCTCACTAATCATCCCCTTGGGACATACCCCTGAGACCACAGGAGATGCTCCACTTGCTCCCACACCTCCTCCATCAACACCATTCAGGGCCCTAAACAGTCCTTCCAAGGAAAGCAACATTTCACTTGTGAATCTCCAGGGGTCATCTACTGTATCCAGTGCTCCCGCTGTGGTGCCAACTATATCGGAGAGACTAGAGGCAGACTGTGAGATTGCTTTGTTGAGCATCTCCACTCTGTCCGCTGCAATAGCGTGGATCTCCCAGTGGTCACCCATTTCAATTCTCCATCCCACTCCCTTGCCAACATTACTGTCCATGGTCTCATGCACTGCCAGACTGAGAGCACCTGTAAATTGGAGGAACATCACCTCATCTTCCGAATGGACAACCTCCAAATGGATAGCATTAATATTTCCCCACCCCATCCCCTTGCTTCTCATGTCATCTCTCCATTGCCTGTGTCATTTCGCTCAGACATGCTAAATTCAACCTTGATCCTTATCACATCCAATTAACCCCTTTTGTTGTAAAAATACAAGATGCTGGAGAAACTCAGCAGATTGAACAGTGTCCTTTATGTAGCAAAGTTAAAAAAACATAACCAAAGTCTCAGGCTTGAGTCCTTCAAAGTATGGAAAAATGTCAGCAGGCGTCTGAACACAAGAGTGGGGGGGAGGGGGAGGGGGCAAAGGCAGGAGATGATAGGTAGAGGAAGGAGGGAGGGGACAGCAGCAATGAGGACGAGGAGAGATGGCTGGGTGGGTGGAGGAACTTGAAAAACAGGAAAAGGAGAAGGGGAAAGAAAAGGTGAACAGGTTTCAAGGAAAGAAGAAAAGACAATATAAAGGCCATCTGGCTGGAGAGTGCCCAGAAGGAAAATAAAGTGTTATTCCTCAAATTTGCGGGTGGTCTTGGTGGGATAGTACACAAGGCCATGGATAGACAGGTTCACGTGGGAGTGTGACACGGAATTGAAATGTTTGGCCACTGGGAGGTCACTGTTGTTGCAGACAGATAGGAGATGCTCAGCCAAGCGATCTGCCAATCTGTGACTGGTCTCTCCAATGTAGAGAAGGCCACAATGGGAGCACTGGATACAGTAAGCAAGTCCTGTGGATATATAAGTGAAGTGATGTTTCACTTGATAGGCCTCTTTGGGGCCCTGGACTGTGGTGAGGGAGGAGGTGTGGGTGGAAGTGTTGCACCTCCTTTGGGCACTGGGGAAGGTGCCAGGGACGCGATGGGTGGGGAGGGATGCATGTACGAGGGAATCATGGAGGGAACGGTCACTGCAGAAGGCCGAGAGGGGAGAAGGAAAAATGTGTCTAGTGGTGGTAGTAAGTGCTGGAAATTCCGGCAGCTAATGTATTAGATGAGGAGGCAGGTAGGGTGGTAGGTGAGCATGAGGGGTATTCTATTTTTGTTGCATCTTGGGTCAGAGGAGGCCAGGGCAGATAAGTGGGAAATGGAGGAGATGCGGGTGAGGGCTGAGTTGTTAGTGGTGGAGGAGAGGCCACTTTTGTGAAACAAGGCAGACATTTCGGAAGATCTGAACTGGAACACCTCATCTTGGGAACAGATGTGGTGGAGATGGAGAAATTGAGCAAAGGGGGATGGAGTGTTTGCCTTCCGAAATGCCTCTCCATGCTCTTGTGCACTATCCCACCCTGACCACCCGCAGATTGGAGGAACAAAACCTCATTTTCCGCCTGGGCACCCTCCAGCTAGATGGCATTAACATTGACTTTACTGCTTTCCAATAAACCTGCTCACTTTTTCTTTCCCCCCTCCCCCTTTTCCTGTCTTTCCAGTTCTTCCACCCACCCAGCCACTCCTCATTGGTACTGTCCCCTTCTTCCTCTCTCCATCTGTCATCTCCTACCTTTGCCAACCTCCCTCTCCCCCACCCCCCACCCCCCCACCGGCCCTTTTGTTTGGACGCCTGCTGGCATTTTCTCATACTTCGATGAAGGGCTCAAGCCCAAAATGTCGGTTCTGTATCTTTGCCTTTGCTACATAAAGGACACTGTTTGATCTACTGAGCTTCTCCACCATTTTGTGTTCTACAGATTTTTGTGATTTACTTTTAACCCCCTTTGTGGCTTTCGATTACTCCCCCATTGCTTGAATTCTGAGATTTCCTGTTTCTGCCTTTTGTAATTTTTCCTTGAAGAAGGGCTCAGGCTCGAAATGTCAGCGATATATTTTTGTCAAAAAGATCCTAGAATAAACCTGCTGAGTTCCTCCAGCATTTCAGTGTTTTTACTGACAATTTTAATTGGGAATGGCATGTCTGTGATACTTATACAAGTCTCTGTTATTGAAACACTGCTCATCAACTAACGCATGCATGTCAAGAGTGCAGATTATTAAAAGGTAGCAAACTGAGAGAGAGCTAACTCACCTAAAGTAGGCTCCACACACTCCTTATATTGCTCAGGGGTGCAGTAGTGGGCATCACCTGCAATGAATATTAAAGGAAAGTCATCACAGATTGTTCCTAAGAAACTCAGTATACTGCATTGCCCAGGAATGATCAAATTGGAATAGAGACAATATAAAGCAACAAGTTCCTCAATGCAGTTTCTTTGTAAATGATCAAGGAATGATGGCATGGCTGTTCTGGTGCCAATGACCTGGGTTTGACAGGGTTTGAATCTGGGTGCTGTCTGTAAGGAGTTTGTATTTTCTCCCCTTGTCTTCATAGATGCTCCATTTTCTCCCACTGTTCAATTGGCTGTAATTGTCTGGCACAGGCTTGTGGGCCAAAAGGGCCTGTTACCATGCTGTATTTCTGAAGGTGGCACTGTTAACGTAAAGATTGTCACGACACTGTTACAGGTTCGAATCCAGCCGTGTCTGTAAGGAGTTTGCATGTTCTCCCCGTGTCTGCGTGAGTTTCCTCTGGGTGCATCTGTTTTCTCCTACTGTTCGAAAAATGTACTAGGGTTGTAGGTTAATTGGGTGCACCAGCAATTGGGCTTGTGGGCTGAAAGGGCCAGTTACTGTGCAGAAATTAACAGAAAAATATTGAAGCAAAGCGTTCCAAAGCATGGTGTCCACTTGAACGATCATTTTTGCTCTGGCTGTTTCCTGGATTAATCCAAAACTAATCCTCTCCTCACTCTGGCCTGCACTGTTTTTCTCTTCAGCAAAACAGTCGCCTTCCTGCCCACTGTTAGCCAAGTTCTTGAAATCAGCGTTTTAAATAAACTTTGAGGTTTAAATCCCAGTACAGATTGATCTAAATTCAGAATTTATTGTCAGAGAACATCACATACAACCCTGAGATTCTTTTTCCTTGTGGCCCAGGCCAGATTTATACTTATTGGTAGTGAAAAACAATGGACTCAGGAAAAGATGCACAAGAAGGAAGTGCAAATTCAGAAAATAAATACTCCATTATAAATTGTGCCAAGTAAAAGTTTTTAAATGAGTCTCTGTGGTGCGCTGTTAGCCAGAATCATACACACACAAGGTAAAGACTGTACAACAGGTTTTAATCCACAAAGACTTCCACAGAGCCAGGCTGGCAGTGGCTGCAGCAACTCAGTGTGAGGCCTCAGGAGGCCGGCGCAGGTTTATAGCCCAGAGGGTGATTGACACCCGACTGGGTGGGGCTTGATCCATTCAGGCCAAATGATTGACAGCCGGCCAGGAGTCCCCTTACACTTTTGCAGGTACAGAAGTTGCCCCCTGGAGTAGGCCGGTGGTGTACCACCACAGTCTCTGATTGAGTTTTTGTGTTAAACTGTCCCTGAACCTGCTGGTTATCCACAGCCATAGAATGCAAACCACATGGTCAGAACCCACACTGTCCAAAAAGATTCAAGGATCTTGAGTCACATCCAGCTTGTTTAAGTTTCAATTAAGTTATAGAAATAGATTGGAGGAAAATACTACTCACCCTCCCACTATATTTGTATAATCTGCAAATTTGGCCACATAGCCATCAATTTAATCACTCAAAAGAATTTACATATCATGTGGAAAGTAACAGGCCCAACGATGACTCCTGCAGAACACCATGAGGTCACCAGCAGCCAGACAGAAAAGGGGCCCATAATTTCAACTCTTGCCTTCTGCCAGTCAGCTAACCTTCTCCCCTGCAATTCCATGGGTTTTTTATCTATCCAAAGTACCTGTTCAACAATAGACAATGAATGACCACCTTGGAATTTGGAGAGAAGGACCCACTCGTCTTTAGCCAATGCTGCAATTCTCCTCCTGCCTGCCGACAGTTATCGATACTGCATGCGAAGGAGATTACGGATTCCCGCTTACCTGGCATGTGCACCATCCGACAGTTGCAGTTCTCCACCAGGTACCTGGTTTCACAATCAATCCTGCAGGCTGTGATACTGTAGCTTGAGAAAAATTCTGTGTTGACAGCTGAAGATTGGCAGTCTCCCCACGGTGGCGGCAGGTATATGAGCTATAAATCGGTAACAACGGAAGTGTCAAAAACATAGGAAATTTAATTGGACTTCAATAATACAATACAGTAAAATCCCTGGTGTTCGGCACCTAGGGGGATTGGAAGATGCCGGTTAAGTGTATTTTCCAGTTGCTTGAGACTTACTCAATGCCTAACTAATATATCTGCATCAAGAATAAACAGTCTAAAACACAAAAATACTACACTGTACTTACGTTGACCAAACTTCATTTGTATGAATATATAAACCTTAAAGCATTTTACTTTATTTTCAGTCACATTCTTTGAAAACATTTAAGTTTTCTGCAGGTTCCAAAAGACGAACAATAAAAATATAGATAATTAACCTCTTCCCCCCAAAAAAAAAGTTTACAGATAAAGCCTCTGACTAGCACGACTCCTACTAAGCAGGGATAAGGAGACGCTTTAAGAGAGTCACTCCAACGGTAAGCGGCATCAACCAGCTCTTCATCCTGGGCGACGCCATTGCTGCTTCACACAACTTTATTCAAACAGCTGCTACAAGCAAAGCCCGACCAAGGCCCTCCGCTGGCTGAATGTTTGCTCCATCTTCACCAAAGATTCACTTCCGAGAACATTATTTTATTTTATTTCCTACTTATTTTAATTTTTAAAATTTATTTTCCATGATTTTTTTTTGCCGGTTGCTTGAATTCTGGAGACCTGAAGTTTTACTATATTTATGACAGACAGTCTCATGCTCAGTCCCACTTTCACTCATGTATTCACTGTAAAATTCAATGAGTTCGTAAATGTTGGTTAACTTGGAAAGGTAGTAAGAAAGGATGGTGAGAACAGAATTTCAGATAAAGGAAATAAATACTAACATGACAATTGTTCTTTTGGCCTCCCCTTCTTGGGGAGTGTCAAACACAGGTCACAACCTCAGAAGAAGGAGGCAAGGAGAAATCTCTTCACGTAAATGATGGTTGGTCTTTCTCTTATTTTTTGTGCATTAATTAATTCATTTTTAAATGTAATTTTGTCTCAATATTTTCACTGTGACGCTCCTACAAAACAACGAATTTTGTGACGAGTTCATGACAATAAATTTCAATTCGGAATCCTCCACTCCTTTGAGTTCACTCAAAACAGAGCTTGATCGGGATCTAGTCATTAAGTGAAACAAGGGCTACGGGGGTAATGCAAGAAACGAGAAATGTTTTAGAGATCAGCCAAGATCACGATGTGATGGACCAGATACAAAGCATTCAATGGCTCCTTTTCTTTTTAAAAAATTCTTTACTGAGTTTAAGATGTAAACTTACGCATTTTTTTGGGGGGGGGAAACACATAATAAGTCATCTCCTATACTTACAAGTACAAAACAAATGGATGGAGCTACATTAGACAGTTCTTTGATCCACGTAAGAAACAAGTTAATATTAATCATAAATAATAACCATGTAAAACCTATATTTGCCAAGTTAAGACAAATAAAAAGAAAATAAAAAAAACAAGCCAAAAAAAAACTCTAAAAATTAAATCTAATCTACTCCCTCCCTCTAATCCAGGTTACCTTATATAATAAAAGGAAATTGTGGATCTGATGGCAACCTCCAAACATTGGATGCAGAATCTCCGGAACATTCAAAATTCTTAATTCTTCCAATCACGGTAGTATTCTATGAATGGGCCACATCTTTATAAATTGAAATTTTTTATCTATGATGTTGTATCTAATTTTCTCCAAACTTAAACAGGCCATTACTTCATGTAACTGCTGTGTATGAGTCGATGAAGAGTCATCTTTCCATTTCAGAAAAATTGCTCTTCTAGCTATCAGCATGGTAAAGGCTAAAACTTTCTCCTGGGATGCAGAGAGAAGTAGATCAGGCTCAAAAAATGCTAAACAAAACAATTAATGGACACGGTTATGGCTCCTATGTTCTTATTTTCCCATCTATGATTTGCCCAGCGACACCTATGAACACAAGAATATTCCAAAAAATGGGAACTGGGTTTGAGTTTGATTACTGAAGCCTTGCTTTTTCAACAACAAATCCTCTTATGTAATTCTTGCTGTGTCCTGAAAAATGCTGACCCATCAGTTTTTTGCATCAGTTGATCTGCGACGTTTCTTTGTAGAAGTTAACATGTGTCACGGAAAATTCTAACAATTCGATGTTGGAATGAGGATTTTTTTGCTCACTTATTACCATGAGAAATATGCCAACTCACACTAATACATGGACATTTTTGAAAATTGTAGTAAAATTGTCCAAGTTTCTTTCAGAATTAATTTTTTGTGCAATTTTTGCTGAAAGCTAACTTCATATTTTCTTCAAGTGAGTAATTTTACAACAATGAATTCACACCTGGTGCTGGCAAACAAAAGTTACATATCATAATTAAACAGTCTGGTTATACATGTAAAAAGTCCAAGATATCAATCTATGTTAAACACCATTTTATATAAAATGTTGTCTTTATATATCCCCAATCCAGCTAAATCCATTTGAAATAACAATTCCATCACGTAGAAAGCCTGGACTATCCAGCTATCAACCAGAACACCACTGACATAGGTGCTACAGTGAAAATTGAAGCAGACAATAAGTATTAAGCTAATGAATTGAGTGGAAGAGAACATATGTAGAGGACAAGAGAAAAAAAATGCATCAAGGCTACCACCAGGAAACGTACAAACTGTACTGGCTTTATTTGCAAAATAACTGGACATTCTGGGAGATGAATCACTCCCCTGCACATTGCAGAGTTTTAAATTGCTCCCTTGTCAAGGAGAGATTCCATTACATGAACATTCATGATAAGGAAAAGTGACTTTGAAGGTTGTAGCACATTTTTGGAGCAGTGCTCCATGCTTGATTCCATTCTGCACTGAACATGGCCTCTACAGACAGCAAAACAGTGTAGCTCTCTGTAGAGGAAAATTTATAGATTAATTTGGTGTATTCAGAGGGCTCCTACGCCGTTTACCGTGCTCTTTGTCTAAATTTGGATGTAGATTTTGTTTTTAAAAAAGGGAAGCATGGTTGGTGTAGCACTTAGTGCAATGCTATTACAGCTCCAGAGATCCGGGTTTGTATCTGGTGCTGTCTGTAAGGAGTTTGCATATTCTCCCCATGGCTGCATGGGTTTCCTACAGGGGATCTGGTTTTCTCCCATCCTTCAAAAACATATGGGATTTATAGGTTCATTGGTCTATTTGGCAGGCATGGGTTTGTGGGCTGGGAGGGCCTGTTGCTACGCTGTATGTCTAAATTTAAATTTATATGACATGGAAGTGGATTAAGAGTAAATTAAGGCACTGGTTAATAGGTTTTAATTGTCTGAGTGATTTGGAGGAGAATTTTCCTGAATACATTAAGCTTGGTTTCATTCCTCGTTTTGAGATGATTCTAAATTTAATAAGATTTTGAGGATAGAATATATCAGAAAATATCTCATCATGGGGGTCTAGGTAACATCAATATGGAAAAGGCCCTTTGGACCAGCTGGTCTATCTCTGGCATTCACTTGGAAATGATTGTATGTTGAGAAACGAGTTGTTACCAAAACACAAGAATGCTGGAGACTGATGTTTCGGGCCTTAGCCCTTCCTCAAGGTATAAGTGAAAAAAGCCAGGTGTCTAAATTGAAGACTGGGGAAAGAATGGGAGGGGGATGAGTACAGACCAACAGACAAAAGGTGTTAAATGAATATGGTAAGAGGATAGGTGAGAACTGATTTGGCTCTGTGAAGGGAGATAGAGGGAAGAGAGGGAGTGAGAGGAAAGGAAACAGGAGGAAATACCAAAGCTACATTGTTTTGCTGTCTGAGGAGGCCAGATTCAGTGCAAGAGTGGAACTCTGCTTCAAACACTTTGCATCACTTTTCATTATCATGGATATTACTCGCTATGAAGCAGCCAAGTAGAGTTAGGCCTTTGCTGAGTTCTGTACCATTTAGTATATTATTTATTTCTTTTTACAGGATGGTTCAATCCTTTAATGTTAAAACTAATTAAGTTAATAATTTGATCCATTTTAACTATTAAAAAAAATGTAAGGGACTGGCAAATAAATGGGTTATTCCAATTATAATGAATGGGCATTGGAAACAAGATAGCCAAAACAGATTTATCTTTTCAGAGCCAAAACAGCTTCCTAGGAATTGATAACCCTCCCTCCACCCTCCTCCCAAAGCCAGAAAACTGACAAATAGACAGATGGAAAGCTACTACCTAAACTGCCCATCCCCAACATTCCTGCTGGAAAAACTCCAATATTAAAATGAAATTTTGAATGTTTTCCAGACAAGACAGAACAGACTTACTTTTTTAATGCCAAGGACCGAAATAGAGATAAACATTATGTTTTCACAATATCAATAATGCACATTCATCATTATTAACAAAGGAAAAAACCAAGTAGAGAATACATAGATATTAAAATTTTAATTTTAATAGTTAAATCAGAATCAAAACAACATTTTATAAGCTAAATGGCTGAAAAATATATAGATGTCAATAAAATAATTCTAATCAAAATTTATAAACACTTAAAGCATTAACTCATTAAGACCTTATTCTATTAGTTAAGCACTAAAAGAGTGAAGAAGTGAAACAGCTGTAGAGAATTAGTGAAAGTTACTAAGATGGAAAATAATAGATGGCAGATCTCCTTCCAAAAATTTCTGGGCTTCTTCGACAGAATAGAACCGTTTCTTAGAATTGTCCTTCAGTTGTGATCCGAAGGCACACTGGGAAAAGCAGAGGCAGCTTAACTCCTTGATTGTAGAATTCCGACATGATCTTATATTTAACACATTCACTCAAAACCTCGGGTGAATAATCCTCGACCATCCGAATCTTCTGACCTTTGTAGTCAATCATTCTTCTGAGTAGAGATTAACATATTAAAAGCTCCTTCGTTTGAAATTCATGAAAGCACAATATAACCGATGGAGGTCTCTAAAGGATCCAGCGAACTGTGTGCACAATCTGTCACAGGGAGAGTTGGTCGAACTTAGGTTCATACAATTCTGTCAGAAAACCTGCAAAGAATGTAATAGGTTTTCCACCCTCAGTTGATTGTTCCAAGCCCATAATTCGTTCGTTATTTCTTCTATTCTCAAGGTTAATTTTCTGCATTAATTTTTCATTAGTCTTTGATAGCTTTTTACATAGTTCTTGCAGATCATCCACTCTTCCATCCAAAACAGTCACAATTGATTCATTATCTTGAATAAGTTTATCATGTTCTTCTCCTCAGGTTTCTTAAAAAGAAATTTGCATCCATCTGCTTCAACTCCTTTCTGAAATGTTGTAATTCATTAGAGGATTCTTTTCTAGTTGTTGAGGTAATTCCATAGCAAATTCCAAAGAGGCAGGAAGATCCTCTTTTTTTCTCGTTCCCTCAGCCCTCCTCATAGCCACGTTAAAGACAGTTACTGTCCTTAATCCAAATAAATTCAGTAAGCAATGTGAAGTTTAAGACTAAGGACTTAATAAGGTTGGAAACAATAAGATAAGTTGGAGCAACTTCAAAAAGCTGCTACTTCATGAAGAGCCAGCAGGAAGGTCCCAGGTGATACATCAGAAAATAATTGGAACAGACATCCATTAGCTTGCAAATTTCTCCCCAGGCTTCAGTTTAATCCCACAGTGCTCAATAAAACAAAAATTAACTGCATCACTTAAAGAAAATAACAAAATATATAAAAGACAAAAGTCTGCAGATGCCATGAATGAAGTAAAAGCAGTAATATTGAGAAACTCAACAGGTCAAACAGCCCAGCCCTGGGACATGTTGACTTTTACATGCCCTGTATTTCTGTTATAGTTTGTGAAATACAATACAAACCATGTAAATTTTATATATATTCATATATTTTTTTAAATTCGATATGTGTGTATGATCATAAGTTGCATAGGCCATAATTCAGGGTCTTGGGAAAGGTGAAATTGCATATCACATTGTGCAAATAAAAGAACTCTGGAATTACAGGTTTAAATTCATCTAACGATCTACAGCATAAACATAATTCTATTTCAGTTTCACAATTTCTCCCTCTGAGACCATTGATCATCAATATATGTTTTGGAGAGAAGTTATTTCTTCTTCTGCTAATTCTAGGCTCTGTGAGAAGATGGGCTAGGTGGGGGTGGGGGGGGGGGAACAATAGGGGTGCATTGGGGTTATGGAATAGGCTGATAAAAGGATAAAAGTCCAACATAGTTGGACTTTTCCAGTGTTGGAAACAAGTTTGCGAGGAAACCTGTTCACTCTCTCTCACTATATCACACATTATTCTCCAACTAATAGTCTAGATGAAAGACACATGTGGTGGATTGTTGTCACCTTACTTGGTTTTTTTTTGTCTTCCTATACACCTGACATCAGCATAAAGGGCCAGAACTGTATGTATAAGCACCATTAACTTGGGGTTACCCTGTATGTATAAGTACCATTAATTTCGGGTCACCCTGTGTGTATAAGTACCATTAATTTAGGGTCACCCTGTGTGTATAAGTACCATTAATTTGGGGTCACCCTGTGTGTATAAGTACCATTAACTTGGGGTCACCCTGTGTGTATAAGTACCATTAATTTGGGGTCACCCTGTGTGTATAAGTACCATTAACTTGGGGTCACCCTGTGTGTATAAGTACCATTAATTTGGGGTCACCCTGTGTGTATAAGCACCATTAACTTGAGTTATGCGAACATTCTGAACTAACTAGCCATTCCTTGCCTGTCTTCATGTCGGGAAGTCTGTTCATAAAAAAAAACACTTGCGAAATATCTCCATTCATTTTAATGGAGACAGAAGACTGGAAGGAAACATGATATTTCTCAATCACATTTAAAACAAAATTAGTTGAATCATTTTTATTCTTAATTGTTTCCATCATATTTTAAATTTAAGTTTAATTTAGAAATACAGCACAGTAACAGGCCGTTCCGAACCACAAGCTCTTGCTGTCCAAATACTCCAATTAACCTATGACCCCAGTATGTTTTGAAGGGTGGGAGGAGCCAGCGAACCTGGAGGAAATCCACATACAAACTCCTTAAAGACAGCAGCAGGTTCGAACGCTGGTCACTGGTGCTGTAATACCATCACGTTAACCATGACGCGAACTGGGCCACCCTTTATTATTTTTTTATAGTTTCAAACTTTATTACCACAGAGAAGGAGACCATTCAGCCCCACATGCCTGGCTTTCAGAGCAATCCCATCGCCCCACATGCCTTTCTCTCGTGCCCATTAATTCCTTTCAATTCTATCCCTAATTATACTCAGGGCAATTTACAGCTGCCAATTAAGGCACCCAAATATGTTTTTGGGATATGAGAGCATCCGGGGAAAAGTATGCAAACTCCATGCAAACAAGACCTGAGCTAAAGATCAAACCTAGTTCACTGAAGGTGTGTGAAAGCAGCTCTAATCATGGCCCTAAAACAGAATGCTGGAGAAACTCTGCATGTACTTTATTTAGCAAAGATAAAGATACGTAACCAGGCTTGAGCCCTTCATCAAGCTATAAAAAATGTTGGCTGAGCACATCATTGACAAGGATCTCCCGTGGCCAACCATTTCAATCCTGTGCCCCACTCCCATACTCACATGTCTGTTCATGGCCTCATGTACTGTCCCACCAAGACCACACATAAATTGGAGGAACAACACTTGATTTTCCTTCCAGGCCCTCTCCAACCGGACAGCATTAGCATCGATTTCTCCAGTTTCTGCTAGCCTCTGTTCTCCCTCCCTTCCTTTTTCCCTTTGTCCTCTCTCCCTTAGCCCTCCACCCCCTTTCCTCTCTATTCACAGAGCCATCCCTCCTCCCCCCGCTTGCTGCTGTGCCTTCCCTCCCTTATCATCTCCTACCTTTGGGTCTGTGCTCCTCACTCTATTCCCCCCACCACCATTTTGTTTGGGCGCCTGCCTACATTTTGCTCAAACCTTGATGAAGGGCTCAACCCTGAAACGTTAGTTATGCATCTGTGCTATAGAAAGGACACTGTTTAACCTGCTGAGCTTATCCAGCGCTGTGTTTTTACTTCAAACATGGTGTCTGCAGACTTTTGAGTTTTACTTCGAATTGCAGCACCATTGTTTTTCATAGGTTTAAACAGCTTTTATGAAGTTTAAGGCACATTTTTATTCTTAATTTGACTGTTGGAAAACAGAAGAAGCCAGCCTACACGAGCTATCAAGGCGCTGCGGCACTCAAAGCATCAACTCTGTTCCTTCATCCAGAGAAGATGTCTGACAAGCAGCGGTTTTTTTTGGGTCTATTTCCATGAATTTCACTTCACCAATAAGGCATTTCCTGGGTGTGGCTTTTATCCAAACCCTGCTTATTTTTTTACAATTAATTCTTCCATTCCGACTTCTTTTTGCTTGACTTGTACACGAATACATCTCAGGATATTTGTCATAATAACAATAGGTTTCTTGATCTTGTGCTTCAGTGACATTAAAGGGTATAATGTAGAATCAAAACACACTGCACTTAGATCAGATACATTATCTCTATTTTTTTTGTTTTTTTATACATCCTTGTAAATGCTAATCTGTTAATTTTTCAATTTGAGTACTTTATTAACCTTTGGATCCTCATCAGTCTGAATGTGAAGATAAGGTTTCTAAACTGCTCAATCAATGGAAATTTAAACTAGTAATTTTCCAGATGAATAAATTTATGCTGCTGGCATATTTAATGTTTGCTTCTTCAACGTTCATTCTCATTGCCGTAGAATTCAGCTTGGAGAAATCAGCCTGAAGGACTCCCATTTCAATAACACTAACTAGATAATTTTGCAAATCCGTATGATTTTATGAGCAAATACTGGATTCTCAGCAGGCCCTTCATTTTAGAAACTGCATTAAGGAAATGAAGAGAAGTTCAAAACAACGAAGGAACGCAGAAAGAAATAATTATTTTAAATTAAATTTGAATGTGGACAAGACAAAGGAGATGATCGTGGACTTCCGGAGGATGAAGGACCACTCCCCACTACATACCAGGAGAGAAAGTAGGAGCACAAAGTTCTTTGGCGTCCATTTAAAGGATGACCTATCCTGGGCCCGCAACACCTCCTCATTAGTCAGGAAGCTGAAGCACTGCCTACACTTCCTAAGGAGGTTGAGGAGAGCCACCATCCAAACATCATTCTAAAGGACCACAATAGTCAATTGTTTAAGAATACAGGGAAGGCCCTTTAAGACAGAGATGAGGAAGAATTTTATTTTTACCCAGAGAGTTGATGGTCTGTGGAATGCTTTGCTGTAGACGGTGGTAGAGGCGGGTTCTCTGGATAAGTTTGAGGGAGTTAGATAAGTTTCTTGCGAATAGGGAAAATAGTGGAATAGCTGATAGTGGAAAATCAACCATGATCTAAATGAATGGCGATGCTGGCTCAATGGGCCGAATAGCCGAGTCCAGCACTTTATTGTCTATTGCCCACAATAGAGAGTGTCCTGGCTCGCTGTATCATAGTGTGGTAGAGTATCTGCAAGGCATCAGATAGGAGGTCAGTACAGAGGGTGATTAAAACTGCTGAGCAGATCACTGGGTTCTCCCTTCCCTCTATCTACAAGGTACGGTGCTTAAAGGGACCTCAGAGAATGATTGAGGACCCTTACCGTCCAGCCCGCAGTATCTTTGAGACTCTACCTTCAAGGAAGAGGTACAGGGGCATAAAAACCAGGGCTGCCAAGCTGGAAAACATCTTCTTCCCACAGGTAGTGAGACTGGTGAATGATTCTAAAAACCCTTAAATTATTTTAGATGTTTTTCTTTTGTATCCCTATGTAGAAATGCCATTTGTGTGTAGGGTGTACTGTGTACTTGTTTGTGTGTGAACTATAGTCTGGAGATGCACTGTTTCATCAGGTTGTATATGTATATGGACAATCAGATGACAGTAAATTTGAACATGCACGATTGAATCCAAACATTGGCAAGCTTAATTTTCAAGTCCTCAGTGAGGTTCATTGTGTTATTCTGACCTAAAAGAGCATTAGCCTTGGCCACCCCGAATAAAATTCTGAAGAGGAAGGAATGCAGAAAAAAAATAGATTTGATGCATTAATGACTTTTGTCAGCAGGTGTTCTTATCCTTTTTTCTCAAGGATACAAAATATTTCATTCTGTATAGCTCCTACCAACTTTCACTTGACAAGGAAATATTCTTGAGTGCTTCATAAGCTGAATGTAAAGTTAAAATATTGATCAGGGTAAACCTATTGTGGTTAGTAACTTCAACACATAGTATATCATGTCAACCTGAGCCACACACATTTTAAAAAATCGACCTGCATTTCAGTGTTATGGTAAATTAATGAAGTTAACAGTATTGCAAAGGGAAAGATTTCATTTGCAGTGAGATTTTCCACACCAATAGTCTGAAAGAAAGGACAGTTCTTAGAGAGGTCTTCTTCTTTGGCTTGGCTTCGCGGACGAAGATTTATGGAGGGGGTAAAAAGTCCACATCAGCTGCAGGCTCGTTTGTGGCTGACAAGTCCGATGCGGGACAGGCAGACACGATTGCAGCGGTTGCAGGGGAAAATTGGTTGGTTGGGGTTGGGTGTTGGGTTTTTCCTCCTTTGCCTTTTGTCAGTGAGGTGGGCTCTGCGGTCTTCTTCAAAGGAGGCTGCTGCCCGCCAAACTGTGAGGCGCCAAGATGCACGGTTTGAGGCGTTATCAGCCCACTGGCGGTGGTCAATGTGGCAGGCACCAAGAGATTTCTTTAGGCAGTCCTTGTGGTGCACCTCTGTCACGGTGGCCAGTGGAGAGCTCGCCATATAACACGATCTTGGGAAGGCGATGGTCCTCCATTCTGGAGACGTGACCCATCCAGCGCAGCTGGATCTTCAGCAGCGTGGACGTCTTAGAGAGGTGCAATGTCACTAAACACAAGATTCATTTCTTGTCATTTAATAGTACAGGCATGTAATATTACATGAAATTGCCTTCTGCCTGCCGTCAGGCAAAGAGAAGTCTTTAGAGTTTCCCAGCGTCCCTTACAGTAAAGCCGCTTTCAGGTGGCCAGAATACCCCAACGTAAATCCACCTAAAATAGCCGAATGCGGCTGTTGGGAGGCCACGTGAAAGCGGAGAACCCTGACCTGACCAATAAGTGTGATCAATGTGATCTAGCGGGATCATCTGAAGATGATTATTGAGGCCCCTTGAACCCTCCTCGGGTTGGTGTATTCTCCGCTTCCGAGCGCACCCCCAGGCACCTGAAAGCGGGCAGGACTACACAGTCGACAGGAACCGGCGTTTGCTCCGCGGTGCCTCTCCCCACTGCGGACCTTTCAGGTGCCAGAACAGGACTGCCACCTGAGTGCCACCCATTACTGTAGCTCCATCAGTGCTGCCATTTCTTTCCGCCTAGAACAAGCAATTTAAAGGGCCAACACTTTCATTGACTGAGGTGACCCTCAAATAGAATCTAAGTTCATATTCCCTCAGCTCCCTAATCTCAGGATCATTCCAGCCTGCTGCCATTAGTCCTCCCACAAGGTGACCCACATTCCATACTCTGTTCCTTTTGCCTTCAGTCAATTAGAGGAGATAGGGCAATTTTCCGCCCCTGGAGGACATGCAAAAGACCCTTTGACCAAGTACGTGAATGTAACAAAAATAGGATATGGGTGAGAGGTAGGGAAACTAGATTATTGTTGAGTAAATTTGCATAAGTCGATATTACATCATGGCCTGAAGGGCCTGTACTGTGCTATAATGTTCTATAAGACCAAACAACATAAAGTTGAAGTTAAAGGTAGAAATTCACAGATAGAACAGAGTTAAGGCCATGGTTCACCTAATCGCAAAATGAAACCTGCATGTCATTAAATCAGGGTAGTTTCAATGAGTGTTTTAGCTTTCATTTAGTTTGAGAGAAGCAAACTAACTCATGTCTGAAAGTAAATAAATTTCTGGAGTGTGCTGTCTCAGACACAGCCACAAGTAATAAATTAGAAAGACTAATGGTTTAAAACAGTATTCAAGATTTACTTAAAAGGGAAAAACATTAAATAATTCATGAGACTCTAGATAATAGTAAGATTAACTTCTTTGTTAGTCTTACATAGTCTGGGTTAAACTGGGAAACGCTGCAACAATCCACCAATGGGAGTGTTCAAACACAAATTTACAAAGTCATCGAACCCGCTCACCTGCCTAATGAGCAAGAGCAACATAAAAGAACATATATGTGAATAAATGAATGTTTCAGTGACTAGAAAAGATAAAAAGAACATTCTTAAATGAAAAACTATTCAGTCAAAAGTCCAAGTCTACCCCAACAATGGTGCAACAATGGGACACTGGAGAAGGCACAACTTGCTTTGCATGGTTTGGTGATTTTTGAACAGGATATCCCAGTGGTGTCCATTTCCCCCTCCCTCAGAGCTCCAACAACCAGGACTCAATTCTGACTGCAGGTTCTGTGTGGAATATGGATCAGGAACTGACACAAGATTCTAAGAGATGAACTCCATGGACCAACTTGCCTCCTTCTATATCACAAGGGAAAATGAGAAATTTGAGGCAAAGTCTCCTGTGCCAATGTTCCCTGGCAATTTCCTATTTAAATACTAAACCGATCAGGATCCGCGCAGCTTCTGAGATCTGGCACTTCCAATCCAGGATTGTCAAAAGAGTAAGAAGGTGGTATTTAAAGACTCTTGATGACAGGACAAATCTGGGTGACAGGGGCCATTGGGAGATCCATCAGAAAGGAGCATGGAGATTGCCTGAAATGGGAAAATTCAATCTTTGTACCATTGGGTTGTAGATCACCCAGGGGGAACATAAAACACAAGAGGTGGTGTCTCAAGAAAGTAGCCTTCATCTCCAAGGACCCCCACAGCCCAAGCTAGGTCCTCTTCACACTACTACCATCAGGAAGGAGGTACAGGCCTGAAGACAAACACACAACACTGCAAAAAGAGCTTCTTCCTTCCTGCCGACAGATTTCTGAATGGACAATGAACCACAGACACTTGGCTCTTATTTAAACATAATTTGCCGCAATATTTTCACCTGTAATGCTGCCCAAAACAAAGAATTTTGTGACCAGTTCATGACAATAAATTCTGATTTTGATTCTGTTGTTTATAAATGTTGATTTTCTCAACAAGTATGTTTGTGTAGGAAGATATTCTTCAGGAATTTTGACATAAAAATTTTAAGATTTTTCGAGTTCTTTGGTAAAGCTTGTTTACTATATAATCACAATGCTTTCTTTTGTAATAAGCACTGCAGCTACACATCAAAACAATGTCTTCCAAATCCACAATTACTACCAGCTAGTCAAGAAGCTATTTGTCATCTGATTGCACAAGTACAACCCGACGAAGTAATGTTTTCCGGTCTCGCTGCAAAACATGCAGACACACAACCAGACATAGCACATATAGACAAACAATATACATGCAGGACAAGTGTTCATGTATACAAATAAATGAATAAATAGATTGTTTCATAAGTATGAGCTTCAGATGGTTAGTGCCTGTGGGAAGAAACGGTTCCTTGGCCTGGTGGTTCTGGCTCTGATACTCCGGTATCTCTTTCTTGATGGGAGTAGCTGAAAGATACTTTGTGTGGGGTGGAAAGGGGCCTCAATAATCATCTTCAGATGATCCCGCTAGATCACATTGATCACACTTATTGACCTGTGGATTGACCTCATATCCATATCTCTGAAGCAACTGTACTCACACTGTGATGCAGCCGGCCAGGATGCTCTCAATAGAGCTCCTGTAGAAGGTTAACATAATAGTGGCCGGTAGCCTTGCCCACTTCAGTCTTCTCAGGAAATGCAGTCACTGTTGCTCCTTCCTGACAAGTGAGGAGATGTGTAATTCTGACACATCCATTCTGAGATATAACCGACATCCCACCTTAAGCAATCCCCTACTAATCACAGAGCACCCATGGCATAGGGAATATTTAAGGTGGGTTATGAGTGAAAAGAAAAAGGTTGCAAACCACTGATCTAGAGCAACATATCTACATTCTTATACACATTTAGTGAAAGGAAGATAGTGTAGATGAAGGTTCATATAACAGCGATGTATTTACAGGTAGTCCCTGACTTGACCATAATGGGGACCAAAGGACCCGTCGTATCTCAGAATGGATGTAAGTCAGAATTACACGTGTGTGTGGAGTACCAAAGTCTTAAAGCAAACTTTTTAATAAAATCTTTTTTTCATCATACATCTGATGATAACAACTTAAAGCTTCTTGAATTTGTCGATCAACCTTGGCGAATCATTCCACATTCTGGTCCATGCTTACCTTGTTAGTCAGCTTTCTGGGGCTGGCCATAGCCATCTTGATTCTCATGCGCATGTGCGAGTCTTTGGTTGGCATGTGTATGAGCCTTTGGTGGGTCACGCATTGGAGTTTGGTTGGCGCCTGCGCGAGAGTTAAGCGCCCTGACGATATTGAAATCACATCCTTAACTCCCGTGCAGGCGCCAACCGAACTCCAATACAGGAACCCACTGCGCATGCACCTACTGATGACTAGTGCATTCACACAGGAATTAGTAGCCATGCTCAGCCTTGGATCCACTGACTCACAAGGTAAGATCGCACGTTTTGGCTCTTACATGCCCTGTATCCCTGTAACAGTTTGTGAAATACAACATAAACCAGGGGTGGCCAACCTTTTAATTTTTAATCTTTAATTTAGACATTCAGCACAGTAACAGGCCATTTCAGGCCATGTGTACATACCAGGAGTGTAGGTTAATTGGGTGCCACGGACACATAGGTCTAAATTAAAGATTAAAAATTAAAAGGTTGGCTACCACTGACATATACCATATAAATTTTATATATTTTTTTTACTATATATATATTTTTTAAAAATTCGGTCATATGTGCAGACGGTTGTAATTTGGGGACAACTTGTACTGTAACCTAGGCATTCTGGGGGGACGGTCTACCTGAAGGGACTTTGCTACCTTTATTAATTAGAACTCTCCTCTGACGTTGACCTCTCTGGCAATGACTTCTGCCTTGGGGATACGTTAGTGGTTGAATGTCAATTTTAATCAAGTTTGGGAGTAGAAGCCAGTTAATACAAACAAGAAGCAGTTCAGTCTAAGACCAGAATAACTGAATAAATAAACACTATTGTCTGCAGAGTGAGCTATCTCTAGATTTAGGTGCTTGAATATGTACAGATGTTCTTGCCTGTTGAGATGTGTTCCCATGTCATTGTGTGAAACCTGTATTTTACACCCAAAATATTGAAATGAACCACTTAATTGCAATGATTGAAATGGAATTTATTTACCAGATATTGTAATTAATGAGTCCAAAATGTCAATGAACTTTGAGTGTAGAGAGATTCTTCCAGAATGCACAGTATTGCACTGCCTAGACTTTTTTACATCTCTATCTCCGTGTTGCTCAATCATAGTCAGATCAGAATAATGACAGCAGGTTTTACAGTAAAGGGATAATCTGAACCAATAATCTTCTCGCTTTAAGATCCTGAAGATAATCTGACTTTTTTTTTAATGCAACATAAATTTACAAAATTTTCATTAAAAGCTATCTTATCTGGGATTTCAAATGATTTACACAAAATGTAGTTCACAGCACCAATCTTAAATGCAACATTATAACATGTAATTCTGCCTGAAAGAGGAAGGATGTAGGTCAGATTGAAAGCTAAAATATATTTTCTTTCCACATGTTCTCGGAACCTGTCTATAAATCACTGACAACTTTGCACTTGTAACTTTAAGTGGATGCTAGGAATTCATTGCATTAGAAAAGAATGATCAGTGGATTTCTTGCACTCCCTTCCATTGCAAAATATTTTGTTTTTAATCCACAAATGTAAAGATTATTTATTAAATAGTTGGACAACTTTAATTAACAGTTCAATTATTCATCTATTACTTGAATAGATAATGCCTCTTGATTGTGACTTATCCCTCCCTTAATGGTAATGCCGTTGGAGACTTTTAAAATTCCCTTGAAGCCTGTGTTTGGCTTGGTTGCATCAGCATTTGCAATTACATAGCCATATATTCAAAGGAGAACTTAAAATAGACCAAAGTAAGAAGAAGGAATGATTATAGAAATTGCAATATTATTCAGACAAATATATTTTCCTGGTACAAACCAGTACAAACATCAAGGCCTTTCACACTGGACAAGAGCAAGATTGAGAAAGTAATCCTCAGCATGCCTTTACATATCTGATAATAGGAACATAGGGAGTAGGAACAGGAGTAGGCCAAAAATGGCCCATCGAGCCTGCTCCGCCATTCAATACGATCATGGCTGATCTAATTTATGACCTAACTCCACCTACCTGCCTTCTCCCCATATCCCCTAATTCCTCTATCATGTAAAAATTTATCAAACTGAATTTTAAATACGTTTAATGAAGCAGCAGGAGCAAAATGCGGCAAACGTTCAGCAGACTTATTTCTGGGATGGCAAATGCCATCTTTGAGATGAGGTTTAACAAGATCTGTTTTCACTAGAGCAGTGGTTCTCAACCTTTCTCTTTCCACTCACATCCCACTTTAAGTAATCCCTATGTCATCATTGCTCTGTGATTAATAAGGGATTGCTTAAGGTGGGATGTGAGTGGGAAGGGAAGGTTGAGAAGCGCTGCTCTAGACCCAGTTGTTATTGAAATATTTTGTTTGAGAAAAATTGTCATCGGTCCATTTCCTTTGGAGTTATGAAACTGTGCACATAACGAGTCAATGAGGTACGATTAAAACAGTGGTTTTCAAACTTTTTCTTTCCACCCACATATCACCTTAAGCAATCCCTTACTAATCACAGAGCACCGATGGCATAGGGATTACTTAAAGTAGTATGTGAGCAGAAAGAAAAAAAGGTTAAGAACCACTGATCTAGAGTTTAGAAGAACGGTACCAAAGGCAGAAAAGCCCATTCCTACTTTTTTGCATTTTTATGTTTTGATACGCTAACTACACTTTGGTTTATTACATCTATCATGGAGGGATGAAATAAATGAATAAGAGAATAAAATATTTCATCAAAAAAGGCATTTTAGGGTTTTTTTGTTTACTGGCGCAGACGGAATGCAAAGGATAAAATGAGGACCAGAAAAAAGTTGTGGTACCCGTTGTTCCTGAGTGGAAACGAACGTCTGGAATCCTGGTGCCACTCCAAACCCCAGCTCATGTACAAATGGAGGCTCTGACTGAGTGTGGAGCTGTACTCTTATCCCAGCTTCAAACGTTGTATCTTCTGAAAGAGGGAGGAAACAAGGAGAACACTTAATTACAAAGGAACACAGCTTTGCAGTCGAGTTGGTGAACCAATTACAATTTCTGTATAAAAACTTTGCCCAAGTTAGATCAAAAAAGCTGCAGGACAAAGAGGCCAAAGTTAAATAAAATTTTTCTTGTCATAGCATCGAAGTATGCCCACTGCATCAATATATATGAATCCTGAATGACAATCAAGTAATCAGTCAGGAGAGGAGGCATGCAGTACAACCCACCATGCAACCCTGCAAGAAAGTTCAAAAGTCATGACTGAAGCAGTTCCAATAATTTCTATGCATAAGGTGTCAATAAATAAAGATCTGCACCATCATGGATATCATCTTCAGCTAATATATGTCCTCCACATTGCATCGAGGAACCAGCAATACAGTGAATGCTCTGGGTTTTAGAAATATTTCAGTCACAGTGTTGCAGCACTACTTGTCGGGAAAAGTTAAAACACTAACAATTCAAAGGACCACAAATTTTTTCAAAAGGTTTTCCTCCTGAAAAATAATTGGTGGTTATGATTGACAACTTCACGCTGAACACAAAGAGTGATTGCAACAATAGGCAATTGCAGCAGGTCCAGATCTTTGCTTAGGTACACGTTAATTCTGGCCATGACCAGCCGCTCAAAGCATTTCATCGCAGTAGAAGTTAGGGCTACTGGGCGATAATCGTTGAGGCAGCTCACACCGCTCTTCTTGGGTACCGGGATGATTGATGCCCTTTTGAAGTAGGTGGGAACCTCTGACTGCAGCAACGAGAGGATGAAAATGTCCCTGAATACTCCGGTTAGTTGGTTGACGTATATTTTCAGTAAAACCTGCCAGGTACGTCGTTAGGGCCTGACACCTTTTGAGGGTTCACCCTCTTGAATGATGCTCTAACGTCACCCTCAGAGACAGATATCACAGGGTCTTCAGCCTTTTTCAGGGATTCTAGTAGGCACTGTTTGGTTCTTCTTCTCAAAGTGAGCATAGAAGGTGTTCAGCTCATCAGGTAATGAAGCATCACAGCCAGCTATAGTGTTCACCCTCCCTTTGTAGTTTGCACTCCCTGCTATAGTTGGTGTGTATCTCTCTCTGTCTCTAGCTTCTCCAGAATTGTCCCTGAATCTATAAGATCCCCACTCATTATTCTAAATTCCAGTGAGTACAGTCCCAGACAACTCAATTTCTCAGGATAGTGTCTTATGTGCAACGATTATAGCAGTAAAATTTTCTCCATCCTAAGATGATTGCAGTGTTCAATTGCCTTCACAGTTCCTCTGGAAAAGAGTCAGAATTGTAAAATTATACAGCACCCCAACACTAAAAAGCCTTCTTGAAAGCTCTCATAAGGCATAAACTAAACCTGAATAATGTCCGATGTATTCCTACACATAGTAATAGAGGGATAATATCTGTGCTTGTCTTTAAAAAATCACAAATAAATAAGTGGAAACAATGAGAATGACAAGAGAAAGTCTAACCACCCACTCTTGAAATTCAGGATTATTACCATTATGGACTAAACGAATGAAGACACCTTTGACCAGCTACTTAATCTGCTACCTGAAACCATTCCAGAGATTGTCTGTCCTTTGAGGAGTTTCCAGAAATATCTGCATGTAATTCAGTTTTCCAGCATTAAGAGTATTTTATTTTTGCTGTACCTACATTGATTACTGGAGTAGGACTGGAGCCAGTAACTTCTTCTCATTCCCCAAAGGTTTTCTATCACCATCAAGGTATGGGTGGGGAGTGTAATGGAATACTCTCCACTGACCTGATCAAAGGAGCTCTAATAACGTTTTAGAAATTACACCTTCTGGGACAAAGCAGCATGCCAGACCAGCGTCCCAACAGCCATCTTGATCATTCATCCCCTCCATTCTTTTCACACTTTGGCTGAGGCTGTCTCGAGCTACAGTAAACACTACAGCATTGCATCATGTTGTCTCTGACAATCTATCCTCATTTTATTTCTGGTACTCTTGAGGCCAAGGGGAGCAGGAGCAGGGGAAGACATTCAAGTGCAGGCTTTAAGGGTTAGAGACCTGAAATCTTGATGCATGGACTTATATACCACAGAAGCAGAGAATATAAATCCATGCACTTCACCATAAAATATACGCGTGGATTCATATTTTACACAGTGAAACATGAAAGTCTGCAGAATCTATGGTAAAAACACACAGAAATGCTGGAAGAACTCAGCCAGTCTTGCAGTGTCCATAGTAGATAAAGATATATCTCCTATGTATGCATTTACCGTAATGCATTTACCGATATATGCACACATAAATAAAACACAAAAGTCTGCAAACACCGTGACTGAAGTAAAAACACAATTCTGGGGAAACTCAAACTTCACATACACATATATTAAACATATGTATGTAGATATACATATTCACACACACACACAAACTTGAATGTGCATAAAATATGCAAATCACATTTGCAATTAATGTGTAAAATACTTCTCTGTTATTTATCTTTGAGTATTTGCCATTCATATAAAGTGATATAATTTGTAACTGATGAATGAAATTAAAACGCAATGCTGGAGCAACTCAGCAGGTCAAACAACTAATTGCATAGAGCAAAGATAAAGATATATGACCAACGTTGCGGGGCTGAACCCTTCATCAATGTAGGAAGGTATCAAACTGATGAATAAAACCTTGCTGAATATCCTCCAAATCACAAATGTCTTTTCAGAGATCCTGGAGGTTCATGCCATTGCGTCTAATAGTGAACAGGAATCAGATAATGTTTATAACAATTGCACTTGAGCTGATACTCTGAGAAAGCCTCTGAGGGATCATCAATATTGTCAAAGCCATCCACTGCTAAATGACATGCACTATGTCTGCTTTCATACAGAGATGTTCATTGCACTGACATTGTGAAAAGCTCCTCAAGTTGTGGTCCGTAATAATACTCTTGGAATCAATGGCTCCAATTCCAATTATAGGGGTGACTTAGCAGCAGGCAGAACAACTGAAAGTCAGCTGTACACAAAGCAACGATATAACTTGTGAATCATAATAATTTGTTCAGATACAGTGGAAACTTGGGAGCATGAACACTGCAAACTGTAAGAGCCGCATCACACACGAGTGGTGAGCATTCTCAGTGCAACCGTGAATTCATACACGACAAGCAGCCTGACCAATACTGACGTAAGTAAAAGTTTGTGCTAAAAACTAACAAGCTTCTCTGAGTGTTTATTAAGACCTCCGATGGTACAACCGAGGACATAACACCCTGCCTGCTCTTCACCAATGTTTCAAGGTTCATGAAATGATGTGCAAAAAGAAGACTGGAGTTCATGTGAAGTTGGACAAAATGCTGTTCATCAGAGATAAGAGCGCAATTGCCTCCATTTGTGATGGTATCACAGCATTTGAACAGAAGGCGTCTCTGCCGTTCATCACCCCAACACTAAAAAGCCTTCTTGAAAGCTCTCATAAGGCATCAGTGCAGCACCATGTTCCAAGCGGATCCCTGACGGACTCTTTTTGATCCTGAAGTCCCTTGCAAATCATAATGCTGAGAAATCTCTGCTAAGGTTCGTAATTGAGCTCTGGGTCCTCAACTTGGTAGACAGGAACTTGCATGCACATTTTCAACAGGAAACGGATGCATTTGGATTCATCATCCTCTTTTCTTATTTGGTGTTTCAAGTTCAAGAGGCTCTTGTTTTTATTTTCTATTCCAACAATCGTTGTTTTTTTAAACTATTTGTTTTTCAGTTCAGTCGTTCAGTTAAAAATAATTACCAATGGCATCAAGTCAATAGACATGGAATAGTTATCATATTTTAATAGTTATAATGTAGTTATTATTATTTGAACAACCCAACCACGTCCTCAACGGTGGAAAAGACAGACAAAGTTACTCCGAACTCAAGGCTATGAAGGCAGGCAAAGGCTCCAGCAAATGCACCAGTTCCAATCGTCGTGGTTTCCCTGCCATTGGGAACTAGTTGGTTGATTTGTGAAGTATCGTGCGCTTCTTGGAGGGCAACATCAAGTGCACATTAAACAATTACACACACAGGCGTCTTCGCTCGATGGATCAACGGAACAAAGACCATCATCCTCTACCTGGAGGGATTGACACCACGATGATTATTATTTGATGATAGCCATATCAATGGTTATCAAGCTATGACTCAATTGCATATAAATATAAATAAACAAAATTGCTTTAGGGTGGTAAGACAACAAAATATTAAACAGGGCAGCATGGTTGATTGGTGCAAAGCCTTTACAGCGCCAGCGATCGGGACTGAAGTTAAAATCTGGTGCTGTCTATAAGGAGTTGGTATGTTCTCTCTGTGGCTGCATGAGTTCTGGGAGGGGGGGGTCTGATTTCCTCCCACAGTTCAAAACTTAGCAGGGGTGTAGGTTAATTGGGCGGCACGAACTTGGGTGCCGAAATTGCCGGTCACTGTGCTGTATGTCCAAAGTTTAACCTCAAAACTGTACCCAGACCTGTTGAATTCTTCCAATTCTGGATTTAATTGGGATAAACAAAAGGTAGATAGCTCATTTAAATATTTTACTCAGCTCACTTGCCTTCGATTTTCTTCCATTTTAGATTTTTACATTGGGCAGTTGGGAGGACCAAGGTGAGGGGTGTCAGCAGCTGATGGTTGGATGCAGTTGGTATCTGCCTTTGGAGCAGAACCAGTGGACTAGACCTCAAAAAAAGCCCATCAGTAAATCACTCTAGTGATTGTCCAACATCACTCAATTGAAGAGGAGATCCATGTACCTCTGCCACTCCAAACCATTTTTTTTTTGTTGCTAATTAGACATCCAAAATCTTTCTCCTTCCCTTGGTGATGATTTTAATTGTGGTCTTAAACCCACTTTCCAATAACCCTTGGTCTTTCCAATCTCCCCACCTGGTATTTCTTTATTCACCCCATTGCATCCTCTCAGTTCCCTGCCTGTAGTCTGGTGCCATCGATTATAATCTCTCTCTATGCCTTCTTCCAGCCACATGAATAAATAAAAGGAACTAAAGCTCCATCTGTGAGATGCCAAAAAAAAGAGACCCATTAACTCTCACGTTAAGAGGGAGTAAACATTTCTGTGGGGTTTTGGTGCCGATTGGTACCATTGCGAACAATGCGAGTGAAATGTGTGCACAAATGCTATTTTTCCAACATCAAACTTTCCAAGATTCTGTCAATAGCAATGTCATAATCAAAATTCTTCATCAGTGAAAGTTCACTCACTTTGGACTGAGAAACAGCAGAAATTGATCAATCACAGATCACTGCCTAAGCCCCAGAAACAAGGACCAGACTAAAGTTGCAGTCACAGCCAGACTCCGCACACTTACTGCCCCCCTCACTGGCAAATTTCAACAGAGGTGTGGTGGTAAATGTGCTGAACGGCTGCATCAAAGTCTGGTATGGAAATACCAATACCTCAAGCGTAAAACCCTCTAAAAGGTAGTGGACACAGCCCAAGACATCACAGGCAAAACCCTCCCCACTATAGGGATGTAGAGCTCTTGAAAGAACCAAAGGCTTTTATTAGCAAAAGACAAGAGCTCTTCACAGGTGGCCGACCAGTACGGAATGATCCGACCTGGCTAGGGACACAACCCTTTAAGGCCCAGACAATAGGCGTGGCTTAGCTCTCAGCCAATCGCTGTAAGCACAGTCTAGATACAGTAACTATATACACTATGTACATTGGTGATAGATCTGTACTATCACAAGGGAGCACTGCCATCGGAGAGCAGCAGCAATCATCAAGGATCCACACCACCCAGCACATGTTCTGTCCTCACTGCTGCCATCAGGAAAGAGATATAGATGCCACAAGACTCGCACCACCAGGTTCAGGAACAGATGCTACCCTTCCATCGTCACTCTCCTCAATAATAAACTCAATTAGAGACTCCTTTAAGGGCACTTACATGTGCATTTTATTGCTTTTCTTTTTGTTCTCTTTGTATTGCACAGTCAGTTTATTTACATTTGTTATCTGTTTCCAGTTCTTTTATTTGTTTGCAAGATTACACTGTGTTCAGTTTATTTTTTGCACTCCCAATTAGTGGTATTTCTGCCAGGCCTGCAGGAAAAAAAAGGAATCTCAAGGTTGTATGTGATGTCATGTATGGACTCTTGACAATAAATCTGAAATATGAAAGCTTATCCATCCAGGCCTCACTGGGAGCTATTCATTGAAGTAGCTCTCTAGAGGAGCAGTGCACTGCAAGGTAAGAATGTGTGTAAACTTGACTGATGTCGATGAAAGGTTCCTGTAGATGCTGTGTGACTTGGTGAGTTTCTCCACCATTCCCATAGGGAAAGAAGTACAGGAGGATCAGAACCAGCACCACCAGGCTGAGGAACAGCTTCTTCCCACAGGCCGTGAGAACGACCAAAGGAACTGCTCGCACTAACCCTATGAGACCCTCATATTTATTTATTTGTACATATGAATACATATCCTGCATGTATGTGTTAAGTTAGATTTTGTTGTGTGATTGCGTGTTTTGCACTGAGGACCAGAGAATACTGTTTTGGAAGATGTACTTGTGCAATCAGATGATAATAAACTTGACTTTTGTGTATTGCACACGTGTTATATATCATTATTTGCGGATCACTATAAGATTGCGGAGGTCAGCCACTTCTCCATCAGCCCACATCAGCATGCCAAAGTATCATGGCCGTTCATAGACTTCACATATTCTTACAGAGACCTTCACGGCAAATTTTCGCTGGGAGTAAAGTAGTAAGAACATGAAAGTCTGCAGACACCATGTTTGAAGTAAACATAATGCTGGAGAAACTCAGCAGGTCAAACAGTGTCCTTTAGAAAGCAAAGATAAAAATGCATAACCAACGTTTCAGGCCTGCTGGATGTGGTGCTAGAGGCCTGCTTGAGGAAACCTTCCTTCTGGGCTCCTCTTTACAGAACCAAGGAACATGCTTTGTGTCCACAGGAATCAGTGCGGCTTCTAGGGTGAAGTAAACAGCACTCCCCTGCAGCCAGAAGGTATTTTTACAGAACTTGCACTTTGAAGGTCTGGCTGATCTGTTCCAAATGGCAGTAATGAAAAAGTAGATAAGAGTTTTTCAGTTGTTTTTTTCCTGAACTAGCATGGTGTTACGTAAAGGAGAAAACATTTTTAAAACCATCTCTGGTGATCTTCATTGATGCTTTATCAGCCAGGAAATGGAGTCATTATTGAATTTCGAGGCGGTAACCTGTTACTCAACTCTTCCACAACTGAGTGAAATAGCTTCCTTTTAATTTCTGGATTGTTATTTAATGTTGGTTAGAGGACAGAATTTTACTTTTAGAATCATTCATTTTCACAAATATCCGGCATTTTTATTGCTGCTCTGCTTAGCATTGAAGTCCTTTTAATCTGCAAGTCACTGGTTGAGATCTGAAGAGATCTGTGCACAGTATGTTACGTCCACCATAATGAGAGCCTGCAGTGAAGCCCTCGAAGATTATATATCATGGACAGGAGATATATTTTTGTCACCTTTGTACATGGGGATGCAATGCAACAAATAATAATTTCCAATTTAGAGAGGCACCCTTGAGTAAAATATATGCTGAATGCTTTCTGTTAATTAGATGTACTGAATTGCAGAGCTTCCATTGATGGATACAAAATGATTCTCTGCAGCTTTTAATTAGCTGGTCTAAATATTTAATTTGGTACTTTGTATTCTCACCACAGGGCAAGCTGGTAACAAGGCTTGAGCAGAGCTGAGCTCTGTTTATTTAAAGTATACTTACATGATTTTCACTGCACAGCAGCCCACAATCAACTCGAGGCTCTATGCACGTCTTGAATTCATTTTTCCCCATCTGTTCCTTCAACTTGGTATCCTCTGCTGGAGAAGATGAGATGCCAGGCTCCATTGCTTATGTTTGTACAAATGGGAATCATTTTAAAGATCAGTGGGCCAGAACTCTTTTGTGCACAAGGTGGAGGAATTCAATAAAAAAACCTGGTCACAACTCACCGCACAGTTCTTGCAGAAAGATTAGCTTGCATGGGGTACTCTGTGTGTATGATGCACTTGTCCATGTGGCTGTTCATCTGTGAGATCTTTTTTTTAACTTTATTTAGTATTTTTTTCAATAAAAATAAACAGACTTTTACAGAATAAGTAGACTAATAATAAAACAATAAAACAAACCCATCATCTCCCCCCTCCCACAACAGATCCCTAAAGGGAAGCATTAAAAATAAACAAAAACATTCAGTAATTTACAATATTACTAAATTCATATTCCTCATATATGGTGTCCACATCTTAACAAACAAAATCATAATTATTATGTAAATTATATGTTATTCTCTCCATATAGATACACGACTTCAACTCATTATGCCATCGAACTACATTAAACTCCGCTTCATCTTTCCAAGACATAGCAATACATTTACAAGCAACTGTCAATGTTAGACGAATAAACGCTGTCTGAAAAGGATGAACTTTATCACAAATCATCTGTTAGATCTTGATGAAGATAAACTGCCTGGTACATTTATGTACATTATAAATGTGGCTGTATTAAAAAAAAACATGTCTTTGACACTCTAACAGCTCTGACATTTTTGAGGTTTGGTCTAGCACAATATACAGGCCATGGAAAACAAGGAAGTTCAGTACTGGGTCTGGGACTAGCATCATGGGAAGGGGGCGAAAATGGCCAGTGATTAGAACAGAGGTCAGGTCAGGGGCATTTGGCAGCATTCCGTCATTGTGATTGGCAAGTGGGAGACTAGATGGGGTGGGGGGGTCAATGTATTGGGCTGACCACTGGACAGGGCCAGAGACCTGAGAAAGTGAGTTTTAAAGTGGTGGCAGGGGTGGAGTTTCCCAGAGCAGTTCCAGCTGCGTGGGGGATTATGGGTAACGAAGACCGCCTTTGCTCACTATGTATTTATGTTGACAACTTGATGGGCGGTGCCATGACAACAGTCACCCCGCCTATAGTGGCTCCAGAGGACGCACCAAGGTGCCACTCCATATAAAAGCGATACTGGAGCAGCTTTTTATGGCTGCTCTATAAAAAATAAGTTCAGATCTTTTCTCCACGGATGGAGCTGGCCTCAAAGCAGAGGCCCTGCATAAAAAAAAGTGGTAATTCTGCCTCGCCCACAGGAAAAGAATCACAGGTTGATATGTGGTGTCACGTACGTACACTGACAATAATCTCAGATCCACTTAAACACTTTATGATGAATCGTGTACCATCTGGAGGCTTCCAACAAAGAGGATGAATCCCAATGAGTTGGACTGCATGAGGATTGTCATCCATAATCTGTAATGGGTTGGAGCCTTGTGGGGGGGGTGGGGAGATCAATAGTTGGGGAATGGGGTTGGGGTAAATACCATTGTTGAAGAAAGGTTGGGAGTTCAAAAGACAGTGGATAAGTAAATAAATTAAAGAATACCCATCTGGCTACGCAATGATGTTTGTTGGTAGATCATCTTTAGTTTGACTAATTTTTATATCATCCAGGACTGGCATTAGACATAAAAATGTCAGAAGCTTCAGATGCAGTGAAGAAATCATGAGATTGGTCATGAGGCAAAACTGACTTTTATTGAAGTATTAGGCATTTGGAAATTTAACAAGGAATTGACCAGGCAGATGCTTGCAGCTTCTCTAAATGGAGAGCCTAGAACTGGGTGGCCCAGTGGTAGAACAAATAAATTCGGCTATTTAGGTGAAATCTCGTTATGTGGAGGATTGTAAATCTTTGTAATTCTCCATTTTAGAGGAACTTGCCTCGCCTGCAGGAAAAAGAATCTCAGGGTTTTTTTTTTCCAATTTAGACATTCAGCACGGTAACGGGCTATTTTGGCCCATGAGTCCGTGCCGCCCAATTTACACCAAATTAACCTACACCCCTAGGACATTTCGAACGGTGGGAGGAAACCAGAGACCCCGAACAAAACCCACACCGACATGGGGAAAACATGCAGAAAGCACAGGATTCAAAGCCCGGTCCCAATCACTGGTGCTGTAAAGGCATTACACTAAGCACTAAGCCAACCATGCCGCCCTGTGTTGTGATGTCATATAACCATATAACTATTTACAGAGCGGAAACAGGCCATACTCTGACAATAAATCTGTAATCTGATATATGTTTGAATATTATCGGAAATGGAAAATACAGCTGAACTTGAGACAATGGATCTCTTCGAAGGTGGGACCGACTCAAACATGGTCATAGTTCTGACATTCTCAGCGGACAGTGCCTTAACTTATGTGACTTATGAACTGAAGCTGGTGACCTAGTGCACTCTAGGGCAGATCTGGGCAAAGTTCGTTTACCTTTCTGAAAATAACCCACATCAGGGATATTCTTCCTGATTGTTTAAAAAAAACAAAACCCTTTTTTGAATCACAAAATATTTTCCAATATCTTACATACAGATGCTGATACATGATAGCAGGAAAGGTGGTTAATGAAAGAGAGAAAATTCATCTCTGATCAAATATCTGAAAAGCAAATGCCAGGGAGGTACTCTCCCAGCTGAAAGATAACTTACTGATAGGCAAATAAATGATGCATTTTGAAACAAATAAAGCCACTCAAAATTGCTAATTTCCATGCAAGAAAATTGCTGAAAGAAGCGAGCTGTTTAATGGACTCAATGTACCATAAAACTGCTTGGTGATTGTTGAATCTAATTTTCTTTTTAAATGTGGGCATACAGCACAGTAAACAGGCCCAT
Source organism: Narcine bancroftii (assembly GCF_036971445.1). NCBI lineage: Eukaryota > Metazoa > Chordata > Chondrichthyes > Torpediniformes > Narcinidae > Narcine > Narcine bancroftii. The sequence goes on from NC_091480.1 coordinate 90,646,648, forward strand.
TTGGCCCCACGAGCCTGTTCTGCTCAAATACTCCAATTGGCCTACAACCCCCATACATTTTGAAGGGTGGGAGGAAACCAGAATACCCGCAGGAAACCCATACAGGTGCTAGAAGAAAATACAAACTCTTCAACACCGGATTCGAACCCGGGTCACTGGCGCTGTAACAGTGCTGCGCTAATCGCTATGCTAACTGTGACACCCAAATCATGCACGTTATATGTACAGCCCATGAAACCCCAGGCAACTCTGGTCAAAGCGCCAGAACAATCCATAATTACCAATCAGCTGTCTGAAGGGCTGATGGAGAATGCAGGGTCCACCTATGTGTAAATTAATGATCATTAGTCCAACAACTATTCAGTGCTGTACGATTAAGGTTAGTGCCTATACCAGTAGTTCTCAACCTTTTCCTTCCACTCACTTAAGTTAATTCCTATCCCATTGATGCTCCGTGATTAGTAAGGGATTGCTTAAGGTGGGATGTGAGTGGGAAGGGAAGGTTGAGAATCACTGCTCTAGACCCAATTGTTACTGAAATATTTTGCTTGAGAAAGATTGTCATTGGTCCATTTCCTTTGGAGATATGAAACCATGCATGTAACAAGTCAATTAGGCACGATTAAAATAGTGGTTTTCAAATTTTTTTGTTCTACCCACATACCACTTGAATCAATCCCTTACTAATCACAGAGCACCTATGGCATAGGGAATATTTAAAGTAGTATGTGAGTGGAAAGAAAAAGATTGAGAACCACTGGCCTATACTGAGAACATTGAAAATAACATTTAATCAATCCATAATGGAGCTGTATTAGGCCATTTGGCCCATCAAGACTGTTATTTGAATCGTAGCTGAACTATTTTCCTTTCAACCCCATTTTCTTGCCCTCTTCCCGGAATTTCCCAGAACTTCCTTACTAGTCAAGAAGCTATCAACCTCCATGGTGCACCATCAATAATTCACAAAAGGCCGAGTAGTGAAACAATCAGGCTTTTAAGAGCTAAAGACCAGACCACTACAGGTGGCATGCAAGGGGCTATGGGTAGGATCAGTTTCGGGAGGCATGTCCAGTTGGTAGCAGCCAATCACAGTATAACAGTGGTTTACCAGACTCTACTTTAAATATACCCAATGACATCTACTCCATAGCTGCCAGCGCCATCAAATTCAACAGATTTACCACCTTCTGGCTCAACAAAATCCATTTATTCAAGCATACAACAAATTGTTAACATTTCCACAAGCCATGCAAAAAATGGTCCAACACTTCTTAACTGAGCTGGCTGTTATTATATAAAGATTGCCTTGTGATATATTGATGTTCTGTCAGCTGTATACTTGGTAAATAAAAATCACATCATATATAGACGGTTCAAGGTAGCAGTTTTCAAAGGAAATGAACTGCTGTTACTGCAATGAGTTGCCTTCTGTATTTGGAGTGTTTGTGTTGAATAATTGATACAGGAGATAGAATGGATTCCCATTTCCATAACATTCTCATAATTAACTTTAGAATTGTGCAAGATGTACAAAGTACATGACAGCAAATATTGAAAAACAATATGAGACGGGCTTGCTAACCATCTATATCGTAATCCCATATGACTAAGAACGGTCTGCTGGCAATGTGTGAACTTCAAAACAAAGGAACAGTCTGATCATTATAATTAGAAGAGAAGTATGGTGTTGCTGGATGATAGCAGTCTCTCCTCAGTGTCAATTCTGTCAAAACATTCAGTTCTGATCGTTCATGACAAATATTCGAAGACTTTCAGCATAAAATTTCGTGAATTATGCCTTGTAAATGCTAGCGAAATTCAGGCAATAATCTGTTGTCTATGTGATGTAACATGTTGCATTCCAAGCAGTTGTTGCTGGAAATGATAGATTTAATAATTTATTAGCTTTCAGAAGCACCAGAATGATATTAAATAAGACTTATACAACAGTAAGCTTAGAATAAATCTCCCATTGCGAAATATTCTTTAAGTGAACTATTAAAATGTTATAGATGTTTACAAGTTGTATAATCCAACGAAGTACTCGAGGTACTCGAGATGGCAGAGGTCGACAGCATCGAGTCCACGCTGCTGAAGATCCAGCTGCGCTGGATGGGTCACGTCTCCAGAATGGAGGACCATCGCCTTCCCAAGATCGTATTATATGGCGAGCTCTCCACTGGCCACCGTGACAGAGGTGCACCAAAGAAAAGGTACAAGGACTGCCTAAAGAAATCTCTTGGTGCCTGCCACATTGACCACCGCCAGTGGGCTGATAACGCCTCAAACCGTGCATCTTGGCGCCTCACAGTTTGGCGGGCAGCAGCCTCCTTTGAAGAAGACCGCAGAGCCCACCTCACTGACAAAAGGCAAAGGAGGAAAAACCCAACACCCAACCCCAACCAACCAATTTTCCCTTGCAACCGCTGCAATCGTGTCTGCCTGTCCCGCATCGGACTGGTCAGCCACAAACGAGCCTGCAGCTGACGTGGACTTTTTACCCCCTCCATAAATCTTCGTCCGCGAAGCCAAGCCAAAGAATCCAACGAAGGTGGATTTGAAACAAGTTGGCACCTGAATGTACTGAGATATTTGATTAGAAATACAATATATGAGCATTTGATTAATACATTTTAATCAAAATCCCACTAACACTGTTTGGATTTCAATTTACAAACCTATTTTTAATAAACAGTTAAAAACCCTTTGATGCACCACTGATAAAGCACTGACTGAAGCTGTGAAACTGATCGGCTTTTATTAACGATAGACTGGAACAGCCATCATCCTCATTGACTGATCAAGGCAGAGGGGAATGGGAAGCACGCAAAGGGCTATGGGTAGGATCAGTCTCGGGAGGCGTGTCCAGCGGGCAGCAGCCAATCATAGCATAACCACACCCTGGTTATCCAGAATTCAATCAGCCAGCAGTCTCAAGCAACTGGCAAAAAGGTTGCAGAAAATATATAAGTAAACAATATGGCATCGCAAGCTCACTGTTAGTTCGCCAATCCACGCAACATGCAATTGAAGCAACTGGAAAATTCACTTATCCAGCATCTATCAATCCCCATGGGCACCGGATACCAGGGTTTTTTTTTTACTGTATATCGAATACTGAACAGATCTCATTGCCGAGCCATATGCAGCCTGTTTGAGCAATGAAATTTCACTTAGAAAAGAAAAAGTGTATATCATGGCTATTGTGATTTATGGTGTGAAAAATAAAAAATTTAATAAAAAAAAAAAAAGAGATTTCACTTAGTAAAATCCTTCCCTAGAATGCATTACTTCTGTAAATCAAGGAACTCTTGTACTATGTAATCAATCTTCACATAAAATTCTCCAAAACTTTAACACAAGGATGATCAAAATTCATTCCTGCTGGGTAACATTAAATCAAAGATTCAGCATGTTGTAATCTGCCCTCTGAAATTCACTGTTAATATTTCTTGAGGCATCACAATTTCTCAAGGCAGGCTGAATGAGCCCGATGATTCACTTTCTCTCTGTCATTCCCCATATGTCTGTGAACTTTTTCAATTTTTAAAATTTTCAACAACCTCTCCTAATCCAACACGATGACAGTCGGTCTGAGAAAGTACATCAACAGCTCTACTTCCTGAACAGCCTAAGGGAACTCAGCACGTCCCCAATGTATCTTGCCAATTGTGATAGATGCACTATCGAAAGTATCGCAGGAACCGCTCTGCCCAAGACAGCAAGAGTTGCGAATGAAGCGTGCGCCATCACGCAAACCAACCTCCCCTCCACCAATTCCAACTACACCTGCTGTTTTCTCTGGAAAGCTGTCGTTATTCTAAACTCTGGTTGCACATTCTTCTCCCTTTTGTTGGGCAGAAGATGCATGAGCTTGAAGAGGTGATCTCCCAGGATTCTTCCTTTCCTGCCATTTTATGACCTTGCATGCACTTCTCATTGATAAAGGTTGATGCATTTGTGCTGTTTAACTCTACTGGAGATGACATCACAAACCCTGGAAAATTTCTACAGATGTGTGGTGGAAAATGTGCTGACCGGCTGCATCATGACCTGGTAAGGGGGCACCAATTCCCCTGAGTGGAATGCCCTGCAAAAGATAACAGATGCAACCAAGGACATCACAGGCTAAACCCTGCCACCATTGAGAACATCTATTGGGAATGTAGATTGAAGCAGCAATTATTAAGGATCCACACCACCCAGAACATGCTCTGTTCTCATTGCCACCATCAGTAAAGAGCTATATGTGCCACAAGACTCGCACCACCAGGTTCAGGAATGCATGCTGTCCTTCCACTATCAGACTCCTCAACGACAAACTCAATCAGGGACCCTTACTTTTGCACTTTATTGATTTTTTTTCCCTCTGTATTGTACCGTCAGGTTGGTTACATTTATTTATTTGTTTACATGTAAACATATTTTCTTGAGTACAAATTTTTGCACTACCGATAAGTGGAAATTCTGCTGTGCCTGCAGGAAAAAAAGTATCTCAGATTTGTACATGATTCATGTATGTATTCTGACAATAAATCTAAACATTGAACTTTGTACTTTTTTCTCCAATATTTGTCTTTTACATTTCAGGCCAATGCTCTTTTCAAGTGAGTCTTGATAGGGCCGGCATGGCTAGTGCAATGCTGTCACAAGGCCAGTGACCTGGCTATACCCTGCTCTCCTGCTTTATCATTGCACTATCTGCTGTACTTAAATATGGTTGATTTGTTCGGACAGCAAACAAAACCATTGGACAGTTAATTAACTCACTGGAGGGGGAAGTTCCTGAAATTATCCTCAATCATGGGGGAGCCCAGAATCTCAGTGTAAAAGAGAAAGCAGAAGCATTCACAAGGATGCTCAGCCATAAGTGCCAAGTGGATGGCCCACCTGATATGGTTCTCAGAATGATAGGGATTAGTCTGCAGCCAAACACAATCCACTGGAGGAACTCAACAGGTCTAACAGCATCAATGAGAGGAAAAGAAAAGTTGCCATTTTGAGCTTAAACTCTTTAGGTTAATTTTATTTTACCATTACAGCACCATGGAAGCTCATTCCAGGCAGTGAAACCCATACTGCACAATTACACCCAATTAACCCCTCAATCCTGTATGCTTTGGGAGGAAACTAGAGAAAACCCACACAGGTTGCAGTGAATGTAAATACTCCTGACAGAGAGAGTGCCAGATTTGAAGCCAGGTCACAGTGACAGTGTTGCACTAACCATGCCGGCCCTATCAAGACTCACTTGAAAAGAGCTTTGGCCTAAAACGTAAATTATTGTTTCTCTCTCACCTGATTGTGTTGACGCTGCTTAGTTCATCCAACGGATTGTTTTTGGCTTCAGATCCCAGAATCCTGCGTCCTTCTGCGCACTTTCATATTTCAGCCAATTTGATTCACTCCACATGATATCAAGAAATAGCTGAAGGAGATCGGTTACGGGCCATAACCAGCAGTAGTACTGCAGAGCGTGCATGCCTTCATCCAAGCTGCTCTATTGCAGCTAAAGCACGTGTAATAGTTTAATCACATAATGATGTCGACACATTGCGTTAGTTAAACTGACCTAAAAGGGTTTTACTGCTGAATTCTCATTTCTACTCAGCATCTGATGCCTCTCGTGTCAGTGTCTGACAAGAGCCGGCCAGAAGAGATGGATTTCAGTTGCCCCGATAGCATTTTTCAGTAGTTGTACCGTTCTGGTTCGTCACTGGCTGCACCAAGATCAGCAGGGAAGGAGTCCAAGTATGAATGCAGAAAATGAATGTGGCATTTCATGGCTTTGTATGCTTGAAGCATGTTAAAAAAAATGACAGGAAATCACGGTAAGAACCACCAACTCTACCTCACTATCTCCTATTGCACTATTTATTGATCTTTGAAATGTATTTCATAGCACGATTTGCTCTGTAATATTGTAATTCGTCGCAAAGCAACGAATTTCGTGACATGTTCGTGACGATAAATTCTGATAACTACCACTTGCTCAGCTGCTCATGGAATCTCAGTTTAGATTCCACCAAAGTCACTAAATTCAAAGACAGCAGCATGATCACAATTACAATGGAAATGAAATGTCCCAGACTTTTTAACAGTTGTGGATACCGCTCAGTAATGGGGGAAGACAGCCAAAGGCATAAAATTGGATAAGCCTAATGAAAATGCAAAGAAAAAGTGCCAGGGGGAATGAGATAAACTGTAGCCCAGGGAAGTTGTACTGCCAATAATTGTGATAAAGTATATCCCGACGGTTCGGGTGCAAGATTCAACGTTCCTTTATTGTTAGCTATGCAAAATTTGTTTCCTTTTGCTTGGCCTGTAAAGGCACACAGAGGCCCTACTTGTCAAGAAGAGAAAGAGAAGCAAAAGAGAGCCCCTTCTGAGTCATCGAGTGTGCAGATTCGATCACCAGTGTGTATATGTACATATACATATGTACATATGTACAGATGGTAGTGTAGGATGTAGGATGAAGAGCCAGCTTTTCAGCGCTTGATGTCCTGTTTTGCGGAAACTGCCAAAATGTTTGGCCTGTAAGTCAGCCTGAAGAAAACGGAGGTCCTCCATCAGCCAGCTCCCCACCATGACTACCAGCCCCCCCCACATCTCCATCGGGCAAACAAAACTCAAAACGGTCAACCAGTTTACCTATCTCGGCTGCACCATTTCATCGGATGCAAGGATCGACAACGAGATAGACAACAGACTCGCCAAGGCAAATAGCGCCTTTGGAAGACTACACAAAAGAGAAAAACAACCAACTGAAAAACCTCACAAAGATTAGCGTATACAGAGCCGTTGTCATACCCACACTCCTGTTCGGCTCCGAATCATGGGTCCTCTACCGGCATCACCTACAGCTCCTAGAACGCTTCCACCAGCGTTGTCTCTGCTCCATCCTCAACATTCATTGGAGCGACTTCATCTCCAACATCGAAGTACTCGAGATGGCAGAGGCCGACAGCATCGAATCCACGCTGCTGAAGATCCAAATGCGCTGGGTAGGTCACGTCTCCAGAATGGAGGACCATCGCCTTCCCAAGATCGTGTTATATGGCGAGCTTTCCACTGGCCACCGTGTTAAACTGACCTAAAAGAAGAGGTACAAGGACTGCCTAAAGAAAGCTCTTGGTGCCTGCCACATTGACCATCGCCAGTGGGCTGATATCGCCTCAAACCGTGCCTCTTGGCGCCTCACAGTTCGGCGGGCAGCAACCTCCTTGGAAGAAGACCACAGAGCCCACCTCACTGACAAAAGACAAAGGAGGAAAAACCCAACACCCAACCACAACCAACCAATTTTCCATTGCAACCACTGCAACCGTGTCTGCCTGTCCCGCATCGGACTTGTCAGCCACAAACGAGCCTGCAGCTGACGTGGACGTTACCCCTCCAAAGATCTTCGTTCGCGAAGCCAAGCCAAAATGTAGGATGACTGTGATTGGCTGAGAGTGTAGCCACACCTACTGGCAGGTCTTAAAGGATTACTCCTAGCGAGACCAAGTCATTCTGGACTGGTCGACCTACTTGTAATATGCTCCAGTCTTGGTTTGGATGAACAAGCCTTTGGTTCTTTCGACGCGCACTACAGAGTGTCTGCAGATCCCCTCACATCCTCTGATGCCCCTGTCACCTGCACTCCGGTAATTTCTGTAACCACAGAGCCTGGATCAAAGCACATTCCGCTTCAGTTTGCTGCTTGGTGGACCAGTTTCAGCCAAGCAGGTCATTTCCATTTGCACCAGTTGCTTTGTCTTTGACATACACTCAACTCTCACACAAGTGAGCCAGGTTTACACATAAGTTGTCTTGGCTCATTGTGAAGAACATCTCTACGTTGTTCTTTTCTTTCTTTTTAAACAAAGGAGGGGAGTATTGTGGTGTATATCTGCCAACTGCTTGAGGAAATGTTACCTTAAGTTTAGCAACCACATTATGAAACTGGTTCACATGGTTATTCCTACAACATTGTTTAACCGAACACTGACCTCTCCAATAAAAAAGTTGCATTCATTTGATCTTCTCAGTGAGTATGGAATGACAATTTCAGGTAAACTCACAATAAATTGAGTGCATCTGCAGGTTTTTAAATGCCAACCTGTTAACATCACGATGGAGCTTGTTGTACAATAGCATTAGATTTTATATAATTTTACAGAGGTTAATCTCTGCAGTCATGTCGCAGAAAGAATGGTGAACTGTGTGGACATAAATTTGTTCTCTTTCTTTCCTTCCTTATATATTCGCATTACTATTTTTAATAATTGATTTTTATGTTTTTGCTTGGGTTGAATGGGAAGGAGGGAGAACGATGGGGAAGGGGTAGGGAAAGATGGGGGAAGGAAAAAGGGAGGACTCGGCAAACAAAGAACTTTAAAAGGGGAGGATTAACACTTGGTTAATACGTTAATTCAAAAAAAAAGACTGGTGACCTGTACAGATATAAATTGAGCCAAACAGCTGTAAACTAATGGCAGATGTGGACCAGGTATGGAGAAACTGACCAAAATTTTAACATTCCAACATGCCTTGAGCAAACAAAGAACTCAATAAATGTATGTGCTCCAAGAAGAGGTAAGTGAGAGTCAGTTCATTAAATAAATGAAAAAGAAGAAAGACAATATCATTTAAATTCCCTGCCACATTCCCATGCCGACAAGTCTGTCCGAGGTCTCACGCACTGCAAAGCTGAGATCACCCACATACCTCATACTCCGCCTGGGCATCCTCCAACCAGATGGCCTTAACGTCGACCTCCGCTTACCATTAGCCCCCACTCCCTATCTCTCTCTTTCCCTCTCTTTATGTCCCCTTTCCTCCAGCCCTGCATTCACTAAGCTACCTGTTTGTCAATGTAGTAAGAAATGACATAACTTGAAACGAGAGTGTAGCGCATTGAATAACTCAAAGACTTGTTGACTCAAACCAAGGCTTTTATTAGCAAAAGACTGGAGCCTAGTACATTGAGGTCGACCAGTCCAGATTGACCTGGGTCTGGTGAGGAGCAGCCCGTTATGACCTGCCAGTGGGCGTGGCAATCACTATGGCTATATGTAAATATATACAAATAGATACATTGGTGATAGTATCCTGTACTATAACAGAGAGATAAAAACAATAACTATTTACAGGTAAGTGGGAGTTCTGTACATGGTGGCCGTACCGTGTCTGGGCTACATTGAACTCTAGCCTGCCAATCCAGAGCTCGTGTATGCGCAGACCGCTTCCGCGAGTACGGTGGCTTCAACCGAGCAACTGGTCTACACTACCCCATTCCCCAGTCAATTCTCAGCTTTTCTCTGCTGCCTTCTTATCCATGCCCACCTGTGGCTTCTTGGCTGTTGGCCTGTTCTCCTCTCCCTGCCCCTATTTCCCTTCTCCCCCAGCCTTATTTATTCAGCCACCTGCCTGCTTTTTGCTTATATCTTGGTGAAGGGCTCAGGCCCAAAAAATTTGGTTGTCTGACTTTGCCTCCCTATGAACACTGTGGGGCCCACTGAGTTTTTCCAGCACTTTTGTATATATACTAGGAAATCAAAATCATCTTTAATTGAGGTTAAAAGGATATAGATTAGTGTATTCTCCTTGCTTCCATTTAATATATTTTAGCGCAGAATAAGGAATGCTGGACTCTTGTTATTTATTAAATCCCTTGTCAGTATTTCAACATAACTAATGATAATTCAATTACCATCCCACTGTGAGCCAAACCTACATTTATTGTAATTATAGAATTGCATAGCTACTAATTATAATTGATGAGTTCAGAATTGCTAATAAAACTTAGGATGCGGATTGGTTATTCAAGTAATCAAGACAGTGGACTAAACTCAGTTTAAAACCACCACATCCCACTGTTTTCGCACGGTCAAAACCGCTCTACAGTATTTTATGGAATTAATTATTGATTGGTATGGGTATGAAAATGTACGATGTTTTGCATATCTGGCATATAATGAAATGAAGTTCAAGTGAGTTGCCCTATTTCTCTTTGAAAACACAAGAAACTACCTACTCTTTGACTGAAGGAAGAGTTGCAACATATGCATTTCCTGTTCGTCTAGTAATTGCCTGGCCCGTGAATGGTGAGAAAATTAAAAAATCATAAATTTTCACTCTGATCCCAAATGATTGTTGGATCAATTTCTAAACTTAGGAACTTTACGTAATAGAATATTCAGAACCGAATTAAGAAAATTAAGTTTAGCTGAAGAATTTCTGTTGAAATGTTGCATCTTATTCGGAAGTGTTTTCTAATAAATAATTAATGAGAACAATTGGTGATATTTGTGCTGTTCTAACTGCATGACAGAATTATAATCATAATTTTAAAGAAGTTGTCAAATAACTCCAAAACAACCTGAACAATTTGTCGTGTATGGCAATGGTCAGCATTTGCTAAGATACAATATTTATTTTTGGTTCCAGGCAAATAAGTTTGCAAAATTTACTCTTTCCTAAAATGTCTCAGAGAAAAATAGCATCAAATCTGAATTGTTTGTCTTTGCTGTTGTTGTTTGAGGGGGAGGTTGGGGGTGGGGGGTGAAACACAGAAGTCAGGAGATGCTGTGACTGTAGTAAAACACACACAAAAATGCTGGAGGATCTCAGCTGGTCCATAGGAGGTAAAGACATATTACCGACGTTACTGGCCTGAGCCTTTCCTCAAAGTATAAGTGAAAATCAGGCAGATGCTTTAATAAAGACTGCGGGGGGGGGGGGGGGGTGGGAAGGGGGACCAACAAACAAAAGGTGTTAATTGGATATGATAAAAGGAAAGGTGAGAATTGATTTTGGCTCTGAGAAAGGAGACAGAGAGAAAAAGGAAGGGAGAGAAAGAAAGAGACAAACAGAAAGAGAGGAAGAGATAGGGAGGACGATATGGGAGGGTGTGGGGGGTGGGGTGGGGGAAGGATTGTTAACAGAAACTGGAGAAGTTGATGTTAATGCCATCTGGTGGAGGGTGACCAGATTGTTCATCCAATTGTGGAGGTCTCAGATTGGCAGTGCTTGAGACCAAGGACAGACATGTCAGCAAGGGAATTGAAATCTTGTGTTTAAATTAGCATCATAAATATTCTATTGAAGATTCTGCAGCATTTTTCATCTTGACTGCTTCCATTAAACATTATATTTCCATTCATAAAGAGGCTGATAGAAGGTTCAATTCTACTCAGTACCTGTTTCAAAAGGGAAGACTTGCTTTGGCTGAAGATTATACCACTGACCACCTAAATACTTTTTTCTGACAATGCTTCATAAAAGCTGCAGATGCTTAAATCTTGAACAAATACTGGGCTACTGGAAGAACTCAGTGGGTAAGGCAGAACTCAAAGGTAGAAATGGTTTGGGTCAGGACCCTTTATTGTTTCCTGATAATTTGATTACCAACTTTCTCCTTGTAACCCAGACTAACCTATTGGTTGATCTTGCCAACAAGTGGTTATGCTGGATTTAATAGCGACCAATAATGTTTCTTGAGATTACAATATATTAGAACGATCCATCATCAAATTCTATATATTAACCGACATTATTTGATCAACTACACATGGCTTTCAGTGTACCAATGTCATAGATATTGTCCAAAGCAGAGATGAGAGGTCCTTCTTTCCAAGAAAAGATCTAAGAAAATTGGAGAGAAGTTACAATTTAGGGGGACATCTTTTGCCTTCACACCTGCCCCTGAATCATATAGCACATCTGACCCATTAATAAACAATAAAACAACAAGGGGTGTGTGTGTGTGTGTGTGTGTGTGTGTGTGTGTGTGTGTGTGTGTGTGTGTGTGTGTGTGTGTGTGTGTGTGTGTGTGTGTGTGTTCTGAGTTTTAATTTATTTCATTATAGTCCAATAATTGCAATTCAAAAATTACTTATTCTTTCAACAGCAATTTGAAATTTGTCACTCTGTACAGAGTCTTGATACGGTTGACAGTATACCATCACATATCTCCCAACTGGATCTGTTATTACATTTTGTATTTTAAGTGGAAGAGGCCACTCCTTTTGCCTTAGAATTAAACGAATAAGCAGTTACATACCTTTAACTCAAATGTTCTCTTTGAATTAAATGGGTTTCTTGCAAAAAAGCTAAATCTACTATTTGTTAATTCACGTTTCCTCTTCACCAGACCATTTAACCCATTAACATTAAAATTTACAAATTTCACAATATTACTCATCTTAATAAACCACAACTTTCTCTGCCTCTGCCTGCGAACCCTCCCCCCTCAATTCTATTGTTTCTCAATATCCAATGTGTTTGTGTGCATTTCCTCTGGCAATCCAGATAGAAAAAAAGAAAAGTTATTTACAATTAAAGCATACATGTTCCCACACTTATAGCTATATATAAATGAAATAACCCCCCCCCCCCCCCCACTACCTCTCTCTATTTTATGGGCTGCGTAAAATACCCACTTGATCCAGTACGAGTCAGAAACTTATTCTCCCCCATCAACCCCACTGGTACATTAACCTTTAATCCTTTAATTGATCCATAAAAAATTTTTTCAAAAACCAACAAGAAAAATAAGTAGGCAGTATTCTAAATTATTTGGTCCTGCAGGAGCTGCCAAATAAGCTTAATCCATCTAGGACATAATAACAACAACTGATCTTCTAATTCTTCATTCCACCAGGGCTCTTAGAAAATTTTGCACCAACTCTTCTGCTTGTACGAAGCTCAAGAAGAACTTATTTTCACCTCCAAGCAAGAAAATCTTCAAAGTTACAGGATAGCACAAATCAATATCCTTCTTCCCCAAAGAATCTTCTTAACTGGATTAAATTCTCTTCTTTTTTTTAATAGATCTGCACTTAGATCAGGGTAAAATAAAACTTTCATACTCAAGCAGGCCTTTTCTTGCTCTTGCCCTTTCTGCCACCAGAGTCAAAATCTTTTCTCTATCTTGGTGTCGAAGAAACTTAATTAGCACAGAGCATGGGTTCTGATTTTGAAGTGGTTTTGCTCTAAGGGCTCTGTGTGCTTTTTCAATCTCAATAGGGTGATCAAAATGCTCATCTCCCAGTACTTCAGGAATCCATTTCGTAAAAAAAGCCAATTGGATATCTTGTTCCTCCACTCCTTCTTTAAGACCTACTATTTTAATATTATTTTTTCTATTAAAGTTTTCGAATATCACTTTCTGCTGAAGCTTATGATTTTCCATAGTTGAAACAGTGGTGGTGTCTTCCACTCTAGTTTGTCTGACCTCCACATACTGCATTTCTTCCTGCATTTTCTTCATCTTCCCATCTAATTTATCACATATTCTCTGCATTTTATTAACGGCATCCAAAACTTTATTTATTTCTCCTTTCATTTCCCTTTCCATTCCATTAAATTAATAAATCAATATTGGTTTTGTCTTCTACTTTGTGTTTACTTTTTACTTTTGAAAGTCTTAACTTCTTTCAGTACCTTTTCTTCTAGTTGCTGGTCGTTTTCTTCTCCTTCCTCTTCAGGGATGGACAGTTTTTTTTAAACATTTCAATTGCTTCAGCTTGAGATGCTGCAACATGACAACTGAGAGAAATCAAGACGTAACCTTTTTGTTTGTTGTTAATGTTCAAAGGTTTGGACATTAACAAGATTTTTCATACAATTTTAATGATTTGGCATACAGAGAATTTCCAATTCTTGGGCCATATTTGATTCCATGTCCAGGCCTGACAATTCCAACAAGCGTTTCAGACTTTCTTCCTTCAGAAAAACTAAGGTAATTGAGTAATCATCTGGACAAGTCCTGGCACCCATCCAACCACCTTTATTTGACTGCCCACAGATGTAAAATTTCTCAAACTGACCCAAGGTCTTTCCCCACCAGACTGTCACCACTCCCAGTGCAATAACTTTCTCAGATCCCCATCCTCCTCAAATTGGGCATCCCCTACATCAACTGATTTGTCTTTGGTGGTGTTAGCCATAAGAGCCCCAAGCTATGGAATTACCTCCCCAAATATCAGCCAATCTCACCCAATTTAAGACTCTTCTGAGATCCAACAGCTTTTTTTAACATCTGCCCTAACATTTAATATGCATTGCATTATGGATATTTGTTTGATAAGGGGGATGGCAGTGTCAGTGATAAGCAGCAAAAACAAAAATTCTCAAGGAACTCCACGGGTCTCGCAGCATCCATGAAAGATAAAAATTATATAACCAATGTCTTCTTGAAGAAGGGCTCAGGCCCAAAGCATCAGTCATATATCTTTACCTCCGATAGTCGGTGAGACCTGCTGAGCTCCTTCAGCACTTCTGTGTGTTTACTACAATCAGAGCATCTACATAGATTCGTGTTTTACTCCTCTCAGTAATTAGTAGATCAGGGCTTGGATCAGTGGATTGGAATATGGGCAGTTGTATATTGGGGAGTTGGTGATATGAGCCATTGTGACCTTTGGGGAATCACAGATTGTGGTTGGGATGATCGAACCTTCAGGAACAAAGCACTTGAGGCATTACGGTGAAGCAAACATAATCAAAGAGTATAGTGCATTTGCCATTGATGCAAACAAATACTAGCCTTTTGACAGATTTCAAAATGTAACATATGTAAATTGGTTTTCAATTTACAATGCCAGATGTATGAATTACAGAATATTAAAGAGCAAGCTAAATGAAGTATTTGCCAAACAATCCAACACTTGGCTTTCGATGATTTAACTGCATCAAAATCCCCAGATTAAGATCAAGAAAGGTTCCAGACTGTACATTTTGCCACTTAACACACAATGATGGCTATACTTATCTATGTATTTATCTATCTATTTATGTGCCTATTTATGTTTATCCATCTATTCATTGATATATATTTTTTCTTTATTTATCTGCCCATTTGTGTCCATTTATCCATCTGTTTATTTACCTATAGATTCTAATTATTTATTATGTATTGAACATTTATTATCTAACTTATTTTGTATTTATAGTTTCCTTTTAGTCATTTAAAATACTAAAATGTTTTTCTTTTACAAACTACCTGCTCAACTGCAGCAAGAATTTGTGTATCTGTACATTGCAGAATGCACGTAATATCGCCTTTGTTTTGTCAATCAGTACTTGGGTATTAACGTAGTAAAACACGAACATGTGTAGACACAGCGATTGAAGTAAAAACACAATGCTGGAGAAACTCAGCAGGTCAAACTGTGTCCTTTATATAGCAAATATAAACCAGCATTTCAAGCTTGCACCCTCCATCAAGATATGAGCAAAATTTAGGCAGTTGTTTTAATATATTATTGTTAATAATTACCTAAAATAATTAAAAACAGGACATTAATGTATCTGGTATATCCTCATAATCTTTAGATTTAGACAATCAATGTGACCTACCTTCTCCCAACAAAGAATATTCAGAGTTGATCTTGTCAGTTGACATGTGCACCCAATGTGCAATTTTATGGAATCATTAGGCCCACATCCAAAATATTGAAGTGAACTATGCAATTGTGACTAATCGAATTGGGTTTAATCGTCTGCTATTTAAAGGGTACGCAAGCTCCATATACTTTGAGGTCACAGTTATTCTTCCATCAACTCTCTGCACCTCTGCTGTTCTGTAACATACAGCTCATTCAAGGTCAGAGATAGACAAGTTCTGTTCAAGTTCATTATTACCACACAATTATAAAGTACAACTGGACAAACAGCATTCAGTGTAAAAACAAGCAAACACATATATAGACAAAGACACATATTTACAAGCAATTCATATGCAGTACATATATAAAAATAAATAAATATAGTTACATAAATAGTAGAGTCTCGAGGGATTATATGAGCAGTTCATCAGTCATTCAGCATTCTCACTGCCCGTGGGAAGCAGCTGTTTCTCAGCAAGCTCTGATTCTTCTGTATCTCTTTCCTGTTAGGTGTAGCGGTGTGTGGGGTGGTAGGGGACCTTAACGATTTTGTGAGCCCTCTTCAGACAATGATCCCTGAAGATCTCATCAATAGGATTCACTCTCGAATTCTCAAGATAAAAACCAAGTAACCCACGTTTCTCTCTGCCTGGCAAACATGTTTCACTCCATCCAAAGTGCATTTTCACAGAAGTAAACAGTGTGCGTGCATTCAATCCTAACCCAAGTTAACATTCCTTGGTTATATGAAGCAGAATGTCCTTTCCATTCTTTGGACATGGTTTCCTGTGAAGCCACGCATGAAACAAGCTTATCAGAAGTTGGCAGTGTTTTTATTTTAGGATGAATTGCCATTGTGATTGCTGGAAATATGATCAACATTTTTATTCAGGCAACAAAAAGGAATAACATAATTTGTTTGAGGGATGTTGTGCATTAATTGGCTGCCATATTTCCTGCTTCAAGACTGTGACAACATGATTTCACCATAATGAAATACGTCCATAATACACATCTTCATGTCTCCACCTATCTTTGGTATCACCTTTTGCACAAGAAATACCTAATGTGGAGATTTTGTTATCCTCATTCCCCACTATCCATGAAGTATATTCACTTCTTGCAGATAATGAAAGGTCAGATAAGATTCTTTCCTACATATCCATATCCATACAAAACAAATACAGAGAGACGCCTGCTTAAGATGGTCTGGCATACGATTTTTCGAAGTTTGGATGGTTCCATAGCGACACTGTTCTCTTGTTTTTTTGCCCTGTTCTCATGCTTTTTATACACGATATTTTCGACTTACAATGGGAGTCCTGGATCGGAACTTCATCATAAGTCACCGTCTACTTCTATAAGTATGCCCAAAAACAGGGGTTGGCAAAGTGGTCTATATTGGCCCCTGGGGGTCAATGGGACTATCTAAGGGGTTGATAAATGTCCAGGTAATATATAAATTTATTAATGATAATATTTCTTTCTTTCTTTTACATGTTTGGGGTTCAATGAGAAATCAAGGATTCTATGAAGAAGTCGATGGTTTAAAAAGTTTGCCGGCCCCGCCCTAAAAGGTTCTAAAAGTATTTACATGCCTTAACCATTTAAATTGCAAAAAAAAAATTATATAGCTAATGAAACAATAAAAAAAAACCATACACCAAATAATTAACAACATAGCATGAGTGAAGATATCTATCACTTTTTGGATGGTGGTGTTTCCTTCAATGGGTTTGTTCATATCTTGGTTGTCAGAATGAGCACATACATGAAATCATTTTTGTGCATGCATCCTTAGTCTTTCCAAATCATTATAGCTTTGAAGCTTCTGAAAAAAATTCAGAAGGGGTCTGAGCTCAACCTCTCAAAGATGCATCACTGAGGCTGTGTTTTCTAAAACTCATTAACACACTGAAGATTAGATTATGGATTTGTTGGCAAGAATGAGGCTAGCAAGTCTGAAGTGTTCATCATGTGGAAAATGGAGAACTTGGTGAATGTGTGATTTAATAGTTAAAATCAAGGCATTGTGATAGGTTGGGAGGGAAGAAAAGGAGAGTGCTTTATTGTAAAAGCTTTAATATTCTCAGTGGCACTCTGAAACAACGTAATACCCCTGAATAAAGCACAAAAGTCTGCAAACACCATGATAGATTACAGATGGCGAGCAGTGAGAGAGAATCCCACAGAACTCCCTTTGGAGAACAAAGGAGAACTTGTTCTGGGTCGCCATCCCTTGAAGAGATTTTGCAGAGTTTTGCAGTAGACACAAAAGTCTGCAGGCACCGAGTTTCTCCAGTGCTGTGTTTTGCTTGGTACCCCTGATAAGATTTCCACTGGAGAAATTAAATGAATACGCCATTCTAACTGAGGGGGCAGATAAGGGAATGGTGGGAATGCCTTCAGACAGATAAAGTAGCTGAATCAATTAAGTTGGTGCATCAGATTTTACTCATCCGTCAAACAAACAGAAATGAATGTCCAACAATTTTCTGCTTATTATTAATATGTTTCAGTTGCATAAAAGTTCCACTCAACCTCATTTCAGGGTGAATATGTATTAAATGTAGTGCTTCTTCCAAATGATTTATCTTGTTCAGTGGTAACCAATTACAGGTCCTGGGAATTGTGGCATCCAAAATATCTTAGCTGTTTAACACTCAAACTTCCTTGTTGATCTTCTGTCATGAAATGCATTTAGTCCATTCTGTATATTAAAAACAAAGTTGCCTGGAGTGTTTCTTGGAAGATTGACAGATCTTTGTTGTGCATGAAGTAAATGGGTGCCAATGAGGTTTCCTTTCAGCAGTACTTAGCAATAAAGAGATGAGAAGAAGTTTCAAACAATGACAATACGTTCAGGAAAAAGGAAAGACCATGTTGGAGGGTCTCATTGATCTCTCCACTTGCTCACATCAATAACTCTGATTTATTTGCTCTGATTTATATGATCATCACAGAAGTTGATCCACGTAATATTGCAGATGTTTATTCTTGTTTGTTTGTGATGTTTTCTTACAACAAGCAACCCCTACTTTAACGGGGTGGTGGCAATACTCACTAAAGCGCTCACACCCCTAACGTCGAGGTACTCGAGATGGCAGAGGTCGACAGCATCGAGTCCACGCTGCTGAAGATCCAGCTGCGCTGGATGGGTCACGTCTCCAGAATGGAGGACCATCGCCTTCCCAAGATCGTATTATATGGCGAGCTCTCCACTGGCCACCGTGACAGAGGTGCACCAAAGAAAAGGTACAAGGACTGCCTAAAGAAATCTCTTGGTGCCTGCCACATTGACCACCGCCAGTGGGCTGATAACGCCTCAAACCGTGCATCTTGGCGCCTCACAGTTTGGCGGGCAGCAGCCTCCTTTGAAGAAGACCGCAGAGCCCACCTCACTGACAAAAGGCAAAGGAGGAAAAACCCAACACCCAACCCCAACCAACCAATTTTCCCTTGCAACCGCTGCAATCGTGTCTGCCTGTCCCGCATCGGACTGGTCAGCCACAAACGAGCCTGCAGCTGACGTGGACTTTTTTACCCCCTCCATAAATCTTCGTCCGCGAAGCCAAGCCAAAGAAAAGAAGAAAAATCCATGTTGTGAATTCAAAATAGTGAAGATGTGTCAAGTGTGCATGTATCAAGAAAGGTAAGGTGGAAAAAATAATTTTGTTTATTTATTTACTTGAATTTCACACAGATTTTCCATGAGAGTAAAATTTATTCTGTATCTAATGTTTGTGGGGTATTGATTTGTGAATTCTGTCAGGGTGAATTTCCTGTTACTTGAATGGCTGGGTCAACTGGATGTGAAATTGATATTGTATGGATCCCTGAATGCCTCAACATCACTTTCCTTCCCTAAGTACCCGCCTTATATTGAGACGAATGATGTAATTTATAAACAAGGAAAGCAAATCAAAATTGATTTAAGATTAAATTTTACTTGATTGTGAACTACTCTCTTGATCGTCCTAATAAGACTGATTCAATCAATAGTGGAATAAATAATTCTTATCTAAAACATCTTCTGAACCAAGAGGGAAGCCATTTCACCCTTTGTGTCTCTTCTACCTCTCAGAGTATTTTTATCATTCCCATCCTGAAGCTATTGTTCTGACAAGGTGCAGCAAGAGGTACATTCTTTTCTTAATTAATTTTTTTCTTTTTCTAATTAAAAAACAAATGAGAAGGTACACCCCAAATAGCAGGATCGGCAGCAGATTCCCACTGTGTGATTTGGTGCCAACAGTAGAACAATCTGTGACATTGAACTGATTGCCCTTCACTGACACACTCACCCAGGCAGGAGTGTGAATGATTGGGGAATTTCCACTTCTACACTATTGTTATCCTATCCCAAGTCTTTCTCTCCCCAAAATAAACTCATTGTTTCCTGAATCTCCTTGTACTTTAATTTCAGTGGTTTTTCCTCATCTCTTGGTGCCTACAAATATTTTGAGCAGAGTGACTCATTTTGTTGGGCATAGTGTCCATCAAGAAATTACATGCATAATTGTCCTTGGCTTGCCTATTGTTTGACCGTACGGTTTGTAATGTCATCTCGTGCAAAGTCACCATTTCCATGATACGTTACTACATCAACTGTTTAAATGACCTTTGATCTGATTCCAGATGGAATTCAACTGAGAAACGGTGGAAGCTGTCTTTAGAATATAATTTCCACATTTCTTTATGACACAAAAGGAGGTCATTGTGGCCCATTGAGCAGCTCAGAGAACAATCCCCTCATTAAAGGATTAAAAAAACCTGGAATCTTGGGCAAACAATGATGGAACTCAGCAGGGCAGGCAGCATCCATCAGTGCTTTTTCCATGCCAACTAACCTTCCTCCATTTCCAAGATCTCCTTAGAGATTCTACCACTTCCCGGCACCCCAGGGGTAACTACAGAGGCTAACTAACTAACCCACCAATTGGCACATCTTGGGGATGTGGGAGGAAACCGGAACACCATTACTAGGGAGAATGTGCAAACTTCACACAGACCACATTTATGAACTTGGGTCACTGGAGCTCCACTAAACACAGAGCGCCAAGACGTTAATCTTGTTATTAATTCTCAGAGCTCAATAAACAAAAGTTTCCATCAGCTTTGGCACAGACAAAGAGCAGTTGTTTCAAAGTTGTTGATGACAATAATGTCATAAAATCTTGCTTGATGGATGCAGCAATGAGTGTAACAGTTCACCCAAAATCATGGACTGGTTGCTGAGCAGAGAGGTAAGTTATTAGACTAGGATTCAAAGATACGGATCATTGATCTCCAGGCCGAGGTTAAATCTCCCAATTGCCACTCAGGAATTTGAATTTGTTTCATTCCTTATTATATCTCACGTTTCCTTGAAAGAGGTCATTTGACCCATCAAGACTAAACTGGTTCTAAAATCAATCCCACTCCCTTCTTATTTTTCTGTGATCAGTCATCTCTTACATTTCAACATTTCTACGTTGATTCTCTTCCCATTCATCTATATTCGAAACAACTAATTAACCTGTCAACCTGCATGTTTTTGTGATGTGGGAAGAAACCAGAGCACATAGGGTCATGGGGAAATGTGCAAACTCTACAAAGAGGGCACTGGCTGTACCACTGTGCTACTCAATTACAAATAACAGAATAAATCTGGCATGAAAAAACTGGCATCCAGTTTTTTGATGACAGCAAACCTGTTAGATTATTGTAAAAACCCACTTTGTTCACTATTATCCTTCAAGGAAGGACATGTGGGAGAGCAGCTTACAAACTATTCTTTCCAAGAATATGTGGACCATTCCATTTGTGCATATTATTCAATTCAAATTCAATTTATCTTATTCAATTCAAAATAGTACATAGAGCACCTTTATCCACAGATAAATTAGCTAAGTTTTTTTCAACTATCAACCCTTTACATGGCAGATGTCCTAATGGGTTTGCTTCCTTATTTTCTTATGTTTTGATCCCATTCAGCCTTAGATTACTTTTGGAAGGAACTTTTTAATGTATTTTCCCATATTCAACCTCATCCCATTACAGCTTTATTTGGTTTGGTGATAGAGAACAGTCGACTCTCGGTGTCGGAGTTGCCATGTTATAGCTTTTGCTACTTCTAAAGGCTAGAAGATCTATTTTGCTAAGATGGAAGGAACCTATTCCTCCCAGTTAAGCACAATGGATGATCCAAATCTTATCATGCTTGAACCTCGAGAAGATTAGGTGTAATGTTTTGAAAACTGAAGTTAAGTTTGATAAAATGTGGCACACTTATATGGAACATTTTAATGTTTAATGAATAATACAGTGATTTACTATTTCATATACAACATACACAACTTTTATAATCTGAATTTACTTATTTACATCTAAGGCAATTCACCAATGTGGCGTTACTGTTACCGTTTTGGTGGTTTAAGGCATCTCAGCGGCTTTTATCTTTTTAGTTTCGGGGCTATAGATTTTAGGATGAATTAGTTGCAGTTTTATTTCTTTTCTCAGGAACAAGAGATATAATATCTGTTTATCATTAGTTGCGATGTTCATTTTTAATTCTAGGATACACTGTCATTAGTTGTACCTGTAGAGTATATTTTACTTGTTCTTACACTTTTTGTTGTGTGTGTATGTGTGGATCTGTGTATGTGTGTGTGTATGTGTGTGTGTGTGTGGGGGTGTGTGTGGGTGTGGGTGTGTGTGGGTGTGGGTGTGTGTGGGTGTGTCTGTAATATATCTATCTATATATAGATAGATATATATGTAAAATTTGATGAAATAAATAAAGAAAGGAAATGTGCTTTGTCCAGAGAACATTTCTAACAGTGTAGTTCTAACCTGAAAGCCAACCTGAATCTTTGGGGAGAAAACTCCATTGGGATTTGGACCCATAACCTGAATTAGAGGCTGGAGGATCTGCACTAAACCTTAACTTGCACCCTAGATGAACACAAAGAAGCATGATTTTCTAAGAATTTTCACAGAGCCATAAAGACAGGAAATATCCTCTGTTTTCCCTTGTTAAGATGACAATTAAAGCTTAATAATAATAATGTCTTTTCTTAGAGCATGTTTCAAAGCATGTTCCTAATTACTGTAGCAATGTTTGGTCTCTTCAGTATGAAGAGTGATTTGGATCTATTTTAACAAGATACTTAATAATCTTAGAAAAGTTAATGGAATCACTTCAAAGTTTTTTTTTCAAGTGATGCAATTAAACTTTCTTTAACTTTTCAACCTAAACTAATCATTTCATGAGAGAAAAAAAGTTTATCTCCTGCAGGTACCACATCCACAAAATACTTTGATTGCTTGAGGTGACACGGTTGGCGTAGCAGTTAGTGCAATGCCTTTACAGCGCCAGCAATCGGGTCTGGACCTGGAGTTTGTACGTTCTCCCCGTGTCAGCGTGTGTTTTCTCCCACCCTTCACAACATACCGGTGTTTAGGTTAATGGGGTGAAAATTGGGCGGCATGGGACCGAATTGGCCTGTAACAGTGCTGTATGTCTAAAATTTTTTTTTTAATTAAAAATTCTAAAATTTATATTTCACAATTTGTGTTAGTACTGACACATAAATATGTATTAAACACAAATTAACCAGATTCTATCATTTCATAAAATCTGTCAGCAGGAACGGGACCTTGTCAATGTTGTTTAGGGTTTCCCATCTATTTGCTGCCTAATCAAATTCTGAACAGAAATAAATCAACCATTGACATTCCAACCAGATGCAGCAATCCACCCCATCTGCTACACCAGCTTTGATAGGGCCTTAGGCTTTAGTAATATGCGGTGTCACAGCTGACTCACTGCTCCAATGATCTGGATTTGATCCTGACTCCAGTGTGGAATTTTCACCTTCTCCCTGCGTTTTCTCAGCGCTCCCCTGAAAAATCTAATCTTCCCCCCACATCCCTTAAATATGCGGACTTGTATGTTAATTATTTGCTGCAAATTACTCCTAGTGTGTAGTAAGTAGTTGAATTTGGGGATTGTTGGGTGGGATTTGGGCAGACTAATATGAGGAGGGGTGACTAATCTGATGTGGAGGTAGATTCATTGGGTTCAACAACATGGAATGTGGCCCTTTGGCCCCACACGTCCATGCTGATCAAACTAGTCCTGTTTGCCTCCATTCAGCCAATGTCCCTTTCCTATTTATGTACCTGTCTGAAAAATATTTTAACCTTCTCAATTCTCTCTGCCTTTACCGCTTTCTCAGGTTGCTTGTTCCAAACACCCACCACCCTCTGTGTGAAAAATATTTCCCTTTGCACCTTAAATCTCTGCCCTCAAGTTTTAGATTGCCCTAACCTGGGAAAAAAATGCCTATGATTTTATTTTTATTTTATCCATGTTAAAGTACTTCGTGGAGTGTTCATACATCAGCATGTAGATAGTCCTAAAAAGGAAGAGGTCATACTAAACCTGGCCGGGTGATTGGAGTTCCAATTTTGGGAATAGTGAACACAATTCATATGTTTTAAGATAGTTATGAATGAGGATAAGCTTGGAATTCATGGGAAAATTCTAAATTGGGGGAGGAGAAATAATGACATTAATAGGCAAGAGCTGGGGGGAGTTCATTGGGAGCAGGCTGACCTGGAGGGGTTGATTATGGTCCAGCTTAGGGACCAACATGTTTCAGTCGGGATAAAGAATAGGAAAACTAAGAGTGATCATAAATTTAGACAAAAATAAAGATGAAATGCACGTAAGGTTTACGAAGCAAAATCAGAAAGGGCATTGAAGGTATACAAGGATTGTTGGAAAGAGCTCAACTAAGACATTAGGAGGGCCAAAAGGGGAAAAGAAATATCCTTAGTGAGCAGGATGAAAAAGAATCCCAAGGCATTTAATACTTAGGTTAAAAATCAAGAGAATGATTAGATTAAAGATAGGATCTCTCAAAGAGGGAATTTATGTTTGGAACCAGAAGTGAGCAAGGTACTATATGTTACTTTGCATTGGTTTTCTCCAAGGAGGAGGTCATAGAAGACAGTAATAGAGAGCCGAGTGTGGAGAATGCTAATTATTGGGCAGTTCAAGGCTTTTGAGAGGTATTAAGGCAGATAAATTTTGGGAGCCTGATGTGCTCCATGTGCATAGCTGCTTGAAAGTGACCACACAAGTAGATATGTGCCTAAACAAAAATGGTATGTGGTAGTGGTACGCTTGCCTTCAATGGCTGGGGCTTTGAGTATAGGAGAAAGGAAGCCGTGTAGCAGCTGTAGAAAACTGGTTCGGCTGCAATTGTAACATTAGGTGCTTTCCAGCTGCCTTGTAAAATGGAGTTAAACCACTCACAAGGCAGCTTGAAAGGATATGGCCTGGTCAGCGGGCTTCAAAATCAACCAGGTCCCTGCCCTACCTCGGAGGTAGTCAGGGAACCCAGTTACCTAGGTCGCATTCACCGGTGGATTAAAAACAAAAATGGCCGACCTAGATACGGAGAGGTCGCTGCCATGGGGGGTGGGGAGGGGGGAAATGCCACAATTGGTGGGGGAAGAGGGGTCGCCGTGATCAGTGGGGGCAGAAAGGTCAGCTGCCGCAGGGACAAAGGGGTCAACTGACAGCTGGTGGGGGCGGGAATCGGAGGAGACTGACCACCGACAGTTTGGGTGATGCTTCACCTACCGCGTTTTGGCAATTTACTGGGTTGATTTTTTCTTTTCCCCTCCCCCCCCCCCCCCCCCCCCCGATTGAAAGGTGTTAGAAGCGCATTTAGCCCACTAATTGGACCTGGGTCCCTCCAGGGCTACCCAGATACTGCAGCATAAAAATCCCTATTGTGTGCAATTCAGGTTGTCCCATTGCAGAAAGGTTGAGAGGGCTTTGGAAAATGTCCAGAGCAGATTGACTGGGATGCTGACTGGAACTGAGGGCATGAGTTGTAAGACAATGTTGGACAAACTTTGCTTGCTTTCTCTGGAGTGTCAGTGCGATTTGACAGCTTATACAATTGTAAGAGGCATTGATAGGGGGGACAGTCTGAATTTTTTTTCTCAGGGAGGAGGAGGGGGGTGGGTGAAGGTTTAAGGCAAAGGGGAAAGTTTACAGGAGATGGGTAGGGCACTTTTCCTTGTACAGAGAAATGCTTGGAATTGGCTGAAAGCAGTAGAGGAAGTAAGTACAATGCTAGTGTTTAAGAGGCTTCAAGACGGACAACTGGAAATGCAAAGAATAGTATGTTGTACAAGCAGCAGTTTTCTAGTTTAAATTGGGACAAAGGGCCTGTCCTTTGCAGTACAGTTCCACGTTCTAGTGCAAACAGAAAAAAAGTGTTATTGGAATAAGAATTGAAGCAGGCAATCAGTTTAGATGAGGTTTGTGAATTATCAATATCCAGAAGGCTAATTTGAAAATCCACCAGAGCAGGTGAGGAGTGTGGATGAGTCATAAATTGTGACTAGGGGGACATCAGAATGCCAATAAAACTCTCCGGTCCTTGAAAGAATGTGATCGGCTGTCCTTGTATGGTCTTATCTGTATGTGACTCCAGTCCGACAGTATCACTGCTCTGAACTCTGAAGAGATTTAATAGTCCCCTCAGCTCAAGGACAATTAGAGACGGGCAATAAATGCTTCTTTGGCAGTCACATCCATACCCAAAACATAAATTAGAAAAAAACTCTCTTGACTCCTTTCATAGATAATACTATTTAGAAAAACTACCAGTAGAGAATATGCCATAGACTAAAATTCCTCATTAGCATGCTGTTGATTATACCCGCAGAAAAAGAATGGAAATGGTAATCACAATGCTTCATTTACATATTTTGCCCTTGGCTCGGTTCATGTGCCTTCAGGGAATATAACACGAATCAGACTGGTATTCGCATCATGGTGTGCATCTCATCCGAATGCTTGTTATCAAGATAAAAATGGTTCGAGTACAGGTTTCCAACAGACAGCCTAACAGAACCAAGAGATCAGTTAGAAATAGGATCACCATTAAAGGTTCTGTAATTACCAGGGCAGGTTAATTTATAAAATTATTTTTAATTGCTTAAATCAAGGTGCCTGTCGTACTCAGTTGCGTCCATCCAATATGGGTATGTCAGAAGAAAAATGACAATTATTTATTTTCAAAAACAAAAAAAAAAGTTAAAAAATGACAATGAGCTATGGGAGAGATATTCACCTCTGGTATTTACTCGTCTTGATGCATTTCGCACCACTGGTGATCAGGACGAACACTTAAACCTAACTCTTAAACATAATATTTCATCCAAATGCTAGAAAAAAATCAACTTACATTCTGTATCTGAAGGAGACAGCGATATTTCACTTTGAACTTAGATGTACATCAATCCCTAGAGCAGTGGTTCTCAACCTTTTTCTTTCCACCCAGATCCCACCTTAAGCAATCCCTTACTAATCACAGAGCACCAGTGGCCTAGGGATTACTTAAAAGTGGTGTGTGAGTGGAAAGAAAAAGGTTGAGGACCACTGCCTTCGAGTAACAGAAAAGCAGAAGAACGAAGTCCCTGTGATAGATCTTCTGACACTCTTGGGGCAATTTCATGATTGTGCAAATATAAACTATAAATGACCTTTTTGGCCATCATTTCAACTATCAGGAGATTGTGTGCTCATACAATATTTACAAAATGGATTTCTGATGGGATAAGCTTCCTCATGGGCACCATGCTACATACAAATTAGAGTCCTTTTTACATCATGCAATTCATAATCAGGACAGGTGAAAAGCTGCTTTACATACCTGGAGTCTGAGAAAATAAATATACATTTGATATATCTACCAACATTGACGTATTACTTTTGGGACCCCTGAGGTTTCATGATTGAAGATGCAATTTTGCAAACATTTGAATGTTTCAGGTTTTGAATGCAAAATGTAGGCAGTCAGCTTCAAATAGAAAAATGTCCATCTATGTCCCAATTGGAATGTTTTATAACCATTTGCCACAGAAGAGTTCCAATCTCTCCCAGGAATGATCTCAATATCCCAACCTATTTCTCCCACACCAACTTAAGAGCCATTTATTTACTTCCCTAATCTTATTTACCCATTGCCAATTTGCTCCATACTCGAATAACAATCCAGAGGTCATTATCCTAATGGCTCTGCTTCTCAATCTTGTCCCAAAGATCTCATAATTCTTCAGAAAAACCTGCTTCCTTGTTCTACCTCTGATGTTAGTGCCCGTGGGCACCACAATAACTGGATCCTACCTCTTCCATCTCGTGCTTCTTTTCCAACCTGGAAGATATGTCCTCAAGTAAACAATTGGTGTTTTTTTTACACACACAGCTGCCGTGTTCCAGGAAATTGTTGACATTTTCCCAGAACGCATGCTGCACCAAAAGATCAGAATGGGAATGATGGTGCCATTCCCATTCCAATACTTTACCTCCTAGACTCCTGGTAAATTTCCCAGAATTCCTGCAGTCTAAAGTTAACTGCAGGCATTCCGTGAACAACGGGCTAATGAATAGCACATATTGATGATGCACGTTGCAAGTCCCACCTCTTTAATTACTGCCCTTCTGGTACGCTATCTAAACCCGCGTAAGGAAACTGAGATTTTGAGTTTTGGTCGTTCGTGACTGAATGACCAATGCGGAGATGTTGGACATTCTTCAGACGGTAAAATCACACAAATTTTATCTAAAAAAAAGTAAACGATTCAGCAGGTCAGGTAGCATTCATTCCCCCTCCCCCACCCAATACTCTTCCTCCTGTCTCTTTTCGGTTTGTCTCTCTCTATTACCCTCTGTCTCCTATCCCAGAGCCAAAATCAATTCTCACCTCTCCTTAGTATATCCAATTAACACTTGTCGTTGGTCTGGACGCCTTCGCCTGCCAGTCTTCAGTCTTCTTCTGATGCCTTCCTGCTCTTTGCTTATACCTTGAAGAAGGGCCCAGGCTCTTTACCTCCTATGGACGCTGCAAGACCGATTGAGTTCCTCCAGCATTTCTGTGTGTTTTTACTACAATTCCAGCGCCTGCTGACTTTCGTGTTTCTCTCCAGACAGTATTCCTGAAGAGTGAAGGTCAGGCCATCTTTACAAGACTCCAACATTCTGGCTCAGGACCCTTTTTTGAAACTCCTTAACCCCAGACAACTCGGCCTCCAGGACTCTGTCTTTGGTGTAGACTTAAGTCTACTCATAATCTTTCCTCCACACCACGCCCATAAAGTAGACTGTGATAATGCCCAGGGAATCTGTTACTGTAGATATATTGTAGCCAGGACACTGGGGTTAACTCCCTTTCTTTTCTTCACCAGTAGGGCGGGGTTAGCATCATGGTTAACACAGCATTGTTATAGCGCCAGCAAACCTGATTTGAATCCAGCGCTGCTGTAAGGAGTTTGTAGGTTCTCCACGTGTCTGCGTGGGTTTCCTCCAGGTATTCTGGTTTCCTCCCACCCTTCAAAGCTTACGGGACCGAAGGTTAATTGGGTACATTCGGACAGCACAAGCTCATGGGCCAGAAGAACCTGTTATTGTGCCGTATGTCTGAATTTAAAAAGATATTTTATGCCGCCTCGGGGTGGGGGGGGGTGGGGGGGGGGGGGTAGATGAGGCCTTTGTTTAATGCCTGACGCAAAATTTTGTAACTTTCACCGCCTGCGTACTGAGCCTCAGTATCACCCCAGATATTTGGACTCGGGTCTCCAGAATGGAATTGAACTCATGGAGGTTCATGGACTTGCATGTTTGAAAAATAGTGGCTTAAAATGGTATACTAAGGTAAATTCCAAGTCATTTAAACCAAAATGAGGTATTCACAACTCAGAGAAACAATCCCAACTGTCTGTTCTACTCCCTCCTTGACCTCACCAATCATTTTTCCAATCTCTCCATATCTAACTCACCTCATCCAATGCTGAATGTTGTGGATTTTGCTAATGGATTGCCTAATTATGATGGTAATACTAATGTTCATTGTACCTTGTATGTATATATATATATATATATATATATTCCAAAATTCTTACTTGCTGCCTTGGAACAGGTACTTTGGAAAACATCGGGTTCGAATTCCACACTGTCTTTAAGGAGCTTGTACGTTCTCCCCGAGTCTGTGTGGGGTTCCTCCGGGTGCTCCAGTTTACTCCCACCCTTCAAAATGTACTCAGGGTGTAGGTTAATGGGGTGTAAATTGGACGGAACGGATTGGACTGTCACTGTGCTGTATGTCTAAATTAAATTTAAAAATTAAAAAAAACCTAAAAATAACTACAATAACAAACTTAATTACATTAAAATGATAAGATAAATACAAAAATTAGATTATTAATAAACATTCACAATTCCCGAGTACAGAATAAGTGACTTAAGAGACAGTTCTTTGGTGGTGTCAGAGCAGTTCTTAATTAGTATGACAAGAGCCTGATAGCTGTTAGAAAGAAGCAAGAGGTACTGATCCTCAGGATTCTGTACTTTCTGCCCAAAGGGAGCAGTTAGAAGAGATGGTGACCAGGGTGATAGGGTGGTATAGGGACAATAATACCCCTGAATAAAGCTCAGTAAAAGGTAGTAGGCACAGCCCAGGACATCACGGGCAAAATCCTTCCCACTCATGAGGAACACTGTTTTAAGACTCAAATTCCGTCTCGTATGCCAACATACTGTAAATGGTATACTTATCAGTAACTGAAAATTGTACTCAAAGCAAAAGGGTACGTGCACAAAAGGGAGAATTGTAAACAAAGAAAGAAATGTAAACAAATTGACTGCAATACAGAATAATAAATATTCAGTAATAAATAATGTGCAAAGTAAGAGCCCTTAAATGAGTCTCTGATTGAGTGTGTCGTTTAGGAATCTGATGGTGGAGAGGTGACCAGTGCCTCTTTTCTGATGGCAGCAGAATAGAGCACGTCCTGGGTGATGCCAACCCATGTCTTGCAGCAGCACAGCTTCATGGAGATTTTCTCGATGGTGGGGTGAGTTTTACCTGTGATATACTGGGCTACGTCCCGAGGTTTTGGGGCCCCCATGCTAGGTCATGATGCAGCCGGTAGGCATACTTTCCATGCCCCATCTATAGAAGCTGGATAAGATTTCCAATGTCATCCTAAACCTCTGCAAACTCCTGAGGAAGTAGAAGGCTGATGTGCATTTTTCATGATTGCATTAAAATGTTTAGTCCAGCAAAGATCCTCTGAGATAGTGACCCCCAGGAATTTAAATTTCCTCTCCCTTTCCACCTCTGATTCCCCAGTGATCCACCTTTGGTTTTCCCTTCCTAAAGTCTACAATCAGCTCCTTGGTTTTGGTAACAATGAGGGAGAGGTTGTTGTTAGTCTTCCAGTTATTCAAGGTTTCAGTCTTCCTTCTGTACGGTGACTCATCACCCCTTTTTTATATGGCCCACTACTATGGTATATCTTGGTTGATCAAGCATCCTCTCCCCTTTCTCAAACTCTCTTTCTCCAACTCTTTACAGGCATTTTTTTACAAACCCACCAATTCCCACAGTTACATCAAACTCATCTCTTCACATGCTGTCTCCAGTAAGGATTCTATTCCTTTCTCGCAATTCCTTGGTCTCCTTCACACTGGTCCCAGGATAAAGTTTTCCATCCGAGATTTTCTTTTTCTTCAAAAAACATGTCTTAAGCCCAATGGCATAAACAATGAATTTTTCAGATTTTAGGTAATCCCCAACCTCTATCTAGTATTTCCATCTCTGCTTTACCAGCTGCCGGTCTTACCTCCTCCTCTAACCTTCCACCCTTCACTGGTCCATCTGCCTTTCCACCTTCTGCTGTCCAGTATCATATCACCTCAGCCCCTCCCCTTTGTTCCCCCCATTTTTATACTTGCAATATCCTCTTCCCACTTTAATCCATTGAAGAGATCCAATGCAAACCCGATGACTGACAATTTGTTGTCTGGCTCGCTGCACCCCTCCAGTTTCTCTTTGCTGATTCAAGATTCTAACATGCGCAGTTATTGTGTTTCTCTATTGGCAATAAACTATTTGATCAGTTAATTAGAGTTTCTTCTCTTTCACAGTCAGTTTTGGTAAATTCTGTCCTTTCAGTGGTAAACATTTTTTTAAAATACTATGCCTCATTGCTATCTCTTTCATCTTCTTGTTGAGTTTCTGGGCCGTGTTATCCTTTTCAAAAGTTTCAAAAGAAATACAAGGACATGCTTGCACAGATACACAGAAATTCTTATTTGCTGTAGCCACACAGGTATGTAAGATACACCAACTCCAATGGTACCAATTAAATTATTACAAAAAAGAGGTTTCAATAATATAATCCAATCCTTTGGTGGTAGTTTTTTTCATTGGGCAGCATGGGGAGAAGGCTGCTGGGGGATAATACCTGTTCATAGCCTAGAATTCAGGCTATTGTATATTCTGCTTGAAGATAGTAGCAAAAAGAGTTTGTGTCAAGGGCAGGGATCCCTTGTGATTTTGGCTGCATTGTTGAGACAGTACCTCACAGAGATGTCATCTATGGACATGAGATCAGTGCTCATAATGAGCTTGGATGAATTTGTCACTATCTGCATCCTTCTGCGTTCCCGGCCATTCCAAACCAGGCCGTGATGCAGCCAGTCATTATAATTTATAATCAGCAATTCTTAATGGGGGCCACAGCACATTTAAGGTGGGGGGGGGGTCATAGACTGAAATCCTTAATAAGGGGGATACAAAGTGTTTAGGGGTGATGGAAATTAAATGGATTGAACACTTTTTGGGGGAAGGAAAGGCCTTTGCTACTCGGCCTTATTCTATAGTTGCCAAGCAACACAACATTTTTTTGTCACGGTTGGAGGCATTTGGAGACAGCCCAGTACGACTTAGATAAATACTGAAACTTAACAATAATTTCAGTGCTCCTTGCTTCAACATGATTATGTTTGACTGACACAGAACCAGCTTTGGCTATGAATTGCCTTCCATGTAGTTTTCCTCTTTTTTTTATTGTCATCAATTCCAGAAAATGAGTGTGCAGGCCGAAAAGCTTTGTGCTATATTTCTCCTGTCCATTGTGCTTCAGTTTTTGTGATGGGTGGTCTCCTTCGCTAGCTTTTATCGAAGCAAATACGCATAGCTCATGATTTTCCATAAAATTTAAGCCGACTTTTGAGCTAACCCTTTGTGCTTTTGTTTTGTAACAGTTTATTTTTGTTGCTTTCAGAAATAATTTTACCCATGAGTTCCTCAGCAAAATAGAAGTGTAGGCAGTATTCGGTAGAACACTTATCATATGGCTTCATTAAGTCTCTCCAAAACCCTTCTCTGCCCATGTGTTTGCTTTGTTTGAATACAAGCTAAAACATCATTTATAGACTGTACATAAAGAGAAGAATGATAAACCCTTAGATTACTTCAAAACCCTTTGAGATAATTTTGAGAGAAGGCCAACGCTCAAACAGGTGATTACTGAAATGTCACTGAAATTAGAAAAGGTCCTCTTGCGTTATACAAGATAAGTGAATTGGTTGCTAAAAGTGGAAATGTCGCTGAGTCCCTTATTTTGCCTTCAGTGTCTATTATAATATCAGACGTCATGAAGTTAAATGGCAAAGAAACTATTCAGTCAATTCCTTTGAGCAATCTCACTGAATCTAGAGGAATTGACAAGGGACATTGAAAGACAATTAGCCAATTCATTGCAATCCAATAAACTTTCTCTACAATTAGATGAATACACTCAGCAAGAGAACCACACTCCTCGCATGGCTTATGCTAGATTCTGGAACGGAAACGAGTGATGAATGAGATGCAGCTTGTCACAAGGATTAGATTCTAAGGGACTGACTATTTTCAAAGAAGTTAAGAACTACATGAATGAGAACAGTATTCCATTTAAGAACCTGCTTCACGGGTTGGATGATCACATAACTGAAAAATGTTATACCTTCAATCTTTACAGTTCATTGCATCATTTGTAGCGAGCACTTAGTGGCTAAAAACTTAGAGGAGGATCTTTAAATGATTTGATTTCAAATCATCATAAAGGTTGTAACCTTTATAAAATCATATCCCATTCTGGCAGCTGTGTGAAGAATATAATTTCCAGGAGGTTAAGCAGCATTTGTGGAAAGGGATGCAGGGTTCACTTTTCTGATGAAGTATCTGTGATAATACAGATTCTATCACCAATGTGCATATGTACATATGTACAGATGGTCATGTAGGATGACTGTGATTGTCTGAGAGTGTAGCCCCACCTACAGATATGGCTCCTAGCCAGACCAGGTCACTCTGGACTGGTCGACCTACTTGTGATATGCTCCAGTCTTTTAGTTCATAAAAGCCTCGGTTTGGATCAACAAGTCTTTGGTTCTTTCGACACGCATTCCATCTGAAGAGTTAACTCTGTTCCTTCTTCCACAGGTGCTCCCCAACACTTCCCTTTTTATTTTGAGAGTTCAGGGTTTGTTTTGCATTTCATTCACTGGATGGTAAAGGTTCAATTATTGTCACATAATACTACATTTAGTATTCATGAAATTCTTTTGTCTACTGTAAGGCACTTGTCCAGGACCACTCACAGAAACCTATAGCACCTGGTGTTCCTAAACAGTCTCCCCTCCAAGTACTGACCAGGCCTGAGCCTGCTTAGCTTCTGAGAAGAGACAATCTCAGGCGTATTCAGGCTACTAGGGTTCTGTTTATTTAGGCTAAAATAACATGCTCCAGCATTATTCAAAAGATCTATCTTTATTTGGCTCAAGGTCCTCAATTTGGCTAAATCAGTGATACCTTCAGTCAGGCAGAGTCATCCACTTCAAAGGCAAAGTGTGTTCATTACTTCAGCTAAGGGGGGACCCCTGAAGCCAAGATTTAAATTGAATTTAATCATTTGGACAAAAATTATTCCTTAAATGCTTTCACCCTTTTAAGTTTTTTTTTTGTGGAACCCCAGTATTCCAATAGTGTAGGGCAACAGAAATTTCAAAGAAAGTATATTTGGAAGAAAACCATTGTAAGAATATTTGTGGGCTCATTCATTGGAAGTATCATTATTTAAAATTTAAATTATAAACTACTTCCAGTGCCTTAGAAAGTTAATGAGGCAGATAGTGCCACTTCAAACACGCACCAGTCCCATGAAACATCTGGCTCAAAGCAGCACAACAAGTTAAAACAGCTGGCCTGAACCATGCTGTGAGGAGAATTTGTGTTCCATGTGGAAATGCACATGACATGCATGGTTAAACCCTGACTCCTATCACACATCGATTTAACATTCGTTTTCTTTCAGAGAAATTTCCTGCTCTCTTCTAGAGTCTCAGACTGAAGCAGATGGCACTGAGGTAAATCTGGAAGGGGCTTTAATTTGCAGCCCCTGGACCAAAGCTTCTGATCTCTGCATAATAGGAGTGCCACAGTACGGGGGGGGGGGGGGGGGGGGGGGAGGGTAGAATATTCTATTCAGGAATTTTTATATCAGACGTAAAAGCTTTGAACAGAAGACAAAAAGCTGCAATTATCTTGACAAATAGTTTTTCTGTGGTATTACGCTTCTATGTAAAGGGTCGGACTTTGTTAACAAGTATAAATCCTTAAGTTATCTATTTGAACATTCAGCTTCACTTCAGAAATGGAAATGATGAGAACCGAAGAATAATTTGCCAAATCCCAGTTAATGACAGGCAGACTCACGACGAACACTAACAATGTGAAATCTCTTTCTGCAGTTTCATAAATTCCATGCAACATGTCAACTTTGTCCTCCATTCAAGAGCATGGATCACACCCCAACACCAGTGTTCTACACCTTTTCCCACCCTACAACATTTCCTTCCTCTCATGCAATATGCCTAACAACAGGCCATTCTGAAAGGTGAAACCGAAGGCTCGTGGCTTAATAAAAGCCATAACAAAGTCTCTTTAAAAGTTAAACAGGAAAGTCTGCAGATGCTGGGGTTGTAGTGTGGATTATGGAGGGTCATATGGCCTCTCCGTCTAAAACCAGGTGGGAATGTGGATCGTGAAGGGTCATGTCACCTCTCCGTCTTGCAAGTATCAGTAGTGATAAGTCCGACTTGACTGGGTTGTTTCTATGTTTGTATGAGTCTAAGCAGTTGCTATTTTCAGTTGTGTTAAGTCTGATGCGACAGGGTTGTTCTGTGTTTGTATGAGTCTAAGCAGTTGCTATTTTCAGTAGTGTTAAGTCCGAGGTGACTTGTATGTGTCAGTAGTTGCTGGTATCAGTGTGTTAAGTCCAATGTGATTCATTATGCTGTGTTTGTGATTGAGAGTACTAGGGTGTTATCTCTGTGGTGAGCCCCACCTGAGTTTTAATAAAGATCCTTCCTGTGTTCAGCCTCATGTGCAGACCTGTTGCTCTTTGAGCCCACTGAACTTTTCCCTTCCCACACCACATAGAGCAACGAAGAAAAGTGATGGAGAAACTCAGCAGGTTATGCAGACTGTAGGGTAACAAACTCTGGTCCTTCTCACTTGATGAATCATAGGGCTTCCTGTTTTTCTAGCCCTTTTCTGACCTCCTTTCCTGATGATGGGACTTGCATTATCTCTGTGTTTCGTCCTGGCACCACCAGCCCAGTCTCCACAACTGGGATCCCACTAACACCCAATGGGACCCAATTCTCTTTGTTGCCTCTGCCACAGTAGATCCTCAAATGGCATATTATGGACAACCACTTCCACCCTAAATTACCTTAAAATATCTTACAGGGGCTCATTGCATTCCTACCTAAAGTTTTCTTGCTGTAACTGGTATCTCTAGTTAGGTTTGAACCAATTTTTGAAACACACACAGTTTCATTGTTGTCATACAGCAGGTAACTGAAGTCTGACAGATGATAGATGATACAGGGGGGCAAATGTGCTCTGGGTCCACAGCCCCAGAGACCTGGGTGTGAACCTAACCTTTGGTGTTGCCTGTACGGACTTTAAACATTCTCCCCTTGACTAGGTAGATTTCTGGAACCTGACTGCATCTCAAAGCTGATGCCAGCTCTTAAGCGACTGAGTGGTAAACAAAGGGACTTGAGGGTGGGAGGGAGCCAATAAGTTACAGGCTATAGAGAAATAGAAGGGGGGGGGGGGATTGGATTGATGGGATTTCAGTTTGGAGCTGGCATGCATCTAATGGGACAGATAACATTCTTCTGCTCTATAATAAGTCAATAATAGTCAATAGAATTACATGGAAAAAGGACTCTGAGCACGATTCTGCTTTCAAGAAAGTTCTGGCAATGATTGCGTCCTGACCGCTTCTCAGGAGATCCAAGAAATAAGAGGCAATCTAAGCCAGCATCCAGTCTCTGAGTTGTCAATAACTTCCTAGGTGGAAATAAAACACCTGGCAAATACCGTTTTCTTTCTTAGTGCAGATCAAAAGCCACTCATCCACTTTGAAGGAAAGAAATCCACATTTCTCTCTGAGCACAAAACTGTTTAATTGCCATTCTCATTCTGAAGAGTGGTACTCTCAACTAATCTGGAACTGAACTTCCATTCCTGCGTGTTGTTGTGCGAGCCCATGCTCATTCCAGCAATATATATTAGTAAAGAATCGGCACTTACTACGATTATAAATACAGTAAAAAACCCCAGTATCCGGCACCAATAGGGATGTGTCGATGCTGGATAAGTGAATTTTCCAGTTGCTTTAGACCACGTGTTGCGTGGATTGGTGAACTGACCACTTGGGGGCTCCAATTTTAAACATTCATATTTTTTACCTATTTATTTTCTGCTCTTTTCTTTTATTTTGCTGCTTTCTTGATTTCCGGGAGACGGGGTTTCACTTCTACATTGTATTTTAATGCTCCTGATTTTATTAAATGTATGTATGTCTCTGTGGTGGTACATCACCGGCCTACTGCAGGGGACAACCTGTGTACCTGCAGGAGTGTATCGCTGGCCTACTGCAGGAGACAGCCTGTGTACCTGCAGGAGTGTACCGCCGGCCTACTGCAGGGGACAGCCTGTGTACCTGCAGGAGTGTACCGCCGGCCTACTGCAGGGGACAGCCTGTGTACCTGCAGGAGTGTACCGCCGGCCTACTGCAGGGGGCAACCTCTGTACCTGCAGGAGTGTACCGCCGGCCTACTGCAGGGGGCAACCTCTGCACCTGCAGGAGGGTACCACCAGCCTAATGCAGGGGGCAACCTCTGTACCTGCAGGAGTGTAAGGGAACAGGACAACACCTGGCCGGCTGTCAATCATTCGGCCTGAACGGATCAAGCCTCGCCCGGTCGGGTGTCAATCACCCTCCGGGATATAAGCCTGCGCCGGCCTCCCGAGGCCTCACTCAGAGTTGCTGCAGCCACAGCCAGCCTGGCTCTCTGTGGAAGTCTTTGAGGATTAAAGCCTGTTGTACAGTCTTTACCTTGTGTGTGTATCTGATTCTGGCTAACAGCGCCCCACAGTCTCCACAAGAAAAATGTTGCAACTGCTGTACCTCTATCTTATTTTAACAGTTACAGTGCAAGTATAAGAGCAAGGTTATTTTTCGGACCTGGAAGCTAAGAACACCCAACATGATCCCCTGATTTGAATTCTTGATGATGACAGAAGGAGGAGCAAAGGCAGCTCTGCACAACCCTCAGAAATGGAACCACCGCCATGGCACTTCAAACAGAATTCAGGCCCACATCCAGGTATTGCACCAACAATGAAGCAAGTGATTCCAGTGAAGGTAAACACACGATATAATAGTTTTGTTGTACATTATATCAGGTAGCCACATTGCTCTGGCTTTACAATTCCATTTTAAGAGGATGAAATCATCCGTACCTGCTTCACCCCACACAGGCAAGTAGTCATCCTGCTGAATGTCCAACATAATCTCAAGACCATTGCCTGTTCCCCCTTGCACTGTTGTCAGCAGAGGCTTGTCGTCACTTCCTGAGTTAAACATGTAGCACTTTCCATATCTGGTAAAAACCTAAAAGAAAAATAAAAGGAAATATAAATAATAGAGACCCGTGCTTCAATTAGTTCTCCAAAATATTATATTTATATTGTCTTTAGGTTTATCAATTTGCTCTATTTAAGAGCATCAAGGTGTATTTATTTGGAACTGTTAGATGTGTTTGTGACACTAGAGGTGATTATACATTAACCTGCCCTCACATAGAAAAACATTTCAGATTGGTTGCATTTGTCCACATTTATTATCACATTTAATCATATACTACCCTGTACTTACCTACAGTCCATCATTGTTTATTCACATGCATTTCACAAGGGGTAACACATTTAGCTCATAAATGGGGCTTATTTTAATAATTAAAATGAAATGACATGTTACACAAATAATTTTTCCTGGACATTGGATTGTGTGATGCTATTTCATCAATTGTAAAATTGAATTAAACAATTCTTGGGGTGACTTTTGTCAGTTTACTCAATATTTCCTATATTAGCTGATCATCTGTTGATGTGGATTATCATGCAATACAATTTTTTCATCCATACAGCCATACACCAGAGTGCTGGGGGGGGGGGGGGGCACATAATCTCCTCACTTGTCAGCAAGATGCAACAGCGACTGCACTTCCTGAGAAGACTGAAGCGAGCAAGGCTACCAGCCACCATTATGTCAGCCTTCTACAGCAGCTCTATCAAGAGCATCTTGGCTGGTTGCATCACAGCGTGGTATGGTTGCTGCAGAGAAATGGATCGGAGGTCAATCCACAGGACCCTAAGATGTGCAGAGAGGATCACTGGAGTCTCCCCCCCCCCCTCCCCACCCCACATCGATGTGTCTGAAGAGGGCGTACAAAATCATTGAGGACCCCTTCCAAGCTGCATGCTGCATCTTTCAGCTGCTCCTATCGGGAAAGGGATACAGGAGGATCAGAGCTAGCACCACCAGGCTGAGGAACAGTGAGAACGTGAACAACCAAAGGAACTGCTCAGACTAACCATTCAAAACTTTCATATTTACAAAATAATATTTTTTTATTTATATTTTTGAAATATTTGTCCTGCATATGCCTTGTTTGTCTGTATGTGTGTTATATCTGGTTGTGTGTCTGCATGCATTGCAACTGTTTGATCAGGTTGTACCTGTACCAACAAATGACGGTAACCTTGGTTTGATAAAGACAGAAATGGAATAGAAGGGGATGACAGGGCAGAAATATTCTTCAGCAAAGACATTGAGGCAGTTGGACTTCATAGATACAACATGGTACATAAGTTTCTCTCATGACCAATGAAGTTTAAGTTGCTCTAGGAGAATAATCTGAAATCCATGGGATAACTCTTCATAAGCTGTCATACCTAGACTGCTTTGGTGAGACCATACTTGAAGAAATGTGTGTAATTCTGGTCACTCATGTTTAGGGAAGCATATCAAAAATCTGTAAGGGGCGCAGAGGAGATTCACTAGGATGTTGCCTCAACTGGTGGTTTGAGATACAGGGAGAGGTTTGAGCAACAGGGAGAGGGAGAGGTCTTTATTCACTGGAGCACAGGAGGCTGAGTATTTGACGTCATAAGAGAATGGATGAAGTGAATTTTTCCCTACGAGGTGATTGTAGAAAGAGAATGTATAGATTTAATATGAGATGGGAAAGATCTAAGAGGGAACTGAGGGGCAACTTTATCTTTCAGAGGGTGGTCCATATCTAGAATGGGCTACAAACAAGTCTAAAGATATTTTGATAGATAATATGGACAGGAATGGTTCAGAAGGGTATGGACCAAATGTAGTCCAGACAAAAGGGCTTTTTCCATGCAAAGAGACTCTTTCCCTGTCCAAATTTCAAGGTTCCTTTTATAGACACACAATACATTAAAAATGTAATATGCATCATATACTTCAATTTTTGTCTGTTGTAAGGCAATCAAGAGGTCACCATGAGCATTGCCCTACGCCCCTAACAATAAGCAAAAGAGAGTCTCCTGTGAGACACTGTGCGCCCTTGGATTCGCCCCCAGTGCTCCCGCAGTCTCTGCAGCCACACGGACTCCAGTCTGAATCATTGGTAACCAGAGGACCAGATCGAAACCTCTGACATGATTTGGAAGCCTTCAAGAGTTTTTCTTGCCCTCGGCACCTTCTCAAATTCTGGTTATGATACCCTGATTCCCATGAGGCCGCAGTCTGCGTGAGCCCTTCGACCCCAAGTCTGCAGCAGCCGGTAGCCTGCGTGGGTCTGTTGACCATATATCAGCAGCAGGCCGCTGTCTCTGTGGGTTCTTCGACCGCAAGCCCGTGTAGATTCATCACTGCTGTAGAGGTAATGCTAATGGTCATCTTCAATGTCCTACTCCGTCCCATTTCAACATCAGAAAGGTCACCCTGTCTTTGTTTTCAAAGTGTAACAACTTTTGATTTTAGTGAAGAATCGGGCAACAATATTTGCCAGCGTTATCTTCTCTCTTTGGCTTGGCTTCGCGGACGAAGATTTATGGAGGGGGTAAAATGTCCACATCAGCTGCAGGCTCGTTTGTGGCTGACAAGTCCGATGCGGGTCAGGCAGGCACGGTTGCAGCGGTTGCAGGGGAAAATTGGTGGGTTGGGGTTGGGGGTTGGGTTTTTCCTCCTTTGCCTTTTGTCAGTGAGGTGGGCTCTGCGGTCTTCTTCAAAGGAGGTTGCTGCCCGCCAAACTGTGAGGCGCCAAGATGCACAGTTTGAGGCGAGATCAGCCCACTGGCGGTGGTCAATGGGGCAGGCACCAAAA
The DNA here is from genome assembly GCF_036971445.1 of Narcine bancroftii. Lineage (NCBI taxonomy): Eukaryota > Metazoa > Chordata > Chondrichthyes > Torpediniformes > Narcinidae > Narcine > Narcine bancroftii. The sequence goes on from NC_091480.1 coordinate 90,687,649, forward strand.
GATTTCTTTAGGCAGTCCTTGTACCTCTTCTTTGGTGCACCTCTGACACGATGGCCAGTGGAGAGCTCACCATAGAACACGATCTTGGGAAGGCGATGGTCCTCCATTCTGGAGACGTGACCTACCCAGCGCAGTTGGATTTTCAGCAGCGTGGATTTGATGCTGTCGACCTCTGCCATCTCGAGTACTTCGACATTAGGGATGAAAGCGCTCCAATGGATGTTGCGGAGACAACGATGGTGGAAGCGTTCTAGGAGCCGTAGGTGATGCCAGTAGAGGACCCATGATTCGGAGCCGAACAGGAGTGTGGGTATGACAACGGCTCTGTATACACTAATCTTTGTGAGGTTTTTCAGTTGGTTGTTTTTCCAGACTCTTTTGTGTAGTCTTCCAAAGGCGCTATTTGCCTTGGTGAGTCTGTTGTCTATCTCATTGTCGATCCTTGCATCCGATGAAATGGTGCAGCCGAGATAGGTAAACTGGTTGACCATTTTGAGTTTTGTGTGCCCGATGGAGATGTGGGGGGGCTGGTAGTCATGGTGGGGAGCTGGTTGATGGAGGACTTCAGTTTTCTTCAGGCTGACTTCCAGGCCAAACATTTTGGCAGTTTCCGCAAAACAGGACGTCAAGTGCTGAAGAGCTGGCTCTGAATGGGCAACTAAAGCGGCATCGTCTGCAAAGAGTAGTTCACGGACAAGTTGCTCTTGTGTCTTGGTGTGAGCTTGCAGGCGCCTCAGATCGAAGAGACTGCCATCCGTGCGGTACCGGATGTAAACAGCGTCCAGAAAGATCACCCTGTCTTTGTTTTCAAAGTGTAACAACTTTTGATTTTAGTGAAGAATCAGGCAACAATATTTCCCAGCGTTATAGACTACCAAGAAGTGCAGGTAGACATTGGTTGCACTGTTGTGTCTATAAGAAGCCCACACAATAATGTAGAACAATTCATTAATGGAAAGGGTAACCACTCTTTAAACCACCAAGTTGTCTTTGACCTTGAGAATTGTGACCATGGTACATGTCTCACTACTACCCAGGATTGTACTTGTATATTTACTATTTACTCAGTCCTGCCTTATAAACAAACATCAAGCTTTTAATTTTGTCTTTCCTAAGTTCATCTTTTCTCTGATTCTAGACTTGTATCTGTTATATAAATATTCTCGAAGCTGGATGAAACTCATTGACCTTAACATGTTGATTCTCTCTGGATGATTCACACTTTTTACAGCACTTTCTGTTCTAGCTACAATTTTAATTTTGAGATTTGCTGAGAAATAAACATGCTCTATTCGTCTAGAAAATTGGGAACATAATTCACCAGTATTTCTCAAAAGTGTTGCTTATGGGGCAGATTGACTCTAGGATTTTCAACCTGTCCATATTGTCAAAAGCATTCAAGAAATGAACAGCTAAATTTTCAGCTAGCTGCAAAACTTATCAGTCTATATTTTCTTGGCACACTAAATAAGTAAATCATGAGGCGGGGAGTCTGCGTGCTCCCGATAAATGGTCTTGAACTTCTCAATACCATCCCAAATGTTTCAACTCCACTTTCACGAAGTACCATCTTGGTTTAGTCTGATCACGGACCAGCGATTTCCAGGAATCAGAGGGGATGGTATATTTCTTCGAGGATTTGTTTGAAAACTACATCCCATGACAGAGCTCAATATTGTTTGTCCATTTTTGGAATCTGATATTGCCACAATGAATGGTATGGTCTACCTCAATGAGTGTGATTAGGGCTCAATACTAGGGATGATGGCGCAGGAGAGGGCATTGACACTTTGCTTATTCCTCCAGCGAACTCCCTGGATAAATGTCACTTCACAACACTCAAATAGCTCAACACCTCACAGGACACAGCAGTCATTTGATCGGTACCATTCTCTCACTCTACCACCATCACACAGCAGCAGCAGTTTGTACCATCTACACAAGACACCGATTCTTAGATAGCAACTTCCAAACCCACATCTTCCAGCTCGGATGGATATGATATGGGTATGAGGACATCAATACCCCTAAGTGTAAAGCCCTGCAAAAGCTAGTGGACACAGCCCATGGCATCACAGGTAAAACCCTCCCCACCATCGAGAAGATCTACAGGGAACGCAGCCATCAGAGAGCAGAGCAATCATCAAGGATCCACATTACCATCATGAAAGAGGTAAAGGTGCCTTGAGACTTGCACTAGCAGATTCAGGAAAAGCTGCTATCCCTCCACCATCAAGGCTCTTCAACAACAAATTGACTTAAGGAATCCTACTTTTCCACTTGATTTTTTTTTCTCCTTTCTGTATCGCACAGGTTGTTTCCACTTTTTATTTATTGACATGTATACGTATCTTTGACAGTACAGATTGTGACACTACTAATAAGTGTTAATTCTGTCTCAACTGCAGGAAAAAGAATCTCATGGTTGCATGTGATCTAGAAGGGCCAAGCTTGGGAACCACCAAGCCAAGACACACACCATACAGACTTGAAAATATATTGCCGTTCCTTCACCATTATTGGGCCGAAGTCCTGTAACTCCCTGTAGAGCTCGTCGAAAGAACCAAAGACTTGTTGATCCAAACCAAGGCTTTTATTAGCAAAAGACCGGAGCTCTTCACAGGTGGCCGACCAGTCCGGAATGATCCGACCTGGCTAGGGACACAACCCTTTAAGGCCCAAACAATAGGTGTGGCTTAGCTCTCAGCCAATCGCTGTAAGCACAGTCTAGATACAGTAACTATATACACTATGTACATTGGTGATAGATCTGTACTATCACACTCCCTCCTTTTTTACAGGATTAGAAATGAGGAGGAAGCTTTTATTTTGAGTGCAATCATTGAATATGACATGCAATGTAATCACCTCCCAACATTAATTCCAGCGCAGGCAATTGAGTGCAAAGTGGAGGCAAATGCAATCCTAGCACTTATTTATTCTAAATGATCATAAACAGATTTCTCACAAATGCAAGTTGTATACAGATGAAGTATTTCTTTGCATAAATAAGCATTAGCTTTAGAACAAGCAAAATTTCTTCCAAAAAAGTTGATACTCACAGGGTTAATTTTCCCAAAATGAAACTCTGTGAGGATTATGTTCGGAAGTATGAATATATTTTGTAAAATTTGAAAACAAAAATTGGGAAAAATACTGCCAGAAAGAAAAAAAATGGGAGTCAGTTTTAACAGAATACTTAGGAATTGGAAATGTACGAAAGCAAAGTCCAATTTTGAACCATTGTTGAAGCTGCTCAATTTGGGCCCTGAATGCCCTGACTAATCAAATACTTGTCCATCTTTGCCTTAAGTACAACTAATAACTTCACTTCCATGACCGCCTGTGGCAACAAGTTCCACAGATTCACGACCCTCAGACTAAATAATTTTTAAAAAACGCCTATCTGTTTTAAATTGCCATCCTTTTATCTTGAAGTTATTTCAGAATAGATTTCAGATTTATTGTCAGAGTACATATATGACATCACATATAACCCTGAGAACCTTTTTTCTCCAGGTGAGGCAAAATGACCACTTATTGGTAAAAAAAGACTGTGCTCAATGTACACATGTAAACAAATACAGAACTGTAAACTGTAAACAAATGTAAACAAAATGACTGTGCAGAGAAAATAAATTGCACAAGTAAGGGTCTTTAGATAAGTCCCTGATTGAGTGTGTTGTTGAGGAGTCTGATGGTGGAGGAGTTGCAGATGTTCTTGAACTTGATGATGTTGATGTGAGTCTTGCGGCACCTATATTTCTTTCCTGATGGAAGCAGCGAGAACAGTGTGTGCTGGGAGGTGTGGATCTTTAATGATTATTGCTGCTCTCCAAAAGTAGCGCTCCCTGTAGATGTTCTCGATGGTGGGGAGGACTTTGCCTGTGATGTCTTGGGCCACTTTCCACCACACATCTGCAGAAATTTGGCTGACTTTCTGGTGCCATACCCAACCTGTGCAACTCCTGAGGAAGTAGAGGCACTGATGTGCTTTCTTCACAATGCCATTAGTGTGATGGGTCCAGGGAAGATTCTCTGAGATAATGACACCCAATAACTTAAATCCGCCAATGATCACTGGATCGTATATCTCTGGCTTTAACTTCGTGAAGTCAACAATCAGCTCCTTGGTTTTGGTGACATTGAGTGCAAGATTGTTGTTGGTGCACCATTCAGCCAAGTTTTCAACCACCCCCCATGCTGACTCATTACCTTTCTTTATACAAGCTGCTAAGTCAGTAAATTTGCAGATGGAGTTATTGTTGTACTGAGCCACACAGTCATAGATGTAAAGCGAGTAGAGCAGGGAGCTAAGGACGCAGCTCTGAGATGCACTTGTACTGATGGAGATGGTGGAGATGTTCTCACTGATGGTGACTGTGGTCTGAAGCTGAGGGAATCCTTGATCCAAATACATAGTGGTGTGTTGAGTCCCAGGTCTTGGAGTTGGCTGATCAGTTATGCCCTCTTGTCCTAGACTCCCCTACCATGGGAAACATCCATACCACTTCTACTCTTTCCAGGAATTTCTGCATTCAAAATCTCTCTATGAGGTTGCCCTCATCTTTCTGTACTCCAACTAGTACAGTCCAAGAACCAACAGTCGTTCTTCATATGCTAACACTTTCATTCCTGGTATCATTCTGTTAAATGTTCTCTGAATCCTCTCCAATGCCAGTCTTTTCTAAAATAAGGCACGTAAAACATTACACAAAATTATACATCAATTTTATTTTCTTATGTACATTTATGAAATAATCTTAAACTTGTGCTACAAATTTTTATTATGTTAAAGTGTTTGAAAGTCATTTTGTCCAAAATATAATTATTCTTTCTTGTGTTGGGTCAGCATTAAAAGTTAAATAGAGAAAACTGTGTACAGTAATCTATAATTTTACATTATGAACAATATAAATAAATGTTTTACAGTTTCAATTTAATGTAAAATGTCCACCAAAGTTTTAATATTCTTCATTTAGCTGTTTAATTCAGTTAAATTGTATTACAAATTAATAATTAAGTAAGATAAATTTCAATGTGCAGTTTAACAAGATTACATCTCTTTAAGGATGTATGATGCAATGTTAATTTCTATTTAATAAAAATATGGTGCCAATTTTATGGGGGAAATGCTTTTCACTTTGCTTGAAGGCATCAATTTGAACTGTTCTTCATATTAAACTAATAAATGAGCAGTTTCTATGATAAGCTCGTTCTATAATAGTCAGGATTTATAGAAAGCAATTTCCACAGTGCAAAGGTTTGATATTTTGGAGATTCCACAACGCACAGAATGGATTCTACAAGTGCAGGGAATGACAGTTGCTCATGTTCTAGTGAAAGGTCATCAAGTTAACCCTCTCTCTCCATTGATAATGTCCAGTTGATGAATGTTTCCAGAATTTCAAATTTTATTTTAGATCTCCAATACTCGAATCCAAATTTCACTGCAAAAGAAAGGTGCCAAATGGTGAAATTGTAAATCATCTATGGCTAATGTAGTCTGTCTGCATCAAATGACAAAGTCTTCTGTTACTACTGCAAGCTTTTTGACAATAACACAGCAAGTGTACTTGCAACTGGCTGAACATTCATACAAGACAAGCTGAGCATGAGAACTCCAAAAAAGGATTTGCAATCTATCCTCAGTCGCTGTGAACTATTGATCAAGCAGAAGAATAACTAATTAGACAAGAAGCAAAACACTGGCATCAAGTTTTTGAGCGACTGGTAGCCAATGTACAGTTCCTGTCAGAAAGAAACTTGCCATTCCGTGGATCTGAGGAACACCACTTAATGGAAATATGCTTGGTGTTATTGAGCTGCGAGGAAAGTTTGACCCAGTAATGCAAAATCATCTGCAAAAAATCCAGAATTAGGAATGACATGATCATTATTTAGAAAAAAAAAATCCAAAATGAGCTTATTAATGTAATGGGTGAATGTGTTCTACAGGAAATCAATTTGCGAATCAAGGCTGCTGAGTATTTTGCAGTAATTTTCAACTGCACTCCTGTCACGAGTCATCAGGAGCGAATGTCAATTGTAATTAGATATGTAGCTGCTGGTGTAAAGTCAAATGCTCCAACAGGAATATGTGAGCATTTCGCGCAGTTTTTAGTGGTGGAAAGAAGCACAGGTGAAAATCTATGCAATGTCCTTTTAAGGATCAAATCTACAGACAACAATAGAGTCCTCAGATCTTAATCTATTCTCTTCAAATGTCCGAATGCTTATCTTAGTTCATTGACACTCTACTGGTTCTCAATTCCATAAACATAATCCACCAATAAGTTTAGTTTAACGTCATTTATTAATATAGACACAATTTCAAACTGTGTTGAATTTCAACCTTGATAGAATACGATTTCTTCAGTTGTAGAAACATATTTGAACTGTTAAGAATTCTTCTTTGGCTTGGCTTCGCGGACGAAGATTTATGGAGGGGGTAAAAAGTCCACGTCGGCTGCAGGCTCGTTTGTGGCTGACCAGTCCGATGCGGGACAGGCAGACACAGTTGCAGCGGCTGCAGGGGAAAATTGGTTGGGTGTTGGGTTTTTCCTCCTTTGCCTTTTGTCAGTGAGGTGGGCTCTGCGGTCTTCTTCAAAGGAGGTTGCTGCCCGCCAAATTGTGAGGCGCCAAGATGCACGGTTTGAGGCGATATCAGCCCACTGGCGGTGGTCAATGTGGCAGGCACCAAGAGATTTCTTTAGGCAGTCCTTGTACCTTTTCTTTGGTGCACCTCTGTCATGGTGGCCAGTGGAGAGCTCGCCATATAACACGATCTTGGGAAGGCGATGGTCCTCCATTCTGGAGACGTGACCCACCCAGCGCAGCATTGAAATTACTAGATAGCTTGAGATAGCTTGAGGTCAACAAACATTATCGATGCATTTTCTTACCAACCATCAAACAAGACTTCTTGCTTGATCCGCAGGGAAAAATTGCCCTCACCCTACCTCAGATTCACAAAACTGCTCCTAGTTTATGATCTTTACAGAATACAGCAAAAATTTTAAACAAGCAGTACCGTAAATATATTAATACAGTAATTCTATCATTTTGGCCGCTACAACCCTTCGTCGTAAACTTGAAACATTAGGGCTGGATGTTAAAAATATCCATGGACAAGGGTACGATAATGGGGCCAATATGAGGGACACCCTTCAGGTGTGCAGGCATGACTTCTAGTGAAGGATACAAGAGCTATCTTTACATCATGTGCATGTCACAATTACAACCTAGTTTTGGGAGACATGGTCAAACATATCCAGATGCAATGACTTTCTTTGGAACTCTGCAGTGTATTTACACCCTTTTTTTGCATCACCTACTAAAAGATGTACTGTTTTTTAGAAAACGTGTCAGGTCTGTCTGTAAAACCTCTCTCTGAAACACGATGGGAACGTAGAATGGAAAGAGTCAAAGCTGTACAGTACCAAGTTGCTGAAGTTTGTGATGCACTAGACGTTAGCAGGAAGCACTGATGATGCTAAAGCAAAATGCGATGCGGAAGCGTTAGTCAGTCAAATGAGAGAGTTTCTAGTCTCACTCGTCTTCTGGCACTTGTTGGAATCTAGAGGTTAAAACATTATGAAAGAAATGATAATTAATAATTTTATATTTACTGCATGGTTCAGGGAAAAAGAGGAATGTGATTAAGTGGCAATCACAACATGGAGCAAAGTTGGCTGAGCAAAATGGTCTGCTCCCAAATACAGGGAGAGGAAATGCATAAAACGATTTAGGAGGAATGCTCAAACTGAGGAGGTGTTAAAGAGAACAGCAGAAATTGGCCAGACAGGGACAGAATGGTGATTAGAAATATCTGGGGATGAATTAATTTCTGATCCAATCAACAGGATAGTCTGGCTTGGAGGATTAAGATGGGAGTGCTACACCCCAGATATCTGCAAAACAGGAGATGACTTGTGATAACCCTTATGCAAAAAGATCTAGCAAAGGAAGACAACTTTTGTTCTGTATGATAATGAAATCAAGCAAAGGAAGCCAACTTTTGTTCTGTATGATAAGGTTGATCTATATAAATTGAGCCAACTGGACAATAGGGGTCAGTCTTGGGGAATAGCTCACTGTGCAGGTGACCTATGAACTAACGACTGACCCAGAGCTCTGTTAAGTTTTATTCTTGTGCTGTGTAATAAACTGACTGTTGAACCGAATACCTTCTCCTATCACTTCATTCAAAGAACACGCTGGACTCAGACCACACATAGACTAAATTAAGAGTAAGGTAAAGCCAGAGTCCGACACACTCCTTACTCTTTCAAGTGTATTTTGTAAGAAACTTCAATGTAATACTATGGATGTTGCTACAGGGCTTCCTTCATTCCAAAAACTTTGAAACTGGTGAAAGACATACAGAGAAAAAGGTTTTGATGAAGCCTTGATTGATGCCAGTGAACTTGCCAAAGACCTAGATGTTGAGTCTGTATTCAAAAGTAAATGCTTATGCAAAAAGAGAAAATTATTTGATGATGAATCTGCAGATGAACTTTTGTCAGATCCAAAAAACAGCCTTCAAAGTGCAATGTTTTGATCAAGTGATAGATAAAGCACTGCAAACACTTGAATCACTGTTTGAACAACTGAAAACGCATCAAAATTGATTTGGATTTTCGTGCAATTTTCAGGACCTGTCCAAGGACACCATTAGAAAATGTGCAGCAGATCTGAAAGTGGCATTGACAGATGTGAAGCTGACACAAGGAAAAGAACAAGTTACAACCACAAAACTGGCTGATCTAGATGGTTACATGCTTTGTAAAGAAATGGAGGCACTAGAGCCAACTCTGCCATCCCGAGATTCAGGACCCCATGAAAAGGCTTGGATTCTTTGCTTGCAACAATGGGTCTACTGCATTTCCAAATTTATTTATTGCTCTTCGGGTTTGTTTGACAATCCTAGGGATTGTGGCATCAGGAGAAAGGAGTTTTTCCAAGCTGAAACTGATCAAAACTTAGTTGAGATCATCAATTCAGCAAAAATAATATACTTCCCATGAGGGATTGGGTGGAAAGACCAAGTTCATGAACAGAAATACAGAGGCTGCACTGCAAGCATGGAAAAGGATATTGGGCAGTTCCTTAACACCTCCACACTTTGTTCTTGCCATCACTAATACAGGTTAATCTTGGTCTCATCTATCCACAAGGCCTTTTTCCCCCAGAATTCTGCAGGTTCCTTTTAAATTCTTCAAGGCAAATTATAATAATCTGCCCATCCTGTTTCTGTGGCTAACAAGTGGTTGGCATCTTGCAGTGTAACCTCTGTATTTCTTTTCATGAAGTCTTTTGCAGACAGTAATTGACACATTCACACCTGCCTTGTGAAGAGTATTTCTGATCTGCCAGACAAACTTTTGGGGATTTTTTTTCTTCCTCAACAATGTGGGTCTTCCTTAGCCTACCAGTCCCTATGCGATAACTCAGCTCGCCAGTACGCTCTTTATTCTTATTGACCCTATTCCAAACTGTTGGTTTTGATAATCATGAGGTTTGGGCGATTATTGTTTTATTCTTATTTTTCAGCCTCTTTCACTTTCATTGGGCACAACTCTGGTCCTCATGTTGAAAAATGACAACTACAGACTCGAAAGGTGATCCACAGCTTAGAAGCAAGTCTAGCTCTCTTATACCTGCACCAATTATACGTACCTGAGTAATCACAAACACCTGTGAAGCCAAATGTCCCAAACATTATGGTGCCCTGAAATTAGGGGACAATGTATAAAGAGTTCTGAAATTTCTACATGGTCAAACCAAAATGTACACGAAAAACCTTGAATAAAATCTGAAATGTGCTCTTTAATTACACGTGAATTATTTGATGACAATTTTAAAACTGTGGAGCACAGGCGCAAATAAAGGAAAAAAGTATCTTTGCCCCAAACATTATGGAGGTCAATGTATAAATAACAAATCAGTCTAACAGGGAAACGTAAGAAGCAGACTGGAAATTAACAACAGACTTGTCAGTTTAAATGTTGAGATGCTGTGGGAGGATATTTTGAAAATGCATTTGGAGAGGGCAGATGGCTGAAAGCATGGAACTACCAGTGGAGACATATCCCTGTCACTTGGAGAACGAGCTGCTCATAAAACTTCAAAGGGAGCTTTTGTATTTCAAGGGTGGAGAGAATCATAATGAAAGTGATTGCAAACATTGAAGGGGAGGAAACCTTAGGCAAAGTCAACCTCCAACTTCGCCAGAGAGAATGAAGCTGGGAACTTATCTATATAGCAATATTAAATAAGAAATGCCCAGAAAATTAATTCAATATGTGTCAATCTAGTAGCATCAGGGGACATAATTAGTAAAAAAAAAAATTGCACACACATTAGAAAGTGTATTCTTTGAAGTCGTTTAGCAGTCTGGGAGTACAATTATGAAAGGTGTTCATTGTGCCAGCTGAATTGTCTGCCAAGTAAGCTTAAGGAATGAGTGTACACCAGCCAAATAGCCTTCTCTCCTTCTTCTTCCTAAGATGTAATCTTAAAAATTGGTTCAAACTCAACTAATTATGAATAATCAAAAAATGTTGCAGGCAGACTTTGCAATGGGAGAGTAAACATGGGCAAAAGGAATGAAAACAACAAAAAAAAACATGGGCAGCCAAACATTTGTTCCTCAAATATGAGCCAAGGATTTCTGTTCACTCCAATCTTGAATTCAATTCTTTGGTAGATTCGTCACTTCCTTCTCTTGACAACTGGCCTACTGGCATAAATGTACATCTTATATTGATGTTTGAAAACAGAACTCGCCTGCAATTCCAATAATCGGCCAATAATGGTGGTCTGGTCAGCAAATTTACAGATCGTGTTGGAGCTGAAATTGGCAAAACGGTCATGAGCGTATTGCAAGTTGAGCATGGGGCTAAGCTCTCAGCCTTGGGGGTGTCCCTTTGCTGATGGTCAGGGAGGAGGTGGCGGTGATTGGGGTTTGTCGATGAAGAAGTCAAGAATCCAGCCGCTGAGGGGGCGAACAGATCCCTAGGTTCAATCTTCAGTTTCGCTGGTCATGATAGCGTTGAAGATCAAGCTTCAGTCAATGAACAAGTGCTCTGGTGGTCCAGGTGACTGCTGTTACTCAAACTGTTAATCACATGTCAGCTGGAAAACCATTTTCTGCAACAAACTTCTTTCCATTAAAAAAAGAATTTTTCTACAATATGGGCAAAATGTTAAAATGTGAATGAAAAAATGAAAAGCATTGAATGGAATTTTGATTATTTTCAACAGTTCGCTAATTCTTCTCTTCTGAAACCAGAGAAGTACCTGAGAGTAATGACTTAAAATTATGTCAATATTTATTTGGAGTAATTTTTATTCATTAGTTGGCATTGCCATGAGGTGCACACATTAGCTCAAGTCAGGAATATAAATGAATATTCTCTGTCCTTCTGAATTAAATGCGACTCCAGCAATGCTCTGCATGTTCAGCACCATCCGGCACAAAGCAGTCTGCTTGATTTACACCAAAGTCATCATTTTTAATATTCTCTTCCCCTCCGCCTCCTCAACCTGATTGCAGATAGTGCCCATTTCCAAGAGGTGCTGAAGCAATAAGATGGTTTAATTGGAGCATCAATTACCACTCAGATTTTAGATGGATTCTTTCACCACACCAAGTATAGAACCTGGAATTCATTGCTCACCGCAAACCTTGAGTAGATCAAGTCCACGGTTTGGTACTATTTAGTCAAGAGTCAATAAATATCAACAAAACCCATGATTGAAAAAGTAATTGAGTGCTAAAGTCTGTTAAAGCCAACTAATTCTAAAAGAGCTAATTCAGGCTTTAAATAAGATTCCAACCGTTGCTAGCACAGATGTCAATACAGATGTGTTGTTATCTTCTGGTAATTTCAATAATTACTAAATGTGGTATTAAAATTTCATTGTTCCTTTAAGCAGAACATCTCCATATGCACCAACCAACCAACCGAATGCACAGAATGCTATTATATACTGTATTATACTTCATCTAGATTACCAATTTCAAGATGTGGTGAGGCTCAGATTTTCTCTCTCATGACGATTCTCCCTTAATGCGTGCACTATAAATCTGACTCAAATCTTGAACGCTGCTTATAGCTTCTTTTCTCTTTTAATTTCACGCATAATGAATTGTCTTGACCTTGCAATGCGAGCAATGCAGAATCATCTAACAGTTACTGCACGTGTCAGAAGGAAGAAAAACATACAGTTCCATGATTTCACTTATCACATTCATTGCTATACCTGACAGAGTTCATGCCTTTAATGGGCTTCTACTTTCATCTAAGAGTTCCAACTAAACTCAAGTCTGCCCTCTCAGTTGCATTGATTATCGACCTGAGGCATCATTTAGCTTACGGAGTCATCTGGGAGAAACCACTGCAAAGCAGAATCTTTTGCTTCTCTTTCTGTCTTGTTGTATGGGACCACTAACAGTGATTCTTTGTCTGCCTTATTGCAGACACAAGGCAATTTCATGTCGTATTCTATATTTTGTGCTACATGACAATAATCATGAATTGTTGAGGTAAATAAACCTTGTATGTAGATGGACCATCCAGAAAACTAGCATCAAAAATAGGCCTCCATCAACTTAACCGTCCATCACGGAAAGAGGGAAGGTTGATCTTAAGGTAACAGATTGTCTTTTCTACTGAATTGATTTTAATTGTTCATTGTCACATGTTTATTTTGGTATAGTGGAACAAAAAATGTTTGGTCAGTGTACTATCCAGGAAATAGGTCTAGACCAGTGGTTCTCAACCTATTTCTTTCCACTCACATACCACTTTAAGTATTCCCTATGCCATAGGAGCTCTGCAATTTGAAAGAGATTACTGAAGGTGATATGTGAGCAGAAAGAAGAAGTTTGAAAACTACTGTTTTAATGGACTCGTTATGTGCACGGTTTCATTACTCCAAAGGAAATGGGCCAATGACAATTTTTTCAAGCAAAATAGTTCAGTAACAATTGGGTCTAGAGGAGTGATTGTCAATCTTCCCTCTCCACCCACATCCTACCTTAAGCAATCCCTTACTAATCACAGAGCACCTATGGGATAGGGATTCCTTAAAGTGGAGCAGAAATGGGATTCATTTATCTGTACAAAAATTATTGGGGAGAACTTGCGTTATGACCCCTACATCCAATCTTTCTCATTAGTGTTTCAGCTGTCAAATTGAAAGTTAGCATCTTCCCATTATGTCGAGAGTTTGACTGGATCAGGGAACATTTTCTATGAATAGAGAATTGCGTTGCAGGAGACAGAAGTGCACAAACATTTCATTAATTCTTGAGGTTGATGTGATTTTGTGTCACATCAGAGAAAAAAAATCTTGAAATATTGCCTTTTTTTGCCTAATATTTAATCATCCAACTGACTCATTCACCGTATTTTCTGGTTCCACCGATCAATCACTCAGTTGACAACTTGTACTTCATTCAGATCACCTTGTGCAACCAATGCTAACAGATGCAACTGCTATAAAGTACAATCTTTGATGTATTTTGAAATCAATCTCTCTTCTGAACTGCACAACTGTACAAAGGGGCAACAGTCACATACTATGCTATTAAGTCCAATAAAAGTGTCATTTTTATAGCTTATTTAGAGAAATGTTGATTAAAACTAATCTTATATTTGCAATCATTAATTTTCCTGGAATTAGTCACATGGGTAAGATTTAAGTGCAAACTTTCCAATCATAATGCCAGATTCAGTAACACAGCTGTCAATTAATCCCCCTTCAGATTTCATTCAATTAATTGCAATAGAGGGCAATTCTAAACCTATATCAGAGCCCACCTCACTGACAAAAGGCAAAGGAGGAAAAACCCAACACCCAACCCCAACCAACCAATTTTCCCCTGCAACCGCGTCTGCCTGTCCCGCATCGGACTTGTCAGCCACAAACGAGCCTGCAGCTGACGTGGACATTTACCCCCTCCATAAATCTTCGTCCGCGAAGCCAAGCCAAAGAAGAGGCTGCTGAGAGTACAGTGCTCACAGATTCACAAGGTTGTTCAACTTTTATCATTTCTTTTTCCTCCAAGCATTACAGTCTCTGTCACATATCATGCCGGTTTGTTTTGTTTGTTGTTGCTTACATGCCATGAGTACTGTCTGCACTCAATCATCTTTAAATGACAGAGATTAATGACCAGAATTGATCTGATTGGCATCTGGAAGGCCTGTAAGGGATAAATCATTGAAAGGTCAGCACATTATGGGCTTCTGCAAGTTCTCAAACAAACAACAAAGACCCAGAAGGATGGGAAGTCAGATGTCATGCTAGAGAGTTTCACGATGTCTGGTTATGTAATGGCAATTTGGAGTACTTTGTCTGAAGTTATTAGCCATGTGAATAGAAGTAAGTGCTTACATTATTTTGTTAATATCATTCGAAGCATAGAGCACAACTAATTATTCTTTTATATTTTAAAATCCTGTAATATTGTGTTAATTGTTCAACTCTACTTGAATAGCTTTCAAATTCTCAAAACCCATCAGTTCCATTTTTGGTGGGTCCAATTGTCTCTTGGAACACGATCTGCCTTTCAGTCAGATTTATCTCTCTGCAACTTGTCAAGGCAATGCTTTGGGTTTGGTCCGATTCACCTCAACTTCAAGCTGATAATCAATTTCCATCAGCCATTATTCGGAGCAAATTCAATCTGTTGAGGAGCACCTACCTTCTGTTTGTGGATTTAAAAAGTACCTGGATATCTTCTTGAATTGCAAGCCAAGTGCTGGAAGATGAGTTTGGGTTGAGTAATTTTAACAACTGGCCCATACTTAACGAGCTGAATTGTTTTGCTCTGTCACAAATTTTTTAAACCTCCAATTAAGAATGAATCAAATAAAGTTTGTTAACTACGGGAAAGAAACTCCCTACTTTAGTGTAATATCTAGAGAGATCAATCCATCTGACAGCAGTTATACAGATGACTTTTCTAAAGCGTTTGTTAGTTATTGGACCACTGGGATGATACAGATCCTCTTTCTTGCTTGCCAGTAGGAGTGCAATGCACAACTTGGCTCTTGATCAATCAAGCATTCATAAAAAATTCCCCTTGTAACTTTTTGCTTCAGTCAAAAGTTTTCTATTAACCATCGCTCCTAAGAGTGTTCAAAAACAAAACTAATCCTGTTAATCACCTTGGTGTTTTGGTGAATCTCTCATTGTTCAAGATTGTGGCATTAATTCTCCAAATGGCATCTATTTTTTAAGGAGATGCTAGGAGTCCACTGCAACATTAGCAACCAAGCCCACATTCTAAGCTTGTACTATTATTTGACCCTTCATTTCCATAAATCTGCTGAGCTGTTGCCGCAGCAGATAAGAAATCAATGTTTTCATTGCGTAATAAAGTGAGTTTTGTTTACAATAAGAATTGGTTCATCTCCGGACTGAGTTGCTTCATGACCCAGATAATGGTTGGAGGATGTTCACTTTTGAACTTGACCCCAATCTACTTGGCTCAGTAGGCAAGGCTCTTATTTGACTTTGCAGGAAGTAGATGCAAACTACTCTTGAAATTTTGAGTTTAAAATTATTAGCAGGTAGAATAATTCTGCTGAATTGGCAAAAGTTCCCTTTTGAGGTTGAGATATCCTTGTGAGGTTTTTTTTTGGGGGGGGGGGGGGAATATTTTGATACCATTCCATTTACAAGAATAGACATTTCTCCTGACAGATTTTCAAACATTTTTTCCTTCATCCAATATCATTAAAACTTCAAGGCCTTCAATTAAAAAAAAAATTAGAGATACACCACAGTATCTGGCCCGCCATCCCACATCACTAAATTATAGCCTAGTACGAATGTCACACTATTGTCCATTGTCATGAAGTGCTTCGAGAGGCTCGTCTTAGGGCACATCAAGTTCCTGCTGACCCCCATCACTGGACCCCCTGCAGTTTGCATTCAGATCCAACCACTCTATGGTCGATGCCATCACCACTGCCCTCCATCTAACCCCCACCCACCTGGAGAATAAGGACTTGTGTGTTCGAATGCAGTTTATTGACTTCTGTTCAGCATTCAACACAATCATACCTCAGTACTGTTAGGTCTGCTTTGTTCATGAATGAGTGAGACAAACACCAGACTGAGTCGAAATCAGGGTTCTTTGTTCTTTATTACCGGATTGTAACACTTGCAACTAACCATGTTAGTCGGAGAATGCATTCTGCCGTTATCAGCAAAATGGTGATTTTTTATACCCTTGGATACGTGCTTAGAACATCATCATATCATTACTTGTCCAATGACTAAAACTGTTGCTATCCTTTCCCTGCTAGCTTCCTGCCTCTCAATCCATCAATGTCTCTCTTATCTTGTAAGTACAAGGATGCATTCACATCTTGTTACAGCCCTGTACAGGGTAACTCCTTACACATTCCCATCTCATGATGTTTTACCTTACTGTACTTGGTAAGTAAGTTGATCCTGCTGGGTCAGGGAGACCTCAAGCAGCTCAGATCAGCAACAGTACTTCCAAGACCATCACAATGAGCACAGGAGCTCACTGTTGTTCACTCTGCTGACCCATGGCTGTGCAGCTAAACCTAGCTTGAGCCACGTCATCAAGTTCACTGACAACACGATCGTGTGGGCCTGATCAGTAAGAATGAGGAGTTTGCATACAGAGATGAGGTGCAGTCGCTAACAGATTGGTGCAGAACCAACAACCTGTATCTGAACATGAATAAAACAAAAGAGACGGTTGTCGACTTCAGGATGGCTCTGGGGACCACGCTCCATTGACCATTGATGACTCAATTATTGAGGTCATCAAGAGTATCAAGTTCCTTGGAATGTATTTGGTGGAGAATCTCGCCTGGTCCCTTAACACTAGCTCCATAGCCAAGAAACCCCAGCAGTGGCTCTACTTTGAGGAAAGTTCATCTCCCACACCTCATCCTCACTACATTCTACAGCAAATGTATTGAGAGCATCGTCTGCAACTGCATCACTGCCTGGTTTGGAAGCTGTACCTCCTCGGACCGCAAGACCCTGCAGAGGATGGTGAAGTTAGTGGAAAGTCCACTGGGGGCTCTCTTCCTGCCATAAGGGACATCTACAACACTCGATGCAGGCAAAAGGCAATAAACATTGTGAAGGACTCCACACATCCCTCACATAAACCGTTCTTCCTTCTGCCATCTGGTAAGTAG
This sequence comes from Narcine bancroftii, assembly GCF_036971445.1. NCBI lineage: Eukaryota > Metazoa > Chordata > Chondrichthyes > Torpediniformes > Narcinidae > Narcine > Narcine bancroftii. The sequence continues at coordinate 90,704,856 of NC_091480.1, forward strand.
TACATAGCACTTGGGCCCTAACATCCAGATTGGGGAACCAAGCCATTAGGCTCCTGAATTCCCAGAATATAGGTGGATAATGTACTGTGGACTTTTACTGTATATATTTTCTGTTTAACTTGTATATTTATGTAAATATGCTCCATGGTCCTGGAGAAATGCTATCTCTTTACTGTGCGTGCATGGGTATGAATGATAAAGGTGACTTGAATGTGGGAGGAAACCAGAACACCTGAGGAAACCCATGTAGAATGTTCAGACTCCTTATAGATGGTGACATATTTGAACCATGGTTACTGGCACAGTAATAACATTGTATTAACCGCTATGCTAACCAAAATTACTCCATTTTGTGCTTTTTATTACTAAAACATCATTATGAGTCACCCTCTAATTATTGTGGAAATAGGAGAGAAATAAATCAACTCTGGCTGCAAGCTTCGAAGAACAAAATTGTTAGGTTTTCTCTGTACAGCACAGCATTGAAATTGATGCTGCAAATTTCAGTGTGGTGTTTTCCCCATTGATCTGTTGCTAGTTCTCCCAGTTGTCAGCAGGTGCTATATCTGCCATTAGATTTGTATAATACGGTCAGGAGATCAGTAAAATCTTTCTTTGTAATGTCATCCAAAGGTTAACAAAGACATGCCCAGCTCCAGGGCTATTTTGCAAAAAAAGAGAAAAAGGAAAGGAAAAAATACCTTCCAAGGCATCGAGTGGTCAAGCATCACGCTGCCTACCCCGCCCCCCCCCCCCCCCACACACGAAGGTAGCTGCCTCACCATATCCAGTCACCCATTCTCCATCACTTCTCCTCGAGACATGATCCCAAGTTCCTATAGCTTTCGGAAACTGTCAGCACCTGTGATCTAGAGCAAAACTGGCTCTTCATTACCCATCCTTGACATTTGGCTTTGAATCCGAGAAGACCTTGGCTTCTGCGGCCTGGGCCCTCAACTCCTGCACAAAGCTTGCCTTATTCAGCACCATCGATCCTTAAAGGGTCATCAAAATGAGCAACACTCAGCTGCTACTAAATGAATGCTACGATGAGAAATGGATGGGTAAGGGATCAGGGATACTGAGACAGGCCGCAGAAGACTCGCAGCAAGTTTACACAAGAGGCACTTCAGGGTTGTAGTGATAATGCTACCACCAGGAGTCAGAGACGGAGTATACAACGTCTAGGGAAAGCTGTTGCATCTTGGGTAGATTTAAGATGTCTGGCATGTTCTGTCCTTTGTTTGATTTCCTTAGTTAATAATCTAGTTGTTTTAAAAATAACCCAAGTTTATTTATTGTAATAAAGCAAACATCATATGGTACCAGGAGTGGAAGAAACAGCAAAGTTCTGCTGTGCACAGAAGTGAAAGGAATTTAAAAAAACACATAGTGAGTAACGGACAATTCAACAGTGAAAATATGGAGAGTTTAAAAACTTCTAATGCTTTAAAATAGACTAGCAATGTGGAGGCTGTTTAAACAAAGTTTTGTGCTGTGCCTGCAAGCCATTCAAATCGATAGTGAACCGGATACATGGAAGATTGCAATGCTACTTACTGTGGTGAGACCTCAAGCACAAGAGACTTTCGACACATTTAGTATTGGCGAGGCAGAAGATGAGAGCAAATTCGGAAAGGTTATTGATATATTTGATGAGGAGCTGTGAAGACATGCCACACCAGTGAACTAGCTCTGATAGCGCAAAAGCCAATGAAAAGGAAGGCATAGTGATAGCCACAGTGTCTGTGCACAGACACAAACAAAATACGAGATACAAGAAACAATAAAGATGGAGAGACATTCACTTGTAAACTGTGTCACTAAACATGCGCCAAAGCACACCCAGTTTAAGGGAAAGTCTGTAATAAGTGCAAAGGGCAGAATCACTTGGCAAAATAATGTTTTTTCTAAAGGGAAGCTAAACAAAAGTAGAAGAAAGGTAAATAGCGCCAGCGAATTGGGTTTGAATCCAGCGCTATCTGTAAGGTCTTTGCTCATTGTGCCTGTGTCTGTGTGGGTTCTCTGGTTTTCTCCCATCCTTCCAATGACCCAGGGTTTTGGGTCAATTGGCGACACAGGCTTGTGGGCCAAAAGGGCCTGTTACCATGCTGAATGTCTAAATTTTAAAAAACAAATGTTAAATAAATAGTGTCATAGAATCTTAAAGCACTGGAGGAGGCTATTTGGCCCACCATGTCAAAGTTAGTCTTTCATAGACCTACCATTATAGTTCTATTACCCTCTTTCTCCATTCCAATAATTTCATTTGTGCTGGCTTCCAGTGTCTTTCACAGGGCAGAGATAACGACTTGAGATGCAAAATTCATTAGGTACAATTTCTCTGTGATCTGAACCTTTGATCAGTGATCAGGCTGTTCCGAAAAGAGTTTCTACCTCTGTACTCATTTATGAAGAGTGGTGTTAAGTCTCCCCAAGCCTTCTCCACACTGAGGCGAACAATGCCACCTGTTCTCAAGTCACAAGATAATTGCACATCCTCTGTCCAATCCAGCATATCTCCTGACACCCACTCCCTTGACATCTTTCCTAAAATGCAAGGCAGGAATAAAATAATGCTATTGTGAAGGCATAGCCAGTGATTTATGACTGTTTATTCTCTTTTTATAACACTACATATTATATGAGATGCCTAAGATATTTGTTAACATGCCCTGTCAAAAAAGTAACCCACAGATCTCAGATCTCCCTTTGAAATTTGCCGTTCTTCTTTTTATTTCCTCATTTCAAAATCAGCCTGTATCATGGAATTACAGTGATGTGTCATTCAGTACTCCATGGCTACGCTGACCATCACGTTTCTATATGTTCTAATCATATTCACGAGCTGTCTATGCCTCGTGATTCATGTGCAAATCAAGATACTTAAAAGTTAATGAGGACACCTGATTCCATCACCCATTCAAAGCAGTGCCTTCCAGATAAGAGTGAAACACAAAAGTCTGCAGACAATACGATTGTAGTGAAAACATACAGAGATGCTGGAGGAACTCAGCAGGTCTCGCAACATCCATAGGAGGTAAAGATATGTTATTGAAATTTTGGGCTTGAGCCCTTTTTCAAGGTATAATCAAAGAGCAGGAAGGCATCAGAAGAAGACTGAAGACGGGCAGGTGAAGGCACCCAGACCAACAACAGGTGTTAATTGGATATACTAAGGAAAGGTGAGAATTGATGTTGGCTTTTTTTTTATAAAGGAAACAGGGAAAAGGAAGAGAAAGAGAGAGAGTGAGAGTGAGACAAAGCTTGGGGTGGGGGGGGGGAAAGCTACAGGGGAAGAAAATGTTGGGGTGTTTAATAGAAATTGGAAAAGTTGATGTTGGAGGGTGCCCAGATGGAAGATGAGGTTTTGTTCCTCCATTTTGTGGGTGGTCTCATTCTGGCAGTTCACGAGACCATGGATGGATATGTCAGCAAAGAAATGAGATGGGGAATTGAAATGGTTGGCCACTGGCAGATCCATGCTATTGCTCGGCAAAGTGATCTCCTAGTCTCTCTGATGTAGACCACAATGTAGAAGAGATCGGGTTGGAAGAGAGGAGTGCTTTCCAGATTTCAACCACTGTATGAGTGAATAAAAATCACCTTCAGATACCCTTTGAACCTTTACCATAAATATATGGCCTCTAGTTTTAGACATCTCTGTTACGAAGAATCATTTTTATTTTCTGTCTCTCCGTGTTTCTCAATTTTATACATCCCCATTGAGCTTCCCCTTACTGAAAACAATCCCAGTCTATTTATTCTCTCCTCAAAGCCAAATCCTCCATCCAAGGCAACATCCTGGTGAATCTCCTCTGCACCATCTCCAGAGCAACCAATTCCTTCTTCTTGTTGGTGGGCGAGAAATATACACAGAGCTCCAGCTAAAATAAAAACACAATGCTGGAGAAACTCAGCAGGTCAAACAGTGTACTTTATATAGCAAAAATAAAGATACAGAACCCACCGTTTCAGGCTTGAGCCCTTCAACCTTAATGATTCAAACCTTGATAAAGGGCTCAAGCCCAAAACGTTGGTTATTGATATGTTATCACTAACTCCAAAGACTAGAAGTTACCTGACTGATGGGCCGATATTGCCATAAACAGAAGGCACGTCTCATGTCGCTCACCCAAGACCCGAGCTTGTTCTGGGGGAGGGGTTATGGCATTGCTGCCTTTATTAGGGGAATCAAGGGGGAGGAGCCACAGCAAGGAGCGGGCCAGCCATACATATACAAACAGCATTAACGGTGATTCTTCCACGGTTAGATATCTTTATCTTTGCTAGATAAAGTATGCTGTTCGACTTGTTGAGTTTCTTCAGCATTACGGTTTTACTTCAATCATGGTGTCTGCAGACTTTCAACTTTTACTACAGTACTTCAGCTGTGGCCTCGCCCCACTATCCAGGCCAAGCCCTCTTCACTCTGCTACCATTGGGGAAAAAGGTATAGGAGCTTAAAGATGAGCACTCAGCGGCACAAGGACGGCTTCTTCCCCGCCGCCATCATATTCCTGAATAATCAATCAACCAAAGACGCGGCCTCACTTTTCGTGCCCTATTTTAAAAAAAATTATTGTTGTGAGGTGGTTTATAGGAATGTTTACTTTCTGTATTACCACAAAACGCCAAATTTCATGTCTTCCTCATGACAATAAATTCTGATTCTGATCTTAAAATATACCATAACATCCCTGTTCTTATATTCTATGTTTCATGAAGGCAAGTACCAAAATGCCTTCTTCACCACCTTATCTAACTGTGCTCCCACCTTATACACCAAGGTCTCTCTGTTCCTCAACACTTTCTACAAGCCTCCCACTCATTGCAGAGATCCCTACTTTATCCATCGTATTAAAAGTGCATCATCTCAATCTTATCAAGATTAAATTCCACCTGTTATTATCTTCTTTTAATTTTTAAAAATTTTTCACACTATGAACCATATCAACCAAAATATACACAAACATTTCCCTCTTGAATATACACCTACTAAACGTTCAACATAACCGATGCATTAAACCCATTAAACAATGTCATCACACAATGAAAATAAACAAGAAATTTGTGTCTACTTTTACACACTTGGGTCAGTTCATTTCGCCTTCTTCTCCTTCTGTCATTTATCTTCTTGAGGTCTGTTTCGACGTCCTCCTTGCTTATTACATTTTCAGCTTAGAATCATCTGCATAGTTTGAAACAAACGTAGCCAGATCCAGCTGTTATCATCCAATGACTTTACTCATGATCCGTATACAGATATTCCACCACTGTCCAAAAGTAGTGTGTTCCTATGAAACCTTTCGTAAGATGAAATGGCGTAAAGTGAAGAACCAATTACCATTAATTTATGTGGAAAAATATTTGAGCATTCCCAGACCCCAAAAATAACCTAACAACACACAAAACCTAAAATAGCACTAACATATTGTAAAAGCAGGAATGAGATGATAAATACACGGCCTCTATTATGTATGTACAGTGTGGTTTCACTCAACAGAATCGGGAAGACAGTGAACACACTGGAAGGCTGAGAGATAGTGATGGTAATGCATTTGAGTCAGAGGTTGGGGTGGTGGGCAGTATAGGAGAATGGGGTGTAGGAGAGAGAGGAAGAGGGTCACCTACCGTGCAAAGCTATGGCACCCTGACGGCGAGATGCTGAGTGTAGTTCCCGGGGAAGGAACTTGGCGGCCCCACTCCTGCTGCTCGGGGTGCCATTTGTCGTAAAAAGTGAAAATCCTCTTCAGATTTCTTTCGGTTTGTAAAAGTGAAGTGGCGAAAAGCGAACTTTTGTAAAGCGGGTGGTGGGGGGGGGGGGTGGTGGGGAGGCGGATATCTGTTTTCTTTGCTCGATATTTCATGTACATCCATGCCCATCATCAAGTCTTTGATTATTCACCACTATTTGTCCCTCAGACAATTTTGGTGCCCTCTTATCACAGAAGTTTCAACTTCGCTGGCAAGCCTGGCAATACTTTACCAGATGGGTTCCTAAAATGCTCCCCTGCAGCCATTTTGATGGACACAAATGGTATTTAACAAATCCATTGTAGATATTTTCCATTTGGATCTTTCCAAAAGAAAATCAACTGTTTATGACCAAAATTGTTTTGAGATCAATAATGAGATTGAATAGGACTTCACTTTATCAATTAATTATTCTCTCTGGTTTCTATATAAATTTAAATTTAGACATATAGCACAGTAGCAGGCCTTCTCAGCCCACACTCCATGCCGCCCAATTAAACCCAAGTGACCTACATCACTCAGTATGTTTTGAATGGTGGGAGGAAACCGGAGCCTCCGGGGAACACATGTAATCTCCTTACGACAGGAATGGGATTGGAGTCCCAGTGCTGATCGCTGGCACTGTAACAACATTGCACTAACTGTTAAGATAATTGTACCGCTCATTCCTTTGGAGCCATTGAGTGACCAGAAATTGATTTTTAAAAAATGGGTGTGGGATTGGAAGCAGAGAAATCAGGTCTCAAGTTACTGGGTCAGTGTTTCGAGGGGTGTGGTTACACAGAAAGGAATGGTCAATGGCTTAATAACATGAGGGAAGGGTCAACATAGATTTTTACAGAACTTTTATTCCTGATTCTCTCAGTCCATACTTAGCTTGTTATGGTGGTGGGGTGGGATAGAACGGAGTACGTGTGTGTCTGTTGCCAATTTGTGCAAGTAGTCTCCCTTCTGTGTTATGATGAGAACTGTGTCCAGACTCACGGCCTGATGTACTGAAATTTTAATCGTCCCTGATGACAACACTTTGGGGCCAAAATACTCGGTGTCAATTGAAAAATGTAGGGAAATGATTAAAAATAGAAGCAGGAATAGGCCATTTTGCCCACCATTCAATATGATCAACGCAGAGGATCATCAGCCATGCTACAGGCTCACCTTTTCCCCATTCCATTAATTCTCCCGTCTTTAAGAAATATTTATGCCTCTGTCTTTCTTTTATCAACCTATGTTTCAACCAAGTAAATCTAAATGAAAAATGTATTATTTCCAATTTCAAAAGGTGGTATTACAGGAAGTAACATTTCTAACGTAAATCGTAAAAGCTGCTCGGATTCGACAGACAAGACTTAGGATTCAACTTGTGACAGTCAGTCTGCCACATCAAGATATAAAAATGCACAGCCGAACCATAGAGCTAACAACACTGATTTATTAAATTACATGGACAGGGTCATCTTAGTCAATATTGAATGTCTCTCAAAGATCACAGTGAAATGGCATTTTCTGGCAGCATAGCTCTTACAAATTGATAAGCATATCTCTTTGAATGCATTTGAGGCATATTGTTACAGTTAAAATTTCACACCTTTCAGATAACTAAAGTATCAACTAAAAGGTTTCCAATTCATCTTGAACATCCGTGTCCTGTGTACAAGAGATTTTATGTTTTAATTAATCACACGCTAATCAACAGTCTGGAGGATCAATTGAGTTAAGACTCACAAAGGAAAGGAAACTTTACATTAAGGTTGAGAGAGAAACCTTAATCGGCACCTTGACATTGATGGTTGAAACCCACATCTTTTGACAAAGCCATCTTGCAGCTGGCAGCTGTAATGTTAGGCAGCTGATTTTTTTTGGCCAAGAAAATGTTTACGAATGGAGCCGCCGCTTCTAACAGGTTCTGTTTGATCGCTAAGCCATTAACATTTCTGTTAACCTGTTTAACAATGTGCAATTTAAAGGATCTTTGAATGGTTAGTCGAAAAGCCAATCCAGTCGTCTGGGAGCATGTCTGTGGTTCTGCTTTCAATATACATAGCTGTGACTAGATCAATGCAGTGAGTCTGTAGGAACAAACTTAATAAAGACATTATAATTGTTGCTTCTGGATGACTTAAAAATAGAATCTTTCACAAAATGAACTGTCATCTCAGATTTTTCCAAATCTATTTCATCTCTGAAATGCAATTTCAAATCTTTTCCTTCAGTTAACCAAGCATGGTCTATCATCTAGGAGATACTGACAGAAAATGCCATAGGACATGAAAGAGAAAATGATGACAACTGACGCTACTACAGCTGCAGGTTCAAATCCGGCACTGTCCGTAAGGAGTTTGCAGATTCTTCCCGTTTCTGCGTAGGTTTCCTCCGGGTGTTCCAGTTTCCTCCCACCCTCCAAAACCGTATGGGGGTTTGTAGGTTCACTGGTGCATTTGGGCAGCATGGGCTTGGGGGCTGGAAGGGCCTGTACCGTGCTTTATCTCTAAAATTATTCAAAAAGGCCTTTGGAGATAAGCGAGGAAACTACATGCCAGTGAGCCTCACGTATTAGTCGTAAGAGAGAGTTGCGGCAGGGTCTCTTCTGTCATTTAAGAGAAGGTTGGATGTGTACATGGAGGTGAGGGGGCTGAACGGTTATGGGCAGAGAGCGGGAGGGTTAAGCTAGTGGAGTTGTTCAAGTGAACCGGTGAGGACTCGAAGGGCCGACATGGCCTGTTTCCGCACTGTACAGGGTTATATGGTTAAGGACAAGATGTGTTCATTTGGTTACAGAGGGATGGATTAGGGGAGACATTACTGTTTTGTGTAGAGGGAAATCCAGGATGCAAATGAGTGAAAAAAAAAAGATGAAAGTAGCAGCCACCTGTGGGTGCTATATAAATAAGAACACAATAAAAATTATGCCATCCAAGCTGCTTGTAGTAACCTCTGATTTTATATTTTTAAATACGTAAAATTGAATCAAATATTCATCGCTGAGAGCCAGGTTCTGGATGCAGATGCTTTTACTTGACTGCAGTATCACGTACCTCGAGTTTTGCTTAAAGTCAAGAACTTCACAAATCTCTTTATAGGTCCTCAAAGTCATTGATACATTGTCAAATCTTTTAATAACAGTGGCTGTTGTTTCCTTTCCCACAAAAAAATCTGAGTGTTCTTCCTCAACGCTTCTAGATTAATGAATGCTTCATCATTTATATGGTTATGTGGCTCAGTAGCTGACAGAGTAACATTAAATGATCATTATTACAATAGCGACACAGTGGAATAAATCAGGAGGCTCTATTTGAGAAAGTGGACTCAGGAGAATTGTTTTTTTCTTTCTCCCCCAAGGCAAGAAAAGCACAGATTAGTCCCACAAATGAAAGCAAGGCCAGATGGGTGGAATTAATCAATGGCTTTACATGAAGCAAGGTGGCAAAAAGTGAAGTGAGACCCTGGCAGAGGTAGGCAAATTACGTTCAGGAAATCTGGACGTCTATTATCAAGGTGCCAGAAGGCTGGAGCAGAATCAGAGCAGGTGGAACAGTCTTCCTCATGCCATAGTAAGCGATGTGTGTAAACATAGCTCCACAAAGTTGAGCTGGTTGGCTTGCTGGCCACTCCACAGTGATGTCAAAAATTTTATTTGTTCTCCAACAGTCCCATCTATTTCTCGTTTCTCCCACTGGAGTATAAAAATGGATTGCAACATCACCCAGACAGCAGATCAAGCTCTTTAATCCCTTTCATCCCTGCAAACTTTCCATCAAGTCTCAGAGGGGAAGAGTTAGTTCCATCCAGACACAGCTATTAAATCAGAATTTATTGTCACATATTATGAACATATTATGAACCATCTTATAACAATATAACAAATAAAAATAGTAGAGCATGAAAAGTAAGGCCATGTCTTTGGTTCATTGATTAATCAGGAATCTGATGGCAGCGGGGAAGAAGCTGTCCTTGTGCCACTGAGTGCTCATCTTTAGGTCCTGTACCTTTTTCCCTAAAGGTAGCAGAGTGGAGAAGGCCTGGTCTGGGTGGTGGGGGTCTTTGAGGATAGACGCTTCTCTTTTTTTTAAAAAAGACACCACCTCAAGTATATGTTCTCAGTGGAGTGAAGCCTAGTGCCTGTACTATCACAGACCAAGTTAACAACCCTCTGGAGTTTTTCTTTTTCCTGAGATTTGGCACCTCTATACCGGAGAGTGATGTAGGCAGCCAGTATGTATGCTCTCCACAGTACACACCAAATCCCAGTACATACTGGATCTCCTCAAACACCTCACTAAGTGTAGCCGCTGGCGGGCCTTCTTTGTGATTGCATCAACATGGAGGCTCCAGGACCGATCCTCAGAAATTTTGACACCCAGGAATTTGAAGTTCTTGACCCTCTCCACTATTGAGCCCTCGACGTGGACTGCATTTGCGTGAAAAGACTTCTTTTAATTTTGGATTCAGAGGTTACGGCAGGGAACAAATAATAACTTATTTATTGGATCTTGTTCATTAAGCAATGTTATATTTCTACATTAAAAAATATCAAAATCTATGGCTCCTTTTGAAACATTTGTTCTTTGCGTTTCTGTTTTGCATTTTCTACTGGGTAACACTATGGCATAGCTGGTAGAGCCACACTACCTCAGAGCACCAGAGATCTGGGATCAATCTTGACTTTAGGGGTTGTCTGTGTGGAGCTTTCAGGTCCTTCCTGAATCCTCGTTGATTTTCACTGGTGTTACATTTTATATCTATATTGCAAAGACATGTGGGATGGCAAGATAATCAAACCCTGTAAATTGTCTCCATGGTGTAGGGGAATGGCAAAATCTGCGGGAGTTGAAAATATATACAGCCTCTCCGCGACTAACAACCCAAGCGACATACAACCATCAGTACATACGACCAAAAGAAAATATCATATAAATTTGAAAAAAATTGTAAAGATAAAAATTATGCTTGGTAGTATGTTCACCTGGCTAATAGCTGCGTGCATACAATGGTGACCATCAGACAATATCCTAGCATTGTATACATCGCTACATCTCTCAGAGTTCTCACTCACAGTTGCCATTTTGTAAGCATGCGTTATTCGAGTAAATCTAACAAATGTTTTCAAGCTGGATTAAACCATTATTGTATTAAACCTCAAAATATGCTGTACAGATATACGACTTCTACTTGCCGTGTTAATACACACCCAATTTGCGTCCATTTCAAGATCTGACTGATTGATCAGAATGGAACTTGGGTGTATCTCTGGGAATAGAACGACTGTTGGATTAATGTAAATGGAAAGAGTTGATTCCTAGCACAGACTCACAGGGCTGAAGGCCCGTTTCCATGTTGTATCTCTGTCGGACTATGACCTGCACTTTATTTACTTCTAATCATGATGGAGGCTTGTTTGTTCAGCCTGTATCCTCAGTCAAAAAGTCAACAGGCCAGTTGATTGCAGAGCTTTTATGATTTTAATGTTATTTAATTTTAATTTAGACATACAGCACAGCATAGGCCCATCCAAGAGCCCATATGCTGACAAATACACCAATTAATCTACTAATTCTGTACATTTTTGAAAGGAGGGAGGAAATCTGAGCACCTGGAGGAATCCCACATGGTCACAGGGAGTACGTACAAACTCCTCGCAGACAGTGTTGGATTTGTACCCGGGTAACTGGCACTGTAATAGCATTGCACTAACCACAGCAGTAAGAGCATCGCCCTTTTACTTACTGACTCAAGGGTGGTTAGAAAACTTCACTGTAGAAAACATGAAAAAAAATCACAAAATTTTGCAAGATTGGAGGAGGCTACTTGGCAAATTGTGACCATAGTTTAAAAACCATATAACCACTTACAGCACAGAACAGGCCAGTTCAGCCCTACTAGTCCATGCCGTAGCAAATCCCCACCCTCCTAGTCCCACTGACCAGCACCCGGTCCATACCCCTCTAGTCCCCTCCTATCCATGCAACGATCCAGTCTTTCCTTAAATGTAACCAATGATCCCGCCTCAACCACGTCTGCCGGAAGCTCATTCCACATCCCCACCACCCTCTGCGTTAAGAAATTTCCCCTCATGTTCCCCTTATAATTTTCCCCCTTCAATCTTAAACCATGTCCTCTAGTTTGAATCTCCCCCTTTCTTAATTGAAAAAGCCTATCCACATTTACTCTGTTTGTCCCTTTTAAAATCTTAAACACCTCTATCCAATTACTAGAAGGAAACAAATAATGTAGTTGGCTTTATTTGGACCAGCTAGACATGACATCAAAATGTTCATTTCTTTCCAACTCACAATTCGTCCTCCTCTGGGTTTTGCACTCAAACAGGTATGAGGGCATCCACCTCCACCTAGCCTTTATGACAATGAGTTCCAGAACGCGATAGCTACGAGGTGAAACAAAATCATCTCAATTCTTTAATCCTTCCACCAGCTAACTTAATTTGATATCCTCATGAACCTCACAGAGAAGAGAAATATCAAGTGATCTCTTCTGCAGCACAGGTTTGGTTCAACTTTTACAAACCATTGGGGAAGGCAAGTGGGAATCAGATTTAAATGGATGACCTTCTCCTGCTGATTGGCATGTTTTCTTTTCCATTTTTTGGTTTCTTTCAAATTGTCATTGGTAAGTGGCAGTGACTGGAGGCAACAGTCTAGTGACAATCCTAAAGGAAATTGGAAGCAGGCAAGGGAGTAAAAGTGGCAGATGCGACATTTTACGTTCAGCTCAGGCAAGCCATTAGCAGTTTTATTGTTTGCTTCTCAGAAGGCTGGGAATTGGAAAGATCTTCCACTGCCCCAGGGTAGATATCCTCCCATCCCAAGGCCATGCTGCTGCTTCCAGTATTGTCTGAAGTACAATTTTTATCACAGACCAGTTTTGAAATGATTGCTGAGGCCCAAGCTACTGGGTGTCAAAGCTGTCACAGCTATTGAGTGCTGTTGACATTCGCAAACATTCCAAGACATCCAGGGCCTATTAAAATGTATAAATTATGTAAAATGCTTTAAATTATTAAGTTTTATACAAGCTGAGAAACTCAAATGCATGCTCACACACCCTAAACAATCAAGACACGTAAAGTAACTCAATTAAATCAAAAATTGGGTATGGTTTCTCCTGGCACCTGATGCTTTCCATTCCTCTCAAAGATATCATTGTATTTATAAAGGATTCAATGTGGCTCACTGGCAGATTTTGCAGCCCGAGATGGGAAACTGCAAGGCGATGCCACATCAATGGACTCCATCCAATGCTGAGCACAAGGGTAGGCAACACTTGAAAATGTGGGTGGGTCTGGGCAGAAAATCTGCCCCATTGTATGGTTCATGATGATCAGGGAATGGAAATTAATAATCTTTGTGATAGACGCCCTCCTGTCAAGGTACAGAAAATGCAACCAAACCGCACACAGTGCCTGCCCCCCCCACACACACACACACACACACACACACACACACACACACACACACACACACACACACACACACACACACACACACACACACACACACACACACACACACACACAGAGAATTTATTCAAATCACACCAGTGGGAATGAGCAGTATTTAGTGGTAGGTAGACAAGGTCACCTTACTAATACTGGTGAATCCCATTCAAATATTGTGCCTTCTGACTGAGATGTTTTTAAGGCTTTTTCCTGCATACAGATTTGATGACATTACCTTGAAATCATTGTTGCAAGCTTATGTTTTACATCTTGCATCTCTCCTTTCTAAAGACAGGGAAATCCGTTGATGTCAATCATTTATTTTCATGTACAAGTCAATAATTAAAAGATATCCTTCTTGTATACAAGTTAACAGAAGCAGGGAAGAGTTGCTCCCAGGTCACATGAACATCAGTTCTGTGCCTGCCTGATTTCTGGTCTTTAATTAATGCATGCAAATCGATAACCTTAATGACTTAAGATTGGTGTGAAGCTAACAATGGTGGATGAAACTTCTGGACAGTAGCAATATTAAATTGGGACTGGGCTGGTGCCATTAGAGTTCCTGAATGCTATAGCATTGAGTCCAATACCTGTCAGACACAATCAGCTGTGCTTGGGCAGGAAACCTATTTAAGAATGGGCTGCCAGTTGACAACTCATTATCTAGATTGGTCATCAGTTAGCACTATTATGTTAAAGATATCAAGGCATCAAGGATTCTGGAGCCCTGGGGCTCTGTGATGACTTGGGCAGAAATAATATTGATTCTAATTTCCCATCTGGAAGGTTTGCTAACCTAAAACTTGCATCTTTCCGTCCCAGCCTGTTCTCTGGAAGCCTGTGACTGAGTAAAACCTATGCTGGTTTTCTCATAATTGATATTTCTACCTAGCCAGAAACACAAACTTCTACCTGCTCTTAACTGCTACACATATGATCCAAAACTTCAGAGGAAGTATGAAGAAACAGGAATATGCCATTCAGTTCTGTGAGTCCCTTCCACAATGTAATTACAAACCTGCACCATCTGCATTGCTGGAAATGCTTTCCTGACTGAGGTTAATGAACTGGAAGAGTATCTATTTACCCAGGATCTTGTCGGACTCTGGCTTTACCTTACTCTTAATTTAGTCTATGTGTAGGCTGAGTCCAGCGTGTTCTTTGAATGAAGTGATAGGAGAAGGTATTTGGTTCAACAGTCAATTTATTACACAGCACAAGAATAAAACTTAACAGAGCTCTGGGTCACTCATTAGTTCATAGGTCACCTGCACAGTGAGCTACTCCCCAAGACTGACCCCTATTGTCCAGTTGGTTCAGTTTATATAGGTCAACCTTATCATACAGAACAAAAGTTGGCTTCCTTTGCTAGATTTCATTATCATACAGAACAAAAGTTGTCTTCCTTTGCTAGATCTTTTTGCATAAGGGTTATCACAAGTCATCTCCTGTTTTGCAGATATCAGGGGTGTAGCACTCCCATCTTAATCCTCCAGGCTAGACTATCCTGTTGTGTTGATCAGAAATTAATTCATCCCCAGATATTTCTAATCACCATTCTGTTCTTGTCCGGCCAATTTCTGCTGTTCTCTTTAACACCTCCTCCTGCCTTAATCTTCCTCCTAGACTGGTTTTCCATTCCCTTTGTTTCTTACAGGCCATTCTTTGTTCTGATCTGGCCTGTGTCTCCTGTGCTACTCACCACCTCCTTTAGTTTGAGCATTCCTCCTAAATCGTTTTATGCATTTCCTCTCCCTGTATTTTGGAGAGACAATTTTGCTCAGCCAACTTTGCTCCATGCTGTGATTGCCACTTAATCACATTCCTTTTTCCCTGAACCATGCAGTAAATATACACTTATTAATTAATCATTTATTTCATACTGTTTTAACCCCTAGATTCCAACAATCTACAGTTTTCAGATGGTGTTAACACATTAAAACTGCTCTCGTCTGAGCAAAAAAAAAAAAAAAAAAAAAATCCTGCAAATGGTAGTGGGCACAGCCCAGTACTCCGATAACTCAGTGTCTTGTAAACCAGGGATTGCGAATTCGTTCCTCGCTGGGGACTCATTTCTGTGAGGGCACTTAAAGTGGCGCCTCTCTCTTCCTTGCAGTAGACAAAGTTAAAGAATATCATGTATGGCAAATTCTAAATGTATAGTTACATGGCAATAATGGAACCCTTACCTTTAGGTCACAGGCAAAACTCTATGTGAAAATCTATGTGTAACGCTGTCATTGGTGCAATCATCAAGGATCTGCACCATAAAGTACATGCTCTGTTCTTGCTGTTGCCCTCAAGGAGGTGGTGCAGGTGTCACAGGACTTTTACCACAAGGTTCAAGAATAGTTGCTACCCCTCAGTTATCAACCTCCTGATTCATAGACTCATCTAAGGACTTGTATTTTGCTCATTTACTACTGTATATTTCCAGTAAAAAGCCGTTGCACAATTTACAGTTCTTTCTTTGTTTGGGCAGAGTTTAGTTACCAGTAATTAGAAATTCTGCCTGGCCGGCAGAAAAAAAAAGGATCTTATGTCATGTATATATTCCATCAATTTGAACTTGAACTTTGATTTCTAAAGGATTTCTCATTCATTTTAAGACGATCCCTTTCAGAGGAAAGGTGGTTAGAAATTCTAGCATAACGAGTGAATGTTGCTCTCCGGCATGTTTCAGGCTGCAGGAGTACATGGTAAAGGCCACCCTGAACCTTGGAGCAGCCAGCGCAAAGGCTTTGATTGCCATCTCAGATCCTGCTGTCAATGGCCACAGAGGGGCTTGGTCTTGTACCACAGCAACCCCTCCCGAAACTCAAGGGTATTTGTTCAAGGGGGGCACAGGGTTAGAATTTGTGCATAGAACGGATCATCTTGATGACTCGACAAATATAGTGACCCGACAAGGCAACGTACAGTACAGACAAGCCAATAAATGTAAAGAATGCCATTTAGTTTTATACATCTTGAACATGTTTTTGTGATTTAAAAAGTCAACTCACTTTTACGCAGTAATAATGATTCATGCTCTTAACAACATGATTCCTATATTAACTAAATCTCCTCTGATTATGACTCCCTACTCCACTGCAGTCACTCCAAGTTGCTGGAGGATAGGCAGTAATTTAATCAAAGCACCTCATTAAACAAGAGAACTTGTGTAAATACTTCCTGCTGTTACTTATTACGAGAGGCAACTGGTTTGAGCTGGTTTAACACGAACAATGAAAGAGAAAGTCCCTTTGGAAATTCTTAAAGGAGAACAAATCCATATTTTCGTCACCTGCCAGGTCGCTGCAGGACCTGCATGAAAATCTCAGCCTTTTTACCCAATGTTTTTTGCAAGAAGGAACAATGTTTTTGGATGCAGGTTTGCTGATGTATATTGCAGAGGGGGACCTTAGTCATGCTGACTTGACCAGGAAGTTGTCAAGGACTGTAACCTGAGCAAGAGATGGAGAGTACAATATAGGAAAGTGTGGATTTGTTGACCTTCCATCCAAGGAAAAATAAATTGTAATTGTAATTGAGAATCTAGGTGATGTGGAATAGGGAAGGAATGTGGTCAGACTTGCACAACAATCACAAAAAGTTAGGTCACTGGAACAAAAGTAAAGGACATTACAGGCAAAACCCTCCCCACTACTGACAACAACTAACAGAGAGCAGCTGCAATCATCAAAGACCCCCACCACAAGCTTTGTTCTTGCTGGTGTCATCAGGAAAGAGGTAATAGGTGCCACAAAACTCGTACCACCAGGTTGCTACCCCTCCACCATCGGACTCAATGACAAACTCAAGACTCATTTAAGGCCTCTTACTTGTGCACTTTATTGATTTCTTTTTGTTCTCTCTATTGCACAGTTTGTTTACAGTTCTTTGGTTGTTTACATGTTTTACTTTTTTGCACCATCAATTAGTGGTAATTCTCAAGGTCAGCAGAGGGGTTCATTGACCCCCCCCCCAATAAGGTCCTGTGCCCCCCCCTCCCATCCCTGGCCATCACACCTGCCCCTCTCCCTCCCGTGTCAGTAGAGTCTAGGTTGATGCACACTAGCAATTCTCCACCTGCCCACAGACGTGTCGCTAGTGTGCATCAAGCTTCATGCAATAAAGAGTGCCCTCTTGTCCCACATTGGATGGATGGCCTCAACGGCAGGTAGGTTCCTGCCAGCAAACACCCTCCCTCCCCGAACTCACCAATGCCCCCCTCTAATACAAGTTCTGGCGCCGGCCCCGGTAATTCAGCTGCACTCACAGGACAAAGGAATCTCAGGGTTGTATGTGATGTCATGAATGTACTCTGAGTATGTCTGAAATCGGAAATGAATATTGATATTTATATGAATGGGATTAGAATTTAGAAGTGAGAACATGGTGTTTCAGTTGAAAAAAGATATTAATTACTCATCTTGCGTTCTGCATTCTCTATTGGGCTCTATTACCGTCATCTTTAATTGTACAAGTACAACTGGATGAAACCCCATTCTTCAGTTCACAGTTCAAAAGCATGCCAACACATATGGACATAATACACATACAGTCAAATGAATTTTTTGCATATACAAATTTCTTTGGCTTGGCTTCGTGGACGAAGATTTATGGAGGGGTTAAGTCCACGTCAGCTGCAGGCTCGTTTGTGGCTGACAAGTCCGATGCGGGACAGGCAGACACGGTTGCAGCGGTTGCAAGGGAAAATTGGTGGGTCGGGGTTGGGTTTTGGGTTTTTCCTCTGTCTTTTGTCATTGAGGTGGGCTCTGCGGTCTTCTTCAAAGGAGGTTGCTGCCCGCCGAATAGAAAATGTATAAATACTGTTAAATAAATAGTACAGTCTCGGAGGTTTTGTGAGGAGTTCATCAGTCGCTCAGAAGTCTCACAACCTGTGGGAAGAAGTTGCTTCTCAACCTGCTGGTTCTGGCTTTGTATCTCTCTCCTGATGTAGCCGAAAGATGCTGCGTGCAGGTTGGTAGGGGTCCTTAACAATTTTGCAAGCCCTCTTCAGACAACAATCCTGGTAGATCACGTTGATAGGGTTGGAGGGTGGGGAAGGGAGATCCCATCGATCCTTTCTGCTGCTCTTATGGTCCTGTGAATTGACCTCAGATCCAATGTTCTACAGCAGCCGGTTAGGATACTCTCAATAAAGATCCTGTAGGAAGTTGACAGGCTGATACCTTTGACCACCTCAGTCTTCTCAAAAAGTGCAGTCGCTGTTGTGCCTTCCTGACAAGTGAGGAGATGTTGTGGGTCCACGATAGGACACTAGTTAAGTAGACTGAAGAATTTGAAGAGGCTGTCTAACTAAGAAAACCATACAGTAAGATATCGCTAGAGAGTGTTTGCTGGTAGCCCTTCATTGGAAAACAAGACGTTGCAGGTATTGGGTGTGCAGAGAAACAAGGGTGGAATATTTCAAGTTGCATATTTCCTAAAGACAAAGAAGGCCACTCAGCACATCAGAGTTGATGCTCAGAACACGCCCAATGCTCCTCTTATTTTACTATGGCATATTATTTCTTAGATTTCCATTTACCCTTTTCCAATTCTCTTACCTCCGTAGGAGTGGAAATAGTTTACAGTTGTCATTTAACACAGTAATTCACATATTATGGATTAGGGGAGAGAGTGTCACTCAGCACATCCTCAGTTTGTTGACAAGGTTGATGTGCAAACTTGCTCCTTCTGATCCAGAATTAATAATGGCACTTTATATTGCACCAGTTTTCTCATCTCTCAACATCAGCCTGGATGCACGGGGTTCAACAATCCCAGTCCACAGGTTAAAAAGAATGAAAACCTGAATGAAATTGAAAGTTTCACAGTTTCTGTGGAATATTTGGGAGATTGACCCATCTCCTAGAAGCAGATGGGTTCAGTCTCTTGAACACCTGCCCAAAAAAAGACTGGTCATCTATCCCCAGCTATGCTGAGAACAGAGCGTTTACATGCCTTGGCAATGAACATGCCTGATAGCAGATCGAGGACCTGCCTTTCACCCAGAGTCTGGTATCTCTAATGGCCCAGCTCATCTGTGGTGCTGCAAAAGAAGTGCAAACAAAACTTGGAAGAATTCTAAGTTCACTGCAATGGTTTTATCCATTTCTTAGTCTCAAATTCATTCCACAAACCCAAACGCATCAAACTATAGTCCATGTAATTGATATCATTGGAAACTGGTTTAGAAACCATTAATAATGAACATGTTCCAATTCTCAGCAGGCCTAATTATAGGTATTATAACAGAAGTTCTATTACCAATATTATATCGAATTAAGGAACTGTGCCAAGTATATTTGAAAGAGCAATAACTTGATTTAAGTATTTAATCCAACACTGATAGCAATAATTCACTGTACATGTCATTATCAATGAATAGAATTAATTCAACCTCAATTGCTTTAAGATCCACTTTTACAAACAATTTAACAGATCTGTCCTTGAAATCTGATGAGCTTGACATTATTAAAATGGTGTATTATATTCAATGACACAATTAACTAAATTATCTTAAGATTCACATGGTGAATAAGCAAAAAATTCATAGAAATATGGCAAACACTAATATTCTAAATCTTTTAAATTAGCTGGTTTTGACATTTTCTCTACAAACATATTTACAATTATTTAGGTATCATCTAATACAACTCAAATTCCATGCGTGTTACCCACCACTGAAGTGATTGGTAGCCGAGAGGCTAATGCTGGAGTTTAGATTACATGCAAAGTGTTTCTGAAATGGGATTTGAACCAATAATGTTTTGGTTCACATGGAGGAGTATTACTAACAAGCTTTTTTTTGGTCTTGGATATATTTCTCAGCATACAATAAGTCATGAAACTCAAAAAACTTTCAAAAAGATGGGGGTCAACTTATACACCAGATATACTTCTGAGACCTTAAATTCAGCTCAAAATCCAATCCATGCCGATCCGGCGTACAAGTCGTCCCATAAAAAGCAGATTTGGCATACAAGTCAACCCTTGTAAAAACAAAAACCCAACTGTAACAGATATTCATTGAGATTTTTTTATTGAAAACACAATTAAAACCCTTCAAAATCACTACAATTGTCTGAAAATAACACATTTAGAACCTTTCAAAATCAATCTCGCCATCATCGTCTGAGGCAAAGGTTGCGGCAAGCACATCCATCCCTTCACTGTTTAAATGGTCATCGTATGGGTCCCAGTCTGTCTCGGATGAGGAGGTTTCAACTTCATCGTCAGTGTCCCATAAATCATCTTCCATGCCATCAATGCAGAAGTGGTACTGCACTTCAACAATTTTTTTTTTTTTTATATAAATCACAGACTCCACTTTAACTATGTCCCATGTCTTGAGCACAAAGTTACACAGCACATCAAGTAATGCAGCATGCATTGCCCCACCTTTTGTAAATGACTTTTCTGCACTCGATGTCCATGTATTCCATCCCTCGTGTACATGGTCTTTGAATGGCTTGTTCAAGCAGACATTGAGAGGTTACAATAGAGACATCAAGCCACCCAGGATAACCGCCATGTCAGTATTATGTAGTGCTAATCTACCTTTGATGTTCTCAGCTAAGTGGCTACGAAACATATCTTAGACCAGCAAACTCCATTCTTTATGTACCTGTTCCACATATTGTTTATCCATAGTTTTACACCATCCATCCATCGTTTTACTTTCAGTTTAATTTTGCATTTGAAGATTACCATGGATCTTAATTTTGTCCTGTCGGCCACAGTAAACCTGATCCTTTCATGGCCTATACTTCTAGTTTGCAGAGTTTTAACACCTTTCCATTCCACTGTTCTATTGCCTACAATGTCGAAATTCATTTCTATCACTTTCAACTTAAAACTCGCTTCATACTTTCATTGCAATTGCGTTGCATTGATGGACCCTCCACGCCAATGCCCAGCAGATCAATCCACACAATCTTTGGGGGGCGGGGGGGGGGTCGACATATACACCAGTCAATGGGCAAACTCAGGCATCCATAAAATTGGCTTAAAAATGGGGGCTGACATACAACAATCGACTTATTGGCTGAAATATGGTATACTGAAAGGAACCAATGTTTTGCACACATTTCTTTTTCCTTGCTCTGCACTGACCTCATGATGTACAAGAATATTTCAGAGTACTCTAGATGGGGAGAAAGAGGTATTAATTGGATAATGAACTAATTGTATAATTGGATAATGAACTAAATGTACTATTGAGGAAGTACATTTTCAATGCAATTTGATGGCAGGAAGAAAATACAAGGAGATAATAGAAGAGTACGAATGGAAAGGTAGCTTCCTGAAGACCAGCAGCCAATGGTAGAGTAGACTACAGGATCGTTGAATAGAAAAGTGCCCTTTCTTTCAAAAGGCATCCCAGATGGTCCCTCAGCATTCTATTTCAACTGGCATTTTTCTTTTACAAATATTTATTGAATTCTCCTTAATGACTACCATTGAATATTTATCCATTACTGTATTTGAAATTCTAACCACTCATTATATTATGTTTGCTTGTTTTGCTAATCACATTAAATCCTAGCTTATTGGATCTTTGGATGGATCAAAGGGTATCTGGTTATTGACAATAACCACAGAGTAAATTTTGCTTTATTCATCCCTTCTAAATCCTCCAAACACCCACATCAAATATCCTCTTACCCTTTCATACCTGAAGACGTTTAACTTTTGCTTCCCGATTCGATTTGTGTGATATTAATCCTCCCCTAGAATCACTTGAGTAAATCTCATCCGCACCCTCTCTAAATGGTTCAAATCTTCCACAAATTGCAGGTCACCATTTAAGGCAGGACCTGTATTTTACATTCAAATATCATTGAGATTTCCAGGATACTTATTTCTTCATAGGTCGGTGCTGCTCAGTTGCCAAAGTCATCAATTATAATTCCTAACTCTCTCCACTATAGTATACGCCTTAGTTAAAACGAGAAAGTCTTCAGATGCTGGGGTCGAGTGCAACACGCAAACGTGCTTGAAAATCTCTCCAGGTCATGCAGCATCCCAAGTAAGTGAAGGGTAACCAATGTTTTGGGACTGGACCCCTTGCCAGGTACATGCAGGGCCCAGGCCCTGATACGTTGGTTACCCTTCACTTCTTTGGCTGTTGCGTGACCTGCTGAGTTTATCCAGGATGCTTGTACATTGCATTCTCTGACTGCTGTCCTCAATCCCAAGACCTCGCATTAGTCCTGGATCCCTAAAAATTGCAACTAATGTTATTGAATACTGCAGGTTTGAACCCAAGAATGAAGTGGTTAGCATCCAACCATGAATCCAATATCCTGTATGGTCATCAGATGCCAAATGTACACTGAAGTTGTTAAGTAGGTAAAGGATTGTAATTCCTAAGGTGACATGACATCAGTAGGATGGAAGCATTGGCTACCCAATGATTGTGAAAAATGAAGACAAGGACAGCAATAGAAAAAATTAACTGCAAATGAAAGGATGTGATGTCATTGTGAGATCTTTTACAGTCACTTACTTGCGTGAGTCGGGAGTGGAGCCAGTTCTGATGATGTATCCAGAGAAACACACGAGAGTAGTAACACAGTTGCGCGAGTCCAAACTGGAGGGGGGGGGGGGGGTTTGTTGCGTTCACAGTGATAAACCATGAGAATGCTCACAGGAGAGGCATTTAAGAGAGTCACGGGTCACCCATGTGGCAGAGGGCATGGGGGGGGGGGGCTTGGCTGGATGGTGTTTGAGAAGAATAAAGAAGGGTGACACTATTTGTGTACCGAAGAACGAGTGAGTGTGTATATCATACAACTTACAGCCCAACCCCTACAGCTCCACTTTGAATAGCTCACACACAGTTAAAATGTTTACATTATTATTGTGGAGTACAAGTTGGAACTCTACTGATTCAATTCCTGCATCACATCTGACTTAACCTTATGAACAAGATGCTTTTGACAAGTGAAGACATTTGCTGCAATTACACACTATGGTGACTAACAACTCAGCTCTGAAATTGCAGAAAGTGTCATTAAATATAAAGAAGAAATGCCTCCAGGGATGAGGAAACACTAACCTAATTACCATTAGCACATCTCAGCAGAAAAGTTCGTGCAACCTCCATTTTTTAATTACTTTATTTTAAAGTTGGTCAAGGATAATAACTTGAATATGTATTAGATTTTTCCCATTCAAAATTCCAATTTAACTGAGTCATATTCTCTACTGCAGCAAGATTTTTCAAAATGATTAAGAATATTTAGGGGTATGAACATTTACAACTGGTTCATTTACTGTTTGAGCTACAAATTCCTTGACACGGTGATGGAAGTACAGTTGGTTGGGTGTTGGACTTTGACCTGCAAGATTCCAGTTCTAAACTTTTAGAGTTACAGTTATGCAGTAGAGAACAGGTTCCCCTGTACAACTCAACCAAGTTGTCCTTCTCAACTTATTCCATTTGCCTGTGTTTGGCCCATCACCCTCTGAATGTCTCCTATCCTGTCTTGGAGGCATTTTAAATGTAGTAACTGTATCCATGTCTCCAGCTTCCTCTGACACCTTGTTCCATATAGCCACTGCCCTCTCTGTGAAAAAAGTTGTCATTCAAGACCCTTTCAAATCTTTCCTTTCTTACCCTCTAGTTTTAGATTTTCCTATCCTGGAGGGAAAAAAAAAGACAGTCATTATTCACCATACCTGTCTCACTCATGATATCCTGGTATGTCCAATTCCCTGACCAATGAAGCCAATATGTTCCTAACATCATCTTCACCCACATGACTCCATTCAGATAATTATCTACCTGTACTCCAAGGTCTCTCTGTTCTACTACACTCTCCAGGGCCCTATCATAGAACCATGGAATAATTACAGCACAGAAACAGGCTAACTTGGCTCCTCTAGTCCATGCCAAATCATCTCTTTTCCTAGTCCCACTGACCTGCACCCAGCCCATAGCCCTCCCATCCATGTACCTGTTCAAATTTTTTTAATGTTAAAATTGAGCCCACATTCACCACTTCAGCTGGCAGCTTCTTCAACTCTTCCACCACTCTCTGTATGAAGAGGTTTTTCCTCATGATCCCCCTTTCACCTTTAACCTACGTCCTCTGCTTTGTATCTCACCTACCATCAATGGAAAAGCCTATCTACATTTATTCTATCCTCCTCAATCTTAAATACCTCTATCAAATCACCCCTCATTCTTCTACACTCCAAGGAATAAAGTATTAACCTGTTTAACCTTTCCCTGTAACTCAGTTCCAGAAGTATGGGCAGCATTCTAGTAAATATTCTCTGTTCCCTTTCTATCTATCATTTACTATCAAAATCCTGCCCTGGTTTAACTTATCCAAAAAACCTCTGGTCTGGGTTAAATTCTGTGTGCAATTCATTTGTCCACTTCACCAGTTGATCTAGTTCCTGTTAGATCCTTGGAAAACCTTAACTGTCCACTGTACCACTCATATTCGTGTCATCAACTGAGTCATCGTTATGACCCATGCTAACTATTGTGTTATGTAAACTAACAATTTGGATAACTAATAACAGCACCAATCCACATGACCCACCATTGGTCAGAGTCCTCCAATGTGTAAAACAATCCTCCATTCCAATCCTCTGACCAATTTTGTATCTAATTGGCTGCTCACCCTGGATCTCGTGGCCTGACTTTTATGGCAAGCAGAACTGCATCAAAGGCCTTTCTGAAGTTCATGTAGACAACATCAACCAACGCTGCTCTCATCAATCCTTTAGGTGATCTCTACAAAATCCTGAATTAAATTTGAGACACAATTTCCCACATATAAAAATAACCAGTCAATAGAATCTCTTCCCATGACTAAAATCCTCTCATCCAGGCAAGGTTCATTCAAAACTAGGGCTATTCATTCTATGGAGATGCTATTTATTTTATCAAGTCAAGTTTATTGTCATCTAATTGTACAAGAACAACTCGACAAAAACAGCATTCTCTGGTCCTCGGTTCAAAGTCATGCAGTCACACAACCAGGCATAACAGACAAACAAAACATATGCAGGACAAGTATTTTATCTATACAAATAAATAATTATATATTGCTTTATACAAATTAGAGTCTTGGATAGCTAATGGGAGCAGTTCCTTTGGTCATTCAGCATTCCCTTGCCTGTAGGAAGAAGCTATTCCTCTACCTGGTGGTCCTGGCTCTGATACTCCTGTATTTCTTCCCTGATGGGAGAAGCTGAAAGATGTAATGTGCAGGGTGGAAGGATCATGTCAATGGGTGGGAAGGAGACTCCAGTGATCCTCTCTGCCACTTATGGTCCCGTGGATTGACTTCCAATCCATTTCTCTGCAGCAAACATACCATATTGATGTAGCCAGCCAGGATACTCTTGATAGAGCTCCTATAGAAAGTTGATATAATGGTGGTTGGTAGCCTTGCCCACTTCAGTGTTCTCAGAAAGAGCAGTCACTGTTGTACCTTTCTGACAAGTGAGGAGATGTTGAGTGTTCACGATAGGTCACTAGTTAAGTGAACTAAAGGATTTGGTGCTGTTCATTCTCTCTACAACAGAGTTGTTGATGTGTAGAGGAAGGTAGCCATTCCTGGTCTCCTTATAGTCCATCTCCTTTATCTTGTCTACATTGAGATTCTGGTTGTTACCCTTGCGCCATTTCACAAGATTTTCTACCTCTCCTCTGCAGTGTGATTTGTTCTTACTGAGGAGGTCGACTATTGTTGCGTCATCTGCAAACTGGATGACAATGTTGAAGCTGGATCTGGAGATGCAGTCATGGGTTGTAGGGAAAATATCATGCTCCAAGATCAGGAAGACAATTCCTTCATTTTGGCTCAGCCTCAGACTACTTCACATTTCTTCGACTCTTTAACCATTTCCAGCTATTGCCATCCTTTCTTTTCTTTGAATTTAATTCCCCAGCACTGGGGATAATCATTGGAATTTTAACCTTCCAGTTTGTCCAGACTTGCATCTGGACCCCAAACTCAATCTGCCTCCATCCAAACCAAGTCTGACTTCACTGAAGGCAGGCCTCAGGGTTGTTCAGTGGAACATGAAGTTTGCTGGCGCAAACCAAACATTTTCAGGAGACAGGCCAGCCAGAGGTATTGCTTACGGAGATCATGTGCATTTTATTCTTCACCTGTATCTATTGAATTTCCTCGGCCTTAGGAAATCAGGCAGGTAAAATGACATAAAAATGATTGGGTGAGAAAAGTAAATAAATTAACAGCATTATTTGTGTGACAGGAGGAGTAACACTCATCTCCCCATCTTAAAATGCTTCAAGATCCATAATGGTTGACCTCAATCATCTCTTCTGACTGCCACACTCCCTGCACGTTTTCAATCTGTCCAATTTAACACCATTAGGTATCTCACCATCATCTCTAGAAATCTTCGCTTCTTCTCTTCCTCAAGAACGATTTGCTCCCCATCTATTAGCTACTAACACTGCTTCAAACTTAATCTCCCTCTGCAACACCTGCAAGCATTCAGAGTTGTCTCCCTACCCTTTCTTCACTGGAATCTTCAGCTGCAGTCCTTGCTGCTGAGTAACCTGGTTGACCTCTGATCGATTATTAGTAAACTAATATTCTTGACAACAACTCCCTCCCAGGGTATAGTCTTCTTGTAATATTCTATCACCTTCCAATGGATGAATAATTCCCTTGAGACCTTGGAGATCAAACCCACTTCCCAAACTCTGACAACGATCGATGCCTGTGGGGCGGTGTTCGCCAGAATCGGACACACACAAGGTAAAGACGGTACCACAGGCTTTAATCCACAAAGACTTCCACAGAGAGCCAGGCTGGCAGTGGCTGCAGAAACTCTGAGTGAGGCCTCGGGAGGCCGGCGCAGGCTTATATCCCGGAGGGTGATCGACACCCGACCGGGTGGGGCTTGATCCATTCAGGCCGACTGATTGACAGCCGGCCAAGTGTTGTCCTGTCC
Organism: Narcine bancroftii; assembly: GCF_036971445.1. Lineage (NCBI taxonomy): Eukaryota > Metazoa > Chordata > Chondrichthyes > Torpediniformes > Narcinidae > Narcine > Narcine bancroftii. Next base: position 90,732,016 of record NC_091480.1, read on the forward strand.
CCTTACACTCCTGCAGGTACAGAGGTTGCCCCCTGCAGTAGGCCGGCGGTACACTCCTGCAGGTACAGAGGTCGCCCCCTGCAGTAGGCAGGTGGAACACTCCTGCAGGTACAGAGGTCGCCCCCTGCAGTAGGCAGGTGGTGTACCACCACAATGACTATATGTGCTCTTTGCTGTGAAATGTGAGATGTTTTCTGTACAAGGTTTCATCAGCTGTGCACACTCTGATAGAATTACTGACCAGGTTTGAGATTACAGAGCAATGCAACTGCACAGTCTAAAAGAATCTGACTGATCCTACATTTTAATCAAAGGAAGGTTACCATTGTTTCGGAGGTGTCTGAAGCCTTGAGGGTCACCAGAGTTTAGGGTGATCATAGACAAGGTGCTGTCTCCAATCCTCACTGTTTATACTCTACTGGACATTCAACATCTCACTTGTCAGGCTGGCACAACAGCGACTGTACTTCCTGAGAAGATTGAAGCTGGCAAGGCTCCAGGCACCATTATGTCAACCTTTTATAAGAGCTCCATCAAGACACCCTGGCCAGCTGCATCACAATGTGGTACAGTTGCTGCAGAGAAATGGATCGGAGATCAATCCATGGGTCAATAAGAGTGGATGACTCGCATCTTCTTCCATTCCCCCCCCCACCCCCTCCATCAATGCTATTTACCAGGATTGTTGTCTGAAGAGGGCACGTAAAATCATTGAGGACCCCTTCCACCATGTAAATAGCATCTTTCAACTGCTCCCGTCGGAAAAGTGATACAAATATCAGAGACAACACCAGGATGAGAAACAGCTTCTTCCCATGGACAGTGAGAATGCTGAACGACCAAAGGAACTGCTCACACTGACCACCTGAGACTCTCATATTTGTGAAGCAAATATTTATTTACTTGTGAGAATGAATACTTGTCCTGAATATGTATTGTTTGTCTGTATGTCTAGTGGTGTGTCTGCGTGTTTTGTACCGAGGACCAGAGAATGCTGTTTTGTCAGGTTGTATTTATGCAATCAGATGTCAATAAACTTGACTCGAAGTTGCTTAAATTGCACCATTCAGAAAACAGGAAAGGTACCTACTGTGACACAAATTATACTCAGGTGCATTAAGAGTCAATGAATCTCTTTTTAAATTTAAAACTCATTTGCTTTGAGCTGTACAGCAGAAAATAAAAGTGGCATGAAAGTCCAATTAGCAGATTACATTAACAGATTGCACCAAACCTGCCCAGCATCAACATAAAAATAAGTTTTTAGAGCCTCAGAAACAAGTTAATGAGTGAGAAATTATTCTCCAAATTGGCAAGTAGTCTTAAAATCCACAAACAGATGAGAGTCACAGGTTACAAGGTGATTCATTTGTAGAAGATTACTCACTGGATAAAAGGCTTACCAACTCTTCAGTACATTGCACCACTTGTTTCCCTCTTTTGTATATATCAATGATAAAAAGGCCTTATTGTTGTGGCCATTTCCTATGATGCCAGTGTCATTGGCAAGACCAGAATTTATTGGCCACCCTTAGGAGGTCACCTTCTTGAATTGTTGCAGTCCTTCTGGCGCAAGTGTTTCTGCCATAATATTGGGGAAAGAATCTCAGGATCAGATCCAAGTACAATATATTTCAAAACCAGGACGATGCCAGAGTCGGAAAAAACCCTGCAGACTGAAGCATTATCCTTGGCCTGGATGGGAAGGTTGCAGCTTGGTAGATATTGTTTGGCTAGCCAAGGTATTTTGTTGATGGTGTGAATTGAAGCTACAGTGATTGCTACTGTTGGAGGGAATGACACAGGATTGTGGTTGAGATGCCAGTCTGGCAGGTTACTTTGTCTTGGATAGCATGAAGCCTTTTATGCTGTTTGTCTCAAATGGAAAATATTCAGTCATGAGTAAAACACAAATGTCTACAGATACCATGGTTTAAGTAAAAACACAATGCTGTGGAAACTCAGCAGGTCAAACAGTGTACTTTATGTAGCAAAGATAAAGATACATAACCAACATTTTGGCCTTGTCCCCTTCATCAAGGTATGAAAAAAATGTAGGCAGGCACCCGAACAAAATGGTGGGGGCTGAGGGGCAGGGGGAAGAGTGCGGTTACAAAGGCAGGAAGTAATAGGACTCCATTGTCCCTCCTTTTCCTTTCCCTTGGTCTTCTTTCCTCAAGTTTTCCTCCACCTCCTTCTCCCTCCATTCACAGAGCATCCCTCCTCCCCTTGTTTGTTGGTGTGCCCTCTCTCCCTTTGTCCACCTATTTGTCAAAGACTTTTTATTGGCATCATAGGAAATGGCCACAACAGTGTCATTGGCAAGGCCAGAATTTATTGCCCACCCTTTGGAGGACATGATTGTGGATCATCTTCTTGAACTGTTGCATTACAATCACAGCATCTGCAGACTTTCTTGTTCAACTCAAGCTGTTATTGCTGTTGGACACATTGTCCTGAATTGAACCACACCTATCTTGATTTTGGATAAGAGTGATGTGAACGGTAATCTCGATTCAGAAGTGGTACATTTCCCACATTTTCAGAAACCAAACCTTAGTTAACTTTCTGTGACTTGATTTTACACTCTAAACTTTCAGATTACGGTCCAAAATTTATATTTCATTTTTAATCAGATTTGGAGAAGTACGGATGGTAACCCATTTCTTTACTTTAAAAACCCCTGGTATCCGGGACCTATGGAGATTAGTATATTTTCTGTTTGCTTGAGACTACTCTTACAATGCTTCACTAATACACATAAACTAAGAATAAACAGTTTAAAAGACAAAAAAATACTATGCTGTACTTACATTGAACAAACTTCATTTGCATGAACATCTAAACTTGACATTTTCAGCTTTGAAAATATTTAACTGTCACTGTATCTGCAGGTTCCTTCCCCCTCCACAGAGCAGCCAAAAAAGACGAACAATAGCATTACAGATGATCAACGCCCTTCTCCCCCAAGTTTACAGATAAAGCCTCTTAAAGAGAGTCACCCCCAACAGCGAACACCATCAACCAGCTCTTCACCTGGGCGATTAATTTATTTTCCTTTTTTTTTGACGGTTGCTTGAGCCTGTTGGTGGCTTGAATTCCGGTTTTACTGCACGATGATCAACTAGATCTAGCAATCTAAAATGAGCCTGCTAATTGCCAAAACATGAGAACTTCCATTTTAATAAGGAGAGATGAATTTCAGTAGCAAGATACATGCGAGAACCTGGTGATGCAGTCAGGATGAACCTCTCGGTATAAATATTTTGCCAAATACTTATTTAATATATTTCTTCATGATTTGATTACCATCACTTAGTTTGGATTCTCATTTCAATGCACCTTTCCAAATACTTTCGCTTCAAATCTGAGGAGGAAACTGCAATAGGCAGAAGTAACTGGTCTTTCAAAAGGCCACAGGCTGCAGACTAGTGGTCTGGGTTACCGGTTTAAATTATGCCTTCTGAATCCTGAAATACTTGGCACCTCCTATCCACCAGTTCCTTTCACTGGAAGATGCCTATATAGTTGTGTGTGGGGGAAAAACAAGCTTGCTGGTCACAAGAGCAGCGAGTCTGAATAAAGGCTGGTTAAACAGTGATGTTTATTCTCATATGTGGGGAAATCACATAAAGGATAAAAAATGTACACACACCAGATGTAACAAATACCCTATACTCACAACCATCTGCAAAAAGATACATCGACAATCAAGTGAAAATTACAATATCTGCCACCCCTTGATACAGTGGGTAGCATAAATAAAAGCTTACACTCGACTGGAGGGAGAACTAACACTTTTATTAGCTTACAACACAGGTAGGGTTCATGAACAGGCTTCAGGGGTCCAGGGTTTAGGCAGGAAAAAAAGGTTATATAGGGGCTCCCGGGGGAAGAGCCAGGAGGTGGGAGCATTCATCAGAACAAGACATTTCTAGTGAATCCCAGTTCACTATACAGTGCAGACATAGCTCAACTGCATTAGGGACAGTGATTGCTAGACACACAATACTGCAGCTCCCAACCCTTCGTCGGTGCACATCTCCAGTGTTGCTCACGGTTCACAAACTGGAGCGGAGGTAGGGTTCATCTCAGAAGAGAAAGGCATTTGGTTCACAAGTGCTGGGCTTTATAGTGCCATCAGCCCAAGTATCGATTAGGTGATTAAAGGGGCCAATAGTTAAGAGAGCTTATCTTTGTGAGGTTTTTCAGTTGGTTGTTTTTCCAGACTCTTTTGTGTAGTCTTCCAAAGGTGCTATTTGCCTTGGCGAGTCTGCTGTCTATCTCGTTATCGATCCTTGCATCTGATGAAATGGTGCAGCCGAGATAGGTAAACTGGTTGACCGTTTTGAGTTTTGTGTGCCCGATGGAGATGTAGGGGGGCTGGTAGTCATGGTGGGGAGCTGGCTGATGGAGGACCTCAGTTTTCTTCAGGCTGACTTCCAGGCCAAACATTTTGGCAGTTTCCGCAAAACAGGACGTCAAGCGCTGAAGAGCTGGCTCTGAATGGGCAACTAAAGCGGCATCGTCTGCAAAGAGTTGTTCACGGACAAGTTTCTCTTGTGTCTTGGTGTGAGCTTGCAGGCACCTCAGATTGAAGAGACTGCCATCCGTGCGGTATCGGATGTAAACAGCGTCTTCATTGTTGAGGTCTTTATTGGCTTGGTTCAGCATCATGCTGAAGAAGATTGAAAAGAGGGTTGGTGCGAGAACGCAGCCTTGCTTCACGCCATTGTTAATGGAGAAGGGTTCAGAGAGCTCATTGCTGTATCTGACCTGACCTTGTTGGTTTTCGTGCAGTTGGATAACCATGTTAAGGAACTTTGGGGGGCATCCGATGCGCTCTAGTATTTGCCAAAGCCCTTTCCTGCTCACGGTGTCGAAGGCTTTGGTGAGGTCAACAAAGGTGATGTAGAGTCCTTTGTTTTGTTCTCTGCACTTTTCTTGGAGCTGTCTGAGGGCAAAGACCATGTCAGTAGTTCCTCTGTTTGCGCGAAAGCCGCACTGTGATTCTGGGAGAATATTCTCGGCGACACTAGGTATTATTCTATTTAGGAGAATCCTAGCGAAGATTTTGCCTGCAATTGAGAGCAGCGTGATTCCCCTGTAGTTTGAGCAGTCTGATTTCTCGCCTTTGTTTTTGTACAGGGTGATGATGATGGCATCACGAAGGTCCTGAGGCAGTTTTCCTTGGTCCCAACAAAGCTTGAAAAACTCATGCAGTTTGACATGCAGAGTTTTGCCGCCAGCCTTCCAGACCTCTGGGGGGATTCCATCCATACCTGCTGCTTTTCCACTTTTCAGTTGTTCGATTGCCTTATATGTCTCTTCCTGGGTGAGGACCTCATCCAGCTCTAGCCTTAGGGGCTGTTGAGGGAGTTGGAGCAGGGCGGAATCTTGGACTGAGCGGTTGGCACTGAAAAGAGATTGGAAGTGTTCTGACCATCGGTTGAGGATGGAGATCTTGTCATTGAGGAGGACTTTGCCGTCTGAGCTGTGCAGCGGGCTTTGGAGTTGGGGTGAGGGGCCGTACACAGCCTTTAGAGCCTCGTAGAAACCCCTGAAGTCGCCAATGTCCGCGCTGAGCTGGGTTCGCTTCTAACTGCTACACTAACCATGCTGCCCCAATGTCAGAGGTCAACATACAGAATGCAAAGGATTACCTCCAGACTTATTCCCTGCATGCTACAGACATTTTATTACACCAGAAAATGGAACGGTCTATACAGAGCTGAACAAAGAACTTTACACAACTATGTTGGTAAGAAATTTGATCAGCTCACATGAATTAAATGGAAATAAACAGACCTGGCCACTTTCTTACTGGAACACTATCCAGGGCCGTGCTGACCTTATATTAATTTAAGAAACCCAGGATTGCAGTAAAACCCAAGAGTTACTCAGTAACAGTGCTAAAGAGTTAATGAAAACAGTTACATACAAGGTTGACATGCACAATCAGGCTCTATTCAACCAATTGAATTTGATTTGAAGAACCGAGTCACTTCTTAAAATAAATGGGGTTTCAATTCAATCGTAGTTATATTCCTGGAGTGACTTAATAAGCACACCCATTCCAGCAGACCCAGAGGTCAGTGTAAACAATGTTACAGAAAGAGGATTGTGGTTCAGCTCAGATTTGACCTGAAAACGCTGAGAAGCAAAGCTATTTGAGAATGCATCTTGTATCTGCAGCAGATATGCTCGTCAATCAAAATGAATGAGATTGGCAGGAAAGGTCACATATTTCTGCCTGAAAATGCCAACAGTGTGCTGAAGTAGAATTGGGCACCGACTGTCCCTTCACTCATTGCTCCCCATCCAAATTTCACCTGCACAATTTATTGAGATTTGCTTTTTTTTTTTGCATATTTTTGATTTTCAAAGACTCATAAATCCAAATAAACAATACATTTTTTTCCAACAATAGTGTATACCTTATAATATATTTTATCCCCTACCCCTCTCCCTGGACCAGAATACAAAAAAGAAATTATATAAAATACAGTAAACAAAATACCATTAAAGTGAAAAACCTTCCAGGGATCTTGAGAGTCCAAAGTGCTGCTTTTAACATCATCTGGAGGCCAGGTTCAGGGTGGCCTATGACAGAGGTCCCAGCCCAGCACTGCATTAAAATAACTAGAGTCATGAGTTATACAGCCTGGAATAATGCCTTTGGCCTAACTAGTCCATGCCCATCAAATATCTGTCCGAATGCCTTTCGAACATTTTAATTGTACTAGGTTGCCTTCAGACTCCTACAACGATCATTCTTTCGGCACCATGGTCCAAGTTCTTGAAAAGAAATTATTATACAGGTTGTAGTTCTTTTATGCGGCGCTCTGTGATCCGGACACTCCCATGGTCTGGAGCGTTTGAATCTGCCACCGTTAGTCCAAACTCCTTACAGAGAGTGCGGGACTCAAACCCCGATCCTGATCACCAGTGCAGTAAAGGCACTGCACGAACCACTACACTAACCGTGCCGCCCCACAATATTATTTCCTGTTTTAAGCTTTGTTCTACTTTTGATAATATTTACACGGGGGTGGGGGGGGTCCCTTAGGGGTCAATTTCTGTGGTCCAGCAATGAGCAGGTCCCAATGTCTCCAGATTAGAGAGGTGCAAGCTGTAGTCATAGTATCTAAAAACAGAAAGTGGTTTTAATTAAAAAAATAAATTTAGACATACAGTACAGTAACAGGCCCTTCTGGCCCACAAGCCCGTGCTGCCCAATGACACCCAAATGACCGATAATCCCAGTATGTTTTGAATGGTGGAAGGAAACGGGTGCATTCAGAGGAAGCCCACGCAGACACAGGGAGAGTCTTACAGACAGTGTCGATTCGTACCAAAGTCGCTGGTGCTGCAATATCGTTGCACTAACCATTACTCTAAACGTCCCACCTTTAGCTTTGATAAAAAGCTACTAGGTAAAATGTACTTACACACACACACATATACATACTTTAGAAAACTATATAAACAAAAAAAAAATACTGGAGGAACTCAGCAAGTCTTGCAGCATCCAGAGGAGGCTCAGGCCTGAAACGTCAGTCATATATCTACCTCCTATGGATGCTGTGAGGAGGAAGTTCCCACAGCATTTCTGTTTTTTTTAAAACTACAACCACAGCCTTGGCACACTTGTGTTAATTTATGTGCTATTTCTTTCATTTCCAAGTGCACACATGGTCAACACCCAGAATTTCTCCATGTAAAATTGGTATGTGGTTGGAAACGGCACCCAAGAATGAATGAGAATTTCATCCAAACGTCCAACTTGCATAGTGGTATTCCATAATCAGGAAGGCATCGTAAACACATATTGCAAAACCAAGTTTGAAGCTTACTTGGCAATATTGTCAATGCACCACTCATTATCTCACTCTTGTCACTTTAAAATGGCTAAGTGTTTCAATTATTTTTTTTAAAAAGTCATTTCAATAGCTTGCAGATTCAAGCAAGGGAAGAAATTTGGAACAGAAAGAAAGACTGAGCTCTTCATTCAGACAATGACAAACTGATATTGCATCATAACTATGCCACAAGCTGCAAACTGATAGATTTTTGAGCAAAGGACGATTAAAAACTAACGTGTTGGCATGTGAATTGATACTGCTGGAATCTGATCTCTATTGATCAAAACAGTTATTCTCTGGAGCCACCTGGATGAGCTTTGGAAGGCCTCAGCAAGGAATAGTATTTCTGTTTTAGACAGGGTTTTGAGGGAGAGGGGATGAAGTTTGAGGAAACTGCCTTTGATTTTAATAATTTACTTCATGCTTTCTTCTACACATTCTCATTAGTTGTTAGTTCAAATTTATTTATCATTCGATTACGCAAGTACAACCCGACGAAGCAGCATTCTCCAGTCCTCAGCACAAAAATGTGGGCACACAACTAGACAACTTAAACAGACAAACAGTTCATACACAGGACAAATATACATACAAAATAAATAACGGTTAGAAGGCGAGAATACAAAAATCACAAGCACAGAAGCTTATCCACTTGCTGAGATACAGAACATCGAGCAGGGCAGTACAGAACCTTCAGCCCACCATGTATGTGCCAAACATGATGACAACCAAATAATTTTCACTCTCCACACCTGATCTGTATCTCTCCATTTCACGTCTGTTCCGGTGTCTAAGTGCCTCTCAAATATCGTCATTGTATCTGCTTTTACCACCTCACCTGGCACCTACTACTGTGTGAAAGCCTTGTCCTGCACATCTTGCCCATCCCTATCTATGCCCTCTAGTATTTTACTTTTCCACCATGGGGAAAAAGACACTGCTTCATCAGGATTTACTTCTATCAGGTAACCCATCCAATGGTCCAGAGAAATTCATCCAAGTTTGTCCAAATAACTAACCTTCAATCCATATAACATCCAAACCTCTCTGCACTCTCTCCAAAACCTTCACATCCTTCCTCTATTGTGTCAACCAGACCTTCATACAATTCTCTAAATCTCGCTTAAGCAAAGTTTTATACATCTGCAAATTGACTTGTCAACCTTTAGCCATCTTCATACTCCCAAAATAGTAAATTCCTGGTATCCCGCACCTATGGGAATTGCCGGATAAGTGAATTTGCCAGTCGCTCAAGATTGCGTGCTGTGTGGATTGGCGAATGGAATACGTTTGGGGGGGGGGGGGGGGGAAAACCAATTTTAAACTTCTGCATTTTTTACCTATTTATTTTCCGTCAGCTGCTTGAGGCCGTCAGTCAAGATAACGAGATTTTATTCTACATGTATAATATCTGAAAATTGCAATACGCTGTCTATGGACTCCCATTTTCTCCAGCATAAGCTTAGAGAAAATATCTCCTAATCACGAGATTTGTTCAAAATACAATTTAAACGAAGACACGAGAGTTCTTTTCAAGATTTGTTCCCATTAATTCTGGTGGGCATTCCTGTGAGACCTGCAGAGCAAGTTGAAATGCCCAACAGAGCTCTTAAAGTTGCAAAAATTACAGTGAAACCTACTGCCTGAAGATGTGAGGTGTACTCCTGTCGGTTTGTAATGTCTGGTGGCTGTTGGGAAAGTAAGTACACAAGCTGGCAGACAGATAAGAGACAAACAGATTATGGATAGCAAAAAGGAGTCATTCAGCACACCTGAAGTGTGCGGGCTGATAAGGGAGTCCTTTTGAATCAATTAATGCTGCATCTGAGGTGTGGTCCATTTAAATGATGTGACAGTGCATGGTGATGATGAGGTTGTGAGGTGGACTTCATGTCAGATATTAGTTGTTTCTAGCCACAGCTCCAGACACTCATAACTCAGGTGGGCAAAGCAAGCATACAGTCATCTTACATTTAAAAAAAAACTTTGTTTTTCTTCATTTACGTTACTTGGTTCCAATATTACAGCAAGTACGGAATGCTCGGGAGCAGCTTGATGGGCCACCTGACACAAGTCAAGGTTGGCACAGACCATGGTTACTGTGCTCAGACCCTCTTTCTGGTCTTGTCACTTTCTCCCAGTGATACCTGCAGACATTTATTAAAAAGGAAATGACGATTGCCTTTCACTGATGACCCAGTGATTGAAGTGAAACTCGTGGTCTCACCCCTGACCATATTCTAGAGGAGTTGTGTGGGTGTTTACTTCAAACAAGGCCACTTGGTTTTAAAGTTTTATTTACAGCATGGTGGAAGCCAATTCCACCTATTTAAACCAGTGCCACCCAATTAATCTAGAAGCCCCATACATTTCTGGAAGGTGGGAGGAAACCCGAGCACCTGGAGGAAATACACAGACACTGGGACAAGGTACAAACTCCTTACAGACAGTGCTGGATTCAAACACTAGTTGCTGGCTCTACATAGTGTCACGCTAACTGGTTTCAATCTCTTCCTTACCAAGCAAACTTTCACCCAGGCTTCAATGGGTGCAAACAAGATCACAAGAAGTATTCCAACAATATTCAAAACTCAATGTGAGTTATCACGCAGCGTCCCGGTACCCAAGAGGGCAACAATAATAGGCCTCAATGACTACTTCCCTGTGGCACTGACCTCCAGCATTATGAAATGCTTCGAGCATCTGGTGATGGATCAAAGCACAGCTCCCAGAGGTGCTGGATTCATTTCAATTCACCTATAGAAGAAACCGTACCACTAACAATGTTATGGCCTTATCATTTCACCCCATCCTGACTCACCTGCAGAACAACACCTCATATGCCAGGCTGCTGTTCATTGATTTCAGCTCAGAATTTAATGTGATCATAGCTGGTGGAGAAGATATCTTCACTGGGACTCAACATCCTTCTGTAATTGGATCCCGGACTTCCTAATCGAAAGACCACCATCTGTCTGGGTCGGTAGCAGACTATCGAGCACCATCACACTGAGCACTGGCACATCTCAGGGCTGGGCTGTGTGCTCAGCCCATTCTTATTCAAGCTACTGACCTATGACTGCATCACTAGATCCAGCTCCAACAGTGTCATCATGTTTGCAGATAGTCAGTCTCACCAGCAACAACGAAAAGTGGAAAATCTAGTGAAATGGTGCAAGACTAACAACCTGAATCGCAACAAGGACAAAACGAAGGAGATGATCATGGACTTGAGGAAGACCACTACACATCAACAACATGTTGTAGAGAGCATGGAAAGCACCAAGTTCCTTGGAGTTCACTAAACTAGTGACCTATTGCGGGCACTCAACATCCCCTCACTTGTCAGAAAAGTGCAACAGTGATTGCACTTCCTGAGAAGACAGAATTGGGCAAAGCTACCAACCACCATGATGTTAACCTTCTACAGGAGCTCTATTGAAAGCATCCTAGATGGCTGGTATGCTTGCTGCAGAAAAATGGATTGGTCAATCCAAAGGATCACAAGAGTGGCAGAGAGGATCACTGGACTCTCCTTCGCTGATGTGATCTACCAGGATCACTGGACTCTCCTTCGCTGATGTGATCTACCAGGATCACTGGACTCTCCTTCGCTGATGTGATCTACCAGGATCACTGGACTCTCCTTCGCTGATGTGATCTACCAGGATCACTGGACTCTCCTTCGCTGATGTGATCTACCAGGATCACTGGACTCTCCTTCGCTGATGTGATCTACCAGGATCACTGGACTCTCCTTCGCTGATGTGATCTACCAGGATCACTGGACTCTCCTTCGCTGATGTGATCTACCAGGATCACTGGACTCTCCTTCGCTGATGTGATCTACCAGGATCACTGGACTCTCCTTCGCTGATGTGATCTACCAGGATCACTGGACTCTCCTTCGCTGATGTGATCTACCAGGATCACTGGACTCTCCTTCGCTGATGTGATCTACCAGGATCACTGGACTCTCCTTCGCTGATGTGATCTACCAGGATCACTGGACTCTCCTTCGCTGATGTGATCTACCAGGATCACTGGACTCTCCTTCGCTGATGTGATCTACCAGGATCACTGGACTCTCCTTCGCTGATGTGATCTACCAGGATCACTGGACTCTCCTTCGCTGATGTGATCTACCAGGATCACTGGACTCTCCTTCGCTGATGTGATCTACCAGGATCACTGGACTCTCCTTCGCTGATGTGATCTACCAGGATCACTGGACTCTCCTTCGCTGATGTGATCTACCAGGATCACTGGACTCTCCTTCGCTGATGTGATCTACCAGGATTGCTGTCTGAAGAGGGCATGCAAAATATTGAGGACCCCTTCCACCTTGCACACAGCATCTTTTAGCTGCTCCCATCAGGGAAGAGCTACAGGAGGATCAGAGCCAACACCACCAGGCTGAGGAACATTGAAAACACTGAATGACCAAAGGAACTGCTCACACAAACCACCATCCAAGACTTATTTCTATGAAACAATCTTTATTTTATAGATAAAATACTCATCTTGGATATGTATTATTTGTATGGGTGTCATGTTTGGTTGTGTGTCTGCATGTTTTGTTCCGAGGACCGGACAACATTATTTCATCGGGTTGTTCTACAATCAGATGACAGTGAACTTGACTGAGAACCCACTTGAGCATTGCCCACTCAAATTTGTCTTCTAGAGTCAGAGAGAAGTATCTGAATCAAAAACATCAGAAGGGGTCTATCTGTTCTCAGATCACCCAGCAAATCAAGCTCACATAGTGGTATGTAAGAACCATACTAGTGATTTGTGGAATCAGGAGATGTTTCACTGAAATGGGTGACAGATGAGGATCTCTGGCAGAGATGTGTGGAAGTCGGCCCGCACCTCTGAAATTAAATCGAACTGCAAAATAGAACATAGCAAAATATCTCTTCAAAGCATACAGATTTTTTTATTATAAATGATCAATTCATATAGAGGAAGTCAGGGTGACTAGTTAGGAGATGTCCCAAGCAGACATCTCTCAGAGGTCTCAGCTCTCACTTCAAAAATACAGATGATTGCTTCTATATTTTTACAATTTAAAATGAATGAGGAGCAAAACTACCCTCACTCTTAATATTACATCATTCTATAATTTAAAAAAAAACAAACTAGCTTCCCAGCCCTGGCTTTTTTCATGTTTACCTTTCATAAGCGTAATGGAACGTATTATGAGCTATCATTACCTTGAAAAAAAATACAAAATTATTGACGTTTATGCTAGCTTCATCTCAACCTTTAATTGCGTTTATGTAAGCCATCTTCTTATCTGTCCTTGCAGAGACTGTGCAATCGGTGCCTATTCTCACAGCACATTGGCAAGTTCTATCTGCAGCTGACTGTTTTCAGCCATTCTCATGCCAGTCTGTCTCTAAATATTAAAAGCAAAGCTTTAGCATTGCGATACAAGTCAAAAAAAAAACCCATTAAAATATAAGTGAGATGCAAATCATTCTTCTGCAGATGAAGAATTCAACCCAATACCAGTCAGTAACAGTGGCATCATATCCAAGTGAGAATGGCAAACAAATACAATCTTCTTTTGCAAAGAGAGATTAGGAAGACTCCAAAACTCAGTTGCTCAACTAAATTTATAATTCTTGTTCAGTACATGCCCATAATAATCAAAAATGTTATTTGTATTCACTACCGCTGTAAAAAAAAAAAGAAAATTTTAATGCATCTTTAACCATGGAACATACCCATCCCTCTGCAGCTGTGAATCCGTTATCAAGCACTGGCAGAATTGCAGAAAATAACTCCATAAAAAAGGAAGCTTAAAATTTAATTCTCCATTCACGCAAAACACAGTCTCAAGCAACCAGAAAGCTCACTGAGCCGGCATCTATATTGACATTGACATTGACTGCATCTATATTGTGATGTTATTGGACAGGAGAGTGACGTGGCTTCTCAACAATGTTGCAGTTTTGTGGACATCCAGTGGGCAGCAGGGTTTCAAATCGGTATGTGAAGACTTTTAAGTGAGAGTGGCTGTGTCTCAAAGCATTTTGAGGAGTAAAGCAATTGTAATTGCAAATTGTTCTGCAACATTTCCTGTGAAGTCACGAAGATGGGGACTTCACAGGAAATAAACTTCCTCTCAAGTTTATCAATTCAGTTACATTTGAGACAATCTTCAACTTGTGGATTAAATCATTGTGCTTCATTAAGTAAATATACTTTCCTATCAAGAAAAGCATTCTCTGGTATCCCACCTGGTGCACCTGTAAATGCACTTCACTTTAAGTCTATTATTTCAAGTGATTAGTTTAGCAAATCCTTTTTTTTTTCAATTTAATCTCTAAGAATCATTTGGAGGATTAGAGGAGAGAGATGTTGAATAATGACTCTCCTGGGTTGCAGAAATCGTGTTGAGCAAAAGCAGCATGGTTCAATTGTGTGATGTTGCTTGAGGACAGAGTATACGTCTGAACATATGCATGTTTTGCTGTGTTTTTACTTCAGCCACAGTGAGAGCAGACTTTCAAGTTTAACCTTAAAAATAAAGATATTGTTAAATAAATAGCAGAGTCTTGGAGAAATTGTATGAACTGAGCAGTCTCAGTGCACGTGGGAAAGAAACTGTTTTTTGTGCCTGGTGGGACTGGCTCGGATACTCCTGGGTCTCTTTACCAACAGGAGTAGTTGGAAGATGCTGTGCAGGGGTCCTTAATGATTCTGCAAGCCCTATTAGGATAATGATCTCTTGTGGGGGAGGGGGGGGGGTGGGAAAGGGAGATCTCTGTGGATTGAACTCTGATCCAATGCTCTACAGCAACCATACCACACAGTGATGCAGCCGGACAGGACGGTCTCGATTCTGTTCCTGTAGAAAGTTGTCATGATGGCCGGTAGCCTTGCCTGCCTCAATGTTCCTCAGGAAGAACAGTAGCTGTTGCACCTTGCCGACAAGTGAGGAGATGTTGTGTGTCCAGCATAGGTCACTATTTAGTAAATCTCGAAAATCTGTCGACTCCTTGGTTGAACAGACTCGAGGAACTTGGTGCTCTCTCCACTGCAGGGTTATTGATGTGTAAAGAAGGGCAGTCATCCCTCGTCTTCCTGAAATCCACAATCATCTCCTTTGTCTTGTCCACATCAAGGTTGTTATTCTCGCACCATTGCACTAAGACACGCAACAGCGAACGAACTATGGCTAATGTCAGATAACAATCTTGGTACCCCCAGCAAGGCTTTCTCTATGAACTTGCAGACATTTTACTTTTCCAGTATAATAAGCCAATTCCGGCTCACTTCAAAACAGATGGCAGCAGAATCAAAGGCGTATTTAAATATCCTTTCAAAAATCCCAAGCATTTTCTTAGGACAAACAACATACCTGAAACCTGAAAATCGTGGGGGGGGGGGGTGGTGGGGGGAAATAATAGCTGAAAAAGTATAATGGAGCTAATATGGAACCTGATTATGAAGTTATAATCACAGAGAATGAGCAAATGGGGGAACTACTGATAATTATCAGTTGTGAAAATATAGCAGCAATAAATGAAAGGAAGATTCTGTGAAAACAATCAAAACATCCTCACTAATGCTTTCAGGTAACATCTTGTTACCTCAATGAACAAGAAACAAATCTTGCAGAGTAAGATTTTGAATACGAGATGAAAATTTTCATCACACAGAACATGAATAAATTCATCACAGAATTTTATTTGATGTATCTGAAATACTTCCATTGAAGTTTCCTTAGAGCTCTGTATGTTTTTTTTTAAATGTCTTCTTGACAAAGGACTTTGATTGTTTCTAGCAAGGTATTGCACATTTTAATTCTTTTGTGGGGACATGTCCTTTCAGCTCCTAAAGTCATGCCGCCCCCCTCTTTTCAAGATTGTTCTTGCTGTAGTGATCATTTAATCAAACCATCATTACAGACCCTAACGCCATCTTGCATGCTAGATTTCAACTCGAAGTGTTGCTCAGCCTCATGAGTGCACACAGATATCTTTACTCCCAATCATATTTATAGACCTCATCTCTGGTCAGGCACACAGGCCTGGATAGTTTGCTGAACTCCCAAAACTAATCCCAGTCCTTAACTAGAATAGCCGGACACCGCATCACAACATGTCTGTCATTTTCTGGTTGCTGGGTGTTGGCCAAAATGGGAGCAGGAACGGGGTGCTTATATGAAAGAGAGGACACACTGTTGTTAAAGGAAATGAACAAAATTGAACTGAGAGACAATGTGACGAACAAAAATAAATCCAAATACAAACAGAAAGATTTGAATTCAGAAATTTTAACAATGGAAGAGAAAAATATGACAGTGGGAGAGAGTTGGTGCTGAGGAGTGAAAGGTTATCTGAACTAAAGTTATCCAAGTTCACAAAAGTAAAACTCAAGGGTTTGCAGATTGCAAGTTAACCGCTCTATTAGCTGTGGCACTGGCCAAAGTAACATTTCAATTGAGGTTCAAGTCCAAATTTCATCCAGTTTTGCTCAAGAATTAATGAAGGGCTCAAGCCCGAAATATTAGTTATGCACCTTTACCTTCACTGCAAAAAGTACACTACTTGACCTGTTGAGTTTTTAAAACCAGCATTATATTTTTACTAAGTTCACAAGCCTCATTATCTATTATATTCTTCCTGCATGAACAAAGGGAGGCAACTTTCATTTCATCTGGAATGGAATCACAATTAACCAGCTTTCATCCCACTACAGAAACGAGATCTTCAGCCCATTTAGCGGATGCCAACAATGTGAACTAATCCCATTTTATTCTTGGCATTTTCACATTAATTCCCCTGCATTTTACTGCTTGGATCACTAACATTGCCAAATTAGCCAACCCGCACACATCTTCAGGATGTGGGAGGAGAGCCATGGGGAGAACATGCAAACTCCAGACACCAGTACCCGGGGTCACTGAAGACCATGAGATAACTGCTCTACTAGCTGTGCCGCCAGCCTAAGCAGTTCTTCATCTGGGGCCCAAATCAAAATTACATCCAGGTTCCAGTGAAGCCATTGATGTCCTCATGAGGAAAAGAGCCACTCGAAAGAGTGTGGAATTCTGCCGACTTCTCAACAAGACTGGACTATAGTCCCTGCACAACCTGGCCAGTTACTGATGGGTGGTAGGATTAAAATCTCTCCTCAGTTTACAGTACAAATTACTCTCTCTCCCCCCCACCCCCACCACCCCTTTCTCCACAACCCTTACCGTGAGAAATTATTATTGGTCCCAAGATGCCAAATCCAAAGTGTTTTTTATAGACATATAGCACAATAAAAGGCCCATGACACCCAATTGATCTACAACCCCTGGTACATTTTGAACAGTGGGAGGAAACCAGAGCCCCCAGGGAAAAAAAATCATGCCATCATAGCAAGAACGTACAAACTCCTTACACACAGTGGCAGATTCGAATCGGGTTCACTAACTGCTACGCTAACTCTGCTACCCTTGCAGTAGGGTTAGGCTCACGTATCTCATCATTCAATCATAAGGAATCGTAAAATATCTAGGTGGTTATGAAACAAAACTGGCAATTGGAAAGACCATTTCCAATTTCAAAACTGTGACCACATTGTCATTGCCAAGTTGTTTACAGAGATGATCAAGCCTCAGGGAAGGATCACAGTGAAGCGGTGATCTTGGAACAAAAGCAGTAGTGCATGAAATGAGAGTGAATTCGAAAGAAGGAATAATCAACTGGCGTCACCCACATCAACTGCGGTTGATTTGGTCAAAGACCAATATTTAGTTGTCTTTAACATTGATAATATTGCTAATAAAACTATAACATTTATATGCCTCATGATTCATTTATTGTGGCATAGAGGTACATCCAAAGTTGGTTATCAGTCCACAGAAGAAACACTTGCCTTCACAATTTGATCCACATTATCTATTCTGCCTCTTTGGCACTTCCACAGGTATTCAGCCTGAACCAGCTTCAGATTACACAAGTCACTATTCAACATCAATTCCATTACAGAACTTCAAGCCTTGCAGTGCATGTTAACAGAAAAGCAATTTGTGAAAATTGCCACCTACTCCTTCAAAACGTTTCGAGTCATTTGCTGGTTTAAAAGAAAATGTGCTGGGGCTGGGTGAGGAGGTGCTCCTTCACCTGCTTTGTGAATGCTGCAATGGATGACAATTTAAATCATCTAGAATGTAAAACTTAAATTAAATTATAAAATAAAAGAAAATGAGAAAATACCAATTAAGTGAAATTAAAATGACAAAAACAGTCTGCGCTCAAGTTGTGTTTATGTTATTTATTTTGTTGAGGCATTAGTTATAAATGAATTCAATTATTCCCATGCTGGTTTTAATTATTATTAATAAAATTGATGATTCTACCAATTTAACATACACATACACTCGTAAGTCTATCATTCAGTGCAACATTTTTGTGCGCTATGTTTCTTTGGATGCTACGCTAATGCAGTCTCAAAGCCAAACAACCTTGCCTTGGAACACCAGTTATGTAGATCACCATCACAGATCAGATACTACAGTAGCTGGAAACCTTAAAGGGACACTTCAGATACTTCGCTACCTGTTACCATTGTATGTGCATGACCTTTTTAAGGCTAACCGTGGCCCCCCCGTGGCCCCCCCGTGGCCTCCCCGTGGCCTCCCCGTGGCCTCCCCGTGGCCTCCCCTTCACACAAACTCCAATGGCTCATGCCTCATTGTCGGAGGAGTTCAGAGCACACAAGAGGTGAACTTTATTTGCAATGGATTTCATGCACGTTTTAGACATGGTGGCGCTGTTAGTGTAGTGGCTCACGCAATGTTATTACAGTTGCCTGTGATCTGGGTTCGAATTGTGAGCTGTCTAAGGAGTTTGTACAATATCTCCCCATGTCTGCGTAGGTTTCCTTCAGATGCTTTGGTTTTCTCTCACCCCTTCAAAATGTATAGGGGTTGAAGGTCAATTGGGTGCAATTGGCCAGCACAGGCTCATGAGGCCAGAAGGGCCAGTTAATGTGCTGTGCATCCAAATTTAAAATTTTGAAATCCAGGCAAACGTCAAAGCCCATGACCCCAGATTCAAGCTTCCAACACAAATATTTAACCTTCGAAGGGAAGTGCAAGAACTGCAGATGCTGGAATCTTGAGTGAACAAAGAAGTTGGAGAGACAGGCAGCATCAATGGAGGGAAATGGTCAGTCAACATTTCAGGTCTCAAACAGCAGTTGGTGCAACGTTGTTACAATGCCAGCAATCGGGATTCAAATCCCACACTGTCTTTAAGGAGTTTGTACATTCTCCCAGTGGGTTTCCACCCACCCTTCAAAATGTACCAGGGGTTGCAGGTATCATTGGGCATGTGGGCTGAAAAGGCCCGTTACCACACTGTATGTCTAAATGTAAAAGCGTTAGAAAGGTTTTAAATGTTCACATTCTATTAAATTTGGCCTAAATAATTTGAAGGAATTAAAATTCCTGGCAATGTTCTGTAGTGTCAAACAACACCTAATCATCTGATGACTAGGCCGGCCTTAATAGTTTAGCGCCAAGATAGAGCCACAGATTTCTACAGAGGACCTTTGCTTCCAATAATAACAAGAAATGTTAATTATCAAGGGATTAAGCAGGAATTAAGAGAAAATTCGAGCAAAGGAATTAGAGTAGAATATTAGGAAGACTGTGATTGCACTACTGAAGTTCTGTGACTTGCATTTATATTGTCCCTTTCGTGTTCCAATGTAGTTTACAGACAATCTGCATGAAGGTAGAAATATTGGCCAGGATAACAGGTGGAAAAAAAGACCACTGCTCTCTGAAATAGTGCCGTTGAATCTTTTACATTCTTGGTTCCAAGAAAATCAGACAAAGCCGCCTCTCTCAGGATGTCAAATCACAGAGATGCTGGAGGAACTCAGACGGTCACACAGCGTCTATCCGTGGTAAAGATGTATTACTGAAGTTTCAGGCCTGAGCCCTTCCTCAAGGTAGTCCTAACTCTCTCGGGACTGCACTGGGGGGAGGGGGGGGGGAGTCAGTTGGATTTTGTGCACAAACCTCTAAGTCAGGCAGGAGTGTTGCTCACTGAGCTACAACAGAAAAAAAATGCAAACAATGCATCCTTTTAAATATGCAATAATATTTCTATAAAATGAACAAAAATGTATGTGGGATGATGCAGACTAATCTGCTGAGTACCTCCAACATTTACTGTTCCACTACAGATTCCTATGGCCTCTCCAGTTGCTTAGTTTTCTGTAGTTATAATTTGGCTCCTTTTCAAAAGAGCACTACCTCGACAATTCTCCTCGATTTATGACTGTCCCTTCCTCATTTAACCTCTTACTGATTTGATGATGCTTAATATTGCACAAAATGCCTCAAAAAACCTTTTCCTTCACTTTTATAACACGACCAAAAATGCTGGATCTCTTTGGCAACTCATCTACGCAGAAGTAGAGGCGGCAGTAAGAATTTCAATACTGTATTTCAGTGGAACATTCTGAGGTCAGGCGTCAATTTGATAAGCGAGCAATTCCTCTCTCCATAGGTACTGCCCGACACACCGAGCACCTTCAACATTTTCTGTATTTTGTTTAGATTTCTACAATCATATTTTGTATTTCTTAATCTTCAATTCCTGATCTTATTTTTGGCCCACAACATTCTGGAACTTGTAGTTGCTTCTTTTTGTATATATTCATTCTGTAATTCTGCAAACTCACTTTTCATGAAACTGGCATACATGTTCCAAAACTCTAGTGAACAAACTCCACCTCCTTGATAGAAAATAATTTTCCTCACCTACTGCTCGATTTGGATCTGATCTCTTGATCTAATAATCTTTCTCGGGAGAGGTATTTCATTTGCCACCCTCATTGCTTATATATGCCAAGATATGCATCTGCCAGCTTAAACTGATGATTTGTAAAACTTTTCCTTTCCACAGTTATTGCAAACCTGATTCTTTCCACCAAGTCCAAGTGAAACATCAGTACTCTTAATTAATTGGTTGTTGGTAAATTACCAACACAAACCCAGCTGAATGTTTTAACAGGCTTTTAATCAATGACCACCCAATCCCAATTTCAAGTTGACAGTGGTTAATATTTAAGAGGTAGATTAATTCCTTCTCTAGAAACCAGGTGGCACATTACCTACTTTCAGAAGTCAACCTTGAACTGAAGTCTTCTATCTATTAAGGATATGATTGATTATTAAAAATGCTATTGGTATTTACAATAATCTTCAGAAAGCAAGAGGTTAAAACAATTAAAAATGTATTTTGAAGTAAATACGGAATCAGTGGAAGATAAGTTTATACTATGGGACGCAATGAAAGCATTCATTAGAGGACAAATAATAAGTTATGCAACCAAGATGAAGAAGGACTATAATCAGGAAACAGAGCAGTTGGAAAGGGAAATAGTAAACATAGAAAAAAAATTAGCAATAAAGGAAGATACAACCAAAAGAAGAGAATTGGCGGATAAAAAAATAAAATATGAAACATTACAAACATATAAGGTGGAGAAGAATATAATGAAGACAAAACAGAAATATTATGAACTAGGTGAAAAAACACACAAAATCTTAGCATGGCAGCTTAAGACAGAGCAAACTAAGAAAATGGTATTGGCAACAAGGAAAAAAGACAAACAAATTACATATAATCCAAAAGAAATTAAGGAAAACTTCAGAGAATTCTATGAGCAATTATACCGAACTGAAAACGAAGGGAAAGAAGGGAAAATAGATGAATTTTTGACTAAAATTGAACTACCAAAACTACAAATAGAGGAACAAAATAAATTAACAGAACCATTTGGAACAGTAGAAATACAAGAGATAATAAAAAAATTACCAAATAATAAGACACCAGGAGAGGATGGACTCCCAATAGAATTCTACAAAACATTTAAAGACCTATTAATACCGCCCCTCCTGGATGTAATCAACCAGATTGATGAGACACAAAACTTACCAGATTCATGTAAAACAGCAATAATTACAGTGATACTAAAACAAGGGAAAGATCCACTCTCACCAGCGTCATATAGACCAATATCTTTGCTAAACACAGATTATAAGATAATAGCTAAACTATTAGCAAACAGATTAGCAGAACAGGTACCGAAAATGGTAAATTTAGACCAAACTGGATTTATCAAAAAAAGACGCACAACAGACAATATTTGTAAATTTATTAACTTAATTCATGCAGTAGAAGGAAATAAAGCACCTGCAGTAGCAGTTGCTTTAGACGCAGAGAAGGCCTTCGACAGAGTAGAATGGAATTATTTGTTCGAAGTATTGCAAAAATTCAGTTTACTGGAGAAGTATATTAATTGGATTAAAGCATTATATAAGGGACCGTTAGCGAAAGTGACAGTAAATGGACATGTATCAAAGCAATTTAACTTAAGCAGGTCAACGCGGCAGGGATGCCCACTATCACCATTATTGTTTGCGCTAGCTATAGAACCACTAGCAGAATCGATAAGAATAGATAATAATATAAAAGGAATAAAAATAAAAGACAGGGAATATAAAATCAGTCTATTTGCGGATGATGTGATAGTGTACTTAACAGAACCAGAACTATCAATAAAAGAACTATATAAGAAATTGAAGGAATATGGAGAAGTGTCGGGATACAAGATAAACGTAAATAAAAGTGAAGCAATGCCTATGAATAACGTGGATTTCTCAAAATTTAAGAAGGAATCCCCATTCAGATGGCAAATGCAGGCAATAAGATACCTAGGTGTACAAATAAACAAAAATCTAGGCCAATTATATAGACTCAATTACAATCCACTAATGAAAAAATTACAGGACGATTTAGAGCATTGGAAAGAGCTACCACTAACACTGATAGGAAGGATAAACTGTATTAAAATGAACATTTTTCCAAGGATACTATACTTATTTCAGGCATTGCCAATACAACTGACAGAAAAATTCTTCAAAGAGTTAAAGAAAATAATAAGGAAATTTTTATGGAGAGGGGGGAAACCGAGGATAGCACTAGATAAATTAACAGAATGGTATAAACAAGGAGGCTTACAATTGCCAAACTTCAAAAATTATTATAGAGCCGCACAATTAAGGTACCTATCAGATTTTTATCAAACAAGGGAAAAACCAGACTGGACGAGATTAGAATTAGATAAAATAGGGGAAAAGATACCTGAACACATATTATATAAATGGGACGAAAAATTGATACAACATAGAACTTCTCCAGTATTACACCATCTCCTCAATATATGGAAGAAGATTCATGTAGAAAGAAATAAAACAAATTATCAATTACCAAAACTAATATTGACGCAAAATAAGCTACTCCCTTTTACAATAGACAACCTTTCCTTTAGAAAATGGGGAAAAAAAAGGGATTAAAAGAATAGAAAATTGTTTTTCAGGAAGTAGATTCTTATCCTTTGAACAAATGAGAGATAAATACAATATAACTGGAGATACAGCGCTGGCATATTACCAACTGAGATCCTACTTGAAAGATAAATTAGGAAGCAATTTGAGTTTACCAGAGGGAAGTAACCTTGAATATGTGATTACAGATACAATGTTAATCAAAAGATTTATAACAAATATGTATATTAAACTGCAAGAAAAGGAGAATGAGGAAACAAATGGTAAAACTAAACAAAAATGGGAACAAGATTTAAATATAAAGATAAAAAAGGAAACATGGGAGAAATTATGTTCTGGAATGATGAGAAATACAATAAATACGAGGCTACGTATGATACAATATAATTGGTTACACAGACTATACATTACACCGCAAAAGTTAAATAAATGGGACCCAACAGTATCTGATAGATGTTTTCGATGTTAAAAAAAAGGGGAACAACAATTCATGCAATCTGGACATGTGAGAGAGTAGAAAAATTTTGGGATGATCTCAATCAGATATTAAATAAAATAACAGAAAACAATATACCAAAGAATCCAGAGATCTTTCTCCTAAGTAACATAAAAAATAAAGAATTTGGAATTGACTTGGAAGATGCACAAAAAAGATTTGTTAAGATAGCCCTAGCCGTAGCAAAAAAATGTATTATGTCAACCTGGAAATTGGAAGATAATTTGAAAATACAACAATGGTATATAGAAATGAATAAATGTATTCCATTAGAAAAAATAACATATAGTTTAAGAAATAATATTGAAATATTCGAACAAGTATGGGAGCCTTACATTAAATACAATAGCGAAAACCTACCGGGAACAAACATTACCCAAGTTGATGGAAGGAGAAGAAAAGAAAAGAATGGACTCAGTAGAATTTCTGGTGTATTTTTGTTGAATGACAACATTGTCTGACTGACTTAATGCAACCTAGATTGTATACCTAAAATGGATGAGAGGGGGTGGTGGGGGGGTGGCTTGGGAGGAGGGAGGGGGGGGAGAAAAAGTCACTGTATATGTGTGAAAATGAAAAAGTGTATATCATGGCTAACGTGTTTTATGGTGTTAAAAATAAAAAATTTAAAAAAAAAGAAAGCAAGAGGTTTAGTTAGTGGTTTTCAACCTTTTTCTTTCCACTCTCATACCACTAAGTATTCCCTATGCCATAGGTGCTCTGTAATCAATAAGGAATTGCTTAAGGTGGTACGTGAGTGGAAAGAAAAAATTTGAAATTGACTCGTTATGTGCATGGTCTCATAACTCCAAAGGAAATGGGCCAATGACAATTTTTCTCAAGCAAAATATTTCAGCAAAATTGGGTCTAAAGCAGTGATTCTCAACCTTCCTTTCCCTCTCATATCCCACCTTAAGCAATCCTTTACTAATCACAGAGCACCAATGGCATAGGGATTACTTAAAGTGGGATGTGAGTGGAAAGAAAAAGCTTGAGAACCACTGATTAGTTACAACTCATTGTATTTTCATGTATGCTGTTAATATTTTATAAAAAACACATGCATAGTTTTCATATATCAAGATATATATAAAAGAAATGATTAAATACATCTTAAATTTATATATAGAAAGAAAGGAAAAGGCTAGAAAGAAAAACTAACTAAAACACCCCCGCCCCCCATACCCTCCCCAAAACCCCCTCTACCTACCCAAAAAAAATACAAAATTAGATTGCTCTTGGAAACACTCAAAGATCTCAGAACCATTTTCACCCAAAAAATCATTTTCACCCCATTGAGGGAAAACTTCATGGAAATGGAAGAATGAAAGGAATTATTTATAAATTGAATCCTAGCGTTTGAACATACTGGCTCCAAATCTATTAAAAAAATGTACCTCTCGAAATTATATGCAATTTTTTTCTAATAGAATACAACTTTGAATTTCTATTTGCCATCTTCCTAATGTTAAAGAAACATTGGATTTCCAAGCAACAGCAATTATTTTCATGTTTTCATGCAAAATTAATTCTCCTGATTTTAACCTGGGCAAGAATAAAACGGCAAGATGCAAATGCTGTTCAAACTGATATTAATGTAGAATCATAAAGGATCAAACTCTTTCCTATTCAGTTCAGATTGAATTGCAAAGGATTATGTCATCTTCCTAGTCATTCTTAAGACATCAACAAACCCTTCATTCAGTTCCATTACAGTAGATCCAACACTTTCTGGCCCACTGTTGTCAAGTAAATTCCACATAGATCACATTATTATCTATGTCTCCAGGGTAAAATAAGGTCACACTAAATCCAAATGGTTAGAGATTTTTAAATAGACAATAGACAATAGGAGCTGGAGTAGGCCCTTCGGCCTGTCGAGCCAGCACCGCCATTTTACAGATCATGGCTGATCACTACCATCAGTACCCCTTTCCAGCCTTATCCCCATAACCCTTAACTCCTTTGCCCACTAGAGTCTTATCTAACTCTCTTTTGAACATAATCAGCGAATCTGCCTCTACCACCCTCTGTGGCAGAGCATTCCACAGATTCACACTTCTCTGGGTAAAAAAATGTTTTCTCATCTCTATCCTAAAGGGCCTACCCTGTATTCTTAAATTATGCCCTCTAGTCCTCGTCTCCCCCGTCATTGGGAACAAGTAATCCGACTTCACCCTGTCTATCCCCCTGATGATTTTGTATACCTCAATCATGTCCCCCTTCATCCTTCTAAACTCCATCGGATAAAAGTCCAGTTTTTCTAGCCTTTCAGCATATGTCAACCCCGCCATCCCTGGAACTAACCTTGTAAATAAGCGCTGCACACCCTCTAGAGCTAGTATGTCCTTCCTCAAAATTGGAGACCAGAACTGGACGCAATACTCCAGGTGGGGTCTCACCAGGGCCCTGTACAACTGCAGAAGGGCGTCTCTGTTCCTATACTCCAATCCCCTCTTTATGAGAGCCAACATGCCATTTTGCCTTCTTCACAGCTTTCTGAACATGCATGCTAGTCTTCAGTGACTGGTGAACAAGTACTCCCAGATCCATTTGCTCCTCCCCACTCCCTAGCTTGTCTCCATTTAAATAATACTCAGCTTTCCTATTATTGCCCCCAAAATGGATAACCTCACATTTGCTTACATTGAACGTCATCTTCCATTCAGCAGCCCACTCCCCCAACCTGTCCAAGTCCCTCTGCATTTTCCTGACATCCTCCTCACACCGCCACCCAGTTTCGTGTCATCTGCAAATTTGCTCAAGTTATTAATAATCCCCTCATCCAAATCATTTACATAAATTACAAACAACTGAGGACCCAATACCAATCCCTGCAGCACTCCACTCGTCACATCCTGCCATCCTGAAAAAGACCCGCTTACCCCAACCCTTTGTTTCCTATTTCTTAACCAATTTCCTATCCATGTCAGCACCTTACCTCCAATACCATGCTCCCTGATCCTTATCAAAGGCCTTCTGGAAGTCCAAATACACCACATCCACTGGCTCTCCCAAGTCCACCCTCTTTGTCACATCCTCGAAAAATTCCAGAAGGTTAGTCAAGCATGACTTACCCTTAAGGAATCCATGCTGACTAGCCCTTATACTATTATTTCTGCCTAAGTGTTCTGCTATGACTCCTTTTATGATAGACTCCAATATCTTCCCCACTACCGACATCAGGCTGACCGGTCTATAATTTCCCGTTTTCTCCCTCCCTCCCTTCTTAAAAATCGGCACCACATCAGCCACTCTCCAATCCTCAGGGACCTCCCCCAAATCTATGGAACTTTGGAAAATGTCGACCAGTGCTTCCACAATTTCCATAGCAATCTCTTTAAGCACCCTGGGATGCAACCCATCAGGTCTTGGGGATTTATCAGCCCTCAGTCCCAACAATTTACTCACAACCTCCTGTTTCTGGATCCGGATATCCATTAGATCCCCTACTTCCCCAGGAAAGTTCCCCAAGTCTCTTGATACCGCATGACCACTACCCCCTAACTGACCATAACCTATATCCTCCTTGGTGAAGACAGTTGCAAAGTATTTGTTAAATTCCTCAGCCATCTCCTTGTTTCCAGTAATAATTTCACCCTTTTCCATTCTTAATGGACCAATTTTAGACCGAACCAATTTCTTCCTCTTCACATATTTAAAAAAGCTTTTGCTATCCTCCATTATATTATTTGCTAATTTCCTCTCGTACTTCATTTTCCCCTCTCTTATGACTTTCTTAGTTACCTTCTGATGCTCTTTGAAGGTTTCCCAATCCTCTAACTTCCCACTCCGCTTTGCTATCCTATACTTAATCCCTTTGGATTTGATATTACACTTGATTTCATTAGTTAGCCACGGCTGCCATTTGCATCTCCTAGGGCCTTTCCTCCACTTTGGAATAAATTTGTCCTGAAACCTGTGAAAAATGTCCAAAAATACCTGCCATTTTTCCCCAGTTGTCCTCCCAGCTAGTGTATCTTTCTATTTTATTTTGGCTAGCTCCTCCCTCATAGCTGCATAATCCCCTTTATTTAACTGCAGTACAGATGCTTCCGACTTCCTTTCTTTTCCCTTTCTAATTGCAGCTCAAAAGTAACCATACCATGGTCACTATTCCCTAATGGCTCCCCTACATCGAGGTCACTTATTAACACTGCGTCACTGCACAGCACCAAGTCCAGAATCGACATCCCCCTGGTTGGTTCCTCCACTAGCTGCTCCAAGAAAGTAACTCGTAGACATTCAATAAACTCAGTCTCTTGTGCTCCTGCCCCCGTCTGATTATCCCAGTCCACCTTCATGTTAAAGTCCCCCATAACTACTGTATTGCTACCACTTTGACATGCCACTCTTAATTCCTGATTTATACTTCTACTGATATCTAAGCTACTTTTCGGAGGCCTGTAAATGACCCCCATTATGGTCCTCATGCCTTTACAATTTCTTAATTCTATCCAAACAGACTCTACCCCACCTGTTTCAATGTCTTTCCTTTCAAACGCCTGAATTTCATTTCTTACCAACAGAGCTACCCCACCTCCTCTTCCTAACTTTCTGTCTTTTCTATAGGACGTGTACCCGGGAACATTGATTTCCCAATCCTGCCCTTCCCGCAGCCATGTCTCCGTTACTCCGACAATATCATAACCTCCCATTGCCATTTGTGCCTCAAGCTCATCCATTTTATTCCTTACACTCCGTGCATTCATACACAATACCTTGATACCATATCTCCTTTCTCCCTCCACCTTTGTTCTCGATGCCGTTGCCCCTACTCTCCTATTCTTTTTAGTTCCCTTTTTCCTTATTGTTTCACCGTCTAACGGAACCACCCCTATATTCACTCTCCTATCTGCTTCCCCATCAGTCCTGTTCCCTTCCCCCTGCCAAATTAGTTTAAATCAAATCTGACAGCATTTTTAAACCTAACTGCCAGTATATTGGCCCCCATTGCATTCAGGTGTAAACCATCCCTCCTGTAGAGGTCTTGTCTGCCTTTGAGCAGGTGTTGAATGGCTGCTCCATGAACCATGGCAATTTGTACAGTGAAAGTGTTTTCATACTGCTGTTCGGCAAATTAAAAGGAATTCAACATTACAACTATGAAAGGATACTAATAGACAATAAAATCCCCCATATCCAGAAATCAAGCAACTGCAACTCAATAAAATGGCCAAAAAGAAATGGAGGAAATAAATAAATGAATAGATACATTTAAAATAAATAAAAATTTAAAATTGTAGAAGTAAATGTTCTCATAAGTAACACACAACCCCCTTGGTGAAGATGGGAGCAAACATTCAGCCAGTCGAGTGACCTGGTCATGTCCCGCCCTCAGCAGCTGTTTGAATAAAGTTTCAATAAACTTGTTTGAATAAAATGGCAGCATCCAGGATGAAGAGCCAGCTAATGCTGTTCGGCAACTCTTCCAAAGTGTCTCCCTATGCCTGCATAGCAAGTCTTCATTTTTATTAGTATTAATTATTTTAGTAAGGCTTTATCTGTAAACTTGGGGAGTGGGTTAATTATGATGGAGTTACAGTTGGCACAATGTTCCAGCGCCAGCGAGCAGGGTTCAAATTTAAATTTTGAGAGTTGTGGGAATAAGCAGATTAAAGTGAACTTTGCAGAATTAAGGAATACACTACTGATTTTTTAAAAAAGTTACTTTATATTTTGCACCGTCTTTCGTCTTTTAAACAGTGTATTCTTAATGCAGATGTATTAGTGAAGCATCGTAAGTGTATGCCTCAGTCAAACTGAAAATTTACATCCCGGATATCAGTGATCCCGTGGGAGCTGGATACAAGGGATTTTACTGTACAAGGTGGCTTGAAAAAGAATTCGATTATTCTTTTTCCACATATCTATTGCCCCGCTTCTTCTGGGCAATACAGATTACGAGTGTGGAAAGTGACACTGCAAAAAACTTGGTGAAGTACTGAAGTCCCTCATGAGTGGCAGAGATGGAGGAGAGGACAAAAGTTAAGTTAGCTGCTTTGTCCTGGATTATATTAAATAACTTGAGTAGTTGGAAGGACACTCACAGAGGAAGTTTGAGCATATAATATGCATCACAATCTGGAAAACTATGCAAATCACTAGTCACCAAATATTCAACCTTTGACTTATTGTTATAGTCACAGCATTTATTGGTTTAGTCAAGCAAAATATTTAATGATGTCTCCTGGGAGAGTAATGTCAAGGTCACAAAGTGAAAGGCAAATAGTTATGTTTTCTCCAACAAGATCAACTTCTTTTCCGACCTGTACTCCATGAGTGTTACTTTCCCCAAGTTCATTGTCCAGATGTTGCTGCAGTATGAAATGCACCAGTGTTACCTGATGAGGTGTTTCTGAAAATTAACATTTTACAATCGTCAGTAAATATTCAACCTTTGAAGCCAAGATGAAGGGACTACTATTGGTGAACCAGTTGATGGTTGGGTCCACGTCACTGCCCTGAACAACTTCTGCATCAATAGCAGAGGATACTTCCTGAGTGGTCAACAACACCTTGTACATGTGTGCTATGCTTGGTTAAAAGCTGTCTTGATACAAAATATCTTTCACTTCCATTTCAGAAGATCCTCAAATTTGAATACCGATACAAATCTTAATTTAGGTTTCACTTGGACATGTATTGGAAAGTTCTCCACTCAAGGTGGTATTCTGACAAGCTTCAGTTTTTGATCTTGGTGATTGAAGTCAATGGCTGCCATTTCATTCCAAAATGCCACGAGCTTCTCGACGGCTGGTGTGCCCAATCATGAGCCATTTCCAGCAGTCGTGGATGAAATTGCACTGCGTGGAACTTGGCCGAAGAGCTGGGGGTCAAACTGGAAGAATCAGCAGGTGACCCAAGAGCTATGTTTCAGGAGATCAAGCCCATTGTGTTTCTGGTTTCATTCTACTCCATCCCTTTGGATCATTTAGTAAACTGCATGTTACATCTGCTTGCAAGGGCCATATCATGCATTTCAAGGGGATTAGTGTTAAAAGATATGTGCAAACCTGGTGGATTGGTCTGTAAGCTGTATAACTAGGATTTTCTTTCAATTTAGACATACAGCATGGTTACAGGCCCTTCCTGCCAACAAATCCGCACTGCCCAATTACACCCAATCAACCAACAGCCACTGCAAGTTTTGAAGGATGGGAGGAAACCCACACAAACACGGGGAGAATGCAAAAACTCCTTAGAGAAAGCACCAGATTCAAACCCTGATTGCTGGCGCAGTAACCAACAGTGTCACTGTGCTGATTTTAAATGTTATTATTCTACAAAAGTTTGTCCTGAGCTTGTTTTCTTGTGATTAATGATGGAATGCATGACATAATCAGCTCTGGGGAAAATTATGAATCGGTTACATTTACCTGTAGTTGGAGTAAATTTAGAGAGTTGCATTTTGTGGCAAATTAATGTTATGTTTATCACAATTCAGCTGCGTGTAATGAGCATTTGAAATAAAACAGAAGGCAGAGACAGGCTTCAATAAAAATCGTTGTCAGTTTCAATGAAAGTCATTTATGCCTTGGTGTTTACACTAAATTCTAATGGATTGGCATTGTTAGTGTCAACTGATTTAATATCTTGGTCCTCCACCATCCAGAGCCACTCAATGCCAAAAAAATGCTGAATCTATAAAAGAGTTCATCAGTGTAATAATGTAGTGGGCGTAGTCCACAGAGAATGAGATCCAGAGAACAGACATAAAAACTTGAACGCTAACCCAACAGATACTGCAGCATCCACAGAGAGAAGAAAAACTTAGTATTTGATACTGATGGTCAGGGGTGTGTCGAAAGAACCAGAGACTTTTTGATCCAAACCAAGGCTTTTATTAGCAAAAGACAGGAGCTCTTCACAGGTGGCCGACCAGTCCGGAATGATCCGACCTGGCTAGGGACACAACCCTTTAAGGCCCAGACAGTAGGCGTGGCTTAGCTCTCAGCCAAACGCTGTAAGCACAGTCTATATACGCTATATACATTGGTGATAGATCTGTACTATCACAGGGTGCAGTGCAATTATTTTAAAAAAAAGGTGCCGCAGCTCCCCAAAAACAGCGACAATGAGTTCTTGGTGGCCTCTGTTTTGTATTTGGTGTTGTACAATTGACAGCGAATTATAGGACTAAGAAACCACCACCACTGAGCGGGCCCATGGGATGTCAGAGCAGCACGATGTGGTGCCGGAGCTCCAGCAGCACTGCACCCCTGCTGATGGTCCCTTTGATACAATCTTATCTGGGAGTATCCTGGCATTTTCAGTTTTAACTTCATTTCATGCATTTTTTTTTCAATCCACAGACAAGGTATAGAGGTTTACATGGGGCACCATGATTAGCTATCACAGCACCAATAACCCAAGTTCAAATCCACTGCTGTCTGAAAGGGAGTTTGCATGTTCTCCACATGGCAGTGTGGGTTTTCTCTGGGAACTCTGGTTTTCTCCCACCCATTCAAAACATCCAGGGTTGTAGGTTAATTGGTGTATTTGTGGGCATCATTAGCTCATGGGCAATGTTCCCTTAAAATTTTTGCTCACACCGACTACTAAAAATTAATGTTGTACATTTTTTTTTCCTGTGACAAAAGTCTTGTACAAATGTCAACTTGAAATTGTTTCAAGATCATTTTGGCACAGCCTAATAAAACAGTATTGGCATGTTTTAACAAGTATGATTGCATTCTACAAAGAAACATTTTAGTTAAGATTTCACTCTACACTTTGAACTACTTTGTTCAGTTTGTTGTTCCATTAAATCAATCATCAATGAATAGTTTTTATTTTTATGTGATGCAATGATTAAATAAATCAATGATAACACACGTCAATTCACAGATTATTATTAAAGTATTTGAAAAACTCACCAAATATTTAAGAAACAGTTAGCGAAGAGATTATTTAAAAAAAAGTATTAATACCTACATTATTTTAGGGAACTAACCTTTTGTGCGCTGGTTGCAAAGTGTGTGCACGCACACAGCTCAAAGGGAACAGGGCTCGTGGGCCATTAGAGCCTGTTACTGTGCTGTATGTCTAAATTCGAAAGGTAATTGGATGAAAGAAATAAATATCAATTTTTTTTTTCCATATAGGCTTTTGCAGTTGGCATCTGACTATGTGTAAAAGTTTTTTTTTAAATCCCAATTTTAAACCTATTACCCTCAGGTAAATAGCATGGAAACACTGAGGAGACTCTTTGACCAATGGGTGGCAAGCAGTCCAAACTTTACATATAGAGCATTGCACACTTGCAGATAAGGTTTGCATTTGCTTGATAAGGGTACTTCCCTGCAGGTATAGAGAACAAAGTCATACAGCACACCAAGTCTGTGTCGAACACCAGGGAGATTTATACTTATTGCGCTCAGATCCCGTTTTGGTCCGCACATATTCCCAACTACTCTCTCCAGGTTTAGCAACCCATTTGATAAAGACCAACTAACCTACCACCTATTGTTCTTTGGAATTTGGAAGGAAGCTGATGGAACTAAGTGGGGTGATGGGGGCGGGGGGGGTGATGAACAAAGGTAAGAAAATTTGGACCCATTTTCAAATTTCAGATCATCCACACCTCGAGTGCTCTCCTCCCATACATGTACACCTGTCCATTTATATTTCTTTGTTCATCCTTCCCATCCCCTTCTCTCCCTTGTTTCCATCTACCCTTCACTCCATCCCCATTAATGGGTGGCACAGCACCACAGCAACCAGTACCAAGGTTCAAATCCCGTGTTGCCTGTAAGAAATTTGTACAATCTCTCATTTTCTGTGTGGGTTTTCCCCAGGGTTTCCAGTTTCATCTCATTATTCAAAACATACTGGGGGCATAGGTTAATTGGGTGTAAAATGGCCTGTTACCATGCTATATCTCTAAATTTAAAAATCTGGTTCCACTTAATCACCTCCCAGCCTCTGTTCCACCCTCCCCCATACTGCTGTTTACTGGTATTCCTTCCTACACCTGCTTAGTTCTGATGCAGGGTCTCAACCTGTCACATCAACTTACACCTTCTGCCTCCATCAATGTTTCTTGACCACTGCATTCTGTTCTTTCCACAATCATAGAGAACATCTCTTGGTATAGAGATCCTTGGTAAGCAGTGGCATTTGGTCATAAACTGTTCCAAGTTAAAATTAGATGTTCGAACTCTAATTTTGTTGCATGTTTATTCTGAGAGCTTCCAGTTTCAAGTAATTTGCAGCATAATAAAGCAAAATCTCGAACTGAACCAAAAAGCTTTAATAGGCTATCAAATGTATCCTTACACTATCCAGATCAATGCAGGATAGCCAGAAATTATGTCAGATTCAGATTTCATGTCAAACTACATACATGACATAGTCTTGACATTTTTTTCCTGTGGGCGAGGCAGAATTGCCACTTATTGGTAGTGCAAGAAAAACGGACCCAATATATACAATGTAAACAAATAAAGAACTATAAACTGACTGCACAACGCAGAGAGAAAAAAAAAATCAATAAAGGGCAAAAGTAAAAGTTCTTAAATGAGTCTCTGAGTTGGTGATTGAGGAGTCGGATGGTGGAGGGGGAGCAGCTGTTCCTGAACCTGGAAGTGCGAGTCTTGTGGCACCGAGACCTCCTTCCTGATGGTAGCAGCAAGAATAGAGCAGGCGCTGTGGACCCTTGTTGATTCTCCAACAGCAGAGTTCCCTGAGGATGTTTTCGATAGTGGGGAGGGTTTTGCCTGTGATGTCCTGGGCTGTGTCCACCAACTTTCCAGGGCTTTTCACTCAGGGGCATTGGTATCTCCATACCAGACCATAATCCAGCTGGTCCACTTTCTGCCACACATCTGTAGAAATTTGGAAGGGTCATGCAAACTCTTGATGAAGTCCAGGTGCTGACATGCTTTCTTCAAGATGCCATTTGTGAGTTGGGTTAAGGAAAGATCCTCTGAAGTCGTCACTCTCAATAACTTAAATTTACTCACCTTCTCCACCTCCGATTCCCCGATGATCGTACACCTCTGCTTTTCCCTTCCTGAAATCAACAATCAGCTCCTCGTTTGCAGAGATCTCAAACTCAATGTCACTAAAATTCTCATCAAAATCAATGGGTATTGATGGCCTTCGATTGAAAAAAAATATTCAATCTACTACTCATGAAGCAGGCTGACTTGAACAAATAGCACAAGTAACATGGCTTTACTATTTACCCACAAGAATAATCATATTCCTCCTGTCTGCTATATGGTTGTAGTTCCTGTGCATTATGTATATTACTCAAACAAATAAAATACAGCAGAGTTGATAGCAGCCATTCTCAATGGGGGTCCTATGCACCCCCCCAGCACCCATCCCCCCGCCAGAGTTACTGCACATTTAAGGGTGGGGGGGCCACCGAATGAAGTCACAAAATATTTTTTAAGTTGATAGGAGAGAGAAATATGGAGAAACCAACTAAATCTAACTGCTTCACAGGGAACGGGGCCCATAAACTTTGAGCAGAGTCCAAAGTGGGGGCATAGTCAAAATTAGGGGTCGTAGTCAAAATAAAGGGTGGAGAATGGTCTACAGAATTCACCCATCGGAAGAAGCAGCAGACTTTCAACATTTAACGTTTTATGAAAATGAAACATGGCTAAACAGGAGTTCCCTGAATGTTTATTCCTTTGGGTGCATCGATACATCATATTGTTGGCAATTAAAATGAAGACACCCAATACACATGATACGCTATCAATAGCTCATGTCAGACTAGAAGTTGTGATTAAATAGTCTTTAATCACAATAAACAGTAATCACATCTCACATGTCGCTGGCCCGGTATTGAGGGAGGGGTTTAGGTGTATCTGCCTTTATGTGATTTCTGAGGGGGAAAGAGTCACAGGTACGGAAGCAGGCCAGCCCATACAATACATTCGTATTAGACAGCACCACAACATTTTTAATCAACTCAGCCAAAAATGTTTGGATGCATTTCAAATTGACCTTCAGCATTAGTGAAGCTTTTTGATAAATGCTTACAGAGCCACTTTGGTTAAACTAATGTAGTTTGCAAATAGGAGTTTGGGCTGTATGATTCACAATCCTTACTAATTGATTCTGAACTAGACTGACAACAGTGTCACAATTAATCTTGAAAACATAAAAGGGAGCCGATTAAATCCTGCAGAGTGGATGATATTATTTGGCAGGAGATGATGAAATTACATCTAATGCATCTCAGTCAAAACTTTTGGCAAATTTACATTCAGCTTCTGTTAGTCTGAAATGTTAATCTTTCTCCTTCACACATGTGGTATCAGAACACAAAGCCAAGAAAACTATTTGCGTGAAAAACCTAGTGCCTTGTTGCCAGATTTAATGTTTGGCTGAGGATATGTTTTGTGTTTTTTTTAAAAAGCCAGTTAATGTATTTTCTTGATCAATCTCCATTCCCTTTCTGTGTCTTCTCCTAATTGGAATTTATCCTCACTTAGCGAGGTAATGGTGCAATTTTAACCTAACCAGATCAGATATAACCCTCGATTTAAACCATGTCATTATACAATAAAATCCTAGTTTTCTGGAATTTAAGCCACTAGCAGCCCCAAGCAACTGGCAAAAAATTTGCAAAAATAGGTTAAAAAAATAAAGGAAGCTTAAAATAGGCATGCCTTGCCATTAGTTCACTAATCACATGGCATGCAATCTCAAGCAACCAGAAAACTCACTTATCCAGGATATACCAAACACCATTGGTGCCAGATACGAGGGGTTTTAATGTATTATGTATAAAAGTGCTATTCTCACTGATTATACTAAAGTGTTGACAATCCACAAAGCAGCTGTTCAGAAATCCCGGTGATTTCAGCTACTAGCTCACGTGGTGAAGTTTGCTGAACTCCTTTCCCACTTGAAGCCGAGTTCCCAGGCTCTCATTTGTTCCCAGTCACTGGAACCTTCATTGTAAAAAGTAAATTAAAATTGTACTGGGATAGTTATAGAAATAATGTCCAATAACCTGAAAAAAAATGCCAGTCGGACACCACAAATATCCTGTGTGCCAAATTATCAGACTTGGGGCACTTAGGTCAAAGTTACCCTGTTTTACCAGAACTGACATTCATTATGTGTTAATTTTCAATTAGTCAAATTTATACAAAATAAATCTAATTGTGAAAGTAAACTTGCCTGTGTTTCGCTTTTTGAAAAAAGCCTACAACACTTTTCATGTGGACAGTAAGCCATTTGGTCTGTAAAGATTGGGTGAATGGTTATTCATCTACTAGCAGGTCTATAGGTGACCTTTGCAAGAATATCCTAGCACCACATTTGAAAAATCTTTTTCATTGATCATGGCATGTTAGAACTGACACCAGGATCTATTCAAATACTGTACCAGGCAATGAAACATCATCCTAACATTGGGTTCCCAATGGAGAGAGCAGTCACTATATCACACAAGTTGATGGAACAACAACCAATGTCAACTTAGCCAAAAAACAGCTAAGGCAGTAAAAGAACAGAACTTAAATGTACAAGTATACATTAAAAAAAAACAGGAATAACTCACCCAATCCCTCCAGCCTACTGTGCCATCAAATAAGATCAAAACTAACCTGACATAGCATTCCTATTGTTGTGAGTGAGGAAAAAGGTTTGGTAGGTCTCAAAGGTAAGTAAGGACTCTGAACACAGTTTTGATGGGGAAGAATTTTACTTACAGAAGGCAAATGAGGAAAATATTAACTAATCTCACACACGCACAATTTACAGCAGCCGTGGGAAAGAAATAGCAGACAATTAATAACAAAAGTGGGGAAAATAGCATGGGAACAAAATACACACAAACACCTACAATGATCAAGGAAAATCTGACACCACACAATGATCAAGGAAAATCTGACACCACACAATGATCAAGGAAAATTCACTACAACACCCCTTGACTCAGTGCAGGCACTGCTCTATGCTATAAGGGACACTAATTAAACATTCTCAAGCTTTTTAAGTGTGCACATCTTACCAACAGTTTCTCCAGCATCCTTCCACATTTCTAGGCCTGGAGTGAAGTAGATGACCCCCAAGCTGATATGAAAAAACAAAGAGCAAATGGAACCTTTATAGTGCTGGAGGTTCAAGCCCGGATCGTTAGCAGGGACAAATGGCAAGGTGGCAGGAGAGTTAATCCAATTACAACAGCCAATGGCCCAGGCTGGAGAGTCCAATCAATTGACATGGGGCTAATAGCAAGGTGTGCACTAATAGGTGGGGCAGAACCAAACCTTGATTGGCAGCTGGGATGTCCTCCAACTAGGTAAGGGGCAGTGCTGTCACATGACAGCCACAACCTTTCCCAATACATCTATCTAATATTTTACCTTATTGCTTATCAAGTACCAATTTAACTTTGCCTTAAAAACATTCAAAGACTCTGCTTCAACTACTCATTGAGAAACAGAGTTCTCGACACAATCCTCGTGGGAGGGAAGGAGAGAGAAATTTCTATCGCCAAAATAGACAACCTTGTAATTTTACACACATGGTCTATCTTCTGCATAAGAAAAAACATGTCCTCCACATCCCCATGTCAAAACCTCATCAACATTTTAAATGTTTCTATCATGTCACCACTCTCTTCTAAACTCAAGTAGATACAAGCTCAGGCTGATATCAGAGATGCACAGTAACATTTTGTCAATAAGAAACATATTGGAGAATGGCTACATACAAAGTATATGCATAAAATCATTCTTAGCCATCTCCAATGTGTCTATCAAATCGATTGACATCCCCACTCTCTCCCAGAGTAGCATCACTAATGTATCCAAGTGAGTGATGCAATGACCTAAAGTTTACATAGCTTCTTAAATTTCTTGATGATTAATGTCTTTTTATCCTCTTAGAATAGTCTGAGAGCTTTATGAAGAACTTTATTTAAAGTGAAGCCATAGTGCAGCCAATTTGTACATTCCCAATTCTCACAAACTGCTGGATGATCAAAACCAAATAATGTATTTTAGGGAAACAAAAAGCGCTGATTGTACTAAATACGCAAAAGTGCTGGTGAAACTCAGCAGGTCCCACAGCGACCATGAGAGGCAACGATATATAACTAATGTTTCGGGCTCTTTGTCATATTTCTCCAGCACTTTTGTGTATTTAATATTTTTAATGTCATTAACTGAAGGATAAATATTGAGCAGATGACACCTCTCTTCAAAATAGTGTTGAGATTTATTTTTGTTTATGTATTTGATGTGCCCTAGGTTTAAAGTATGATCCAAAAACAGTACTGCACTGAAATGTCATCTGGATTCTTGAGTTAAAATCTGGAGTGAGATCTTAATCCATAATCTGACCAGGGGCATGAGGGTGACCCACTGGGCTGCATCTGGTACAAATTCTGGACTGGTTTACTATCTTTAAAAAACCCATCATGATGGCATTTGCTGCTATTGTAACAACATTTATCCTCAGTTCAACACATATTTTAATTTCAAAATATCCTACCTTGCCAATTAGTGGTGAGAGCTGAGAGCAGGGTCATTGTTGAAATGATATGTGCTTGTTCTGTTAACAGAGGACTTTGCGAGATTATGAATGAAGAGACAAGAACAAAGTAAGAGTGAATCAGATTCAAATTGATAAATAATGAGAAAGAAAGAATGGACTGAAAAGGTGGATAAAGAAACAATGTAAAATTAATTTATTCTCCGAAAGAACAAGACATAATTGTCTAAATTTACTGTTTCCTGGATAGAAGTTTAGAGACATTTCAGGAAGACACATTTCCTCATTAAATTTCTGAATGTTGTTAAGCATCTGTTCTAACTTTCTGCGGCAAATTTAATTGGCAATCAACATGCAGC
This sequence comes from Narcine bancroftii, assembly GCF_036971445.1. NCBI lineage: Eukaryota > Metazoa > Chordata > Chondrichthyes > Torpediniformes > Narcinidae > Narcine > Narcine bancroftii. The sequence continues at coordinate 90,771,589 of NC_091480.1, forward strand.
AACTTCATGAAGGTCACAAGGTAGTTCAGAGGGAATGTCCATTTTAGTGCAGCTAACCGAGTACCACAAATCATCTTGCAACTTCTTTACAGATCCAGGGATCATTGAGAAATCAGAGGAGAGGGTGATCAAATTTATAATCAGAATTTATTGTTGTGAACAAGTCATAAAATTTGGCAGCATCACAGGGCAAACATTCATATTATTAACTATCTTACAAAATAATAATAATATTAAAAAAATTAAATAGTAGGGCACGAAAAGTAAGGCAGTGTTTTTCATTCATTGATTATTCAGGAATCTGATGGCAGCAGGGAAGAAGCTGCCCTTGTGCCGCTGAGGGCTCGATTTTAAGCTCCTGTACCTTGTTCCCGATGGTAGCAGAACAAAAAGGGCGTGGCCTGGGTGGTGGGGGTCTTTGAGGAGAGAGGCTACTTTTTTAAGAGACCCGCCTCATGTGGATGTCCTCAATGGAGTGGAGTCTGGTGAATGGGAGTCACTATCTCTGAAGACCTTTCCTGAACCCAACACATGAATATCAATGTGAAGAAAGCACGTCAGTGCCTTTACTTCCTCAGGAGTTTTCAGGGGTTTGGTATGAAATTGGAAACCCTGGCAAATTTCTACAGATGTTTGGTAGAAAGTGTGCTGACCAGCTGAATCATGGTCTGCTATAAGGATACCAATACCCCTGACTGAAAAGCCCTGCAAAAGGTCGTGTCTCATAGCCCAGTACATCACAAGTAAAACCCTCCTCACCATTGAAAAAATCTATGTGGAATGCTACCGTTGGAAATCATCAAGGACCACACACCCTGTTCTCGCTGCTGCCATCAGAAAAGAGGTATCGGTGCCACAAGACTCACACCACCAGATTCTGGAACAGTTGCTACTCTTCCACCATCAGTCTCCTCAACAACAAATGCAATCAGAGAATCGATTAATAACCGACTTTTCACATTCATTGTTATGAAATATTTATTTTCTGTATTGCACAGTTTGTTTACATTTCTTTCTTTGTTTACATTCCTCTGTTTTGCATCTTTTTGTGAGTAAAGTTTTTTGAACTACCAATAAATAAAATTCTCCCTAGGCCAGAGGGAAAAAAGAATCTCAGGGTTGTATGTTATGTCATGTATGTACTCTGAGAATAAATCTTAAAACTTTGAAACTTCACTGAAATCGACTTTAGAAGTAAATATTATAGATCTGGAAATTTGACATGAGGTCAGACAGTAACTGGGGAGTGAGGAACAAAGATAACATTTTCGGACTCACGATCTCTCCTAGATCTTATCCATAAATTGGTAAAGTTAAACAGGGTTTTAGACAAAATGAAGATGGGCCAAAAGTGAAGTCAAAGGTTAACTGCGACTGAGGTGAGGTTCAATGACAAAAGGAATGATGGATACTGGGGATGAAGTTGCATTCAGTGCCTAGATTGGCCATTCTCAACAGGGGCCATACATCCCCCCTACAGGGAGTGGAGGGACACAGCCCATTTAATTAAAAGCCTTGTTTTCTTTCCACCTCACCCCAGCAGTATTTTTTTTAATGGTTTTTATGCAGTCGGAAGAAGCCAAAACTTGACTGGTTCACAGGGAAGGGGGCCCTGAAACTTTGATCAGATTCCAGGGGGGGTCCATCAACAAAAAAAAGGTTGAGAATGGCTAGACTAGATTAGTGGTTTTTAAAATGCCCCTCAAACTCATATTCCACCTTAAGCAATCCCTTACTAATCACAGAGCACCGATAGCATTGGGATTGCTTAAGATGGAATGTGTGAGTTTAGAGCAGCAGTTTGAAAGCTACTAGTCTAGATAAATTCTACAGAAGAGAAATCAAATGTAAAAACAGCAAATTATAGGCAGAAAGATGGAAAAATAAGAAAGGTATATCAACTAATATTTGAAGGCAATTTACAAAAGTAAAGGAGGCATGTTGACTGTGGTGAGAATATGGATTTTAAAAACCAATTAACTTGGGGTGAGATAAAAAATAGTCCAGGCAGATATTTTTTCTATTTCAAATGTAATTCAGTTATAATTTATGGCCCAAGGGAAGGTCAAACAATTAGATAATATAATGCTTTTATCCATATCATTTTATTGAATTATATTATCTGTATAAGTTCTATATTAAAAATCAATAAAAATATTTTATAAAGAAAGATAATATAATGCTTTCAAGACATAAGTTCTGGAAACTAATTAACTCTCTAGGTGACCACTGCATCCAAAAGAGAATTTAAATTACTCTGAGATATTTTGCTATCAATTGTACACTTCAACAACTCTGCAGATTTCTTTTCACTTATTTCAATTGAACAATTGTTATATGCAATGGTGTCAAGTATGTGATTAATTAGAGTTTATCTGAAATCCACCATATGGGTCATATTATATTATTTCTGAAACACAGGTAGTTTCGAGTACATGGCTGTCTGTCATTTGTGTAACATTTCCCCCTCAGAACAAGGCCAAAGTTGTGAGGAAGAATGAAATGGAACTCCCAATTTTGTCCCTGAATTAGTTGTCACACTGATCGAGACAAACTTACTTGGATCATATAGTCCTTCAAATGACTTAAAAAATAGAAGTGCTGATTGCATTATTTTCATATTTTCTCAAAATAAAATAACAGGAAATGCATATTTAAGAGAGCTTCTAATATGTTTTTATAAAGATAAAGAGAAAATAAATCTTTTGTTATGAGCTCAGGGGACTCCAAAACCCAGCAGCAATAGAAATTCACCAAGACAAAAATTTTCTTTAAACATAATAACAGGATCAATCTTTAACTTATTGCTGTTAACTTAACCCCCTTCTAATTCTAAGCATATGTGTATGTAATGTGAATATGTTCAGGAAATTTTTTTGTTTCACAGTCCAATCATTCACTTTTCACTTCTCCAAATTTACTGGTATCAGGCAATTCTCATACTGTGCACAGAATTTAACATTTATGATTCTTCACCAGGTTCTGATGCTTAAAGTTAAATGGTTACTGCTCAGGAAGGTTCTTGTTGGTTTCAGAGAGATATTTGTTGCTCATTGGACACACACAAACTGATTTCCTTCAGTCAGTCACTTCAGTGACTTGCCACAGAAACCTGCTCCATCATGAGTTTTTCAAGGTCACCACAGAGTTCATCTTATTTCCCTATTTTAGGAGAAACACTCGAGCCAGCCATTTCCACTTGTAAGGACCACAAAGGCTTTGAACAGGCTGAACTCAGAACTCACAACCTGTCTTCCAAATGGGGTTTTCAACAAGCCTGCCAGCTTGCCATTTTGCAGCCTCAACTGCTACCATAGAACTGACTTCTCTCTCTCTCTCACACACACACACACACACACACACACACACACACACACACACACACACACACACACACACACACACACACACACACACACACACACTACACACAAGAATCCTGTTTGTTCTTTCCTCTCTCTGCTTGTAAAAACCAAAACTTCTCCCAAGGCTCCAAACCTAATCCTTGAAGATCTTTCAACACTTGAGCCTGGACTTTATCCATTTGCACTTGCTTTGGAAATTCTTTCCAAAGCCAGCCAGAGCCTAAACAGCTAGCTTCAGCAAAGCTCTTGTATTTTAAATGAGATGTCTTTTGTGAAGTGTTACTGTGTTTGTGAAGTACTAGGCACTGAATACTAAACCCCCATAATGTATCTCTTTTAAAGACATATTTATATATCAGATATAATATAACCAGTAACAGTTTAAAAAATGTGGTTATATTTATCTTGAAACATACAGGTTTATTGTGTACTGAGAAGCACACTGAATCACGTTTTTATCCTGCATTACACAGTGGCTACTCAGAAGTGCTCCAGGACTATCTTGCAAGGACATGAAAGGTAATAAATACGTGGAAGTAAAAGCAAAATGCTGGAGAATCTCAGCAGGTCAAAGAGTGTCCTTTATGAAGCAAAGGTACATGACCAACGTTTCAGGCTTGAGCCCTTCATCAAGGTATGAGAGAATGCCGACAGGTATCCAAAGTAAAAGGAAGGTGGGGGGAGGGATGGTACTTCCCTCCCCCCTCCCCCTCCTCCCCTCAACGCTTTTGGCCTCAAGTCTGAAATATCGGTTATGTATTTTTACCTACTGAGATTCTCCAAGCTTTTTGTTTTGACTTCAACCACAGTGTCTATGGATTTTCGTGATATAAGTGGAAGTCCTGTTTTTCTGCATTCCACATGAAATATCTCAGAGTTTCCACCAGATATAATTAGTTCTTTTAGGGTATCTAAATTTAAATAGTTTTCTTGTATCGATTCCTCTCCCCTACATCGTTTTTGGTAGACTAACATGTGCGGTAAGTAGTGAGCTCTCATGCATATTACCTACACCCCTCTGATCGAAGAAACGAGTATAAACTTACTTTTTCCTAGATCCCCTCAACTTTCAGTTCTAAATGGTGAGGGCTTACTCAACATAATTGGGCTGAGCATTCCCAATTGCTGGCTTTTATTGTCAACTCACAAAACTGTAGAGACACTCCAACATCCTAATCCTGGCAAAATGAAGCCAGACTTTGAAATGAGAGGGCTAAAACAGATACAGTTTAAAATGGAGTTTATCTCAATGAAAGAGAGAAAAAAAAATGGAAACTCTATTTGAAAAGCGAGAGTGAGAGACAAAAAATACAATGAATCATCAAGATGGGTTTCAAAAAGGCAAATCTTGCTTGATCAATCTTATAGATTAACAGCGAGAGTAGACAATGCTAATACCATCAATGAAATTGATCTAGTTTTCAAAATGACTTTGAAAAGTCACAGTTCTCAAAATGAGCAGGCATGTTAACTGGGAAGATAAGCAAGCCAAGGTCCTGATTCAGGGCTCTGATGGGCATCGAAACTTGCAGAAAAATGTGATATTGATAAGATGATGTTAATGGAGACAAGTGAGACTGGTTCTGTCAACACTGCAAGACTCATATTTCACTCAGAATGTGTTTGTTTTAAGAATTCCAGCCAATTAGTATGAATGGATTGGGAAAGAAGTGCGGACTCTGAGTATATGTGTGAGTAGTGAGCAAGTTCTTTCAACTTCTCCTCAGGGAATCACAACAGGGTCTCGGACCTCTGAGACTCTCTGTGATGAGAACAGGGCCATCGATGGATAGACAGATAGCAGAAATGTTAAGACATTTAATCACAGCAGTGGATAGATCAAGGGCGATAGAAGATTTGACATGAGTAATAAAACAGAAAAAAATAGAATACAATACGCAGATCAGATTCAATGGAAATAAATTCCTGGTTTGGTTGGATTACATCCATACATCTCAAGAAAGAGCAGAGCCATTGTTACACATTCAAAACACATTAGTAAAAGGCACAATGCCAACAGGCTGGTAGATAGCTAATGTAACACCACTATTTAAGAGAAACAACCCAGCCAGTTTATCATAGGTATTAGAAAATAAGTGGAAACTTATTTGAAAGGCGCGAAAAAAAAACAATGAATTATCAAGATGGATTTCATAAAGGAAAATCTTGCTTGATCAACCTTGCAGATGACAGCAAGAGTAGTCAATGTCAATGCAATGAATGCAGTTTACCAAGGTTTCCAAAATGACTTTGATAAGGTACTCTTAATAAACTAATGAAAGTTCAGTCAATGGGCACTCAGGGAACAAGTTGCAGAAAGCGAATTTCAGGGCAGAACACAAAGGACACCTTTCCACGGAGGAGAAGGTGGGTAGTGGTGTGCTAAAAGGATCGGTGGCAGGTCACTGCTCTTCTCAATCAAAAATAATGATTTAGTCTCTATAATCAAAATGAACGATTTTTGAAATTTGTGGATGAGGACAACCTGTGGGAAATGTTTAACAGTGAGAAAGACTGCACCAATTTTATCAAAGTACGTGGGCTTGGTGGGCCGAGGTTTTCCATCACTAATTGGACTTCATCAGGATGGAGAGTGACTTGGAAGGCAACTTCAAGCTGGTGGTGTTCCCAAGCTTTTGCTATCCTTGTCCTTCTACATGATAGAGGTCACGGATTTGGAAGGCACTCTCTAGGTAGTCTTGGTGAATTGCTACAATTAATGATAGAAGGACATTAGCAAACAGGCTGAATTAGCAAATAATGGGACAAGCTAGTCAAGTCAAGGTCATTGTCATCTAAATGCACAGGTACATTCTGACAAAACAGCGTTCTCTGATCCTCAGTGCAAAGCTCGCAGACACACAACCAGACATAACACACATACAGAACAATACAAATGTAGAAGTATTCATATACATAGATAGATAAAATGATAGATAAATGTTGTTTCATAAATATGAGTGTCTCGGACTAAATTCAATACATAAATATGAAGTGATGTATTTTGATCGGGAGAATAAGGAAGCCACCTAATACTTGTTTAGGTGTAGGAATTAAATTAATTTTGAAATATAAAGAAACCAATTACCAAAAGTTCTATCACTGTTTAGCAAAGCCTGAATACAAGCAAGCCAAAAATTAGGGTTATTTTGGAAATGGATAGTTTTGAAATATAGGGAAGGTGGGCCAAATATGAGTTAAACTTTGGTTTGGCCATATTAATATGTACAATTCTGATAACAATCTTATCAAACAATATTGAGGCATGCAAAGGGTACAGATAATATCTACAAGGATGAGATCAGAAATGCGTGTGAGGAAAGAATGAACATAATAGGTTCATGAAGGTCAAGGGGGAACCTAATACAGATCTTTTAATTGCAAGGAGCAGGAGAGAATGGTATCACATTTGTGTAATAAAATAACTGGGGCGCATTATTGGAGGGGGGTCACCAAAAATGTTCAAGAAATTCAGAAGGAACTTTGTAAATGCAAAATATTGAAAATGTGGCCACACACTACCATTTAATGGGAGATGTAGCAACTTATGACAGAAGAGAGACAAAGTGGTTTTCATTAAAAGATTCAGATAGGTAGAGGTGAGAAGAAATGCTTTGCCGGTCGGTGATGGTGATGGAGGCTGAAACATTGGGGACATTTAAGAAACTCTTAGACAGACACACGGATGAAAGAAAAATAGAGGGTTATGGGGTAGGAAGGGTTTAGTCTTTTTTTAGGAAGGAATACTGTGCTGTATTGTTCTAACGTATTTAATAATATACTAATAAAGATAAAGATTCTTACTAGGCAGGGATAGTCACCCAGTAGCGAGTGCCATCGTCTGGATCTTCATCCTGACTGCCACCATTTTATTCAAATACAACTTTATTGAAACTTTATTCAAACAGCTGCTGTGGGCTGGGCGCTCCGCTGGCTGAACATTTGCTACCATCTTCACCAAGGTGTTGTTTGTTGCTTTGGAGAACATTTACTTTTACAAGTTTGAACTTTTATTTACATTTTTATTTATTCTTATTTATTTAAATTTTATTTTTTTATTTGCTTCCACAATTATTTTTTTGCTGGTTGCTTGAATTCCAGATTTCAGGTATTTTACTCAGCTGCAGTCTAAAAAGTTTTAACCCAAAGCTGAAAAGTTAGATAAATGGAAACATCTCTTTTGTCCCCTGAACGTTACAAAGGATTGAAAATCTTCTGCATTTTAAATGTTCATTATAACAATTTCAGGTCTGATTCCAATAGTGAGAGGCAAGATTGGTCTTTGGCAGTATTGGCAATAATTTGGTCATCTGTTTTTGACCTTGGTCAACTCATGAAAGGAAAAGTGGGACCACTATCAATTGGATTGTTAATGCTTTATTGCCCATTCTCCATACCCAGTTATACCCTATGGTGCGTTGATTAGCACATACAAAATGCGGAGTTTCAGCAATCTGAAACAGATTTCACTTTCAAAGATCCTTGCAATCACAGTAGGTACCTCCACCTATTTGTAATTGATCCTAGGATACTGTTTCATCACCACAGCACAGCACGCTACAAGCTACCTTTAATATGTCCTATTCATCATAGCTATCTGCAAAGCCTGCCTGTTGTTCGCCCAATTCAGCTGTGAGCACACCATAAAACATTCTGTCAAGCTGTTACATTGCGGCAAATAATGCTGTTTTACTTTGTGTTATTTATCAATTGTATGAATTGTGTTGCAGTTCCACATCGGACTTTCAGCATCTCTTCGTCTTCAAGAGATTTAAACATTTCTGCGAACAGCAGCATGTCGAATACAGGGGCTTGCAGAAAAGGATCCTTTAGTTGTTAGCCTGTCACACAAAAAGGAGACTACAGAAAGGTACAAAGAATTAGAGGAAGGGATTGAAAGAGATGAACAGGGTAGATATGATTAGATTACTGCATGAGTGCGATGTGTACTGTTGTGATTGGATATATCGCAACTCTGGATCTCAACAGAATGCAACAGTTTTGGCCACAACATGTCTGCTGGTTCTCCCATCAATAAGATTTAAATATTATGAAATAACTAATTTAGTACAGAAACATTCTTAGTTCTGATCAGAGGTTATAAGTTTAAATCCCTTTGTGCATATCACCAGGAGCCCATTGAAGGAGAACCGACTTGCCGGGGGGGGGGGGGGGGCGGGGGGTGGGGTGGGGGTAATTTCCTCCAGTACCCTAGTGACAATACCATGAACCAAGAACATAGTTAGATAATTGTTGCTGAGGGAACAGGGAGGCTGCAGAAGGATTTGGACAGATTAGGAGAATGGGTAGAGAAATGGCAAATGAAATATGTCAGAAAATGTAGGGTCATACACTTCGGTAGAAGAAATAAACATGCAGACTATTTTCAAAATTCCCAGATGCAAAGGGACCTGGGTGTCCTTGGGCAGGACACAATGAAGGTAAAATTGCAGATTGAGTGGGTGTGATGAAGGCAAATGCAATGCTGGCATTCATTTCAAGAGAAATAGAATACACGAGCAGGGATGTGATGTTGAGACCTGGTGAGACCACACTTGAGTATTGTGAGCAGTTTTGGGGTCCTCGTTAAGAAAGGAAGAAAGAAGAGTGGGTTCAAGTGAGTTTCAAAAGGTGAGGAAAGATTGACAGCTCTCGGCCTGTAAATGGAAGTTAGGGGAATGAGGGAAGGTTTCATTGAAACATTTCAAGCATTGAAATGCATGGATAGAGTAAATAGAAAAGTAATTTCCTATGGTCAGAAAGTCTAGAACAAGAGGGCAGAACTTCAGGGTTAGAACAGAGAGGCAGAAGAATTTCTTTAGCTAGAGGGCGGTGAATCTGTGGAATTTGTTGCCACAGGTGGTAGTGGAGACCAAGCCATTTGGTGTGGAAGCCAAGCCATAAGGCAGAGGTTCTTGATTGTCCAGGACATTAAAGGTTTCGGGCAGTGGGCTGAGTGGGGAAATGGATCAGCTTATGATTGAATGGCAGGGAAGATTGGATGGGCTGAATAGCCCATTTCTGCTCCTATGTCTAATGGTTTATAATGATGTAAAACATTTGGAAATATAAAAAAGTGAAGATCCAAGAAGATGAAAATTGCAAATTGGAAACAAACCAGTAGATTTTACACAAATAGGTAAGTGTTCAATTCCTGTTAAATAAATAAGAACAGCACTGCTTAGTACAAAATGGCATGGATCTTCAAAGTACCCTGAATGCACCCAGATGGATATGTTAAGTCATTGGAATTTGAAGATTATGGAGGTGAGAAAGTACAAAAACCAACTTTGATGCATCAGAAATGGTCACTTGGACCAGGGAGTAAGATTTGCTGAATCGAAGAAGAACTTTCCAGCAACTTGTGACATCATGCTCAGACCGTTGGTGAAAAAGCACGTGAGACATGCTCTCCATCCATCCTTGCAAAGCACGTGAGACATGCTTTCCATCATCCTTGCAAAGCACGTGAGACATGCTCTCCATCCATCCTTGCAAAGCACGTGAGACATGCTCTCCATCCATCTTTGCAAAGCACGTGAGACATGCTCTCCATCCATCCTTGCAAAGCACGTGAGACATGCACTCCATCCATCCTTGCAAAGTGAATGATGAATTTTCAACGGTCAGAGATTTCTGCATAGACTATTTACTTACAGCAGAAATAATTGACATATTCAGTAACATTTACAGACGTGAAGGTGACAACTATCTATTTTTAATATCTTGATAGACACATTACATCAGAGCAAGACTGAAAACAGTTTTTCAGGCAGTCATACACTCATTTTCAATAACGCAACAGAGTAAATTTAATTTCTACAACTAGAGAGCATAATGTAAGCATTTTTAAACATAATGTGGAGTTTGAAAAATTGGTGAAGTACATGTTCCATTAGATGTTAACCACCTTTGAAGTGCTGTCTGGATTCATTCTCCAGTGGTAATGCAATCTAAAAATTAAGTTTGACGTGGGCCAGGTGAGAGCGTTAACTGACATTCATGTACGTGCTTGTAAACACGACTGCCAGTTGATGTTTCAGTTGTGTTTGTATTCCATGGCTTTGCCCGTGATAGCTTCAGGATTAGAACAATGCAAAAGGACACATCGCAATACTTCATACAGTTGAGCAGCTTTTTTTTTTCTATTTAGGACATGTTGAGGCTTTCCTTTGCATTGTCTATAAACTTGGAACAATAAGATTTCAGATTTATTGTCGAAGTACATATATCATATCACATACAACCCTGAGATTCCTTTGTCCTGCGGGCGCAGCAGAATTACCACTAATTGGTAGTGGAAAAAAATAAACTGCACACAGTGTAAAACATGTAAACAAACTGACTTTGCAATAGAGGGAAAACAAAAAGAAAATCAATAAAGTGCGCTTTTAGAAAACCTTAAATGAGTCTCAGATTGAAGAAACTGATGGTGGAAGGGTAGCAGCTGTTCCTGAATCTGGTAGCATGAATCTTGTGGCATCTATTCCTCTTTTCTATAGCAGCAAAAGCAAAGCATGTGCTGGGTGGTGTGGGCCTTTGATGATTGCTGCTGCCCTCTGACGGCAGCATTCTCTGTAGATGTACTCAATAGTGGGGAGGGTTTTGCTTGTGATATCCTGGGATACGTCCAATACTTTTGGAGGGCTTTATACTCAGTGGTATTGGCCTATCCATACATAATACAGCCAGTCAGCACACTTTCTACCACACTTCTGTAGAAATTTGCCAGGGTTTCTGATGTCATACCAAACCTCTGGAAACTCCTGAGGAAGTAGAGGTGCTGACATGCTTTCTTCATGTTGCCATTGGTGTGTTGGGTCCAGGAAAGATCCTCTGAGATAGTGACTCCCAAGAACTTATCACCCTCACCACCTTTGATCCCTGGATTGTATACCTCTGGCTTTCCTTTCCCAGTCAACAATTAGCTCCTTAGTTTTGGTGACATTGGCTGTAAGGTTGCAATTGGTGCACCATTCAGCCAAGTTTTCAGTCTCCATCCTGCTCGCTGACTCATCCCCTTCCTTTATACAACCCATAATCATTAATATTCTACGGTTTTGGAGATGCTATTAAAATTGTCCACCATCATATTACTTTACATGTCACTACTTGAAGGATGACAACTGTTTCCTGTTTGAAATCATTATTCATGATCTCCAAATAACCCAATCAGGGAACAACCCAGCAAAGGAGGAGGCCATAGAGCCTGATCTCTCATCGTTTTCCATCCCCATGTAAATATTTCTCCTGGAAGTCTTCATCTCATTCCCTTTAAAATATTTGAACGGAATCTACTACCATCATCCTTGCTCACAGCCCAGTGACAATTCTAACAATTCATGGTATAAAATAATATTTCCTTGGGTTGCTTTTTGGAAATTACCTTAAAACTTTGAACTTTTCACACTTGGTGATCCACCCAGAGCAAACAGCAATACATCGCCTGGCAGAGAAATGGAATTGATGCTAAAAAATTATGGAAGGGTTATATGAGGAGCATTTGAACTACATTAAAACTCTTGTTATGTGGAATGCAAGCAACTGGCAGCCTCAAGCAACCAGCAAAATAATTGAGGAAAGTAAATAGGTAAAAAACACAGAAGTTTAAAATTGGCACGCTTCACTATTAGTTCGCCAATCGCACAACACGCATTCTCAGGCAACTGAAAAATGCACTCATCCGGCATCTACTAATCCCATAGGTGCCAGATACCAGGGTTTTACTGAATCTCAAATTGTGGTTTTTATGCTTGATTTGCACTTCTAGTGCAACGCTGTGCTATATGCATTTTCTCTATCAGCACCATTTTCCATTTGAACTCAATGCTGCACTTTTCTGAACATTGATTCTTGCTGGCGTGCCATCATTGCTCTGTTGCTACGAGCAGCTTTCAGCATTCATTGTGGTCTGACATAGCGGACTGTATCCACTGTAGATAGTAAGCCCCTGCAAGTGTGACCAAGTACAAGGGAATTGCTCTGCTCTTTACTGTCAGCTAAGTAGCATTCTCAGGGACATTTAAATTTGACAATGGCTTTAAAATGGACAAGACACCATTACAGTATTTGCCCAATTTTCTTTTTCATTTGCAGGCACTTGATCTAATGTCCCCGAGATAAATGCTGTACTCACAGGAAAGTTAAAATCATTCCCCACCCACAGAGCAAGGTTAGTGGATCTTGAATGCAGTCTTCAGGCAAGGATTCAGCAGTTATTCCACATGAGCTGATTTAACACAGACCATAACATTTATTACAAATATTTATAAAATCAGCCCTTACATACGCCATTTATATGAATAAAAATTTGGATCAGTACCTTTGTATCATCTAGGGTGGCCATTCCAAAAGAGGACATGGTCATAGGTTACCATATATTATTATTATAGATTCACACATGCACACACACACTCATTGTGATTGTAGTAAAAACACAATGGTCTTGCAGCGTCCATAGGAGATAAAGATGTTTCAGGCCTGAGCCCTTCTTCAAGTAATAAGCAAAAAAACAAGAAATCTTAGAGTGGAGACTGCGCTGGCTGGGGGAGGAATCCAGACCAACAAAAGGTGTTAATTGGATATGATAAGGGAAGAGGTTAGAATTGTTTGTGTTTGTGTGAGAGGGGAGAAAGGGAGAAAGATAGAGCTGGGGTAAGGTGTACTCCTTTGCTTATTCTAGTCAGACCCCATACCATTTCTCAACCCTGATACTTTTGTTAAAATAGTAGAAGTGCCATCAGTTTCTGAGAAATCTTGAATGTAAATTAAAGACGTTCAAAATCACCTTGGAGCAATAACAGCAAGAACAGGAAATAAGATAATTGTACTAAATGTTGCAATTCATCCCTACCAATTGTACCTTCTCACTCATTGATGAAACCCTATTTGAAATTCATTTAATGGGACATATTGATAGGGTTGGTATTACTGATGTCTATTAGTTATTGGTATAACAGAAGTGTACTCCTTTTAATTTTCTTTTCTGGCATAGACACCTGTGAAAACTTCCTCTTAATTTTGGTTTGCACTTTATACATCAAAGTACTAAAATTTTATTCAACTTATAGATTAATTTTCTATAATTTATGTGCATTTATACTTTTAGGTGATTTCAGTACCTGACAAGTAAATTGTACTAAGTAACACAATTCTTCTTTGGCTTGGCTTCGCGGACAAAGATTTATGGAGTGGGTAAAAGTCCACGTCAGCTGCAGGCTCGTTTGTGGCTGACAAGTCCGATGCGGGACAGGCAGACACGATTGCAGCGGTTGCAGGGGAAAATTGGTGGGTTGGGGTTGGGTGTTGGGTTTTTCCTCCTTTGCCTTTTGTCAGTGAGGTGGGCTCTGCGGTCTTCTTCAAAGGAGGTTGCTGCCCGCCAAACTGTGAGGCGCCAAGATGCACGGTTTGAGGCGATATCAGCCCACTGGCGGTGGTCAATGTGGCAGGCACCAAGAGATTTCTTTAGGCAGTCCTTGTACCTTTTCTTTGGTGCACCTCTGTCACGGTGGCCAGTGGAGACACAATTAAATTCCAATTAATGCTACTAAATATGTACACAATATTTTAAAATAGATCAAAATAAAACAATCAACTTCAAAGGCAACATTTAAGAAGGAATAATATTCTGACAATGCACTTTGATGCCCAAATATGATCAAAATAACTACGTTTTGAAGATTAAAAATATCAACTGTTGGGAGTTGTGTAAATTGTGCAGTTTAAAAAAAAATCATGTTCAAACAATTATCTAGGAATGCCCAATGAAGCACCATGATGCAGAGCAGGGTTGGTGGCAGAACGAATGTTAGAGGAGGGCATTAGCATGTTAGAGGGGTGCACAGTGCAATCCTCGTAAACTCGCTTAGTGGGGGGATGCTGGTCCTACCTGCCGATGAATGTTAATATCCTCTGTCCCTCTGACATAACAGACAAAAGCGCCGTTTTTATTGCATCACGTGCCACAAGCTAGATGCTAGTGACACTTGATGCACGTTAGTGGCGGGGGGGAGGGAGTCTGACAGCGAGTGATGGCCACGATCATATGGGGGTCACAGCACCTCGCTTGGGGTAGCAATGCTCGCAGATGCCCTCCTTTGGCACTGACCCTGGTCGAGAGCCAATTGAACTTGAAGGAAAACATTATGGGTACCCATGATATGTTGAATTCTGCAAAAAAACTTTCAAGTTCAGCACTTCTTGGATCCTCACTTCCTTTATCTTTCAATAAATCAATTGATAATCCTATTGTCAAGCAGGGCCTTAGAGTTTGGGTGCAGTTTAGAAAATATTTTGGACTATATAGTTTTTTTTCCTTTTCATGCCCTATTTTATCCAATCATCTTTTTCTTTACAAGATTCTGTTTTAGATTAGATATTAAATATTTCAAAGATCTTTTCATTGACCACAGGTTTTGCATCATTTGAACAACTTTCTAAAAAATTCAACTTACCAAAACAATCATTTTTTAAAATCTCAGATACCATATTTTTCTCGGGCACCTGACGATAATATAATTGATGTAATATTTAACTACAACATTTTTGCACAGGTTTCTTTATGATATGTTGGTGGGGGGGGGGGTTGAGACAGGGTCGCTCGTTAAATCCTGGGAGCAGGATTTAAATTTTACAGTATCAGATGAAGTTTGGGATCTAATTTTTAAGTTGGTTAATATTACATCCTTATTGCCTGTCATTGCTCTTTATAATTTAATAATTATAATAATTATACATAGGGCCCACATGTCTAAAGTTAAATGATCTTACTGTGAGAAATCTAAGCGAGAAAAGGTTTCTTTAATTCATGTCCTAGCCTTGAAAGATACTAGAGGGAAGCATTTCAAAGTCTATTCTTAATTTTAAATGTAAATTTAGAACCTAATTCGCTAATTGCTCTTTTTTGATGTAACTGGAGAAGTTGGCAACTCCATTTAAATGTTGTACTCTGTCCTTTGCATCTCTCCTTACTGGACTGTTCAGATGGAAAGATGCTGCCTTGCGCACTCATGCCCTGTTTATATTTAGAAAAGATACGTTATTCAATTAATAATTCAAATATAAAATCTCAAATGTTTTGGGACCATTCTTGAATTACTTTCATAACCTCGAGATAAAATTATTTTCTTTTTTAAATTTATTTGCTGATTTATTCTATGAACAAAGTACATACTTTCTTTAGTCATATGCCTTGGGTTAGGGAATAGGTTTAGAATCACGCTGTATGTGAAAAAAAAATTTCATTCTTTCTGTTAGAATTTTGAATTATGGTTATATGTGCTTTATAGCTTTGTTGAGTTATAAAATTTGCTATTTGTTATTAACATTATATGTTCCATATACGCTTTCTAAATGCATGATTGATGAGTTATTAAATATGTCATTTGTTATTACTGTTAGGTGTTCCATGTTTGGCAGATGAATGACTATATTTGAAATTAATAAAAATATTTGGAAAAAAAAAAGAAATTCCTGGAAGTCACCATCTTGGAAGATATTTCCTGGACCCATATACTAATGTTATCGTAAAGAAAGCACGTCGATGCCTCTACTTCCTTGGGAGTTTGTGGAAGTTCAGTATGACACGAGAACTTTGGAAAATTTTGAAAGCTATGTCGTGGAAAGTGTGCTGACCTGCTGCATCATGGCCTCATATGAGGGCACCAATACCTCAGAGCAGAAGGACCAGCAAAAAGTTCATGGACACAGCCCAATAAATCGCTGGCAGAACTTAGCCCACCATTGAGAAAATCTACATGGAACACTGCCGTCGGAGAGCAGCAGCAATCATCAAGGATCCACACCACCCAGCTCACGCTATTCTCGTTGCTGCCATCAGGCAAGAGGTACAGGTGTCACAAGACTTGTACCAGCTGGTTCAGGCACAGCTGCTACCCCTCCACCAACAGACTCTTCAACAACAAACTCAATCAGAGACTCATTTAATGACTTGCTTTGCACATTATTTATTATTGAATATTTATTTTCTGTATTGCAGAGTCAGTTTGTTTACATTGTTCTCATATTTACATGTCCTTTTTGTCTTGAGTGCAGTTTATAGTTACCAATAAGTAGAAATTCTGCCTCGCCCGCAGGAAAAAGAATCTTGAGGTTGTATGTATTGTACTCCGACAATAAATCTTAACTTGAACCTTGATCCTATTATCCCCAACAGACGCTGCCTGACACATGAAATTCCTCTGGCATTCATTTACAGTCTCCTGTACCCATTCAGGTTCAAATTTCAGATTGATTGTCAGAATACATACATGACATGACTCAACCCTGAGGTTCTTTTTTCCTGTGGGTGAGGCAGAATTACCACTTATTGATAGTGCAAAAAAAACTGTGCATAGCATAGAATACGTTATCAAAGAACTGTAAACAGATAATGAATGTAAACAAACTGACTGTGCAATACAGGAGAATAAAAAGAAAATCAATAAAGTGCCCAAGTCATAGCCCTTAAATGAGTCTCTGATTGTGTGTGGTTGAGGAGTCTGATGGTGGAGGGGGAGCAGCTGTTCCTGAACCTGGTGGTGTGAGTCTTGTTGCACCTAGACCTCTTTCCTGATGACAGCAACAAGAACAGAGCTTGTACTGGGTGGTGAGGGTATTCGATGATTGCTGCTGCTCTCTGATGGCAGTGTTTCCTGTAGATGTACTCAATAGTGGGGAGGGTTTTGTCCTGTGATGTCCTGGGCTGTGCCCACTACCTTTTGGAGGGCTTTACGCTCAGGAGTATTGGTTCCCCATACTAGACCGTGATGCAACCAGTCAGCACACTTTCCATCACACCTCTGTAGAAATACAATCTTCTCTGTTTATTATCTCTTGCCTTGCTCCACATTCATCTGTTTGAACAGATCTCCAGCAATGAGCTGAGTGAAACACAATAGGCTTTCTCCTATAGATACTGAAAAGACCAGCTGAGTTCCTCCAGCATTTCAGTGTGTTACTTTTTTCCAGCAATGAACTCTCTTCCTACCCCTGACCTGAATTTACCATGGGAGTTCAAGACACCCATTTCTACACACTGATCAATCCTTTTCTCAACTTCCAACAAATAAAAATAAATTATTTTAAGCTCCAAGCCTCTATTCCTTCCCATGCTATTCATTGAAGATGAACGTAGGTCAGCCAAACATTGGCATCCGCTTGTCTCAGAGTTGGGACTTCAACTTCAAGCAGCTTATCCCTCTCAACTAGATTCAAAATTATTTATTGTCATGTAAAAAAAATAGAAAATATTACACAAAATTTCCTTTCATCTACCATAAGGCAGACAAAGATTCACCATCAGCAGAAATTTCCTGAAGAAAATTAGAGAAAGAGAAGCAAAAGAGTGCCCCCCCCCCCCCCCGAGTTACTCAGTGTCAATGGATTTGCCTCCACAGCCACATAGCCTCCAGCCCAAACCATCAGCAACCCAAGCTCCAGACGATCAGGAAGATTCGAGCCCCCTCTCGCATCTCAGTTCTGAAATCTGGTACCCGTTCAGCCAGGCTTGAGCCAGTCTCCACCAGTTCGCAGCCTGGTGTGAGACCCTTAACCACTGTCGCCAGCCGCCCACAGCCTGTGTGAGTTCCTCGCCTTGAGTCACCAAGAGTCCCACTCTGGCCCACTGCTGTGGTCACTGTCCCATGGGCCATCTCCTCTATTTCTCCTTCTGAAACTGGGAATGGTCTTCCCATTTTCTGGTGCCCACGCCAGTCTTCCCCGGAGTCTGCAACCCCTCGTGATTGGTGCTTGGACCCAGACCGCGCAGTCATGGAATTTTAAACTAAACCACCGTCGGCTCCTTTAGCTGGCTGTTAAAAGCCTGTAAGAGCTGAAGGCAGTCTGACTGAGCAGTTGAACTCCTGGGGGGAGGGGGGGGGTGCTGTGTCCTCGCTCCCCACTGGTCCACACTAATGGCAGCGCTGTTGTTACAACAGCTCTGGTAGTGCCGCCATTTTTTTTTTGCATGGTCTTATATTACCTATAAATTCATGGCCCAGAAATTCATTTCCATCTTTTTCTGTGCTTTGTTTTGGATCTGAGGTGTAAAATTAAATGGCAAACAGGTTGAAGATTAATGCAGGTTAAATTCGGGTGCTTAATAACCCTGGACATATAATAATGACATCAAATCAGTGTAACACATGTTTAACATCACTACTGCAGCAATAAAACAGAAGAGCAATTGCCAATTAGTATGAACCTCAACCAGAATGGCAGCACCTAATAGTCGAAAACCGCAGGACTACCTTATTCTCCCCAATCATTCCCTAAGGACTCTGATCCTTACTCCCCACAGGCTCTTATCCAATTACAGACATCAACTAAAGAGAAGTCTCAGACTGTATCTTCCCACCCCATCCCAGAGCCCACGATCCTTCTGCACTTCCTCGTCCCATTCCCTTGCTGACCTATCTGTCCATGGTCTCATGCACTGTCAGACTGAGACCACCTGCAAATTGGAGGATCAACACCTCATCTTCTGTCTGGGCTCCCTCCAACCGGATGATATTAACATTGATAAAATCAGTGAAAAGGGACAACAGAAAGTGACCCGTTTCCAATCCCCAGAGATGAGTGTGTTCCATTGAAAAGCAATGACTGTCCCAGTTAAGGGTGGTCTAGTGGAAATGGCACAAAGGGCTTCCAATCCTGGAACACGGCACAGCCAATTAACTATGATCCCAATGGAAAAGAGGCTAGCGTCTACTCTGCATGGTTGGAAAATTACTCTGCTGTGGCATGAGGAAATTACAGGGTATCATAAATTTGCACATCAAGTCCAAATCAAAGCATATTACAGAGAAAATCTTCAATGTAAATTTTAAATTGCCATGAATGTGTGCCGCATTTTAGGACAATTCAGGTTGGTAATGCTGCATTAAAAGAAAATATTGCAAGCCATTGCACCCACCAAATGGTTCCTTCAATTCTATGTTTAATCTGCTCAAGCTGTCCTTCAGTTGTTCTCTATGCTGCTTTAACACCTAATGCATTAAATGGACTCTTGTCTAAGCTCTGGTAAACATGTAGCAATGCAGTAATTTACTAGTTTACAGAAGAATTTACCTCAGAACTGATTGAATCTTTACCAATTATGACTATATCCTTGACGCTCAAGCATACACAATTGTCTAGACCTGTGAGCAATATGCAGATTTTAGGCATGAAATAGGAGTGCAAGTTGAGGGCAATACAGGAAAATCTACAATCATATTTTGACAGGGCACAGCTCAATTGCATTTACTGACCACTATTAATTTTTACATTCTATCGTTCATCATCAAGAATGGTGTCACATGCTGACAGGTATTGTACTTCCTGTACCGTGAGTCATGTACCATTGCTTTCACTTCAGTGTCATTTGACTTTGTGACCAGGCTCCTACAAAAGAAAACTCCTCTAAATTGCACTGTCGCAAGCATTTCAAGACAACACACAATTCACCTTTGATTACAAGGTTCCTGCTTTGCAATCCAACCACTTATCCAGCATTGAACCTTCTTTCAGGTCCGCTGGAGGAAGTATACTGATTGGTATGGCAAGCTGAGTGCCCAGGCATGCACAGGCTACTGAAAGTTGTCAACACAGCTAGGCCTATCACAGACTCTGACCTCCCAATCCATTGAAGACACCCTCTCAAGAAAGCAGCCAACATCATAAAGACCCCAATCACCCTGGTCACAATCTCTTCTCACAGCTACCTTCGGGAAGGAGGTACAAAAGTCTGAGGTTCAAGAACAATTTCCTTCCCAATGGCTATCAGACTCTTGAACCTCTCCTGATGACCTAATCATAAACTACTCCAGCACAACAAAAAAGTAGCCTGTCTGAACCATTGTAATACCATTTTTTTAATGTTGCACCAACTTAACTATGAATACTTATCATCTTTCAGAATCAGAATTTATTGTCTTGAGCAAGTCATGTTCATTATCCCTTGACATACAATAATTTAAAAAAAACTATTGAATTACTTGTTTTTAAATGAAATACCCATTTAGCCGCAGCAATTAATTTCAATACAATGTACTTGTGCATATGACGATCAACTCCTTGTCATTTAGCAACATCAAAACCATTCGAATGGGTTTCTGGCAATGATACATAAAAAGTCAGATCCAGCCCTTAGCTCGCACCACCTTCACCCAATCAGCACCCCCCCCCCCCCCCCCCCACTTCTACTCATTACTTTATCCATGCAGACTTGGACCCCTCCTCCATCATCTGGAATTATCAGATTAGCCTTTGCCTCAGGCCATTCAAGTTCGCATTTATTTATCATCTGACTGTACAAGTACAACCCGACGAAACAGCGTCCTTCAGTCCTTGGTGCAGCATACTGCAAACGTGCATTAAAAACAAACATATTCACAGTACTTATATACAAGTATTAAAATAAATAAATAGCTGAGTCCTGAGGATTTGTATGAGCCGTTCATCAGTCATTTAGCAATGTCACTGCCTGTGGGAAGAAACTGTTTCTCAGCCTAGTAGTTTTGTCTCTGATACTCACGTATCCCTTTCCCGATGGTAGCTGAAAGATGCTGCGTGCAGGGTGGTAGGGGTCCTCACTGAGCCCTCTTTAGTCAACGATCCCAGAAAATCCCATCGATGGGAGCCCCCAGTGAAATCTCGGCTGCTCTCATGGTCCTGTGGAATGACGCTCTGCAACAACTGTACCACACTGTGATGCAGCCAGCCAGGAGGCTTTTGATGGACTCCTATAAAAAATTGACTGGATGGTGGTCTTGCCCACCTCAGTCCTCTCAGGAAGCGCAATAGCTGTTGCACCTTCCTGACAAGTGAGATGTTTTGTATCCAGAATAGGTCACTATTTAATTGGATTCCAAGGAAATTGTTGCTCTCTACTCCCTCCACTACCAAGCTATTAATGTGTAGCAGAGGGTGGTCATCCCTGTTCCTCCTGAAGTCCACAATTATTCAGGTCACACCATTTCATAAGATTTTCTACCTCTTCTCTGCATTGTGACTTATCAATGCTACTAATGAGGCCAACTACTGCTCATTGATTCATTTGTTTTAATAGATAGGACCCAATGCCCCGCTAGCACATCCATCCAACCACACAGCCAGCATTGTATTTCTGCGACTGGTTATTCCAGTTGCAACAAAACCTTGGCTTTAACTACGTCTATCTCTGCTCCCCAGGCCTCCAACAAAATTTTGGACATTCTTCTAGGTATCTACTTTTTCTGGTAACATAATTTGATCTGAGATACTGTTCTGTGCAGGGAAAACATTTCTTTGTTAATTATTGCAGCAGCAGGAACCGAATGAAAAACCCGTCCCGACATCCAAAGCAGTTCCTGGAACCATAGAATCAAAAGAGAAGAAATTCGGCTCATGCTGGGTCTTTGTCAAGTAATTTAGTTTGTTCCATTCCCTCAGTTTGTCCCCGTAGCTTTGCAAATTATTTTCCTCCAATTCCCTTATGAGATCTTCAATTGATTCAGTTTCTCTTACGCTTACAGACAATGCATTCCAGTTCCTGAAAATATTTTCAAGATTCAAGACTATTTTCTTGTCATGTAATAAAACAGAAAATGTGATATTACACAAAATTTCATTTAGTCTACGGTTAGGCAGACAAAGAATTGTTATCAGCAGCAATTGCCTGGTGTCCTCAGTCAGAGAAAGAGAAGCAAAAGAGAGTCCCCCACCCCCACCCCCAGAGTCCCTGAGCATCCATGGATACGCCTCCAGAGCTCCTGCAACCTCCGCAGCCACACAGCCTTCAGTCCAAACCATCAGCAGCCCAAACTCCAGATGCAAACCTCCGACACGATCAGGAAGCCTCCAGCACCTTCGGCACCCTGGTTCCAATACATGGTACCCCTTCAACCAGTCTCAAGCCACTCTCCTGCAGTCCGCAGCCTGGTGCGAGTCCTTTGACCGCAGTCCCCGGCAGCCCGCATGGGTTCCTCACCTCAAGTCGCCAACAGCCCGCCACTAATGCTTTCTTCAGCCTCAGAGCCCCTCGCTGGTCCGCCGCTGTGGTCACCATCCCATGGGTCAGCTCCTTCTCAAACAGGGGGCTGGTAACCCAATTTTCCAGCAATAATAATCCACTATACTGAAGTATTTAGTCATAGGTGATGTCCTCAATCAAGAAGGGAAGCTTGTCAAAAATAAGGCAAAACTTACCATTCCCTTCATTATGCACTACAAAGCAGCAGAATCCCTGAAGATAAGGAAAATGCTTGACTCCTGCAATACAACGTCTGCTAAAGATATGTCTGTAGTGATAGGAACCGTGGACATACTTTTACTTGATGCCTCCTTTGTGAATGGCTGCCTGCACATGTATACAATGCAGATAAGCTTCTTCCTCAAACTTAACTGTGCCTACCTGAATCTGAAGAGAACACACATCTACAGCAAGTTGGTTGGAATTCAGATCAACCATTGTGTTGTGTCCTCCTGTTTATCATGCAACTTGTATCTGCTTCTGAAATTTATAAGCAAACAATAACTTTCATAGAAGTGACCTCTTGTGCCAAAGTAATCTTTGAAATTGCCTCACATTGCATGAATAGTCCCTTGGGCATCAATGCTTCTATTTGTTCTTTCTCATTATAGCACGGTTAGAGTAGGGTTCAGCACAAATCTGTCAGCACAGAGCAAATGATGACTTACTTGGGTTTTCCCTGGGTGCTCCAGCTTCCTCCCACCCTCCACTGGATAAGAGGGAAAGGTTAAACAGGTTGGAGGCTTTATTCCCTGGCGCATCGAAGAATGAGGGGAGATTTGAGAGAGGTATTTAAAATTATGAGAGGGGGATAGACAGGATAAATCTATTTAGGCTTTTTCCAATGAGGTTGAGATACAAACCAGAGGACATGGGTTAAGAGTGAAAGGGGAAAAGTTTAGGGGGATCTTCTTCATACAGAGAGTGGTGGGAGTGTGGAACGAGCTGTCGGGTGAGATGGTGAATGTGGGCTCAATTTTAACATTTTAAGAAGAACTCGTGCAGGTACATGGATGGGAGAGGTATCAAAGGCTATAGACAGAGTGCAGGTCAGTGGGACTAGGCAAAAAAAAATGGTTTGGCATAGACTAGAAGGGCTGAAGGTGCCTTTTTCTGTGCTATAGTGTTCTACGGTTCTATGGGTGTAATTGAGCAGCACAGGTTTCAATGGCTGGAATCAGCTTCTACCGTGTTGTAGGTGTTGAATATTATCCAGCATGGATTGTTGAGGCACACAATGCAAGTTATGTATTGCAGAAAATAAATCCATTATTACCAGGAAGTGCTCAGAGGTGCATGGATGGCTTAATTACCAAATCGCCTAATTGTTTGGAACAAGATTGCAAGGAAAATGGTAATCGTCACAAAGCTCCTGTTGCATTTAAAGGATGAAGAGCAGGAAGAGCTACACTGTCAACAGCTTTCAATTTTGGAAGGAGGCAGTGACTTTTACGGGACAACATCATGAGATGAGTGTCAACATCTTTGTAGGCAATAAATGAGCCCAAACTGGAATGCAATATGCTACAAATGAATCATCAAGAAGGAGTGGACATGAACCTAAACTGTTCCCTTTGTCTAACTGATTGCTTGGCGATGAGAGTGTCGTCGTCACATACTTACCTTCATTGGGAGTGGGGCCAGTGTAAGTGACGCGCACATGCACGGGTGTGTAAAGCGTCACAAAATGGGTGATGAATCTCAGATGTAAGAGGAGGGGAGTGCGAGTGTCAGGATCACCCATGTGGCAGTGAACCAATGAAAAGGTCCGACGGGTTTAGCTGCGTGGTGTTTGGGGAGTTGAAGAATGCAATGTTACTGCTTGTGAATGATAAAAGAAAGTCAATTTCACGGTGTGCTGAAAGAAATGAGTGAGTGTATTCTTTATTTGTTTGTAAGTTGTGGTGAATCAATGCTGTTACAAGTTTCTATCCCTTTGGTTTTCACAGCAATATGGATGAACAAATGTGTTTGCTCCAAAGGCAATACAGGCAGTTGACACACTGTGCACTGGGAGTCCGTGTATAAATTGGCTACTGAACTCACTCAAGAATGTATTTGAACAAGTCACAAGTCCTATGATTAGGCAAAAATGTTGGAGCCAATGGCCATATGAAGTATATTTTTAATACCACTGCAAGCTATGCAAACTGCAGAAGAAAATAAACATTGCAGAGTAGCGACCGTTTTGAGAAAACTGCAAGGGTTATATTTCATGCCAATAAACCAGATGCAAAATCAATGGATTCTAATATTCTCTTCTGGTGAATTAATTTTTAACCAGAATCTAAACTCAACTTGCCTGCATTAACATAATTATAATGTTGCAGTACATCAATTTGCAGGAATAGAGTGCTAATGTGAGCCAAGTCAAACCTTACTATTAGAAACAATGTCTTTTGATGAGGTACAGGTGCCGCAAGACTTGCACCACCATCAGATTCCTCAACAACACTCAATCAGGGGCTCACTTAAGGACTCTTACTTCGCACATTATTTATCACTGAATTTTTTTTCTGTATTTGCAGTTTGTTCACTTTTCTCACTTTTGTATACATGGCTTTGACTTGAGCACAGTTTACACAGATAAGTACAGATTCCGCCCGGACCGATAGAAAATGAAAAGGTGGAACATTTAATTTAATCCAAACAATTATAGCTTCTGGGTGCTTGTCTATCCAATTCAACAAAAGATGGGAAATAAGCAAATGGACAAGATAATCTTGGCTGATTTCTCATTGTTCCATTTCTGTCAGCAGACTTTGTTAGAGGGTGATTTTTGTTTTCCTTTTTCCACCAAAATCAATAGAAGTTGTTTTTCTTTTTACAATAGATATCTAATCTTCCACATCAGTTTGTAACCCATGCAGACGGTAGAAAATCGACCACAAAATCTCTATAGGATTTGACATTAATTCGTGTAAATGCTCCTGTCCATTTAGGACGTCCATATGAGATTTTTTTGTCTTTGGTCTCAAAATCTGACATTCCATTTGGAAGACGGGTTGTGAGTGCTTAGTTCAGCCTGGTCAAAGCCCTTGTGGTTCATGCAAGAGGAGAGGACTGACTGTGTAAATAAGAGAAACAAAATGGAATTCTGTGATGACCTGAAAGAAAGAGGTTATCATCTGGTGAACTCTGAAGGGGCAAGTTTCTTTGGCAAGTCACTGACATGGCTGATGAAAAGGGATCAGTTGTGGGTGTCCAGCAAACAACAAATTTCTCTCTGAAAACCGACAAGAACTTTCCTGAGCAGTAACCATTCACCTTTCAAGCACCAAAGCCTGGTGAACTTCATAAATGTTAAATTCTGTGCACAGTATAAGAATTGCCTGCAACCAGTGAACTTGGAGGAATGAGAAGTGAGATTGGACAGTGAATCAGAGAACTTTTCTGAACTTACACACTCATACATACACATACGCTTAGAATTCAAAGGGGGTTAAGTTAGGTTAGTTAAGTTAATAGTGATAAGATAAAGTTTGATCCTGTTTTCATGTTTAAAAGCAACTTTTGTTTAATTAACCATTTGTTTTGGTGAGTATCTATTGTTCCTGGGTTTTGGGGTCCTCTGGGTCCATTACAGAATTCACTCTCCTGAAGGCAAACCACATGTTATACTCTGATACAGACAAAAGCGGATCATCGGGAGATATGGAGTTGCACAGTGGTGGTTCTTCCTTGTTCTTGTGATCGAATCGGGAGTAGAAGGTATTGAATTCATCTGGGAGTGAGGCTTTGCAGTATCCTACTGTGCCAGATTTGGTTTTGTAGCTGGTTATGTCATTTAGGCCTTGCCACAGCTGTCAGGCATCCTTCAATGGTCAACACAATGAGTTGAGTTTAAAGGGAGCACAAAAAGTGGAGGGCCTGGTAAATGGAAAGGGTTCATGACCTGTAAATTGGAAGAGCAGGACAAAATGTTCTGTCTAGGCACTCTCCAATCAGATGGCTTTAACATTGATTTCTCCAGTTCTGCATGTCCACTCCCAATTCTCCCTCTCTGCCCCATTCCTCTTTCCTACCCCTTTCCTCTCCATTCACAGAGACCACCTGGTGTGCCCTCCCTCCCTTATCCACCTATCACTTCCTGCATGTGGACAGTACTCCTCTCCCTCCCTCACCCCCCCACCCTCCGACAATTTTGTTTCGGCCCCAGCCCACATTCTGTCCATATCTTGATGAAGGGTTCAAGCCCAAAATGTTGTTTATGTACCTTTATCTTTGCTACACAAAGTACACTGTTTGGCATGCCGAATTTCTCCAGTATTGCATTCCCCCAACTTCCCCCCCCCACCCCCCAAAACATGGTGCCTGCAGACTTTTACTGAAGGCAATATCCATAGAGAGATTGGTCTGTGGTGGGAGAAAGGCTGTTTGAAGTTGTGACCCGTTGTTGACTGTCAGGCTCCCGTTCTTACTCCAATCATTGTTAAGCTGGTGAACTCAAATAGCAAGTGTAAGTACTCATGCAAGTGTGGCATGGTTAGCGCAACGCTGTTACAGCACCAGTCTAAATTTTTTTTTTAATTCAAAAAATCTTCCAGATGGAAATGAACAATAATTCATTAGGATTAATTTATCTGAACAATAACATTTAATTTCAGACTGCCCAAAGAGCATTAATTAAAATGAAGACTTTGCTCAGAGCACTTCTGGATTCTAATCACAAATTGGAAGAAAAATAGGTGTTAGAATGAGAGTTTTCTTTGCTTTAACACAGTGCGCGCAGAGAAAGTGATTCTTTCCTCCAAAATTATTTCCTTGACATTTTGCTGTACTGGCCCAAATCAAATTTCCTTTTCCCCACAGCAGGGGAAATAGTAGCACCTAAATGCATCTCCCCTTTTGGGGGTTTACGTCTTGTAGAAGATTGACAAAAATGGCTTTTAGACTGCAGGCATGTATCGGCACAATCAAGGAATTTTGCCACTACACAGTGTGGCGATATGTTTTCTCCAATGTGTTTAGTTATCATTGTTGATTATATATATGGAGCTGGCTCATACCCTAGGATTCCCCCCCCCCCCCACCTGTGGTCCTGGGCCATAAAGGCCAAGCCATCTTTCCTGTGCTGCCATTCCTATCCTGGGATCCGGGCCAGCAAGGTTCTTCTGTGTATTAAAGCCTATCGTTCCCTCAGCTTGTCTCTGTGGTGACTGGTAGTGCCCTACACACGGGCTGTCTTAAAAGGAATGTGCTGCAATTCTGAGGCAATTCCTGCCCCACGATTTATCCTGCAGGGCCCCTACAACTTTTTTGGAGGAAGCCTGCAGTATAAATTGTACCAGGAAAATTCGTTGACGGTCATCCACTCTACTGCACGTCCAGGTACTTGCAGTCTAAATAGGCACTCAGTGTGAACGACCTCACAGGCAGTAATGACGTTAATTTTTTTTCCACGATTTTTCCAGCAGTGCAGCCGACAAACCATAATAGACATGAATACAGTTTCCTGATATCACTGGTGTGAACGTACAGATCTATCACCAATGTACATAGTGTATATAGTTAGAGTATCTAGACTGTGCTTACAGCGATTGGCTGAGAGCTAAGCCACGCCTATTGTCTGGGCCTTAAAGGGTTGTGTCCCTAGCCAGGTCGGATCATTCCGGACTGGTCGACCACCTATGAAGAGCTCCTGTCTTTTGCTAATAAAAGCCTTGGTTTGGATCAACAAGTCTTTGGTTCTTTCGACGAGCTCTACAGCGATTGGCTGAGAGCTAAGCCACGCCTACTGTCTGGGCCTTAAAGGGTTGTGTCCCTAGCCAGGTCGGATCATTCCGGACTGGTCGGCCACCTGTGAAGAGCTCCGGTCTTTTGCTAATAAAAGCCTTGGTTTGGATCAACAAGTCTTTGGTTCTTTCGACGAGCTCTACAGCGATTGGCTGAGAGCTAAGCCACGCCTACTGTCTGGGCCTTAAAGGGTTGTGTCCCTAGCCAGGTCGGATCATTCCGGACTGGTCGGCCACCTGTGAAGAGCTCCTGTCTTTTGCTAATAAAAGCCTTGGTTTGGATCAACAAGTCTTTGGTTCTTTCGACGAGCTCTACAGCGATTGGCTGAGAGCTAAGCCACGCCTACTGTCTGGGCCTTAAAGGGTTGTGTCCCTAGCCAGGTCGGATCATTCCGGACTGGTCGGCCACCTGTGAAGAGCTCCTGTCTTTTGCTAATAAAAGCCTTGGTTTGGATCAACAAGTCTTTGGTTCTTTCGACGAGCTCTACAGCGATTGGCTGAGAGCTAAGCCACGCCTACTGTCTGGGCCTTAAAGGGTTGTGTCCCTAGCCAGGTCGGATCATTCCGGACTGGTCGGCCACCTGTGAAGAGCTCCGGTCTTTTGCTAATAAAAGCCTTGGTTTGGATCAACAAGTCTTTGGTTCTTTCGACGAGCTCTACAACTGGTGACCATTTGATTGATTGGAGGGGGGGGGGTGTCCATCATTAAGGAGAATGCTGAACCATTTTTATTGATCTGTACATGAAATTATGTGGATTAGCGGTAAGAATTAGACATCAGAGGAGGAGTTAGACTTCAAATACTGAGAGTTCAGAAGTTGACTTTAATTAACCTGCACTTGGCTGCTTCACATTCCAGTAATTCTACTGAATACAGACAATAATTCAATTGTGATACTCGGGCACAGATCATCCTTGCTACTGAAGGCAGGCAATCCTTCAGGTGAATTCAGATCTGGGACTCTGCTCTCACTTATTACAGCTACGGCTGCCCCATTCATACATCATTGCTTTCCTTGTCATTCAAAGAATTGTTTACTGCTTTTCTCTTTTCTATCCAAGCTCACCAGAAGGGAAGAACTGTCATGTTTGATAAAAAGCTTAACTACAATCTCTTGCTTCTGAGTCAGATAGTCACCGCGGTTCAATCCCTCTCCAGAGCTTCATCTCATACATAGGCTGAGCTGACTCAGCATTGAAATACCAAGAGGACACTGTGCTGTTCGGAGACATTGGCATGGAAATTCATTAAAAGGAGGAAAATTACATGCTGAAACGCAAGGAGTAGGGGACTCCAGCCACTTCATTACAGCGCGGCTTAGATTTGAAATTCGTGTTCATACCTCCAGCGAAGGTTTGAATGCTTCAGCAAATAATTAGTGCGTTATTTGCAACAGAACATAATAAAGGGAGCCCTTTTAGGAGTCCCAAGCTTCAGATGAAGGTAACCCATGTCATTTGTCCCCTCTTAACATTGTGCATCAAACCGTGCATCTTGGCGCCTCACAGTTTGGCGGGCAGCAACCTCCTTTGAAGAAGACCGCAGAGCCCACCTCACTGACAAAAGGCAAAGGAGGAAAAACCCAACACCCAACCCCAACCAACCAATTTTCCCTTGCAACCGCTGCAATCGTGTCTGCCTGTCCCGCATCGGACTGGTCAGCCACAAACGAGCCTGCAGCTGACGTGGACTTTTTACCCCCTCCATAAATCTTCGTCCGCGAAGCCAAGCCAAAGAAGAAGACATTGTGGAAAATCATTGTTCAGCTGGAAAAGCAGTGGATTGGCAGGGGATCAGTCATGTCCAGTGGCCATGTCATAGGGCAACAGGGCGCTACCAATCATGGGATCAGAAGCAGCGGCCGGAGGGGATAATTGGAGACAATAGTGGTGTGGTGGCTACTCTGTGGGGCACCCCTCCAACCCTTCACTCTTATAGGTTAATGGTGAACATTGTGCAATGGACATGTGCATGACCAATCCCTTGGAGCCGTTTCCTTTTACCAAAGGAATCCCACTTGCAGCAGCTGTATCAGGAGAAACTGCTTCAGGGTTTCAAGTGCCTGCAGGCTCAAACACCATCATTCCACAGGTACTGAAGGATGGGGACTAAGGGCCCCCTCTTTCTGTGCTGGCAGACACAGGTAGCAAGGAGTTCCAAGCTTTAGAGTCAGCTCATCAAAAGAGAGGCTACAAATTACAAAGAGAATCCCAAATGTCATTGCCTTTGGGGTTTCTATTATTTGAAATGTAATGCATTGAAGACGCCTTTTTTTAAAAGCATGCATACAGGCTTTTCCACCCCAGGAGCCTGTGCCACCTGTTTACACACAATTGACCTATAACCCCTGAATGTTTTAAAGTGGGCGGAGAGGGAAGAAAACCTGACCACCCTGAGGAAACCCATGCAGATATGGGAGAACGTACAAACTCTTTACAGACAGTGCCGGATTCGATCCTGGGTTGCTGGCGCTGTAACACCATTGCACTAACTTCTACACTAACCGTTCTACCCATACGCGAGGTTCTGCCTCAAGGAGGCAGCCAATATCATAAATGGCCTCCATCACCATGGTCCCAACCTCTTCTCACTGCTATCTTTGGGAAGAAGGTACAGAATGCTGAAGTTCAGCACCTCTAGTTTCAAGAACAAACCACCCTCTGTCCCCAAAGGCTGTTAAACAAGAAAATCTGCAATACACAAATGTGCTGGAGAAACTCAACTAGTCACACAGCATCCGTAAGAAGTAAAAGGCAACCAGCAGTTCAGGCCTGAACCAGGTTCCAAAGTTAGGGGGAATGAGCACATAAAAAAGACACCACGACACATACCAGATGGTGAGTCAATGGTCGAATAGCAGGCCGCAACTGATTTTTGGCAGCATTGGACTGGGGGGGGGGTGGAGTGGCATTGGATTAGAGTGGCGGGGGGGGGGGGGGGCGTGTCAGCAGCGTCAGACTGGGGGGGGGGGGGGGGGAAGGTGCAACTTTTGAAAAATGTGCTCAGGGAGAGCGGTCACTCCCCCTCCCAGGTACACCACTGGCCAGAGCCCTTCATCACAAATGGACATCTATTTGGCTGCCATTGGGGCAATGATGTGCAGTAACAGTTGTTTACAGCTGTAAATGGAATGCCATTCAAAGGTTCTGCAAAGGGTGCCTACAATAAGTTTATATCAGGTACCAGTCAAGTAGATAACATCTCTTGGAATGGCATAACTTGCATATTATTTAAAATTGTTGTGTAGTCTGGAGTTGAGTATGAAAAGATATTGTAGTCTCTGCGTTCTTACTGCAACCTGGTCCAAGGCACTCTATGGTGACCACTGATTCCCATCAAGAATGGGAATAGGAATCAAGATGGTTGAGGGAAGAGTATTGGTAATGGTCTTCCATGTCAAAATGAAAAGACTGGATCTTGTGGTTGACAGTGGCACAATGGTAACTTGACACATCCATGCTGGTCCAAGGTCCTGTTAAGTTGGGATACATACTGCCTCTTCATCCACGTGAGGTGATAGGTCCTGCATATCTAGAGAGAATCTGGTTATTTTTTCCATACATATACCCTATTTCTCTGCCTCCTGCTCTGGGACAGGGTAAAAGCCCTGCCCTCATTCTTGAATGTCTATTCTAAAAAGACAACATGTGAAAGCCTTCTATGAAGCATCTTGGAGAGATGCCTCTGCCCCACCTTCAGTTTCAGCTTGACCTGTAGATTAAGATTGCTGTGACCTCACCTTCATGTTTCTGCTTGGGAATTTGGCTGGAATCCACCCTGCTTTTTGTGGCAGATCTGAGTGACTATCTGCTTTGCAAATCTTGCCTCCAGATGCATTAGACTTTAGATAAGTGGAGGGGGAATTACTGTGTGATTGAATTTCCTCCCTAATGTTTTTGGGACAGCCATTGCCTATTCCAGTGAAGGTAACTTATTCCAAAGCATTTCTCGACAAAAAGGCAAATCAGTTTTCTTGGTGTTTCAATCAAGGTATCTCTCAGTATTTACATTGACTAATTCTTTACCTTATAGCAGTTTCAGGGAGATTCTTATAATAAAGTTGACTTCTTTGCTTCCCGTAAAACAATAATTATATTCTAAGAAGAATAATTTGCAAACAAAGACATCTGAATATTCCACGGTCTAAAAAGTGTCACATAATAGATTTTAATTTTTTTGCAAATTCCCTGCTGAGGAACATTGTGAAAATCTCTTAAATAATCTTAATTTCTTTATAATTAGTTATTAAATGTTGCAGCACTAAGGCCATACTAGTGCTTTGTTCCACGTATGACACCTGTCTGATGCGACTCCTTTGTTCATTTACCAGACTTTTTATTCTCTCTCATTTTCAGTAGCTGGGAGCCTTCAACATAGGTTCCCATCCATGCTTCACTGTGAAACAAATTGAAATACCAGAAGGAAACTGATTACACTGGTTGTCAGAATATCAAATTCAACAACTTTTACTACCGTATATACATGACACATTTAATAGTCAAATTTTTGTGGACCAATTTTTAGGGTAAAATTTATGGGAGATTAACTATTACATTCATACTTTTGACCACAGTAAATGCATGCATTGTTTGAGATGTCAAGAACTCAGAAAGGTGGGCAGGCGGCCAGGACCTGGTGCCAAGTCCATGTTTGAGGCATCGGGAACTCAGATGGGCAAGTGACAGGAGCTAAGGTGAGAGATTACAGTCAGGGCGTCGGGAGCACAGATGGGCAGGTGACCAGTGCCCAAAATAGTAGGGGGGGGGAGGGGGATGGTGATGTCAACTTTTACATCCAATGTATGGAAAATAACAGATTTGGGGGCCAAAAATAAGGGGTTGATTTTTACCTTTCCCTGTTTGTATTTGGATTGACTGGTTCTGCTGTAGGGTATTCAACTTTTAAGTTGTAACATGTCATTTCAGTCCTGATATGTTTTGTCTGAAGAATTGGTGCATTACATTTCTTACCCAGAATTCTGGTCCAGAGCAAAATTTGTGATCTTTATCTGCTTGCTTGGTCTTTTGATACCAAAGTTTAATAAGATAAATCTGAATGGAACAGTTGCAATCTTCCATGAGAATAAATTATTATTTAGATACAGCTTTGATATAATGATGAAATATTTATTAATAAAGTTCAATTTGAAAGTAATTTGTTTTTTTTCCTTTTATGTGGTTCATTATATTAAATATATGTAATGCCTGTTTCATACAAAATAATGTCCATAATTATTATAATTTCTGGGGAAATGATAAAAACATAATTCTATTTACTTTTGCATTTTATATTAATTATTTATATAATATACCTAATTAAAGTAACTTTATTGGGATGCAAGATATATATATTAAAAATATAAAGATTGAAAACCTGGAGCATAATTTATTATTTAACATGTGATATATTTATTTGAAACATTCTGAATCCCTGCAGCAAGATTTTAACAAGTTTTGCCAGTGTTTAAAAGATTTGTATTACATTTTCATGTAGGTTATTAGCAAAGAAAGTCTTGCAAACTGTCTCCAACGAACTCGTTTATCAAAGGAGCTCAAAGCTGCAAATTATTTCTTAGACTTATTCTGTTGTTCTAGATGACTCTAAAGTTACAGGACAGGATCACATGAATAATAAAACACATTTTGCAGTGCAGAGAATTTAATACCATGTTGGGATTCAAACAACCCTATCTGATTCAATATAAAATGTAATCCTGTCGTTGCAATCTACTTCCCAAGATAACTTGTATATTAGTTCCATTCCAACTAAGTATTAGTGGTAAAGTTAATCACAATTTTTGGTCCTGATTTAGTGTTACTAAGTAATGATGAAATGCATTACTAGGGCTGAGACTGATTGACAGTATTTTGTGTTAGACTTGCCTGAGGAATAAATGCTGGCATTTCCAAATTCAGGGAGAAGCCTCAGAAAAAGGTTTCTTACCGACCACATTACAAGAAATTCTGGCTACAGGTATTTTGTTGATAAGTTCCATAATCACTTCCATTGATTTTGATCTGAATGTGGATGAAGTTTTCCTTCAGCTGGATTCAGAGCCCTCTATGGTTTTGGGATGAAGTCAGCCATCTTCTAATGCCACTTGACATGAATTACTTGCCAGCTAAAATCATTGTTGAAACCCTTGTGTCACAACTGCAAGTCAAGTGCTCTGCAGCAATCTACTCCTCTGGACAACGCACAAAATAAGTGCAGAAGTGGAGGGCCTTTGTGCACATTTCTCATGGAGTTACTGTCCACTCCATCAAGCATTAGCCTCAAGACATCCACCTTTGAGATGTTCTAAAGTGATTCCCAAAGAATTATGCGAGCTGATGTACATAGTGTGGGTGGACAAGAGGGAGATGAGGAAACAATCATCGACTGAATAGTCTGTAATCTTCAATACGGATGGACTCGTATACCAAGTGAATTCAACCTTTCACAACAGTTTTCATAAGATTCAAAAGGAGGCCCATTGAACTATTGAGTCTGCTCCACCATTCTAATCATGAGCTGATCCATTCTCTCTCTCAGCCCCACTCCCTGGCTTTCTCCCAGTAACTCTTGATGCCCTAACTAATCAAATACCTATCAATCTCCATCTTAATTACACCCAACAACCTCACTTCCACAGCTGCCTGTGGGAACGAGTTCCACACTCACGACCCTCTGACTAAAAGAGTTTTTTTTTGTGCACCTGTTTAAATTGATGCCTTTTTATCTTGAACATGCCCTCTTGTCCTAGAATCCTCTATCATGGAAAACATCCTTGCCACAATTACTCAGGCCTTGCAGCATTCAAAATGCCTCTATGAGGTCCCCCCCCCCCCCCCTACAACCTTCTGTACTCCATCAAGTACAAACCAAGAGCCAACAATTGTTCCTCATAACCCTTTCATTCCTGGTATCATTCTAGTAAAGCTTCTCTGAACCCTATCCAACAGTAGCAAGTCTTCTCTTAAATAAGGCACCCCAAACTGTACACAGCACTCCAAGCGAGGTCTCACCAATACTTAAAGGGTCTCAACATTACATACCTACTCTTATAAGCTATTCTTCGAGAAATGAATGCCAAGATAGCATTCGCCTCTGCACCTGGAGGTTAACCTTTAGGGTATCCTGCACGAGGACTCCCAAGTCCCTTTGCACCTCAGAATTTTGAATTTTCTCCCCATCTAAGTAATAGTCTTCAAGAATAGGAACAGAAATGTGAATGAAAATCTCATACCTTTCTGAAGCCAGGATGCCACAGTGTCATATTTAAAGCTTCCTCATTCTGACCAGTTAGGCTCTTATTTCTACCTAGATATTTCAGACAATGTGTTGTAAATCGTTTTAGCCTTGCTGTATTCAATTTTTTCCTCCCCCATGTTTAGAATAATTGAAAGCGGTAAACAGATTTCAGAAATTTGTTTGATACTTTTGAAATGACTTGAAAATTGATGAGTGGATGAAAGAAAACAAGATTAAGATAATTATTTCAAGAGGGACAAATCACATTTAAAGGAGAAACAACCTTCCATGAAATTGCAAAATCAATCTCTATGCAGTTGCTTGAAATCCAATATTATGAAGTCAATAATGAATTTGAAAGTGATTTATTTGAAATTAAAAGCTTTGATGCTTTCCAGTCCCTTTGTATGTTGGAAGTAGCTAATAGTCATTTAAAAATCTCACTCAAATTGAAGGAGATGAGTAATGATTCTCATAAATAAGGGGTGTCGAGAGGAAGAGAAAAAGAGGTGAGAGAATGTGAAAAGAGAGAACAATGGAAGTTCCATTTTATTTAATTTATTTTTAACCACCGGAGGTAATGGATACCAAGTTAATGGACAGAATTTAGCAAAGTATAGGATAATGGAATTTCAGACGACTTGTCATGCAAGTTCGAGTAGGCTGGAAGTAGAATACTGGAGAAGCAGTTCTTAAGGCCCTGAATCAGGTTGGATTCAATAGTATTAACAGCAACATTGATATTAGGTTTGGGGGACAGGGAGAACGGGATTTAAAAATTCGGAACATGATCAAGACTGCACATCATGAATGTTACCTTGATTCAGCATCCAGTCACGGAAGTAAAATCAAAGTTCAATATCTTGAAGACTAGATTAGAGTCAAGCATTTAGTTCTTGCAAGAGACCAGAGGTAATAAAGAGCTCTTGTACATTTGAAGTGAGTTTGTATGTTCTCCCCATGTTTGCGTGGGTATTCCCCAGGGGCTCTGGTTTCGTCCCACCATTCGAAACGTACTGAGAGTGTAGGTTAATTGGGAGTAAATTGGGTAGTACAGGCTCATGGGCCGAAAGGGCCTATTACCGTGCTGCAGGTCTAAAAAAAGAATAAATGGACTGCATTACTTAGACTTGTTACATTCCCTGATTCGGCCCTGCATCAATTCACCTGAAACTGAAGCAGTATTACCTTCACAACTGCTCAATATCTATAGGACTGAACTCCTTTCAACTAAGGCAGTTATTACTGGTTGAATTTGCCTCCTGCCTGCATTGACCACCACTCTCTGCACTTGCTATGACCGATCTCACTTCTTGCTGCTCTGCTATACCCATCAGCCATTCTGTGAGGTGGAGAGTAAACAAATAAGAGGACATTTGTAATATAAACACAATGCTAGAGAAACTCAGCAAGTCAAAAAGAGTGTATTTTATATTGCAAAGATATAAAAAGGGCATTTGACTGTGCTGTTCAATATCACGAACATGTCATAACCAGGAAAGACTGATTTAATATGATCAACAAAAGAATGAGACCCGAGAGGAGTAATCGTGTCTTCTAACATGGTATGTTATTGTGAACAGTCATGCCCTAAAGGACAATCTGTCAAAAAAAAAACACAAAATAAATGGTTGAAAGACTAATAGGGAAGATAAATCAATGAGTGATCACAAAATAATTGGGCATAGGTATGATGGACTGACTGGTCACTCCAGAGACCGATTCTAGGCCTATATATGTGAAAAAAGGAGCACTTTACAGGAACATTGAGAAAGTGGGATTAATGGGATAAATCTGGTGGAGTTCCAATGGAACAAATGGGCATTTTTATGCTTCTAGATTCAGAATGTTGAAATTCACCTTTGCTTGCTTTTGCTACACGTGCAGAGTACGAACAACGCATTCCACTTCTGAAATTCAGTTTCATTAACTCCAGCTGCCATGTCCAAATGCCTTCTAACCACAATCCTGTTTCTTCATTGTAATGTCAAAGTTATTTGAGGGCTTACCTTGTGACCATTCCTCTGTAGTTTTGAACTGTACCCATTTGGACTCATTCATTAAATTATCAATGTATTAATAACTCTCATCTCCATTGTTTGCCATCTGCATTTGGCCCTAAAGTGCCAGTTAAGTAGAGTATATTTTCATTTCAACCCTGTGACATGAAATGGCTGATGGTTTATTTAGTACCTACAAACTAAATGTGCTTTCTGCAATTGAACTTATTATGGTCAAGCATTTCCTACATTGTTTCAGAGTGTATTCCTGACATTTCAAAGATACAAAATGTCCTCCCATTTACTGTATTTAATGGGAACAATAATTATTTATCACAAAGCAAATGTAGACGATTTTCTATTAGAAAATAAGTATTGGCTAATTTTTATTCTAGTTTTTTTTCTTTTAAATGCGATAAATGTATAACTGAAGAAGGTACACTGTGTCATATGTTCTGGTTACGTCTTTCCCTTTCCTAATTTAGGGAAGGGGTATTTCGTACCTTGTCTTTAGTTTGTAATATTAATTTGAATCCAAATCCTTTCCCTGCTCTCTTTGGAATAAGTGGGCCAACAGGTTTGATTTTTGACAGCTTCACAATCCCACGTAGTTGCCCTCGCCTCCCTTATTGCTGGAAGGGCCATTTTAATGAGATGGAAAGATGCCATCCCTCCCACTCATACTCAACGGTTGTCTGATATGATGGCATGTTTGACTTTGGGAGAAAAAAATTAGATGCTCCACCACTGAAATGAATCTTAATTTCAATGAACCAAAGGCAATGCCTTACTTTTGTGCACCATTATTGTAACAATAATGAAATGAAATAAGTAATTAAGATGATTATAACATGAATGTTTGTGTTATATGAATGGTGGTGCAACCCCAAACTTCATGACCATATATGGGGTCATTTTCTTAATTATTTTCATAATCTGTAAGATAAGTAAACTTCTGGCTTTTTGACCCCATTGGTTACCTTCCTTTTTTATTATCAGATAGCAGACAGCTTAGGTTTAGCCGGTAGCCTCTGAAGGAGGGGCTTGATAATTAACATAGTTTTTTTTCCCCACTTCTTCTCAATGTAACTTCTGTCTCAACACCATTTTTATTATTATATGTGATTTGTTTATACTTTATTATCATGTACCTATGCAGCTTGAAGTTAATAAAATTATTGAAAAGAGAAAATAAGCAGTATTTGATGTTTTGTTATTATATATTGCTTGTTATTACCAAAGAGAGAAATGAAGAATTACATTTTCTTGCCAGAGATCAGATTTAATTTTATTATTCATATCAGTTATATGAAGAATTGATTTTACTCTGACAGCAACTCACTGTTACCACACAACTGAAAGTAGATTTTCACCATACAGCTGAATGCTTGACAATGGCAGTGGGAGGCTGGTCAATGACGAAAATTAGAACCTCAATGTCAAAGACGCTGTTAACACTAAATTGTCAACGTGGCTGCTCTGGGCCAGAAAGACTGCAAGAGTGTTGTGGTGAAAGGCATATGTATGGATGTATGGACTGGCCAGTCTGAACCTCCCTGAGCTTCCCTTGGCTCCTCCCTGGATTTCCCAATGAAGGCTAGCATGCCGGACTTGTCCTCTCTTGCTCCTGTACCTGGAACCTGGCCAAATAGTGTATCAATAATGCTGAGGTTTTTGGTAATTAAAGCCATTGAATCACTCCATCATGTCAATGTGATTATTGTGTGGACCACAACTGTTTTGCATTTAGGCATATTTCGTCTTCTGTGCCCTAATATCTTATGGGAGCAAGTGCATGCAGAATTCTTATCATGTCAATTTTAACGTGTAACAAGTTTCATAACAGTAGCAAGTAGTAGTTTATTTATTAGCACATTTAACACAACGCACATTGATTCAAAGCGCTGAACATATAATTAGGAATAAATTGGTTACTATCTAAACGACAACAAGCAGCCGAAATACACTAGCACAGCCATCTTTTTACAGCTTAGAACATTAATTATTTAAGCCCTAACCTGTTCCTCCCAATTGCAGCAATGAGCAACTTCCCAATTTCAAACGAACAACAGTGCTACAAACAGACTTCAAAGAACAAGCACTGAACACAAATAAGCCCAGTCACAACTCTGTTTGGATGTTACAAAAAGTCTCTGTTTGCTGTGTCAGAAGTAAATCACAGAAATCTGTACACACTGTGGTTGAAGTAAAAACAAAGCATAGAATTCCCCCTTATCCTTACCTACCACCCCACCAGCCTCCAACACGTTATCTGCCGGAATTTATGGCACTTATTACAGGATCCCACCACCAGACACATTTTTCCCTCTCCTCACCTCTCGGCCTTCCGTAGGGACCACTCGCTCATCATGAACTCATCCCTTCCCTCCCATCGCTCCCCTCACCACAGTCTGTGGCCCCAAACAGGCCTTTCAAGTGAAGCAACACTTCACTTGTACTTGCAGGGGACTTATTCATCTGGTGCACTCTTTGTGACATTCTCTACATCAGAGAGACCAGACACAGATTGGGAGATCGCTTCGCTCTTCACCTCCTCTCCGTTCGCCACTGGAGCGGCCTCCCAGTGGCCAACCATTTCAATTCCAAGCCACACTCCCACACTAACATGGCTTTGTTATTCCTCCCACCTGACCACCCATAGATTGAAGGAATAACACCTTATTTTCCATCTGGGCACTCTCCAGTCAGATGGGATGAACATTGACTTTAGTGCTTTCCACTAAACCTACTCACCTTTACTTCCACCTACCCAGTCATCCCTCCGTTGCTGCTGTCCCCACCCTCCTTTCTCCACCTATCATCTCCTGCCTTTGCCACCCTTCCTTCCCCTCCCCACTCTTTTGTTTGGACACTCCAAGCATTTTCTCATACTTCGATGAAGGGCTCAAGCCCAGAATGTCAGTTTTGGATCTTTCTCTTTGCTACATAAAGGACACTGTTTGACCTGCTGAACTTCTCCAACATTTTGTGCTTTTACAATAGATTTTTGGATATTATAGGAATTGATGGATATGGTGACAGAACACAATGGTTTTGAGGTTGAAGATGAGACATGATCTTGTTGAATGGCATATCAGGGATCAAATGAGAATTGTCCTTCTACTTGTTAAATTCCAATGTTTCGGTGCTTTTAATTCAGTGATAACTTTCCCACCAATCGAGTGAATGTCACCAAATTTCAATAAAATGTCTATCTATGGCCTTGTGTTCTATCCCACCTGACCACCCACTGATTACAATACCTTATTTTCCATCTGGGCACTCTCCAGCCAGATGGCATGAACACTGATTTGTCCGCTTTCTTCTAAACCTGCTCACCTTTTCTTTCCCCTCCTCCTTTCCTCTTTCCGGTTCTCCCTTCCCTTCCTCCTTACCCACCCAGCCATCCCTCCTCCCCCTCATTGCTGCAATCCCCTCCCTCCTTTCTCCACCTATCATCTCCTGCCTTTGCCAACACCCCCCCCCCCCTCTCCCCCACCTTTCTGTTCAGACAGCTACTGGCATTTTTACCTTTGCTCCATAAAGGTCACTGTTTGACCTGCCAAGCTTCTCCAGCATTTTGCATTTTTACTTCAACCACGGTGTCTACAGATTTTTGTGATTTACTACCAAATGGCAATAACTGGTTTAACAATTTTAGTTACAAGCCAATTAACAGAATGCTAACTGCAATGAGCTGCTGGTTCCGACAGGACCATACATCACCAGAAATATTGATGAACACAAGATCCTTGGAGTGAGAAACCCAAATTATCAAGGCAAATGTCATCTGGGAGGAGATACTGAATATGACAAATGAGATCTGTATTTATCATGGCAAACTGAATACTGCAAGATGAAAAGGAAATTTAAAAAAACATTATTCAGCAAACAAAGAATTGCCGGAGGAGTTCAAGACGTCAGAGAGCATCCCTGGGTAGAAATAGTCCATCAACATTTTGAGTCGGAGCTCTTTCTGACTTAAAACACCGACGGACTATTTCTACCCACAGATGCCATTTGGCCTGCTGAGTTCTTTGTCTGCTCAAGACTTAAGCATCTGCAGCTTTTGAGTTTGACATTTTTAGAGCAGCTTTTATGGCCTGAGTTTGTCCTAAAATGTTACACAGTACATATATGCTTAAGGCTATTTAAACCATTTAATCAGCCCTTCTAAAGTGTTGTCGCTCGCTGAGAAATAAAAGCTGACAAGGACACTGGGTTCAAAGTTGCAAAATGATGGGTTTTTTTTTCCACTCGCTTGGAATAACAGACCAATAGATCACCTCCTACTGGGCAGTACTCCTTCAAAATCACACTGAAACACCAGCTTAGACTTTCATGCTCAATTATCCAGCCAACTTATTTGAACTCACAATATCTGATTCAGGAGAAAGGCTGCTACCAGCCACTTACATAGATTTAAAATGTCTCCAGACACATAACAGCCGAGGAATTCTTCTGCCATGTCTCTACACTATCCCACCCCATCAAATAGTCAGCCAGTTTCACCTGAAAATAAGATTGGCCTTTGTTGTTATTGAGGCAATATTTACTGCAATTCATCGTTAATGAAACCAAATGCTCACATTTCTTGTTTTATATTTTGAAGAACTGACATCTGATGTTTTCACTATCCATGAGAGAGGTGAAAGAGAGAGCTTTGAGTGACTATTGCAAGTTGAGTGTTTGGTGGTTCATTTCCTCAAATAAAGAAGATTACTTCATTAGGGAATGAGAAGAAATTAAGCAGTCAGTTTCAAATAAAGAAAAAAAATAGACCACAAACTTAAATGTGGGTTTATTTATAAATTCAAGGCAAACATACTCAAATAGATCAGAGAAAACCAGTGTCCAGGACACTGAGCACTCTGTGCCATCAAAGCAAACATTGCTAATTGTGACAGAGTATATAGATATGTTTTTGGGATATAAATTGGGAAAGGTTTGCCACACTTCAAAACAGATCTTATTTGAAATACTGGTGCTCTGCCCCATGCTAGACATATCGGCTACACAGCTTTTGCAAGAGCTTCGAAGAGTGCTCAAGAGACTTCGCTATTGGATTGTTGTTTACCAAAGGCAACAGATGAAACAGCATGCTGAAGCCGCTGCTACTGTCTGGAAGAGAGCTTGCTCTTGTGATTTTGCAAGCAGAGAGAGTCAAACAGACTTTTTCTCTGAGAGAGAGAGAGAGAGAGAGATAGTGTTACAGCCAGCAGAAGTAGCTGGGACTGGAACAGGCCAAGCTGGCAAGCCCATTTGGAAGACTGCCTGGTCAAAGCCTTGTGGTTCATGCAAGAGGAGAGGATTGGCTGTTTAATGTTTCACTTGAAATAAGAGAAACAAAAAGGAACTCTGTGGTGACCTGAAAGAAAGAGGTTATCATCTGGAGAATACTGAAGGGGCAAGTTTTGTCAGCAAGACGCTGGAGTGGCTGATAGAAGTACATCAGTTGTGGATGTCCTGGAACAACAAATCTCTCTCTGAAAACCGACAAGAACCTTCCTGAGTGGTATCTATTTACCTTTCAAGCACCAAAGCCTGGTGAACTTTAGACATGTTAAATTCTGTGCACAGTATAAGAATTGCCTGCAAACAGTGAACTTGGAGGAATGAGAAGTGAGATTGGACTGTGAACCAAAGAACTTTTCTGAACTTACACAGACATTACATACACGTGCGCTTAGAATTACAAGGGGGTTGTTAGGTTAAGTAAGTTAGTGATAAGTTAAAGTCTGATTCTATTTTCAGGTTTAAAGATAATTAAAAGCAACTTTTGTTGGTGGATATCTATTGCTGCTGGGTTTTGGGGTCCTCTGGGCTCGTAACATAATATTTAGGCAATCGAGTACTCAAGATAACTTAACAATATGACGAGCTGAAGCTAAAGGCATTGAGCTCTCCTTGATACGTCAAAATAAGCCAGGGCCCAAGGCACTGAACAATCTGAATCAATCTGATCAGATACATTGCACTGGAAGCAGAAATCTATTACACTGCAGGCTTCGTGTAAATTCGGTTTTGAAAACAATAAGCTCACAAAACAGAAATTATTACATTAATGAGGTTCACTGAGATCTCGTAGCAAGCAGTCCTCATAAGTTGGTCGTTCATGCATGATCTGAAAAGCATTTTGCTCATAAGTTTAATGTATCTGCAGGATGTGTTTCTTAATCTGGCACACTATACATAGCTATTCATTTACAGCTGCCATTATATTGAGCCAGTGGCAAGCTCCATGCCAATATCAATCTGATGGAAGGCAATGATTAGAAACAAGAAAAGGGTCAGAGCAGACTTGAGATTGGAAAAGGCAAGCATTAGGAACAAGATTGGAGATCCAGTCAGCTGGAAGGTGAAGTAAAAACTGAATAGATTAAAATAATTAGGTACCAAAGAAGCCTGAATGAACAGATAGTAATGAATAGAATGATAGATGTCAATTGGGCTCATTAATATTTATACCCTGTGAATTAATTTGAGGCACATCATTGCA
This sequence comes from Narcine bancroftii, assembly GCF_036971445.1. Classification (NCBI taxonomy): domain Eukaryota; kingdom Metazoa; phylum Chordata; class Chondrichthyes; order Torpediniformes; family Narcinidae; genus Narcine; species Narcine bancroftii. The sequence goes on from NC_091480.1 coordinate 90,815,413, forward strand.
GCAAACAGGCTTGGTCTGTCCAGAATCAATTTGGTTGGCACAGTTAGTGCAGTGGTTTTCAAAATGCCCCCCTAAACTCACATTCCACCTTAAGCAATCCCTATGCCATAAGTGCTCTGTGATTAGTAAAGGATTATTAAGGTGGTGAGCTGCTGGAGACTGCTGTTGGGAGACTCGTGCCAGGCTGTGGACTGCTGGAGACTGGTTCAAAACTGGCTGAAGGGATACCAAGTATCGGAACCAGGATGCAAGGGGGTGCCTAAAGGAAAGGTGCTGAAGGGTTCCTGACTGTGTCGTAGGTTCAGATCTGGAGCTTGGGTTGCCAATGGCTTGGACTGGATTTTGTGTGGCTGTGGAAGCAAATCTATGGACACTTGGTGATCCTGGAAGGAATTCTCTTTTGCTTCTCTTTCTCTGACTGTAAGGAAGCACTTCAGGCAATTTCTGCCGATGGCAAATCTGTCTGCCTCACAGCAGGCAAAAGCAATTTCATGTAATAACACTGTTTTATTATAATGACAATAAATTTAATCTTGAATCTTGAAAGAAAAAGTTTGAAAATCACTGTTTTAATCATACCTAATCGACTCGTTATGTGCACGGTTTCATAGCTCCGAAGGAAATGGTCCAATGACAATTTTTATCAAGCAAATTATTTCAGGAACAATTGGATCCAGAACAGTAGTTCTCAACCTTCCCTTCCCAATCACATACCACCTTAAGCAATCCCTGATAATCACAGAGAACGTATGGAATAGGGATTGGTTAAGATGAGACTGGGTTAACTCAATGCTGTTATAGTGTCAGCAAACTGGGTTTGAATCCAGCACAGTCAGTAAGGATTCTATACACTTTCCCTGTGTCTGCTTGGGTTTCCTCAGGGTGCTCCAGTTTTCTCCCGCTCTTCAAAAAATTGTACAGGTGTTGTAGGCTAATCGGGTGACAATTGGAAGGGTATAGATGAGTGTCAGCTTCCAGGGATTGCAGTGAAGGATGAAGGGGAAGTGCTTATGGCTGGTAGAGGATGAAGCAAAAGGTGGTAGGTCATCAGGGTCAGGACAATGGCAGGGTGAGAGTGGAGGAGTGGGTTTAGTTGTTGCTCTTTGGGTGGGCAACTGAACATGATCTGATAGGCAGCTCTCTTGAGTAACGTGGTTGAGATGAGTTAAAAAAAAATTGTACATTCCAGAGATGTTTTCTTTGGAACAGAGCAAGCTGAGGGAAATGTTAACTGGTGTGTACAACATTACGAATTGTTATAATAAAGTTGAAAGGACCTAATCCCTTGGGCAGCTGAAAAATTAGGAGAGAGTCATTTAAATTGAGAGGAAATGAGGAAAATATTTTTCACCCAGATAATGTCTAGAATACACTGCCTAGAATGATGGTAAAACTTAGCGGTCTTTGCCAAATTGAAAAATACTTGGATGTGTTCATGAAAGACTTCATGCTGGAAGCTGGGTAGTTATTTTGGGTCAAATACAAAATGATGCACAATGCAAAACAAAACAAACCTTTTGTGTTGAAAATGTTCAGTGATTCTTTTATTTCAATTTCACTTAATGGAAATACAAAAGAGCTTTCAATATCTTAGCAAGATTAGTCAGAAACATTCATGACTAAAAGAACTTTCAAGTAATTCCGTGGCTTATGCCAAGAGCCTGTTAAAGGAACCGAAGAAGTTTTTAAACTAAAAACCTGCAACCACGGATCTGTGCCCAAGATGGCAGTGGCCACAAGGGGGTGCAGACTCCGGGAAGCAGCGAAACGGTGCAACGCACCAGAAATGGAGAGAAGACCCTCCATTGAGAAGGAAAAGCAGAGCAGATGACCCTATAAAAAGGTGACCCATGGCAGCAGACCAGTGAGGGACTCCGCGGCTGAGGAACCCACGTAGGCTGCAAGCGACTTGCAGTCGGGGGACCCGCATGGACTCTGGGCTGCTGGAGGCTGGTTCATGGGAACCAGGTAGTAGAGCTGGGAATCGGGAGGGAGTTAAGAGCTTCCAAAGGGCACTGAAGGTTTCCTGACCGCATCAGAGGGTTGCATCAGGAGTTTACATTGCCGAAGGATTGAACAGGAGCCTTTGTGATTGCAAAGACTGCGAGAGCACTGGAGGCGAATCCACAGACATACAGTGACTCTGACTGGAGTCCCTTTTGCTTCACCTTCTCTTGTATCTGACAATAAAGGAATCTTATAGAAGTACATAGTAAACAAAATACATTCATACTTTTTTAAAATAATTTAAATTCTACAAAAGTTAAATGGCAGAGAAAAATTGCGTTACTTGGGCATCAGTGCTACCTATGGCTGTTGTCCATACTCATGCCCAAGCTAATAGATCACGTATGCAAGACCCACTCCAGAGAAACAAGGACAGCATAAAACCAGGGTGACATTGCAGCCCAGTACTGAGAGTGGTCTACTGTTGAAAGTGGATTCTTTTGGATAGGATCATGAGCTGAGGTCTCAGCTTGATGCAAGAGACGTTGAAACTTTGAGTCATAGAAGATAGGAGCAGGAGTAGGTCATTCGACCCTTCGAGCCTGCTCCGCCATTCAACGAGATCATGGCTGATCTTAAAGTTCAGGACCCCGTCCCCGCCTTCTCTCCGTAACCTTTAATACCCTTATACTGAAGAAATAGATCTAATTCCCTCTTAAATATATTTAATGAACCTGCCTCTACTGCCCTCTGTGGCAATGAATTCCACAGATTCACCACCCTCTGGGTAAAGAAATTCCTCCTCATCTCGGCCCTAAATGGTTTGCCTATTATCCTCAAACCATGGCCCTGGGTTCTGGATTTTCCAATCATTGGAAACATCCCATCTGCCTCCATTCTGTCCAGTCCTGCCAGAATTTTATAGGTCTCTATGAGATCCCCTCTCAATCTTCTAAACTCCAGCGAGTACAATCCCAATTTGCGCAATCTTTCCTCATAAGTCATTCCTGCCATTCCAGGTATCAGCCTGGTGAATCGCCTCTGCACTCCCTCCATTGCAAGAACATCCTTCCTTAGATAAGGTGACCAAATCTGCACACAATACTCCAGGTGGGGTATCACCAAGGCCCTGTACAGCTGCAGTAAGGTATCCTTGTTCCTATACTCAAACCCTCTTGATATGAAGGCCAACATACCACTTGCCTTTTTAACTGCCTGCTGTACCTTCATGCTCGCCTTCAGAAATTGGTGTACAAGTACCCCTAGGTCTCTCTGCACTTCCCCATCTCTTAATCTATTGCCATTCAAATAGTAATCTGCCCTCCAGTTTGTATTACCAAAGTGGATAACCTCCCATTTATCCACATTGTAGTGCATTTGCCATGTATCTGCCCAGTCCCTCAATTTATCCAAATCACACTGGAGCTTCCTGACCCCCTCTTCCGTGCACACAACCCCTCCTAGCTTAGTGTCATCTGCAAATTTGGAGATATTACATCCAATCCCCTCATCCAGATCATTAATGTAAATTGTGAACAGCTGGGGTCCCAGTACAGATCCCTGTGGCACCCCACTGGTCACCGCTTGCCACTCAGAAAACGAGCCATTTATCCCAACTCTCTGTCTTCTACCTGCCAGCCAGTTCTCAATCCACATCAATACTTTGCCCCCAATCCCATGAGCCTTGATTTTGTAAGCCAGTCATTTATGCGGGACCTTATCAAAGGCCTTTTGGAAGTCCGGTACACCACATCCACTGGCTCTCCCCCATCTATTTTACCTGTCCCAGTATGTACTTCTCAATTAGAGATATAAAAAAAACACAGATTTCTGCTCCTCATTCTATTGCTCTTTCTGAAATCTCACTGCGCATTTCTTACCATACAAGAAGTGTGCAAAGCACCTCAAGACGATCTGAGCTCATTAAAGCTGCCAGAAAAATATAAGCTTCAAAAGTTTTCATGTGAAATTTGCACTCACTAGTTGAGCCCTGGAGGTGGAAAAGGACACTTTATATTTTAATGATAAAACAATTGAACAAGACAACAAAGTTAGCACCGCATTATTACAGTAACAGCAACTGGGGTTCAAATCCAGCCCGGTCTATAAGGAGTTTGTACATTCTCCCCGTGTCTGCGTGGGTTTCCTCTGGGTACTCTGGTTTCCTTCTACCCTTCAAAATGTACCGGGGATGTAATTGGGTGGGATGGGCTTGTGGGCTGAAAGAGTCTGTTTTTCTGCTGCCTGAAGGAGATACAGGAGGATCAGAGCCAGGACCACTAGGCTGAGGAACAGCTTCTTCCCACGGGCAGTGAGAACGCCGGACGACCAAAGGAACTAACCAACCGAGACACTTATATACATGAAATAAAATTTATTTCTCTATATCTGTATGTGTGTTATGTCTGGTTGTACATCTGCGTGTTTTGCACTGAGGACTGGAGGATGCTGGTTTCACCAGGCTGTACTTGTACAATCAGATAACAATAAAGTTGACTTGACTTAAAAAAAACACAAAAGAAAAAAATTAAGCTGCCATTCCAGGTGTAGCAATTACATAGGAGTTTTTTTTTAATTCCAAGGCAATTTATCTTGGTACCTTTTTATAAAAAAGAACTGGGCAGAGATGTTGCTGTTCAGACAAGTGATGGTGTTTTGAAAAGATCTTCCTTAACTTAATTTCCGTTTAATTAAACATTTTTTTGTTTGCTTTGGGTTATAAAAGCTTGTCATCTCAAAATCCCACCTCTGCTTGTGAGAAAGACTGATTATTTTACCTGAAGCTAAACAACTTAAAGCTGACATTTTATATGACACCTCATGATGTCCCAAAGTGAAGTTCTCATGAGGAGCAGGTCACATCTCTAATGCAAGGAACAAAGCACTCTAGTTGTGCACAGTAAGATCTCAGCACTGTCTTCCCTGTATCTGGCAAGATAAATGAGCAGATCCTGTTTTATGCATTGGGAGATGTGTGTTGCTGTGAACTTTCCCTGCATTTCTTATTGAATGAGATCTCAGTGTCGGCCGAAACATAACGCAATCTATTTTGATTGTGGGGTTCAATGCATGCACAATTTCATAAATGCAACTAAAAACAGTTCCACTCTATAGATCAGTAGTTCCCAAACATTTTCAGGCTGCCACCCCCATGGCTCCCAGGCCACATCCCCACCCCCAAAAAATACGAACACATCCCTCTTTCTTGGTATTATGTCTCGTGCAAATTTAAAACAACAACTAATCTAACACTACAAAACAAGCGTATGTATTTCACAACTAAAACTTATAGCAAACCAATTTATTTAGCAATATGAAAGGGTAAGTTTACATCTCACCTGTAACTACTATTACAGATGTCAAGAGGACCCCAAACACCAGCAGCATTAGATATGCACCATAACATAGGGTTACTTAAACAAAAGTCATTTATAATTATAATTGAACAAGAAAACAGAATTAAACTTTAACTTATTACTTAACCTACCTAACCTACTTAATCCCCCCTCTAATATTAAGCGCGTGTGTGTAATGTATATTTAAGGTTAGAAAAGTTCTTTGGATCACAGTCCAATCTCACTGCTTGCAGGCCTTTCTTGGACTGGGCGCAGAAGTTAGCATTAACAAAGTTCACCCGTCTTTGGTGCTTAACAGACAAATGGCTACCACTCAGGAGGGTTCTTGCTGGTTTTCAGAGAGAGATTCCTTTTCCAGGACAACCGCAACTGATTCCTTTCCAGTCAGTCTTGCTGCCGAAACTTTCCCCCTTCAGGGTTCTCCAGATGATCCTCTTTCTTTCAGGTCACCTTTCACACCGCCAGTCTCCTCTCTTGACCAGGCAGCCTTCCAAAGTTTGCCAGCTTGTCCTTCTGGAACTGGTTTCTGTGGCTCTCCTCTCTGTTTCACTCCCTCCCTTTCTGAGAGCAAAACTGTTCTCTGCTGCCTGCCACGATCACAGGCTCTCCCAGGCAAGATGCTGAGTGTTGCTACTTTGTTGCTCCTCTGCAAAAGTCCTGCAAAAATTCTGTGTTTTAAAATGTATGTGTGCAAGCTGCTCCAACAATTCCTCCCAAGCTTCCTCTATATACTCTGTCACACTACATTGTCTTCAAAGTTTTCCACTCGATTGCCTACAATTCTTTTATGTTTTCTTTGCTGTGGCAGTCACTGTCCCAGGTGTTCGGTCTCCATCATGAATGATCCTTGTCCCCGGGCGATATCTGGGTTGTCACCATCCTTAGACAGGCACCACCTCACCACCAGATGGATAGACTTAATTCACATGAAATTGTACAAAAGTCATCATATGTTCCCTGATAAATAAATCATGTTGCAGTTGGAAGACTAGCTCACAACTAGAAATGTGCAAGTTTCCAGATGAAGTATAATTAAGAATAGCTATCGCATTTCAGTCAAGTAATTTTTCAGTTGCTGTGCTGCAGGCCGTCACTGTCCAAGGCAGTCAGTCGCCAACCCGAGTGGTCGCTGTCCTGAGCAGAACTTAGAATTGGAAGTTTCTAGGCTTCTATTTGAGGAAAAATCCTCAAACATTGTGAACCAATCCTTCACAGACCTGGATACTTTTTCCCAAAGGCATTTGTGTTCCAGCACATTAACATGGTCAACAGAACAAAGACTGGTGTCTTTTTTTTCCCCAAAATCAGGTCTTATGATTAAAGCACAATACTTTTGGAAAGAATAGGTGGAATGGCTGGAATAGAGGCAAGAATGAGATACAATGTGCAAAAAATGCATACAATGCAGTTCTGAATCAAGTTTTAAAGACATCATGGTGTCTTGCATGCCATTTACAGACTTGGTAAAACTGCGCTGGGTGGGTCACGTCTCCAGAATGGAGGACCATCGCCTTCCCAAGATCGTGTTCTATGGCGAGCGCTCCACTGGCCACCGAGATAGAGGTGCACCAAAGAAGAGGTACAAGGACTGCTTAAAGAAATCTCTTGGTGCCTGCCACATTGACCACCGCCAGTGGGCTGATCTCGCCTCCAACCGTGCATCTTGGCGCCTCACAGTTCGGCGGGCAGCAACCTCCTTGGAAGAAGACCGCAGAGCCCACCTCACTGACAAAAGACAAAGGAGGAAAAACCCAACATACAACCCCAACCAACCAATTTTCCCTTGCAACCGTGTCTGCCTATCCTGCATCGGACTTGTCAGCCACAAACGAGCCTGCAGCTGACGTGGACTTTACCCCTCCATAAATCTTTGTCCGCGAAGCCAAGCCAAAGAAAGAAAACCAGTTAAATGTACATAAAAACAAACCTCTTGCAGTAGACCCTCACCAGCTGCTCTACAAGTGTAAAAATGTAGACACTGTGTTGCTACCTTACTTTTGAAATAGTTAAGGAACATTATTAACAGCAAAAGGAAATAGGAAATGCTGGAATAAAAAGAGTCCATTTGCTCATGTCCAAATAAAAACCATAATTGAATTTGCTATTGATAGATATTCTTGTCAAGATCCATCACCCCTACGATTTTGCAAGGTGTCACCGTTGAATTCACCCTTGAATGAGGTGAAGGAGAACTCACTCCGCCGCTGAATTTTGGGAACTGCAAGTCCAAAGTCACCTTTCTCCCACCCAACCAAATAACACTGGGCCAATTCTGTTTAGTTTGTAAGTCTGGTTGTCAACGCTGATTTGCATGCGAGTATTATTTTCTTCAAATTTGAACAGGGATGTGGCATGCTGAGAATAATACTAAAACACCACCTGCTCAGATATTTAAAAAAAATTATGAGTATAATTTAGTTTCTGTGAAAGTACAAGTTTGCTGCTTTAATGTTCCTCTCCAAAGTTACAGCTCATGCCAGAACAATATGTCATATTGTTAATATGGTTTCTTATGACACAAATTAATAGATGGCTACAGAGACATCAATTCACATTAGCAGAGTTAATTCATCAATTCCATGCCACATAATGAGCTTCAGCGGGACTCCTCGCGGCAAGAATTCAACCTTTATTTCACTGTCAAAAGACAAAGGAAGAAAAACCCAACCCCAACCAACCAATTTTCCCTTGCAACCGCTGCAACCGTGTCTGCCTGTCCCGCATCGGACTTGTCAGCCACAAACGAGCCTGCAGCTGACATGGACATTACCCCTCCATAAATCTTCGTCCGCGAAGCCAAGCCAAAGATAGGTGGCTGTAGTAAATATAGAGAATAGGAATTCATAAAATCGCTTCAGGGCCAAAGGTCTATTGCAAATGTATGAAGTGAAGCCATTGAGCCCAACATTTCAGTGCCAGTATCAAAAATGTCCCAGAGGAGATGTCCCAGTAAAGCTGCTTTCTTGCAAACAGCAAGCCCATTGACTCAAGAGAATGTACTGCTGTAATGGAGGATTTAGACCAGTTTATGCAAGAATGTATGCATGTAAATCAGAAGAAATTCCACCATGGGGCCCAGAGATGCAGTTGAATCAAAAGATATAAACTAATTTACACCATGAGGCCCAGATAAGCAGTTGTCTTTTGTTGGTCGCAGACTGTCAGGAGACCTTGAAGATAAGTAAATCATTTATTCAAGGTGATGGACAATGAGTAAGCAATTTTTGGGTAATATAAGCCATGGTCTCACTGCTGAAGTTTGAGACTCTCTGAGGGGTGGAAACGTCTCTCAGCAAGAAGAAGAACTTCTAGAGTCCAACCAACGTCCAGGTCCGGGGGAGGTGGAGAAGCTGCTACCGGCGCCCCGACAACCTACTACAAGTGTGAGGTCGTTGCCTCGCTTCGGCAGTTGGGACCAGTCCAGGCGTTGATAAGTATAATTGGGAAGGGCTTGCATATTGTAGTTTGAAATCAGCTTTAGATTTAGTAATAAAGATTTGTATAAACTGAAGTGCTCTCGGCGTGTGTCTCTGTTTCCTTTCGGTAGCTCAAACACTGTGACCAATCTAAAACGGACAAAGTGAGAGGTACAAGTTTACCCAGTGAATGCCAAAGAAGAAAGCGCATCAACTTCCTCAGGAGTTTGCGAACGTTTGGCATGACGTCAGAAACCCTGGCTAATTTCTACAGAGGTGTGGTGGAAAGTGTGCTGACCGGCTGCATCGTGGTCTGGTATGGGGACACCAATACCCCTGAGCATAAAGCCCTCCACGGCCCAGCACATCGCAGGACAAAACCCTCCCCAGTAATGTGTACATCTACAGAGAGCGCTGCTGTCGAAAAGCAGCAGCAAACATCAAAGACACACACCACCCAGCACACGTTCTATTCTCGCTGCTGCCGTCATGAAAGAGGTGGAGGTGCCACAAGACTCGTGCCACCAGGTTCAGGAATAGCTGCTCCCCCTCCGCCATCAGACTCCTCTACCACACACTCAATCAGAGACTCATTTAAGGGCTATGACTTTATTGATGTTCTTTTTGTTCTCTCTGCATTGCACAGGTTGTTTACATTTGTTATCTACTCACAGTTTTATTTGTTTACACTGTGTACATTTTATTTTTTGAGCTACCAACTAGTGGTGCTTCTGTGAGACCGAAGGAAAAAGGTTGTATGTGACCTCATACATGTAGTCTGACAATAAATGAAAAAATAAATCTTAAATCCGCCTCCAAATTATTTTAAGACCAAGGGACGAGGTCCTTGATCCATGACCAGAACAGGACTTAAATAATGCAAGTACACTGCTCCCTTATGCTTTCAAATCACAGGTACAAAGTGAAGTGATAAAGTGTTGTCTGTCTTTCCTGTGACTGTCTCATTGAAAAAGGCTGGAGTGAGATGCTACCTGTTCAAAGTGGTCATCCTTAGAGATTTCCAAAGCTTATTCAATCACAAGGATGGCAACTGGCAGGATTGTGTTGGATTCATTTTAAAAACGTTGCTTTTTTTTTGCAATGAGTATAGGTGTTCACTTGGTGCAAGCTGTAATCTGCATACCAGTACTTTTGCAAAGGGCAAAACATTTAAGATTTATGATAACATCTGGCTATTCCATCCTGTAAGGATGATGATGGTTCCTTTCGAACGGTTTGTGGGGTTTGATACATGCAGCTTGAACTGGCTGTTCAGGCTGATCCTTGACAGGCATTGTTTGCCACATACTTGGTAAGTGAAGCCTGGAGGGGCAGCAGGGTCAGAATCTCCATTCTGGGGCTCCCTGTGCCTTTCCTCTTTCAGCTTATTCTCACCTTTTCTGATGGTGCCCCTCCACTGCAAACGATCTTGAGCCACATAGTCCCTTGAGGCTCCTGTGCAGAACATCCTTGTACCATAGTCGTTGGCCTCATCGTTTTCAGGTACCACTGGACAGTTGGCCACACAAGATGTCCTTGGGAAGTCTTCCATCAAACATTCTGACAACATGTCCTGCCCAGCGCAGTTGGGCTAGCATCACCAAGGTTGAAACTGCTGGTGTTCTGGCTCGAGAAAGGACCTCGACATTGGAGACCTTGTCTCGCCAGGTGATCTTCATCGGAGAATTGGTCAAGCTAATGTAAGTTATTCTGATATGAACACCACGTCTCACATCCATATATCAAGGCTGATATGACAATAGCCCTGTACACCTTGCACTTGGTGGCCAACCTGATGTTCTGTGATCTTTCAGCTGACAAAAGGCAAAGCCACCATGTTGCATTTGGCTTTGGCCTTTGAATAAGTTCAAAGCAAACAGGAGGATGGTCTGATCATAGAAGAAAGATGTATGTGTTCTTTATACCTTTTCTAGAACCCCCTCATCCAGCGCCGCTACCCCCTCCCCATCCAGCACCACCACCACACCCCTCCCACCCCTGTTCAGCATCCGGTCCAGTGCTAGGATTCCATGCCTGGGGGTTGATGAGGGATCAGGTATTCCATGGAGGGGACGATGGTCTAAAAAATGTTGGGGGACCCCTGCCTAAAGCCAAAGGGAGGAAATATTGACTGATAATACTTTGTACAAAGCAGTAAAACTGTAGAGATCTCACATTCAAGACCGAATGGTTTCACACGAGAAGTTTTGGATGAGCATTGGTATTCAAGTTCAAGTTTATCATCTGATTGTAACAATAAAATCTCGGCAAATACACAAAGACATAACACACATACAGACAAAGGATACATATATAAATATTAATTAAAAGTGTATATATTAATAATTTTAAATAGTTTTCAAGAGATCAATCTTTCATGAAATCAATGATATCTTTGAAAAACCTCATAACTTGAGTATAGCTCTGAACCTAATTTACACCAATTCCAGCAACTTGTTGCAAACTTCAGAAAAGGTACATGCCAATTAAAAGAGTGCACAAGTGTCAAATCAACAAACACATCTATGAGATCGTTAGTTATGGTCACTCAAAACAATTTTAACAGAACATTAGAAGGCCTATACAAAACGACACCCAAAAGCAAATGTGGGAAAATTCAGAAGAGAGACCAAGAAAGGCTCAAATATACACATGAAGTCAACTTTTATTGAATAGAAGTTTCTTTTACTCTTGCTTCAGTGAAGCCCACAAGGAAGCGAAAGATCTCCAACTTATTTATCCATCACATCATCTCAAAAAGAGGAATAATTTGTGAATCCTCACTGATAATATGACATCATTTATTAATGTCCGATATAAATTGGTACAATACAATTTTATGTACCAATTATACCTTACACTGCAAAAATTACACGGTTTAAAATCTGGAACTCTGGACTCGTGTTTTAGGTATAGTATAGAAGTTGGAACATTTATACATTCAACCTGGCTATGCGTGAAAGTAAGATCATTTTAATATGACTTGGCAAAAATTTTGACAAAAATTATAGGTGGATTTTCCATTGGGACCAGAACTCTATATATTGAGCAATCTTATGGTTATTGGCACAAAGCTATCAAAATATCAAATATAGTTTGTGAGGATTGCACTAGCCAGGAGATGTATCGCTGTTACATGGAAGACCAACTCCCCCCCTACTTATTACTCGCTGGAATATGGAAATGCAAAGTTGTGCCCCTCGGAAAAGATGGTATAATCTTAAAAATAAATATGATGGTTTATTAAAATATGGCAACCTTAGTTGAATCATACTGGCTTAAGGTTATAATTAATTTCCCCATAAGGGTTTAAATAATATAGTTAGGCTAATATGTTTAATTCCTGAAGATCAAGATACAGACTAATTAATGAAGCCATGCTCAAACACCCTTTTTTTTAAGTTAACAGTTGGGAGGGAGGGAGTAAGATGTGGGCCATCATGAGACTGTAATTTCAAAATACTATTTATATGATGGATATAATAATGTTCTATATGAGACTTGGAAAAAATTAAATAAAATATTAGAAAAAGTAAGGGATTGCTTACGGTTCTATGTGAGTGGCGGAAGAAAGGTTGAGAACCACTGTTAATGAAATATTTTGCTTGAGAAAAATTGTCATTGGCCCATTTTCTTTGGAGTTATGAAACCGTGCACATAACGAGTCAATTAGGTACGATTAAAACAGTGATTTCCAAACGTTTTATTTCTACTTACATACCACCTTAAGTAATCCCTTACTAATCACAGAGCACATGCCACAGGGATTGCTTAAGGTGGTATGTGAGTTGAAAGAAAAACCACTGGTCTGGAGTCCTCCCATTACCGGGCTCTGAGAACGAGGGGAAGTCCCACAAACAATAAAGGAGAGAGAAACAACAAGATACCACAGGGGTGGTAATGGTATATTTCAAGAACAAATTTTGATGGGAATGTATAGATGTGATTGACACTATTGGATGTGAAAAGACTGAACAATTTTCTCTTTTGTAAATAATTTATTGTGAATAACGTATATTTTTGGAGAAAGAAAATCTCCGATCCCCTTGAGTCTAGTCAAGATCCAGCCTGGTTTCACACTGCTGCTCATAAATAATCAAAGGGCATGCTGGAACTTCCTCACAGAATGAAGATAACCAGCGTAAACCACCACAGCACTCTGCAAGATCACAGCAAAAGAAAAAGCGAGGGGTTTTGGGTGACAGCAGATTCTTGCAATGGAGAGGACAAACGGATCTTTGGAAACACCCTTAACCATCTCCATACCACAAGTAGACAATTAAGAGTCAGAATGGTGACATGGGGCTATGTTGCAACACTGGAGAACTGAGAGGCAGATCATGTAACACTGAGTTTAGCTGGTGCACATTCCACGACTATGCCAAGGTCACCTTGCAAGCTTTGTATTAAACATAGAAATGGAAAGAGAAATTGCCTTGGTGGTTGGATGCAAGAAGTAGAGGTCACGTTTATGTTTATTAATACTTTTTATTAATACCTCAAGCTCTGAGCATTCAATATATGACTGAGTTTACCTTCAAGTTTTCTTGATCTTAAGTCCACCACATAAGCAATCTAGAAACATGATTGGCAACAAAATTTACACGTTGAACTCTACAATTACAAGTGTTTCAAGCACCACTTATGTGGAATGAAAAAAATAAATGTTAATATGACTACTTCCACACATTAGAGTTTGTGAATATGCAAACAGGCTCGCATGGGAAAAGGATTGACCAGCCGCAATTAAATTTGATTGCACGATCCAAGCAGTGAATTAGGGGGCTGTTTAATCGAGGCAATAGCACCACCTAGCTAAGGAACTTACAACTCAATAAAATATGCAAACTAAATTACAAAAAGAAAATCATGGCACTTTAAGTACGATGCCCAAATTGGGTGCAAAACTTTTCATCAACTACTGTGAGATGCAGCAAACTGGAAGCTGTTATGAAATAATTTGATTCTAATCATCTTGAAGACAGGGATGCAATTTTGTCCTTGATCAGAAATAATAAATGGATATGAGGCAGCCTCTTTCCATTCAGTCCCTTTGAATTTGGCAGAAGAGTTTATCCAAAAGGGAGAACAAATAGAGGTCAATATTTCCATACCTATTTACTATGAGAAACCAAAGACTAATTTTCCCTGCTTCACAGAATAAAGTTTCAAAATGCTAAACAACTAAATATAGTTTTCATTCTATTCAGCGAGTGTTTGTAATGAAGAAGTATTCTACGGTTGAGTAAGGAGGCACATTCATTCTCAAAACCTCATCGACATGATGAAGATATGTTCTAAAAACGACCTGACAACAACACTTCTCTGTGGAACAATGGCAACAAATACAGAAAATGTTAAAATCGTCTCAGTGGAATTGCGTGATGGTTTGTTTATATTGATTTCTACACTGGGCTGCTTTTTACTGGCTGGCAATTGTCAGGCACAGCTGGTAAGTTGCTGAAGCTGTTCAGACTTCATGCTTACTTACTCCACCAGTACTAACCACAGCTGTTAGCTGTTCATCCACAATGACCACCCCCCCCCCCCCGCTCCCCGCCAACATCTGACCACCAGTCTTGCTATTGTGTTTACAATATGATGCAACTATGACTTCAGTGGACAGACACGTGTCCCGTGTGGAGTGCAAGTTCTGCCAAATTTTTAACACCACGTGCACGTCTCAAGGCAGGAACGCTGAGGTGGAGGGTACAAGCATTTCCAATGGGAAATTTTCTGTCTGCGGAGGAGCTCCTACTCAAACCTACATGTAAAACAGAATTTATACCTTCTTTCTTTCCCTGCCATCATTTCAAGGACAATAGGCCTCAAGTACATTTAATTTAGAGATACAATACTATAACTGGCCCGGGCTGCCTAAATACCCCAATTAACCTTTAAAACCTGAGCACCCAGAGGAAACCCAAGCAGACATGGAGAGAATGTATAAACTCCTTACAGACAACAGAGGACTCAAACCCGGGTCACAGGAGCTGATCACAATGTGCCGCTCTTGTATTTTTGGGTTTAGATGCAATCATCAGATTTCACCCCAAGGAGCACATGGAAACTTCAACACAAGACAATTAGTCAGGATTGACTGGTCTTCATGGACAATATCTGCTTAGAAGGGAAAATGGAGAATTTATGGTTCTTAGACAAATTCTACTGTAATAAAGCCCCTGTTATCTGGAATTCAAGTAACTGTCAAAAAAAAATCATGGAAAATAAATAGGAAAAAATGACGGAAAATTAAAATTTCCACCCCCTAGAGGTTAGTTTGCAAATCACGCAACATGCAGTCTCAAGCAACTGGAAAATTCACTTATCCGGCATTTACCAATTCCCATAGGTGCCAGATACCTGGTGTTTAACTGCATTAGAAAACCACAGGGAATATTGTACAAAATCTATGTTGTATACAGAATCAGAGAAAGACATGAAGGAATCAGAATAATAAAGCCCCCCCTAGATTCTTTCTGTCACAGGAAAGTTCAGCCATATTCAGTCTTGGGGGAGAATCACAGACACCATTGCATCTGGGTGTAGAATGATGTGCTCAGTGCTATTCACATATCTTCCCAGCCAGAAGGAAAAAAATTATCTGGTTCAACATAATCTTCAGATAATCCTGCAGAATCCAAAATAGTTCTGGAATGATGAAGAGGCAAATGTGGCTTTGCTCTCCTTGCTACAGAATCTTTTTGATTAAGTGATTTAACTCCAACATCAGTTTACACCAAAGGGTCAGGGATACTCTAGGCATAATGCTTATTACAAAATAACAGTGCTTATTAACGATGAACAACTTAACATATCATAATGATTTGTCTTCACATAAGTACGTAGCATAATTAACACGAGGAGAGCTTAAACAATGAGAAACCAGACAGATTAGCCGAACACAACTTCTTAAAAATAAGCATTATACTACTATGCAAGCTGGTGTTGTGTAAATATTTCAGATCAGCTGTGCATCTGAGTTAAGTTATTCTGTTATTATTCTGTTTGACTCAATCCCAAAATCTAGATCAT
The DNA here is from genome assembly GCF_036971445.1 of Narcine bancroftii. Lineage (NCBI taxonomy): Eukaryota > Metazoa > Chordata > Chondrichthyes > Torpediniformes > Narcinidae > Narcine > Narcine bancroftii. The sequence goes on from NC_091480.1 coordinate 90,831,167, forward strand.
TATTCACACCCACAGGGAGACAACTTCTAGTGGTAGAAGAGGACTCTACTCGTCTCCTCTGTATTCTGTGACTTGTGCGAGATCCATCTCAATTGTCTTTGCATTTTATGTTTACAAACAGAAGTGAATGAATAAAATCAAACCAACTCCAGAAGCCCAATACAGTGCCATAAGTGCCAGTGGGCAGGACTTCCACCACAGTCCTCAAATACACTAACAACATGGAACATAGATGTTCCACCACCACAGCTGTGGGACTGGGACACCCCCACCCAATCATATAGAGCCACCGTCACATAGAGCGAGCCACTCTGAATAAAGATATAATGAAACCTCTTGCTGGTGAACAATAAATCTTACTGAACAATTTATCTTGAATTAAATTTAATCATGGTTTTCACACAGATTTTGTTTCTTGTGATGACTGATGTTTGCCAGTATTACTTCAAACTGGCAAATGCCCTCTCTTCACTCACTCCCATCCAGAATGCTTCAGGGCTGGCACAAGTTCAAGTTCATCAACTGACCCTACATGTACAACCAAGATCTGGACAAACAGCATTTGTCCAGACCATTATATACACAAAATAATTATCGCGTGAAAAAAAAACTATTGTTTTGCATTTCACCTTCTTCATCTCTGGTAAATCAAAGCTAAAGTTTATTTCTTCAAAAGGAACAATAAAGGAGTGAAAATGTGTTCAACTTTCATTGTTGGTACTGTAGGGGGTGCGAGGCAACACTCATGATGAATCGTTGTCCACCTTATAGCAAGCAGGTAGAAGGAAATTTTGTGACCATCTTCTGAGCCACCAATTAAACCTCCTGTGAAAAAGAGAATACAAATCCTGTCTTCCCAGGATCAAATCTTCTTATTTTGAATGAAGACTTTGGAATCTGTTTCCCAAACGAAACTGGCCTCTTTATCTTAGAAATGGACTTCTCTTTTGAAATCTACTTATTCTGTGACCCCTTTTCTTAGAAGTAATTTTCCACAAGGTTCCAACTCCTCTGTGTGTGTGTGTGTGTGTGTGTGTGTGTGTGTGTGTGTGTGTGTGTGTGTGTGCGTGTGTGTGCGCGTGTGTCGCAGGGTATTGAGTTCTGAAAACTGATCCAAAGATGTCTGAATTCGATAATATACTTCTCCAAATCTGTGACAGTTACATCATCAACGAGGACAGTCCCAATTCTTGGAAACCACATGACTGTAAGTTTTATTTCCACCAAACATCTGGCCTTCTTCAAAACCACTCCATATCCATAACAACCAAAATTTCCCAACTCCAGGCACCAATCTTCTCACCTTGGCTCTGTCAGCTGCAATAGCGTGGATCTCCCAGTGGCCACCCATTTCAATTCTCTATCCAATTTCCCTTGCCGACATGTCTATGGGTGGTCTCATGTATTGCCAGACTGAGATCACCCGTAAATTGGAGGAACACCACCTTATCTTCCAACTGGATGGCATTAATATCGACGTCTCTCTGGCTTTCGTTAAACCACCCCCTTGCTTCCCCCGTCATCTCTCCATTCCCTGTTTCCTTTCTCACAGACATGATAAAATTCTACCTAATCCCTTATCACATCCAAATAACAACTTTTGTTACTATGAATTTCTCCCCCACTGTTCGAATTCCAAGGCTTTCTGATATGCTCTGCTTTTCTGATTTTGCCTTGAAGAAGGACGGAGGCCCAAGACATCAGCAATATATCTTTTGATATATAGATCCTGAGAAGACCAGCTAGATTCCTCCAGCATTTTGGAGTTTTTAACTATAATCACCTATTGTATTTCTCTCTCTTCTCACCTGATCAACCACTACAGGACCCACAGTCACTTACTTCTGAAGCCAGCACTCAGCCAAAGAGTAATTGCTGAGTTGCGATTTTAAACCTTGCCGCCACTGAGTGCCAACTTGACCTAAGCCCCTTTCTGAATCATGCCACTGCCCTTCTTCCTCATCCACTGCCTTCAGTGCCCAGGTAGCAGCAGATTATTTGCTTTTTCTTCATGCATTTGTATTGGTGCAGTTCATTTTTTTTGAAAAAACTTTACCCTCAAGCAAGGCTGGTTTATTGTGCAAAAACATGGGGCTCCAGAGCCACCAGCCTTTGAGCAATGGACTCCCAACTCTTGGGCACACTGCAGAGTGAGACGTGGTCTTTCTGGGATTACGTCTCGGCTTTGGTGCTAACAGATGAAGTTGAATTTTTTAATCCTTCAGGACCAAAGTCCAAAGCTACAATAAGAAAACAAAAATATCATCCAGAAGATGGCATTAGCAAATCCGTGAAATAAATCAATATGTTATTTTTTAAAAATCATTAAAACGAGGCAGAACTATTTTCATCTTTAAATAATAATTTTTGTTTTTCTCCTTCTTGTGAAGTCCTATGCAACTTTGTCACAATGCTGCCTGTGGGTACAGTTTAATGTTTAATGCTAACTCCACAGATAACTGAAGATGTCATTTAGGCTCACTTCTATGGTCGCACTTGATCAAAAAAATAATAATGCGCATAAGATAAATTTATGGGTAAAGTCCTGGAAAATGGAGTATGATGGGAAATTGTCCATGTGGCAGGAAAAAAATAAGCATATTTTCCAAAATGATAAGTGATTACAATGTTCCAAGGCACTGAGGGGCCATTAATGGAATCACAAGGATCGGGTTGAAAAGTAAAGGTCTGAACCAGGCAGAGCAGACTCAAAGCTGTAATGAGCTAACCTTTTCTATTCCTTATATTCTTATCAAAGGTGATCACCAAATAATGCCATTAATTCCATCAAGAGAGAAAGGAGCCAGGATGTTCATCCCTGGGTTTTTCTAACCTTTCCTCTCAACAGAGTTCTCTATTATAGGCCACTCTGAGACCTCTTCTCATTCCCACGTGGAAGCTCAGATATTAGTCCTTCTGTCAACAGAATTAAATGCTGTATTTACATTGCACCAGCTGCACACTTCACCTCTTCGATGGCTTAGTAATGTTGCTTGGCTGTTTTCCCGGTTACCATACCTGCAGGTGGTAAATATTGAGTCATTGTACCATTCCTGGCCAATGCACAAGCCTTTAGTACCCCCTGGTCTTTGCCTCTGGGTAGAACCCAGGAGATTTGAAAGAAATTTATGAAGATATAATCCCAAAAATAAATTTAGGAATTAAAAATATGCCACCCGACTAGACTTAGTTCCATCCACCTGAATACCAAGTTATATCTGGTTCACAAATGAAAACGCCACTTTTAGGTTCTGATCCTATTATTTGAAAAACTGCACTTTTGCCCAGGAATGAGGCAAATATTACTCAATATCAGGTGTACTTATTAAATACAACATCCTAGAGAGGGACAAGTTTCAAACAGAGAACTTGAACAGCCCCTGTAACCACATGGTACAATAGACAGATGGCTATTGTTGGCGTAAGATCTGGCATTCATCGCAGGGTGCCCATGTAACATAGTTTGAATATAAATGGCTTAAGGATGTTTACTCAGTTAACTACCTTGGGAAAAGAACAAAATCCAGGAATATGGATAATTCCTAGTCTTCGAGGAGCCTGTTACAAATAACCAGAATTAGAATCTTTGGTGTAATTCAAATATTCAGCACAGCCATCCAGATCATAGCATTGCTGTTATTTATCTTCTTGGTTCCAAAATCAGTCCCTGTTCTTTGTAGGCCCTCTGCATTCTTGTTGCTACCACTTGCTTCAATGTAGAAATTCAAATACATGGACCTGTTGAAACGTGCACATCGAAACATGCAAGGTATTATCAATGCAATTTACCCTTCACTGATTTTGTTTTGCCCTTATGCATTCTTGCATAGGAGCAATGATGAACCTGACTTCCAGGCTTTGTTTTTTTTTAAAAATTGTATATTGATTTACAAAGTCTCTGTAATGCAGTGAAACACAGTCAGTATAGATTTTAGGTCTACCAAACATCTCGTATTTGCTTTCTGCCTTGTGTATTTGAAAACTGCCTGACCAGTTGTCAAGCTGAAATAGCAACTTTACAAACACTTTTGATTTATGTTCAGTCAGGTTCATGAATGCTTCAACATTTGCTTAACACTTTCTCACTTCATACAAATGACCAAATCTTAAAAGGATGCCAGGACAGCAAATGAAGGTACTGAGTTTTACAGTCCAAGGTGTCATATGACCACAGAAAAAGCTTTGCTTACAATGCCCTCTGCCCAAATGTTTCCTCCCCCCACCCCCCTCCATTTTGTACTCAATGTATTTCTGGCTAAAATTAGTATTTCTCAAAAAAAACTTTTACTCTGCAGCATCTTTGCTCATGAAGAGCTATTGGAAGCCGCAGAACACGATTGAAGAGCACAGTGCCCAGAACCTGCCACAACAGAAAATTTAAAGCATTTGTGACATCTGCACATTTACTTTAAACAAAATGGATTACCTAGCTTTTTTTTAGTCTTGGGTTCTGAAATGTAATAATGGAAGGGAAAATAGCCATTGTTAATTTAATATGCAAATACTTCATATTGTTATTCAAAACTAAAGAGCTTTCATACAGTGGCTTTGTACTTGCTGAGCTGTTTAGTACTTCCTTAGAAAATGAAGTGTGTGACTAGAATTAAACCGCCTATTTTATGATTCTGTGTTGGCTTGGTCAGATGAACACCTGCTCGTGCATTTGAAAAGTAAGAAATGGTTCCTATCTTGTCACATGTTAAGATTGTGAAGGTCCTGCCTGGAAGGAGATGAACGGTACAGAAAATCTTTTTTCACGTTTTCCATTCTGACTGCTTAGCCAGCAGTTGGCAAATATTTCTTGCAGTTATTGACATTTTTATTGCAACTTCCTAATAAATCTGTGGAGCACAAAGACTTTGTAATGTCTTTTGTACAGTACTTTAACATGCCAACTATTAGAATTAAGTACTACAAAATCTGTACCAAAGAATTAGATTTAATAAATATTGCACTCCATATGGACGCTTGTACAATATTAATGTCTAACGGCTTGACCTGCAAGAATTGATGGAAGTGGATAAACAGACAATAAAATAAATTAAAGGTAGCTTTTTCACTGTCATTCATGTGTTGAAACTTCATTTGTCCATTCTTAAAGAGGGCTCAGAGAATCATTAAGGACCCTTATGACCCAGACCACATTATCTTTGTGACACTACCTTGAAGGAAGAAGTAGAGGCAGGGCGTATCTACCCAAAATAGCACCTATGACGGGGTGGCCAATGTGTCAAAATAAATGGCGACAAGGAGGTCTCGCCTGGCTTTGATGGGCGCCATGTTGTATTTTGCATTGTACAAGTTGAGAATGAACAAGAGGATGAGGAAAAAGGATAAGGGTGAGGGGGGGGTGGCAACGGCGCTGACTGGGGTGGGGTGGGGGGGTGGTGGCGGCACTAATGGGGGGCAGCAGCACTGGTTCAGTGGTGCTGCCTTCAAGTGGCGCCCAGGGACATGCCATGCCTGCCATACCCCAAATACTCCTTGGGTACAGAAGCATAGAAACCAGGAGTACCAGGCCAATAAACAGCTTCTTCCCATAGATGGTATGACTGTTGAACAATCCTTGAAAACCTTAAATGATTTTTGTATACAGTATACTGTATTTATTTTGGATCACTATGTACCATATACATGTGGTTTCTGTATAGGGTGACTGTGTATCTGCACGATGGTTCAAAGATGCGCTGTTTTTTCAGGTTGTATATGACAATAAACTTGACCCTGTGATTGCCCTGGTGATTATTGGGAAAATGGTCAAACCTTAAAGAATGTCTCGAAATGACAGCCATCAGGCTACTGCAGTGAAAATTCCTTGGAGATTAAGGGAAACTGGTGGGTGGTTGGGGGGGAGGGGTGGGGTGGTGGAAATAACCATCTGTAGTCACTGCCTCATCTTAGATGCGCCAAAGTCTACCCAATAAGTTCCATGTTGGATAGACCTTGCAGAGAACAGAGAAGCACCGTGGTCATTTAATTTTTAATTAAACATACAGAACAGTAACAGGCCATTTCAGCCCATGAGTCTGTGCCACCCAATTTACACCCATTTAATCTATGCCCTCTTACATTTCAATGGGTGGGAGGAAACCAGAGCCCCTGGGGAAAACCCATGCAGAAACAGGGAGAACGTACCAACTCCTTACAGACAGTGCAGGAAACAAACCCCGGTCATGATCGCTGGTACTCTATAGGCATTGTTCTAATCACTACTCAAACCGGGCTGCCAGAAAATGAATTCTGATGCTCACACATGGCTACTGAGTAATGGAAAATGGATCTGGCAAAAGTTGGTAGTTAAACAGCGATGTCAAAATGAAGACCTTTTAATTCCGTTCTCATTGACAAATTGCTGGAGAATATTAAATTTTTGAAAGTTTTTGATAAATGAAAGTCAATTCCTGCAGAGCTGACAATGTCAATGGGGTATGACTGACCCTGGACTACACGGAGTTGAATTACATGAGGAAGTTAATTCCTGTGCTACTTAGTGCAGAAAGTGATTGCTGGGATGAACTGATCCAGTGATTCTCAACCTTTTTCTTTTCCATTCACAGGCCACCTTAAGTAATCCCTTACTAACCAGAGAGCATCTATGCATCGAAAGCCATACGTCAAGGGTGGCCAAACCACAGCTCGTGAGACACACTTTGACATGTAATGTGCAGCTCGTGGAAATATGTTGGCCGAGACAGGAATCGTGCGAGCCACTGCTCATAGTGGTATTTTTAGAGAGGTGGTCTTCAAACTGCCCCTAAACACACTTTCCACCTTAAGCAATCCCTATGACACAAATGCCCTGTGGTTGGTAAGAGATTGCCTAAGGTGGTGTGTGAGTGGAAAGAAAAAGGTTTGAAAACCACTGTTTTAATCATACCTCATTGACTCGTTATGTGCATGGTTTCATAACTCCAAAGGAGGGGCCAATGACAATTTTTCTCAAGCAAAATATTTCAGTACCAATTGGGTCAAGAGCAGTGGTTCTCAACCTTCCCTTGCCACTCACAAACCACCTTAAACAATCCCTTATTAATCACAGAGCACTTATTGCATTCCGATTACTTAAGGTGGAATCGGAGTCTGGGAGGTAGTTTGAAAACCACGGTTTATGTGGGTGGGGCTTATGATTGTGTGAGATTGTTGTAACTCTCAAACTTCGGAAGTTTACCATATGTGGGTCCTGAATGAAGCAAGTTTGGCCACCTCCACCGTAGGTGCTCTGATGTTAAGGTGATTGGGGAAAAAATAGGTTGAGAACCACTGAACTAAGCCATTGGGCATAAATTGGTGTGAGTATGTGCAATTTCTCAACTCTTGAATGCTAAAATTTTAAAAGGAGTCTTTAAAGCTTATTAACAAGTGGAATACTAATGAATCACTGAAAACATGCATTTAAATTGAAACAAAATCACTTAATAGTTTATAATTTTTCTTTACACCACAGTGGTTAGAATACTCAGAACTTCTGTCATCCAAGCTTGAGGCTTGTTTACAGATGCAACACCATTGAGTCATGGCATCAACTCCCAGCAGCTCCTTGCTTAATTCTGCATGATGTATTGATTAGAAGGCTAACTGGATGACATGGTTAAGCACAAAAACCTCATTACTCCAGGGCCTGCTGGGGATATTAAGCCAAGCTAGGAATACTTAAAATTTGGATGTCAATTAATCTCCATTGATCCACTGTCCTTTCTGGCACAAGCTCAAGTCAAATGTTTTTTTTAAATTTTATTTAAATTAAATTTAAATTTAGACATACAGCATAGAAGCCCTTTTGGCCCATGAGCCCATTCTACCCAAATCCTACAATCCCCATACATTTTGAAGGATGAAGTGACTGATTCGAACCCTGATCCCGTTCGTTGGGCTAACCGTGCCACTCACATGGGTGAGATGGATGCTTCTGAAAAGGAATTGAAATCCTGTTGAACATATGCATAGTACTTAGTGATATCTTGAGGATTCAGTCTGCAAGATTAACTTGAGGCCTGCGAAAGGGAGGAGGCAGTGGACGGATTTATGAGGCAATAGCTGGTCAGAGGAAGTATACTAAAATGAATCTTTCAGCTTTTCTTGTGAGCCAAGGACAGCACTGCAAGGAAAGCTTCCTCGTAGCTTTGCAAAACATAGGCATACACCTCCACTTCTCTGAAGTCCGCTGCCTCTGTCCCAGCCCAAATCAAGGCAAACCCCAATCTCCAGCAAGTGCATTGTTTAGAATTTCATCACATCTGACTGTAAAAATTTCCTTGAGAAAAAAGTACAAATCATTGCAGAATTAGTTTGAGTCGAGGCAGAATATACAATGAGGAATCAGGATCCATCAATATCATTATGTATTGTGCATTGCAGAGGGTTTAGAAATTAAAAAAATTCTACAAAGCAATTTCATACAGATTTCACATTTTTTTTATGACATAGGAGGTCATCATTTGGGCTGAGAGTCTATCAGTCCCTACTTGCATTGCCTACATTGATCCCTCTCAAAACAATTGATTCTCCTACCACCCATACAATAAGACACAGGAGCAGAAATAGGCTATTCAGCCCATTGAGTCTACCCCGCCATTTAATCGTGAGCTAATCATTTCCCTACTCAGCCCTACTGCCCGGCCTTCCCCCACAATCTTTGATGCCCTGGCCAATCAAGAACCTATCAATCTCTGGCTCAATGACTTGGCCTTCACAACTGCCTGTGGCGGCAAATTCTACAAAATTCATGCACTAGGAACAATTTAGTGGCCAATTATCCAAGTATCTTTGGGATGTGTGAGCAAACCAGAGGACATTACAGGCAAACTACATGCCGAGGCAAACTGCACATAGACAACGCTCAAGGCAAGAATGAAATTGGCAGAGTTCTGTGTTGTGAGTGAGGAAACAGGTTTGGTACATCTCAAAGGCAAAGACTCTGGACATAGTTTTGGTAGTGAAGGATTTTGATTACAGAAGGCAAGTGTTGGAAATGGTAACAGATGCACAGCACACACACACACATGCACAGTTTACACCTGCTATGGGAAAGTAATATGGGCAGTGGAGCACGCATACAATTAACGATGAACATGGGAAAAATAGCATGGGAACAAAAGACACACACACAAAATGAACTGGTACACACAATGAGGAAGGAAAAATCAGTACAATGCCCCACCACCCCTCAACTCAATGCAGGCACAGCTCTATGCTACAAGGGACACTAATTAAACACTCCCAACCCTTTTCACAGTGCACATCTTATCAATAGTTTCTCCAGCGCCATTTCACATTTCTAGGCCTGAGGTAAAGCAGAGTGATCCCAAGCTGGCAAAGAGGGAGAACAAAGAACACATTACGCCTTTAAAGTGCTGGAGGGTCCAGTCTAGGTCATTAGCAGGAACCAATGGCTCAGTGTCAGTTACAACAGCCAATGGCCCAAGGCCAAGTACAGGCAGGCTGGAGAGTCCAGTCCAGGTAATTTATAGGGACCCAATGGTAAGGTATGCACTAATAGGTGAGGTGGAACCAAATCTTGATTGGCAGCTGGGATGTCCTCCGACTAGGTAGGAGGGAATGCTGTCACATGGCAGCCACAACCCTTTCCAATACATTGTGATGCCACTCAACAGGCAAGGGAAAGTCTAACAAGGAGGATAATATAAAGGCTTTAGAGTGGGACAGAAAAGAAATAACAGTTAAACCTAGAACAAACTCAGAGCACAGAAACACAGAGAATAGACTGGGAAAAAAGTGCATAAAATATTGCTCTTTAAAGTATATACATTTTTCAACCTGGTTTTATATTGATTCAAGTTGGTAACTGATGCCCATTCAGATCATTACACTTGGCATCAGCAGATACTTTTTCTTCAGACGTCACACAGCCATTATAATGGTCAGTATTTCTTGAATCGGTGCACATTTGCATCTCCAATAAGAAATGCATCATAATTTTGGTAAAGGGATTTTGCGCGTGCATTCCTAACGACAAGAACTTACAGGTGATTATAGAGAGAGTTGGAGTTCTGCAGGAAAGGATCAATTCATTCATATTGACCAAGTTATCAACCAAAGTCCTCTTCATCCTTGTTTAGTCCATGACCCTCTCAACCTTTCCTACCCACATACCTGTCTAAATGCAATTTAGACATTTTAATCATATCCACTTCTACAGCTTCCTCTGGCAGCTCATTCCACATACCTATCACTCTTGTTGCCCCTCATCCCTTTTAAATCTTGCCCCCATCACCTGAAATCCATTCCTTGTTTGCCATCCTATCTGTGTCACCACTTCTAAGTGTGCAATGCTGTGACGATATCACATCAAATGCTGCGCTCCAGTACCTGTCACAAATGTTATCAATGACCCTCAAAACAAATTCTGCACCAAGGGAAGTGTTTGCAGGTTAGTGGCTGGATTCTTTGTCTGCAGGTATATTTACATGCTTGTTGGAGCAGTCTTACAAATGACTATAACTTTCATTAGTCTAGAGTATCCATAACCTGTCTCATACAAAAAGCTTCACTGAGGATTGAAAACTGGTACTGAAACATAGATGGTCTAGCATCATTCCCCTTTAAATAGATCTAATCAGGGAGAAAGAAAGCCTGTATGGAGCTGGAAGCATGCCCAAAAAGGATCTCAGTGAAGGGCATTTCCACTCAGATTGTAGATACAGTAGTTTTCTTATTATAATCGCCAAAAATCAATGTTTGAGATATTTTCACTTTACTGAGGTGGCTGTGACTGGAACCCACTAATTCCTTTCACACAGTGGAATTTTTAGCAGGGCAGGATCAACGGGTTCTCGTGGTGTCTGCCAAGGTTTCCTCCAGGTGCTCCGGTTTCCACCCACCCTTCAGAAACGTGCCGGAGTTGTAGGTTAATTGGGTGGCACAGACTCCTGGGCCTGAAGGGCCTATTACTGTGCAGTATATCTAAATTTAAAATAACATTCAATAAAGCACAACTTAATAAAGACAAAATCAATGAATCAATATTGTCCTCCTATGTATTTTGGCAGCTCAAAGGAGATGCTTCCACAATGACTTCATAATGTTTGGTGATAAGCAGCTGATCTCTAACCTTCAGCAACTGTGGAGCTAGGAGACCAGTCACTTCATGAAGAACGAAGCCAACAAACTGTATCTGAACGTTAATTAAACAAGAGATGGTTGCCGACTTCAGGAAGGGCCTGTAGGGACCACACTCCGCTGACTACTAATGGCTCAATTGTCTAGGTCATCAAGAGTATCAAGTTCCTTTGCAGAGAATCCCACCTGATCCCTTAACACCAGCTCTATAGCCAAGAAAGACCAGCAGTGCCTCTACTTCCTGGGAAAGGCTGAAGAAAGTTCATCTCCTACCCACACTCCATCCTCACCACATTCTACAGAGGATATATTGAGAGCATCCTGTGCAACTGCTTCACCGCCTGGTTTGGAACCTGTACCGCCTCAGACTGCAAGATCTTGCAGATGCATACATGTCAGAGTGCGGGACGTCCCGTGCCGGCCGTCCCTGCCCCGAAGTCCCGCGCTGGGGGGCAGGGGCAGCGGGCTGTCAGGCGCGGGAGTTGGGTCGCCTGCACCTGAGCAGTTTGGTGTCCACGGACACCCTTGCTATAAGTGATTCCGCATTCTAACCAGGTTTCACTGTATTTGGTCGAGGACATTTGCCAGATGCTGCCCGACTTGCTGAAGGTTTCTGACATGTTTCCCCTTCCAACTAGTTTTCCATGCATTACATTTCACCTCTGCATTACTCTTTCGTAAGATTACTACCTTTGTGTAAGAATAAGATTAGGGTGACCTGTAAATGACAGCCAATCTCGAAAAGGTTGCTCTTATAAGCGCAAACAGAAAATACAAGGCTGCTGGACGTCATCTGGTTCAGCTATATGAAGCTTGATTCATTGAATGAGCTTTAACTAGTCTGAAATTAGCTGGTATTTGATCTGAATCGTGTGTGTGTGTGTGTGTGTGTGTGTGTGTGTGTGTGTGTGTGTGTGTGTGTGTGTGTGTGTGTGTGTGTGTGTGTGTGTGTGTGTGTGAGTGATTTATCCTTTTGTTATTCCCAGTAAAATGAAAAGAAAAAAAGTTAAGTGCACAATTTATTTTTTGTCACCGATTTTGGTTATCTACTTTGCACTGGCAAAGAACAGATTAGCAGCACAGATATTCTTATCATCTCGAGATAAAGGAAGGGAGCATCCTTTCATTCTGGTGTCTCAATACCTCTCCCAAAGAAGCCAGCTCCGATAATAACAAGCAGCTCCAGCATCATGAATCATGGATAAAAAGTCCAGTAGCATCTAATCGTGTTCCAGGGTGCAAGCAAGGAAGCCATTGCAATGAAAAGGATGATTCAACATTCTTGAAACAGATCAGATGTTACAGGATTACAAGTGACTGCAACAGCTTCTATGAATTTGCAGCTGTATTATTTGCCAGTGGGACCATTCACCGAGAGGTCTAAAATAAACGCAAATTGAAGGAAATTTCACAATCGATGGGAGATTCAATTCTCTATTGTGTGCAATGACAAGAAATCACTTTGCCATTGCTACAGGGTCATTGTCAGAGAACAAGATGGATAATTTCAGACATATACTGTGAAATTTAGAGCATTTTGAATTAGATTGTGCCTGCGATTACTGCCTGAAAACAATTCTCAATCACCAGGAAATGTTTGGGAATTGCTTTTTTTCTCTTTTGTTTACAGGATTTGCACACTTTTGTCCATGCCTAAACAGCTGGGATACTGGTGCAGTTAAAAATGGCAAAGATCAAGAGAAAGAAAGTTTGGTCACGGCCACTTAACAAGGAAACAATAAGCCACATCTCAATTCATAAATAATTAAAACTCTGGGGCTGCAGTTCAGTCATGGGACAGTTTTTTGTTTCCCCTTCTCTTTTCTGGTGTGTTGTAACCTCACAGACTCGACACTGAATCTCAGTAACAAACAAATCAGAGGTTAAAAGATTCTTTAGAATTTCCAGGTGTAATAGAATACCTGCAACATTACCCCATTTGTCTTCCAGGCAAAATGTGATTTAGAAAAAAAGCTACTGCCATTTACAACACTTAACCATCTTACAGCCAATTCTGAAACAAAAGAGGATGTTAAACTAATTGGTCATGACAAATAATACATTTGCTAAAGTTTGAGAAAAGCTGTTCAGTGATAATATTAAAGTAATATTAAAAATATATTCCAGTGACTGGGACCTCCTTTCACCAGAGAGTATAGAAAAGAGAATGAAACCAACCTGACCGAAGAAAATTGCGATAGAAATAGTTAAAAGCCATACTTAGTTTACACAGTCCAAAGCGCTAATTATCACACAATTGTGGACTTTGTCAATGCACATCAGCTGGCAGTCAATGCTGCAACCATTGAGAATTTTGGCAGGAAAGCCAAATTAAATAATTTCTCAACTAGGGTTTTTAGACTGTAGGCATGTAAAGGCACAATCAAGGAATTTTCCCACTACACGGCCAGTCTAAAAACAAATGTGCAGGAATTTTGAGTCAATTCCTGCCCCATGATTTATCCTGCAGGACCCCTACAACTTTTTGGGGGAAGCCTGCAATGTAAATCGTACCGGAAAAATTTGTTAACAGTCATCTGCTCTACTGCACGTCCAACCACCGGGACCGTTGCACTCAGGTACTTGCACCCAGTGTGAAAGACCTCACGGGCAGTAATTATGTTAATTTTTTCAGCTATTGTCCTGACATTGCAGTCTAAAAAACATTAACAATTCGTGTTCACTTTTCTTACACATGACACTGTGGAACCGTAAGCAAATCAGAGACAAACTGAAAAGACACCATATGAGTGAAGTTTAGGGAAAGGTGGAATTGTCCTCATAAAAAAAAATGGAAGAACAAGATTTTATTCACTTCCGCTTAACAGTGGATCAGGAGTTTGAGAGCATACACCAGGTCAGTGCCTCTACTTCCTCAAGAGATTGCGGAGGTTTGGTATCACATCAGAAACCCTGGCAAATTTTTACAGATGTATGGTGAAAAGTGTGATGACTGGCTGGTATGAAGATACCAGTACCCTTGAATGTAGTGGACACAGCCCAGGACATCACAGGCAAAACCCTCCACACCATCAACGGGGAAAGGTGTCATCGGAGAACAACAGCAATCATCAAGGACCTACACCACCCAGCACACACTCAGTTCTCACTGCTAGAGGTATCGGTGCCACAAGATTCACACCCCCAGGTTCAGGAACAGCTGCTACCCCTCCACCGTCAGACTCCTGGACAACAAACTCAATCAGGGACTCATTTAAGGATTCTTACTTCTGTACTTATTTTTCTCTCTGTATTGCACAGTTTACATTTCTTTATTTGTTGACATGTTCATTGAATACAAAGTTTTTCTTGCACTTCCAATAACGTGATTCTGCCTCGCCTGCAGGAAGAAGAATCTCAGGGACGTCGTGATATCATGTATGTACTCTGACAATAAATTTGAACTTTAAACTTCGAGATTTCAAAATGTATCAGAAAAATTAAAGGAGTTCGCTAATTTGTGATTGCACAAACAGAGCCTGGAGTTGCATTTTCTGAGCCTCGAAGGCATGGGTGAGAACATTTTTTCCCTTCACAGCCGGACTATTATGGGTTCAAGACCAACTCCAGACATTTGTGTGTGAAGGTCAAAAGTTTTCAACGTGCAAAAATTAGTTTGCATTCATTACCCACTCACCTGCTACACAGTTACCTCATGTTCTCTGGTGAGAATGTTGTTGGAGAATGTGTCCACCATCCTTTATAGGGAGATTTTATAGGAAGTGACTGGTGACCATGACTGATAATCATATTGCCAGGCCAGAAAGGAACAATGGAAAGCAACCAACAGTGGCTGATCCATGACCCAGGCTTAACCAAATGATTTTAAAAAAGCTTTGAATAGTTACAGATGTCCCTGACATTCAAAAATAACACTAAAAACACAAGGATATTTTACAATACTAAATGAGGGCTTTTTCTTAAGAAGGAATGCAAATTAACCAATGTAGAGCTTGATGTCTATAACCAAGGAGTCAAACACAAAAGTATGTAGACACCGGAATTGAAGTAAAAACATAAGGCTGGAGAAATTCAGCAGGTGAAACTGTACTTTATAAAGCAAAGGTAAAGATACACAACCAATGTTTTGGGTTTGAGCCTTCATCAAGGTATTATGGTATCAAAGAGACAGGTAAGGTTCATTTCAGTAAAAGAAAGCTGAATATCAAATCTGATAGGAAGACAGCAGGCTAATTTCGAAATTCACTGACTTGAAAACTTGTCTGCAATATCACCATCACACAGAATTCACAAAACTACATTTCTCAATAACCTGTGACTGTGTAGCTCAGTACTACAAATCTGCAAATGATACCATGGCAGTGGGTTGTATAAAGGAAGGGGATGAGTCAGCCTACAGGATGGAGGTTGAAAACTTGGCTGAATGGTGCACCAACAACAACCTTGCACCCAATATCACCAAAACTTAGGAGCTGACTTCAGGAAAGAGAAGACAGGTATAAAATCCAGTGATCATTGGGGGGGGAGGGGGGGGGGGGGGGTGGGAACACAGAGGTGGGAAGGATGAGCAAGTTTAGATTCTTGGGAGTCATCATCTTGGGAGATCTTTCCTGGACCCAACATACCAAAGGAATTGTGAAGAAAGCATGTCAGTAGCTCTACTTCCTCAGGAGCTTGATGAGGTTTGGTATGACCCCAGAAACATTGGCAAATTTTGACAGAGCTCTGGTGGAAAGTGTGCTGACCGGCTGCATCATGGTCCAGTATGGGAACACCAACACCCTTGAGCGTAAAGCACACCAAAAGGTGGTGGACACAGCCCAGGACATCAAAGGCAAAATTCTCCCTACTATTGAGAATGCTGCCATTGGAGGTAGCAGCCATCATCAAGGACCCACACCACCCCGCACACACTCTGTTCTCGCTCCTGTCATCAGGAAAGAGGTCTAAGTGCCACAAGACTCACACCCCCAGGTTTAAGAACAGCTGCTACCCCTCCACCATCAGACTCCTCAATGACAAACTCAATCAGAGACTTGTTTAAGGACTCATAAATGTGCACTTTACTGATTTTCTTTTGTTCTCTCTGAATTGCACAGTTTGTTTGCATTCATTATCTGTTTACGGTTCTTTTAGTTGTTTACATGTTTACATTGTGCGCAGTTTTTTTTTGCACCAATTAGTGGTTAATCTGCCGCACTCGCAGGAGAAAGGAATCTCAGGGTCGTATGGTGTCATGTATGTACTCTGACAATAAATCTGGAATTTGAAAACCTAGATGTTAGAGCATAATATTGATTAATGAATGAATCAATCGAATATTCTAAATCCACAAACTATCATTTCATTACCATTTATATTGCACAGACTATTCTACTCAGATGCAGAACTAATGTAACATCACTGATGAGCATTGACGATCCCCAGACTGCCTGTGCTTCATGTATCTGTAACAACTAATAGTTCAAAAGAATTATTTACATTAACTGCGACAGTGAGCAGAATTAGATTTAACTTTATATTTAGCAGATTAATAACTTACAGCACATATTTCTTATAATTATCTTACCAGACATTCATCACCATAACAGGCCCTTCCATCCCATGCCATCCCAAATAGACCAATCCCTGAGAACGGTGGTATGGAACGAGGGCACCCACGCAGACCCAGAGAGAATGCACAAACTCCTTACAGACAGTGCAGCATTTGAACCCGCGTCACTGGCGCTGTAATAACTTTTCTTTTAGAAGTCGATAAAGAGCAGTATTTTGGGCCAATTAAAATTCATGGAAGATGAGATAGAAAAATAATGTCTTTGACAATGAATGACACAGACAGAAATTCCAGCAATCAACAGAATGGAAGTCTTATACAGAAGGATGGCCAGGGTGATTTACATTAGGAAGCTCAGCTCAAGATCAAATAGGATGCCAAAACTATGAATGGTCTACAAGGTAACCCCAATTACTTAAGAGCGACTGCAATGTAATTGGAGCATTTAAGTCATTTATGACATTCTTTTGAATTGATGCACACCCAAAAAAAATCACACTAATTCATAACAATTTAGCCAATTAAATATAACAGCTCAAATGTTATTAGTACAAGGTGCACTGATTAGAAAATTAAGCATTTTACCAAGATCTTGGAAATGTAGTCAGAAAAGGAAAATTAGAAGCATTATTTTTTTTCTTTAACTTATTGGACATTTGGATTAATAGAGGCTACAATAGCTTCCAAAATTAAGATTTGGGGAATCACAAATTAAGCTATTTTCATTTTTAAACTACTTCCTCTTCAGGAATCTATGGTATTTTACTTAGAGCTTCACTCCATTTTCCATTTCTTAAAATGTTTGCAATATCTCCATGAGATGTCCCATTATTGCTTCATGAACCACAATCGTTCAAAGTGTCAAAGGCCACTGAACCAGGATAGACTTCGATGCAAGAGCATCCTGATGTTTCACTAAATTTACCCTGCTGTTTTGATATCTCAAGAGTGAGTTAATATTAATCAATACAAAGACTTGGCTGATCAAGTGAAGTGGCAATGTCAACAGACTTTATAAATGCTCATTTCACATGGAATAAAATGAAAAATTATCAAGATTAATGCATTTTGCAACTTGAGCACAATTTAACACAATTATCAAACCCATCAAACCTTCACCAGAATCAATAATTATCTTGGTTATGTTTCATCTAATTGGTGTACATTTTCCCCCACTGAATCAGTAATGAAAATGACAAAATCAGATTTATGATTGGATTGCTTTGATGGAACTCCTTCACAATCCACCACACTGATTGCAGCCCACAGAATTTTGGGAGCTTTTAAGCAGTAGCTTTACAGTTATTAAGCTCTCATGTACCACACTATCCTCTAAAGAAAATCCCTCACAGACCACTTCACTCTGTAAATAGGTAGAGCATTTCTTTGGCATTGGACACTTGAACACTTCTATTTGGCCGTCCACAAAGTCTCCATCACAAAAAATAAAATCAGATGCTACATATATAATGCTAGATTTTCAAAGCCTGAGGTTGCTTGGCAATAATTACAAATGATCATGCCATTGAAATTTAATTTGTCCTTCCAACATTTCCTGACCCTTCCCCCAAATGTTTCTAGTAGTCTGTTTTTTCACTTCACAATAACTTTTCATCCTGATATAGATTTCACTGTTGAAACGATTGGTGAGGTGCCAAGGAGTCAGTAATGCTGGTGATGGCAGCTATACAGCAGGATAATTAAGTGAACTGAAACTGGGGGGGGAAATGGGATGTTATGCAGTAGGGAAATTCTCGGCAGTTAGAGCATGTTATTAGGTCGGCACAACACTGTGGGCTGGAAGGGCCTGTACTGTGCTGTAAATTTCTATGTTCAATGGAAATCTATTGAACAGAAGAGTCACCAATCAGTCATTCCCAGATTAACGGTGCACAAAGAGATGACAAATATTTCCTTTTGTGATTTAGGACTTCTTTCTAAAAATAAATACGTCCCTTCCAGCCCACGAGCCCATGCCATCCAAATACCCCAATTTTACCTCTCCCCACCCCCACACCATACGTTTTGGAAGGAAACTGGAGCACCTGGAGGAAACCTATGCAGACATGGGGAGAATGTACAAACTCATTACAGACAGCGCCAGATTCGAACCCGGGTCGCTGGTGCCGTAATTGCTTTGCAGAGTTACGCTTTTACTTGCATATAGGAAGTATCCACTAGCAGGTCCAAACACATCAACAGATGTTTATTCCTCGTTATAATAATGTTAGAATTTCCCCTTAACTTGCAACTCTGTGGAACAAAGGTGGTATTATTCTTTAAACTAGCACATTGGAAACCTCACATTCTCAAAAACAGAAGTCTGCATTTTGAAACACAACAGCTTTCTTAAATTGTTGCAGAGATCTTGTCAGATTTAATTACTCCCCATGAAAATCAGCTGAGAGGCCCATTGCCCGATCATCAATCCCAAATGGAATGCCAAGTCCTGGTACTCAACTCACCATCAACCCTATTCCCAAGGTCAGAGGTCAAGTGCCTGGCTCACTCTCAGCCCTACTCCTAGGACAAGACACTTGGCAAGCAGCTCACCATCAGTGGTATCATGAATGAGTGGAAAGCGATGAAAACGGGATCGGCATCATCCAATTGCATTTTCCAAACACACTGGTTTTTGATACGCTTTTGCAAACTATCCTGCATGCATAATACAGAAATCAAAAGGTTAATTATCTTTTTTTAAAAATTTTGGATGGCAATCATTTGTACGCAACAAAGGGTTGGACCATAAATCAATGACAACGTTTGTTTAGAAGTAAATTTCTACAATGGAGCTAAAAAGACAAGAAACCCATAGATGGTCAGCTTCTCAACCAATATACAGAAGGTTTTAACATTTTAAAACTTCAGTAATGCAAATTGAGTGTTATTTACGTGATACAAGGGGAGTTACTTCTTAGTCAATTTGATGTTGACACCTCAAGAGCACTGAACGCATGGTTAGCCCATATCAGTGCCAACGTGGTTTTATTTAAAATCCTGTGACCACAGAGTCTGGGCCTGTGTTCGGCAGCAGCCTCAAGGGGGTGCAGACTCCGAGAGAGCAGCAGCCTGGCGCAGGGCACCAGTAATATGGAGAACACCGCACGCGCGCCCCCCCCCCCCCCACCACTCAGTTGAGTAGAAGCAGCAGAGGAGACGACCAGCTCTGCAGTTGAAGGACACACACAGACCTGAGGTTGAGGAACTAAAGCCAGGTACTTAGGCTGCTGGAGGCTGGCTCATGGGAGCCGGGTGTCGGAGCCAGGATTCGAGAGGATGCCGATGGGCCCTGGGTGATGAAGGCTTCCCCACTGATTCAGAGCTTTGGATCTGGGCTTGGGTTCCTGATGGTTTGAACTGAACTGAAGTCTTGTGTGGCTGCAGATGCTGCGGGAGTACTGGTGGTGAATCCACGGACACTCGGTGACTCTGAGGGAGGGGATTCTCTTTTGCTTCTCTTTCTCTGACCGTAATGCTAATAGCGAATCTTTATATGCCTTATGGCAGACTAAAGGCAATTTTGTTTAATATTGCATTTGTTTTATTACATGAAAATAAATAGTATCTGATTTGAATACCCACATTTAAAGAGTATACATCCTGAAGTTGAGGTTTCCTTAATTGTTTCATCATTCTTTAAATATATGATTTATTTATTGCTACAAAGCTTTAACAATCACCAAAAACAAGGTCTAGAAGATTTTACATAACATTTAACTTACTCGAATGTACTTTAAAGATAAATAAATCAAAATAGCAGCCAAACCAGCTTTTACATTTGACTATTTTGTATATCAAATGACTGGATCTCCTAGGCCAAATCCCAATCTCTACTTCATTGTCTAATACGCACCACTGGCTGCGAGTTTATTTTCACTTATTTCAAAATATTTGGTCAGATTTCTTCTTGCTCACAGAAAGATTCACAATCATTATTTGTAGACATCAAGTAATAAAGTGCAAAAATTTGAAACTGCTACCCATATCATTTAAAATGTGTCATGTCAAAAATTATGGCATTTCCTTCAATCTTCCCTCTGCAAATGTCTTCATCCAATGGAAAGATTTTGCAATTGATGCTGGAACTTGCAAGGCCAAAAAAATAAAAGGTAAAATTTAGCAGCTTAAGGCAGTGCCAGTACTTCCCCTGCAAACACTAAATCACCAGGAGAATTGATCCCAGGAAACTACCCTGCATATTCCATGAGACTCACATCACAATTAAAATTCTCAAATGTTTCTAGAACCATCATAGCTTTGCCATTTAAAAAACACACACACACACAAATGAAGGAGTTGATAAAAATCTAAGCAAAGCTTTATCTTGTTAAACCTTTTAACTTTTTTCCCCCATTATTTTCTTATGATACGGAAAATGCTCTTTAGCCCAGAGCCCGTGTTGGTTCTCCAAACAATCCCACTTCCTCACTAATTTTCCTGATAACCTATTCTTCCCACATACCCCATTAATTTTGCCACTCATCTATATAATATCCACTGGCCAATTAACTATCAAGCTACACATATGGAGTAAACCAGAGGAACTGGATGACAGGGAGAACATGCAAACACCACACAGACAGTGCCTGAGAGCAGGATTGCTCTCAGGTTTATTGGAGCTACAAAGCAACCTATCAATTTACCAGATGGTTTTTAAAAATCTCCAATGCTGGCATGTAAATTGCATTGTTGGTGTGTTGCCATTCAGCAAGCAAAACAAGACTTTCAATTTACTTTCACTTGCAGTTATTCCATTATCCAACTGTATTTTAGATAAATTTCTAAATTGTTTTTCCATTATTTACACATTATTTCCATTATATACACATATACAGGCTTGTGTCAAGGTTGAACAAACTAGGGGTTTTATCTGGAGCGAAGAAAGAGGCAACAGGATTGAGAAGCGTAGGTAAAGTGGACAGCCACCACCTTTTTCCCAGGGCGGCAGTAGCCAATACTAGTGGAAACTGGTTAAGATGAGTGCAGGAGAGTTTCAGGGAGCTGTCAGAGATTTTTTAAAAATTTTAATGCACAAAATAGTGAATAGCACTGCTAGGTGTTGTAATTGAGGCTGATGTGATAGGGAAATTTAAATGGCCCTTAGATAGGCACATAGATTAATAAAAAAATAAGGAGGTGTGGACATTGAGAGAGGGACGGGTTAGATCAGTGGTTCTCAACCTTTTTCTTTCCACTCACGTACCACTAAGTATTCCCTACGCCATTGGTGCTCTTTGATTAGTAAGGGATTGCTTAAGGTGTGAGTGGGAAGGGAAGGTTGAGAACCACTTCTCTAGACCCAATTGTTACTGAAATATTTTGCTTGAGAAAAATTGTCATTTGCCCATTTCCTTTGGAGTTTTGAAACTGTGCACATAACGAGTCAATTAGGTACAATTTAAATAGTGGTTTTCAACCTTTTTCTTTCCACCCACATACCACCTTACTAATCACTGAGCGCCGAGTGGCATAGAGGATACTTTAAAGTGGTATGTGAGTGGAAAGAAAATAAGTTGAGAACCACTGGGCTAGATTGATTGTGGAGCTCAATATTGTGGGCTGAATGATCGGTGCTATGCTGTTCTTTAACATTCTATTCTGGTTTGCTTTAATGTTGCTTTTGTCAAATTGTGTTTCACAGATTAACTACTTCAAAGGAGGGTTAGAATGCTGCAAAAAAAAAGGTTAATTAACTGACAAAATGTCATCCATTCTCTGTGATCTTGATAATGGTCCTTGAAGTAATTTCCATTCAACAGAAAACTGCAACTTCTAATTACAAGCAAGAGAGATTCTCAGGGATCAGAAGTTTGGCCTTGAGTGGACAGCTTATTTCTTGCTCCTATCAGACTTGTAAATGCATCGCATACACGCAAGATAATGCTCCCTTCCAACTGATCTTTCTGTCATGCTGCAACTCTGTACAGTATTTTTAACTGCTGTACTATCCATGTGTTAACTAGACAGACAGCTCACAGAAGGGACCTTCTCACTGAACTTCAGTATGTGTGACAATAGACCTGAACAAAATCACATTTGAACCAAAATAGAACCGGAACAGGTGCATTACTACGATTGCTGCAACAACTGCTTTGTACACGTTGGAAATTAATCAATGCAGCCGGAAGATACCACCACAGGAGTTTGTCAGGATAGGGTCTAGTATCTATAAACCACCCTGACATTCCTTCCACACTAGGGTCAAAAGTGGGGATGCCCATTAATAACTTCGCAATGTTAAGTGCATTCGCAACTTTTCTGAAAGTAACTGCCTCAACTCTTTGGCAGACCACAACAGATTTCATTCTTTTCATTTGGAGTTAGATGAAAACTTTTGAACTGCAAGAGGTGCAAAAGGGAAATCCAACCGCTTTGGATTCGAGACTTCATCGCAAAAGTCTTGACCTTAACACGATTTAGGTTGCTTGCTATTACTGGAACAAGTTATACAAAGTAAATTTACCCCAAGTCTCAGGAAATAATCAAACTTTGTTTAAATAAAGTGGATAATAATGTTTTGTTACCATCGATTTTTAATAGTACAAAAAAGGACAAAACTCAATGCATAGGGATTTTAAAAAAAAATTTCAATAATCAATAAGACTTTCTGCTCAAAAAACCTTATGATTTTATTGACAGATTTTCTAGAGTTCCTGAATAAAACAAAAGAGTAAATTCCATTGTATATTCTCGATTAGAAACAGGAATTTATTCCCTCAACTGGGCAGCTTTCCAGTGAGTTTTTTTGAAGGGATGATATGACTTGAACAGCAGGGCATAATTCTCCAAAAGAAAAGTTTTATTCTGAAGTTGAAGTCAGGAAAGGAGCAGTGAAGTAAAATTAATTATTCTTTTAGAAAAGCACTCAACTGTCTCCATGAATTTTTGAGGAAAATAGCATTTGACAAGTTTACAAGTGCTTGAGACATGAAGTCACAAATCTGGACCTCCAGTCTGTTCTTTTGAAGATCAAAATGAGAGGAATAGCACAGAACCACTGGCCCAGGGTCAGGGTGTGGTGCGCTGTTCGCCAGAATCAGATACACACAAAGATAAAGACTGTACAACAGGCTTTAATCCACAAAGACTTCCACAGAGGTAGGCTGGCTGTGGCTGCAGCAACTCGACGGCGCAGACTTATATCCCGGAGGCCGGCCAGGTGTTGTCCTGTTCCCCCTTACATTCCTGCAGGTACAGAGGTTTCCCCCTGCAGTAGGTCGGTGGTGTACTACCACACAGGGAAATCAGTAACATAGGATGAAGATGAGCGGGAGAAGAAATTCAAAAGTAACCTGAAAGGTACTTCATTTTTACACAGAGGATGGTATGGAATGGGCTGCCAAAGGAGATGACTGAGGCATGTACTATTGCATGGACAGATACATAAAGAGGATGGGTTTAGAGGAATAAGGGCAAAACACAGTCAGGTGTTGGGTCATAGATCCGGTTTCCATGCTGAATTCCACTTTCAACTGAAAGATAAAGGTTGGTTATACTAGTTGACATGTGCAGTGATGCTGGGTGACCACAGGCAGAAGGCAACATCATATTTAAGAAAGTGGTCTTAGCTATGCAATAATTAAGTGGTTAATTTGGCTCAAGAAAAATGATCATGGCTCTGATAAAAACCCTTACCAAGAATTACTTTGAAACAATTAATTAAGAGATACAGTTAAAATCAAAATGACAATTTATTTGCCCGTGCCTGGATAAAGGAATGAAAAAAAAATTGAGTGTTGACTGATTACTACAGGTGCAGAGAATGACTGAACTCCCAAACCACCAGATGCAAAGATTAAATCCTATCTGAATTGCATGTATTCTCTGTACATTATCAACATCCAAGCATAAATGAATTAGTCAGAAATACTGAGGTGATAAAATCTGGTCACAAGCCAAGTATTCTGTGAATGGCTCACCTCTTGACACCCTAAATCCTTTCAACTATATCCAACATCCAGGTCCAGAGGATAGTACAGCACTCTCCACTTTCCTGGATGAGTGCATCTCCAACAATATTGAAAAGCGCTATGCCGTCACTGACCATCCCATTTGATTGGCATTCCATTCAAAATCCTAAACTTACTTCCCCTCTAACATTGGAAAACCCTTGCTACAGTGTGTACCGTTAACACAACGTTATTCAGCCAGGGTACTATGAACCCACTCCCCCAATGGATTATATCAAGAATAAGGACTGAAGGCACATGGGAATACCGCCAGTGGCAGGTTGCCTTCCAAGCCACACATCACCCTGACTGTTCCTTCACAATCATCAGGCCTAAATTCTGGAACTCAGGGATTGTTTAATATACCAGGATTGAAGTGGCTTCACCACCTCCTCAAACTGATTAAGGATTTTCCACACAATCCTGGCAGCGCCAGTGTCACCCGCAATCTGGAAAAAGTGTATACTTTGTGAACATTTTGTACGATTTCAGATTGTGCCCTATCACTGGCAACTAAATGAAATAGCCCAGTTTATGGGCTTGAAGATTTGACCTCTTGAATAATCTTCTTTAAATAATCAACAGAGAATTATTTATCCTCAATAAATCAGTAAATATTTCAACTGTTTCCGGATCAGACAGATTTCTAAGACCATCAACTACTAGGTCAGCTATGAAAGCCCATCCGCTTACAAATCATTTCAATAACTGCCACAGAATGTTGCATTGCCTCAAAACCTTTGACTACATTAGCCAGAAGGTTCAAGCTGATCACTCAATTATGATGGTTTAATCTCAAGACCCAGGTCCAGAAAAGGTTGGACATATTTAGTTGCCACCTCATCTTTACACAATATTATTCACCGTTGAGATTTAGCAATTTCATCATCACAGCAGTAAAATGTTCTCATCTATAACAGCGTCAACAATTGATCCCTGAAATATGGCCAAATTTACATTCAGAGTTTGCAAAATATTACACCCTGTATCATTAACATCTATGGAAGAAGATCATGCAAAAAAGCTGCCCTTTCTGAGGTTGCTAGTCAAAATGCAGCTTATGGTATGAAATCAGCAAGTTCACAAATCATACCCAACACAAGACCTGTGTTAGCCACCAAGTGGCTGTGGCTTTGTCCAAAAAATGCGGTGGAATACCCAAGTGTGCATGCAAAAGGCATTCTGCCTGCACATTTAGTGGCAGCTAATGCATAGCCATTCTCTCCTGCACACAGAGGTTAAAATTCATTCAGAAGTATGTTCACTTACATCGTGAATTACTTTTGAACTAGGAGCCAAAATAGAATTCAAATAGAAGAGCAGAAATGAAAACCAATGTCTGACCACTACTTCTGAAATAATTTTGTTCCAATAACCCGCAGGTAATTGGCTCAAAATAATAAACCTGCTTTATTAATCTGTATATCTGCCAATAAAATAGTTTGGAGTTCAAATATAATTCTTCAAGAACACAGAATTTTCTGGCACTTGATTATATGGGTGTGTGTGTGGGTGGGTGGGTGGGGGGGTGGGGGGGTGTTTTCCCATGCCCATAATTGTATTTTCCTCCTCCCATCTCTTTATAAAAGCTCATGGACAGGACAGTTTGTTTTAAAGTATATTTGCAATGTTTTCCTTTTAAACCCTTTCACCTTCTCTTTGAGAAGATTAATGGTCTCTGTTATTCTCTCCCATTAGAAAAATGGCTGAAATAAAGATTTGTCAGTATTGAGGGGTGTGGGATCAGAGCCGACAACTTTAATACTGCAGGATCACCACTGACTAGAAAAGCTTTCTGGGTCAGCCATGTTAACACTGACTATAGGATGGATGTTTGGAGACAAATGCCTCACCCCTTTACCCGTGAACCATTCTGGTTCAGACGGCAATGGGACACTTGCAGGATCCCTGTATCTTCACCAACATTCAAGTACAGCATCAACACAAAATCTGCCACTAAACTCCATATCCACTTCAGTACATTGTGTATTTTCAAACCTGCAAGATTTACATACGCTCTTCCTTCCTCAGATCTCTTGTTGTCACGCCATCACCTGCTATTATACCTCATCGGTTAATTTCTTTGTCCTCGCTGGGTCAAACCACAGAATTCCTAGTTTAACATTATAACATCAGCACGAGGGCTTCATTGGCTGCAAGTGATGACCCAGGGCAGTTAGGATGAGTCACGAATGTGTTGTCTTGGCACCCAGCCACATCTGAATTTAAACACGCATGTTCAAAAAAGAAATATTGATTAACCGTATCCTTCAATGGTGAGCAGAAATATGACAGGGAACACTGCAACCTTCTTGCATTCGAGTTAATAGTACATCTTTTCAGACTGTTGCTTATTCCTGCAGCTGGGTGGTAGCTCAATGTGCAGTCGATCGTTACAAGTTTTCAGATTGCTCGCAAAAATTGCAGTCAAAACTCTTCAGTGGAAATTAGCATGTATTTAATTTTACAAAATTAATATCTCAGATCCGAATACCTATAATCTTATATGGCTTACAGTCTATTTATAAAACAGCTTCCAGGTAATTCAAGTTTCAGTACTTTGCTCAAGTTAACAACTTTTCGTCTGGCTGGATACCATTAATCAATCGTTTGACCCCGTGGAGACTATGCCTAGCCTAATCTTCAACTAATGATGAGGTGGAAACAATGTTGATTGGGGAAAGATTTAATAGGGTTCTGATTAAATCAGTTGTTGTCTTAATTGCAGTCAGTCTCACCTGCTTAAATCCATTCTGCACCTCTTTAGGTACCGCAGGTGTGTTATAAATTGCAGGGAAAGAAAAGTTCACTCTGGAGTTTGAATGAATGGATGACTGACATGTCATGATGTCCCTACAGAGGGGATGGTGTTTGCCAGCAGAGAAGCCAGGTAATAGAAGGGTCAAAACTCTTTCTCCATTTCCCACTCGATGATGGTAACACATTAAAAAAAAAGATGACAGTTTATGGAGGAAGCCTGTTAGAACTCTGACTGTCGCAATTAAAAGCACAGAGGAGTCCAATATGAATGGTGCGAGACCTTAAGCAGAGCTTTGAGCATGCTCTTTGCAGTGGTCCACAAAGAGCCGATGGAAGCAATGAGGAGGATGAAGTTTTTTTTCCTCTCAGCGTGGACCAGAGCCACGCCATGTGCGAGTCCTGCATAGGAAGTGCAGGATACTGCCACTATGGTTGTGGATGATATCCTTTCATGGCAGCAACGTTCTCGGATTTCACAAAGCTCACTCTGCCAGAGCATTTGCTATTACCCTTCAGCCACACCATCTGGACAGCTAGCATTAATGTAGAGATGGTGCAGACTGAAACTGGACCTTGATCGACTGCTATTCATGCTCGCTCTCCAGAGCCTCCTCTCATTCCCTTAATAGAACCATCACACTGGACTCACTGTACTGAAGCTCTATGATAGGCAAAGATGAATGGAAGAGGGACCTTATTGGAATGTGAAAGAGGTCATTCGTTTATTTATTTATTTCATTTAA
Source organism: Narcine bancroftii (assembly GCF_036971445.1). Classification (NCBI taxonomy): domain Eukaryota; kingdom Metazoa; phylum Chordata; class Chondrichthyes; order Torpediniformes; family Narcinidae; genus Narcine; species Narcine bancroftii. The sequence goes on from NC_091480.1 coordinate 90,859,213, forward strand.
AAATGGTTTGATTTCCAATTCCATCTCATCATTGAGAACTGAATGGGAATAGGTCAGCACCCTTCTTGTAACATTCATGCCCCAGTCAGTTGTAGCTTAATGCAAATGAGGTTTGTATTGTCGAAACGTTAATAGAGTTGAACATAAAACCTTCGAATATTAAAGGTGATGGGAAGAAATGTGCCCACTATTCATTAAGTCATGTGGCAAGGCCCATTCTCCATACCAACCAATAGTTTGGAGATAAACCTATTTCTAATTTTATATATATATCAAATTATTTCCTAACCCCAACCAACCCATTTTCCCTTGCAACCGTGTCTGCCTGTCCCGCGTCGGACTTGTCGGCCACAAACGAGCCTGACGTGCACAATTACCCCTCCGTAAAGCTTCGTCCGCGAAGCCAAGCCAAAGATTTCCCACCCCAAGTCTGACTCGTCAAAACACCTACTCCGTGGCGAACAGTGGAATTCGTCTCTACACAGAGCATCTGGAGGTTGGTATTCCAAACATGACAGCTATAATGGAAAGGAGCCTATGCCAATATAAAAAAATAACATTCAAAATCAATATTTAATAATAGAACTTTATGCTAGTTTGGATCAATTGCAATCTTCCCTTTTCTCAGAAGTCAAGGAGCCCATCATACAGTGGAAAGTTTGACAGCTTTCTTTCCCCCTGCAGTATCCGTCTCCCTGCGGACCTAGACTGTTCCAAAAAGAATGGTTATAATTTGTCTGGCACGCTAATCAATGATGCCAACTTCGATACCAAGAATCTGACAAACAGTGCACTGGCCGCGGCTCCCACCGATTGCGCCGCGGGGCGCGGAACTGGAATGGGGTGATCATCTTGAAGAAGATGGTCCCCCCCCCCCCCCCCGCAAGCCAAACCGTGCAGGGCGAGGGGGGCACGGGGCGCGTCTGATTTGGTGCGGTGGCACGGTGCCCAGCCGCAGCTCGGTTGCAGGTGTGATTTGAAGGCGAGGAGCTACAGGTTAGGGGGGGGGGGAATTTGATGAACATGCACCCACCCAGCCAGGTCCAAAAGAGAGACCCCCCCAACATTAAAACCAAGAAATGGCAACACTCACAGAGGTAAAATTGTGTGGACCACACATGTCCCCTCGGTATCTGCAGGACAGAAGCATGTCATCCAGCTGGTGGCCCAAGCGGTCCATGAAGCTCAGGCTGATGCCCTCCACGCTGCGAGGGGGTAGGAAGAGGCGGAAGTCGGAGAGCCTCTGGAACCACTGGCGCCTCTCTTCCTCGACGAGCTCGACGACCAGGGGTCGCGCCGTGCGGTTCTCGGTGAGGAGCCCGAGCCACTGACCCGCGTAGTACAGGTCGCTCTTGGTCAGCTGGGAGAAGCGGATGGGGTTGTTGTTGCAGAGGGTGAGGGCGGGGAAGTGGAGCTGTCGGGTCCAGTCCATGTGGAAGCGGGTATAGGAGGGGGAGGAGAGCAAGTAGAGGAAGCGGCTGGAGGACCAGGAGATGAGGAAGCCCAGCGAGGCGCACAACGCGAGCAGCCACACCGCCCGGCGCTGCAGGGAGCGCCGCTGGGAGCAGACGTACCTCACCCCGTGCACCTTCGCCTGCCTCACGAACGCCAGGGTGACCTCTCGCAGGGTCCCGGGCTGCCCCTTGGCCGGGCGGCGGCGCGGGGCTCTCGGCGAACCCGGGGCCATGGCTCCCCCAGGGGTCCCTCCGACCGCGGCAGCGTCCTCGAAGCAGAATTGCACTCGGCCGGTCCACATCCAGTCCGCCGGGCTCCGACCCCTTCCCCCCCCCCCCTCGCCCCCCTGCTTCAGGGGGGGGGTCGCAGGGCGCAAACCCCGGGGGCCCGCGGCACTTCTCCCCTCTCGGCGCCGCTGCTCTTCGGTTTAAACCCGGTCACCTCCATCTAGGGAAGAGAAGGGAAAGCCCCTTGTATTCCCACAACTTTCCTCCATAGGTGTTGCCGTGCGAGGGATTCAGCGCTCGACCACGCAGCCTCTCCCTCTCTCTCCCCACACACTAAACGCAGGCTCACACTCGCAAACACACACACACACTCACACTCATACACAGAAACAACTCACTCACACACACAGAGAAACAACTCACACACACACAGAGAAACAACTCACACACACACAGAGAAACAACTCACACACACACACACACACAGAGAAACAACTCACACACACACACACAGAGAAACAACTCACACACACACAGAGAAACAACTCACACACACACAGAGAAACAACTCACACACACACACACACACAGAGAAACAACTCACACACACACACACAGAGAAACAACTCACACACACACACACAGAGAAACAACTCACACACACACACAGAGAAACAACTCACACACACACACACAGAGAAACAACTCACACACACACACACAGAGAAACAACTCACACACACACACACACAGAAACAACTCTCACACACACACACACACAGAGAAACAACTCACACACACACACAGAGAAACAACTCACACACACACACACAGAGAAACAACTCACTCACACACACACACACAGAGAAACAACTCACACACACACACACAGAGAAACAACTCACACACACACACACAGAGAAACAACTCACACACACACACAGAGAAACAACTCACACACACACACACAGAGAAACAACTCACTCACACACACACACACAGAGAAACAACTCACACACACACACACAGAGAAACAACTCACACACACACACACAGAGAAACAACTCACACACACACACAGAGAAACAACTCACACACACACACACAGAGAAACAACTCACTCACACACACACACACAGAGAAACAACTCACACACACACACACAGAGAAACAACTCACACACACACACACACAGAGAAACAACTCACACACACACAGAGAAACAACTCACACACACACTCACACAGAGAAACAACACACACACACACAGAGAAACAACTCACACACACACACACACACAGAGAAACAACTCACACACACACACACAGAAACAACTCACACACACACACAGAGAAACAACTCACACACACACACACACACAGAGAAACAACTCACACACACACACACAGAGAAACAACTCACACACACACTCACACAGAGAAACAACTCACACACACACAGAGAAACAACTCACACACACACTCACACAGAGAAACAACACACACACACACAGAGAAACAACTCACACACACACACAGAAACAACTCACACACACACAGAGAAACAACTCACACACACACACACACACAGAGAAACAACTCACACACACACACACACACACAGAAACAACTCACACACACACACAGAAACAACTCACACACACACAGAGAAACAACTCACACACACACACACACACAGAGAAACAACTCACACACACACACACACACACAGAAACAACTCACACACACACAGAGAAACAACTCACACACACACACACACACAGAGAAACAACTCACACACACACACACAGAGAAACAACTCACACACACACTCACACAGAGAAACAACTCACACACACACAGAGAAACAACTCACACACACACTCACACAGAGAAACAACACACACACACACAGAGAAACAACTCACACACACACACACACACAGAGAAACAACTCACACACACACACAGAGAAACAACTCACACACACACACAGAAACAACTCACACACACACAGAGAAACAACTCACACACACACACACACACAGAGAAACAACTCACACACACACACACACACAGAGAAACAACTCACACACACACACAGAGAAACAACTCACACACACACACAGAAACAACTCACACACACACACAGAAACAACTCACACACACACAGAGAAACAACTCACTCACACACACAGAGAAACAACCAACTCACACACAGAGAAACACACACAACCAACTCACACAGAGAGAAACACACACAACCAACTCACACACAGAGAGAAACACACACAACCAACTCACACAGAGAGAAACACACACAACCAACTCACACACACAGAGAAACACACACAACCAACTCACACACAGAGAGAAACACACACAACCAACTCACACGCAGAGAGAAACACACAACCAACTCACACGCAGAGAGAAACACACAACCAACTCACACACACAGAAACAACCAACTCACACACACACACATACAGTAAAACGAATTCACACATAGAAACACAGAAAAAACAGAAACAGAAACACAGACAGAAAAAACCGTAAGTGACAGAGAAACGGAGAGGCAGAAAGGAGGGGACATGTACTCACACGGACTCATGCAGCCGTCTTCCTCGGCAATGAAAGTGCGTGATGTTTATCATTGGAAGGAGAACCCATGGTTTCCGCCGCTTGCTATCTCAGCGTGTTGTTATCCATTGCACGGTGCCCATACTTTCCCCCCCCTTCTTTCACGCAGAGTGCGGAGCGATCACCTCCGAGGACCGAGGGCACGGCGCCGAGTCGGCTCGAATGGAATCCTCGGTCCTGATGTGGCTGCCTCCTGGGCTTCACCCGTTCCCATGCCAATGCACCATCCCTCCTCCGCCCGCAACACGGAGCCACGAGAAGATCTCACTCTCACCAAGGTGCCAACCAAGGGAGTCGGGGGGAGGGGGGGGGGCAGCAGCCAATGGGTCGAAAGGGCAGGGAAGCTCCCTCGCCAATGGGCTGCAATGGGAGGGATGACGAGCTCTTCACCAGGCATCCACCCGGCCACTTTAACCCCTTCGCCGCCTCGGATCATCCTGGAGTTCGGAAAGAAAGCAACTTTGTCACCGGGTGGCAAGAGGGTATATATTTTTATTCAAATCTTTGCTGCGTGACCTGCTGAGTTTTTACTCCCGTCCCTCCTCGTTTGGCTGCAGAAAGGGAGAACCGATCCAAGTGAGACATTATTACGGAGCCATCGCACCGACTTTGCACGGATTCCGAAGCTGCAGACCAGAGAACAAGGGGGGCAGCCCCTCTCCTGCGGAAACACGTCCGACTTCTGTCTCTCCCCACTCCAGGGACTTGTGGTTGAATTCCATCCAACCGGGGGGATCGGAATGAGCTCGGCTCCCATTCCACTGTGGCACCGAGGCTGTGTTTTATGTCACGAAGCACGAAGTGGCTGGGAGGTGGAGTGGCCTCACTTTGTGCTCTGGTCCGCACAGCTACCGTGACCGACGCTGAGCCCGCCGCATCCCAGCCTTGAGCGACAGGCTATTTACTTTTGTAGATGCTTTGCTGCAGAGCTGTACCGAGAGAGAGAGAGAGAGAATCTCTAAAAAGGCTGCTTCACATCAGCAATCATCCTCCTGTCATCAAACTTCGGCTGGTCGAATGCTGTGCATGGAGCTGGGCCAGACCTTTCACTGGAAACCTTCTGATGCGAGGTCATCGACCCAGTCTGGCCCCTTGACTGTGGTTTAAATTTCACGTTTCCAGCCTTTAGATTTACTCAGCCCTTCGTGCTTTAAGCCTCACCTCACTGTTGCAAAATTCACTCCAGTGTGAACTCAACATCCACTGCTCGCCTCAACCCAACTCGTCAACACACACGATGACTTCATGTGTTTGATAAAACGTGGTGGCTCTCAAAAGGTCGTCCACTTGTTAAGAATGAAAATCTCAATAACTTATTGCTCAATTTAACATTTGTAAAGTTTGATCGTTTTAAAAGGTTTACAAGCCAAGTTGAAAAGGTATTGGTCCCACTAGGTTGCCCCTCTAAACAGAATAGTGTCTAGTGCTGTTGAGATAGGTCGACCTGCCCCTCTAAATCAGGAATGCTGCTTTGATTCCATGCTTTGTTGTGCTTTCCAAAAAGCAAATCTGCTAACATGAAGCCATTCTTGTGTGTCAAATTCCATTCCAATTTCCCGACAGATAACCAAAAATGAATACATAAAATAACATGTCACCTACGACGTGCTGGATCTTTGAGGCTGCGTTCCACCCGACAGTTGTAATTGGGGGTAAGCTCTGGCTGGGGATTCAGACCACATTTTCCAATAAATTGGGTGCATTGTTGAAAAGTACAAGAGGGAAGACTTGCATTTATGGATTCAGCCTACATTTTGCTCAGGTTCGTAATGTGGCTTATACATCTTTATCTTTGCTCCATAAAGTACGCCGTTTGAGCTGCTGAGTTTCTTCGGCATTGAGCTTCGCCAAGTGGTTAGGCCAATGCTGCTACAGGACCAGCGACCCCGGTTAGAATCCAATGCTGTCTGTAAGAAGTTTGTACATTCTTCCTGTGTCCATATGTGCTCCAGTTTCCTTTCAAAATGTAAGTTGAGAGTCAATTGGGTGGCACAGGTTTGAGGGCCGAAAGTCCTTTGTGTTTTACTCTACTTGCAATTATGTAGTGGTTTCCACAACCTGACAAATTTCAAAAATGCTACCCACTCAAATTAAATACTAAAATAGCAACAGGAACAGAACAAGTGATTGGAACTAATTGGAGAGCTCTTTCAAAAGGTAGGCATGGGCATATTGGGACGAAGAGAGATTTTAATCTAGTCAATAAATTGTCATGCATGGAATAATGTGCATTATGTGACTTTAATATAAAAATCTGTCCAGATGAAAGCAGGTTACTGATCCTTGTCCTAGATGGCTCTTCATGTAAGGAGTCACTGGGTTATACCAGCCATGAAGTAGCTGTTTATTCCATTTTGAAAATAAAATGGGCAACTGGAAAGTGGGAGCCTTTGAATCTGTTCTGAGGCAAAAGCTGGGTCCAGATCAACTGGGAAAATGGGCCAAGTCGAGGTAAAAAGAAGAGATTCTCACTTCTGGCTTCTCCCTAACTTGGCTTTATCCGCCCAGTATTGTGGGTTAGTGTAAATCACTGGCCTCCTGAGAGATAACACCAGCTTTAATATGTATTTAGGCCAGGCAAGGAGACAGCACTGCTGGAGAGAGGCCTGAAAATGGATAAAGAAAATGTAGATTGAGCCACAGAACTGGCACTGCAAGGGTGCAGTTTAAGCAACTCCCTGGATTTTCTGAATGTACATCTGAATGAAAAACCTGCAATGGTGCAATGTGACTTTCAAATTCATTGCTTCCCTTTGCCTGACAGAATATGATTGCTGATTTGCTGGCCCCCAGCTTTGTGGGGGCCTATTCGATGAACTGTCAGAGCCTGTTCAAAGCAACTGCTACCATTAGCTATGCATTTTGCACACATACAGATGCAGCAAAACAAATGTGAGGCAAGGATGTTGGTAAAAGTGCTTCCCAGCAATCTGAGCGATGCCTTGCTAATTCTTTATCAGGACTTGAGAGTTGGAACAGCAGGCTGTGCATGGTATTTGCCGATGATGTTATTCAAGAGAGGCAATACGGGGAAGGAACTTGAAAGGAATAAAGATTGAAGTAAAAAATCTGTAGACACCGTGGTTGAAGAAAAATCACCAATGCTGGAGAAACTCACCAGGTCAAACAATGTCCTTTATATAGCAAAGGTAAAAAAATACATAACTGACGTATAGACGGTTATAGATTGAGCGTGGAAAGCTATTGAAAATAAAGCTGAATACAAGTAAATCAAAGGTCTTCCAATTGAACATAAGAAATAGTTCCCTCAGGTTGAAAACTGGGACCTCTCGAGCAGCAAAGAGATAATGCATGTGACAGGTGGCCTACAATCATGAAGGTCATGGATTAAGTGAATGCTCACAGCCCTCTTCCTAGTGTCGATGATTCTAGAACTAGGTTTAAGCTGAGAGGAGAAAGATTTAAGAGGGACAAGGTTTTCTCACAGAAGGTAGTTCATACCTGGAATGAGTTGCCAGAGCAAGCTAGATGAGCAGATACAATGATGACATCCTAAAAAAAAATTAGAATATGGATAGGAAGGGTTTAGAAGGAAATTGACCAAATCCAGGCAAATGGATCATTCCAGAATGCCAAATTGCTTGACAGAGAAAAGTTAAACAAGATCGCTGCAGGCAGAGAGGCAATTCCGAGGGAACCTCGAGCCAGACTCAGATATGCACCAGCATATTTTGCAGATGACTACATCCTCCAAGGTGAAGCCGAACACCATAAATGGCTGTGAAGCTTCACTACCTGGAGCTGAACACCTTTTATGCTCACTTTGAAAAGAAAAACTCAATGGTACAAAAATGAGAATCCCAGCAGAAGCTGATGACTCTATGATATCTGTCTCTGAGGCCAATATCAGAACGTCCTTCAAGAGGGTGAACCCTGTTGGCGGACACAGGGGATTGAAAAGTTCTGCCAACCATTTAGCCAGAGTGTTCATGGTCATTTTCAATCTCTCATTGCTGTAGTTCTCATGTGCTTCCAAATGGTGCCAATCATACCGCTGCCTGTTACCAATTCATGATCCTCTCAATTTTGTTAGGGGCTAAAGAGACTTTGTTAGCACTAACAAAGGAACAACAATAGCAAAAATTCATCAGGTGATGGTTAATTAAAAACAATAGTTTTTATTAAAACAATAACAACATGATATTTCTTACTTATCTCTAAACAACTAAATTTAACCCCTCTATGCATAAATGTGTGTGCATGCGTGTGTTAAAGTCCCAACCATCCTAAGACTTCAGCATCATTTTTGTCTTGCTTGAAGGTCTTAAATTTTCAGTTCAGAAATAAATATAAAGTACTTTTAAACATCTTTAAACTCACAATTCTTTTGATGAGTTGTCCTTCATAGAGGGTTTCCTTCATATGAGTGATTTCACAAACTCTCTCTTAACTTGCCAAAGAGTTCCGGAGTCTCTTTACTTCACTTGAATGAAGATTTTTGGAATCTGTGTTCCAAACACTGAAACTGCCCTCTTTATCTTAAAAAGACAGTCAGAAGTAGGCTTACTTATTTCAAAGCTATTCATTCTGTGTTCTCCTTTTCCAGGAGAAACATAGGCAGCTTTCACCCTCCTCCCCCTTTGCAGGAAATATTGTTGCTGGTCAGTTCTGCATCTTAACAGAATGGCAGGTTTTCTTCAACTGAACTCTTAAGTTTCTTATTTCAATAACACATTTCTGGCAAATATCATGTCACATGGTCTGTGACATAATTTATGTCTTTGAAGTTCATAATGTCTTTTCACACTGATGTGCTAAAGGCATCTAAGTCTACCTAGAATCAAAGTAATTAACTTTGTTTGATGTTTCTCTCCTGTTTCTGGGCTGTCTGGAACTTACTAACAAAATGGCTTCTTGTATACTCAAGCGAGCAATCCATTGTCCCACTTATCTCAAGAACCCTCATAAAAATCTTTAGTCTCTTCTCCTTGCAATGCAACATCAGATTCTTCGGCTTTCAAACTGGCTTCTTTGCTCAATAGTGTTTAAAATGCAAATGCATTTGTTGATGCTGAAGCCAGTTGCAAAGAACCATGTGTGTAGAACGTAAATGAGCCCTGTCCACCCAAAACTAATTTTTACTCATAAAAATATATATATAGAGATAGAGAGAGAGAGAGAGAGAGAGAGAGAGAGAGAGAGAGATGAAATATAGTTTTAACATTACACTAAAGATTAAACCTAGCATATTCGTCACACTGCCAAAGAGGAGAGTGAGCTGCCTCAATGACCAGTGCCCAGTGGCGCTCACATCTACCGTGATAAAATGCTTTGACTCATCCCTAAATAGAGATCTGGACCGATTGCAATTTGCCTACCGTCGCAATCTCTCCACAGCAGATGCAATATCACTGCATCAGAAATCATCAACAAGCTCCAATATCTGGGCATCTGCACCTCCCTCTGCAACTGGGTCATTGACTTCCTCATAGAAAGGCAACAGTCAGTGCAAATCAGAAACAGCACTTCCTCCTCAGTGACAATCAACACAAGACACACCTCAAGGATGCGTGCTTAGCTCACTGAGGATCTGTCTCCGCTCCATCCTCAACATTCATTGGAGCGACTTCATCTCCAACATCGAAGTACTCGAGATGGCAGAGGCCGACAGCATAGAATCCACGCTGCTGAAGATCCAACTGCGCTGGGCAGGTCACGTCTCCAGAATGGAGGACCATCGCCTTCCCAAGATATTGTTCTATGGCCACTGGCCACCATGACAGAGGTGCACCAAAGAAGAGGTACAAGGACTGCCTAAAGAAATCTCTTGGTGCCAGCCCCACTGACCACCGCCAGTGGGCTGATCTCACCTCCAACCGTGCATCTTGGCACCTCACAGTTCGGCGGGCAGCAACCTCCTTGGAAGAAGACTGCAGAGCCCACCTCACTGACAAAAGGCAAAGGAGGAAAAACCCAACACCCAACCCCAACCCACCAATTTTCCCCTGCAACCGCTGCAACTGTGTCTGCCTGTCCCGCATCGGACTTGTCAGCCACAAACGAGCCTGCAGCTGACGTGGACATTACCCCTCCATAAATCTTCGTCCGCAAAGCCAAGCCAAAGAAGAAGATATATTCATATATGCAATATGAAGAGGCCTTTCCAGCAGCTTACTTTGTGAGGACTTTGAGGAGATTTGATGCAGTGTATCACCAAGGAACCTTGTAAATTTCTACAGATCTACCATGGGGAGCATTCTGACTGGTTGCATCACTGAATGGCATTGAGATGCCAATGCATAGGACAGGAAAAGAATACAGCGAGTTGTGAACTTAGCCAGCACCATCATGGATATCAGTCTTCACTCCATCAAGGACAGTTACAAGAGGCAGTGCTTTAAGAAAACAACCTCCATTCTCAAGGACCCTCACCCTCCAAGGCCATACCCTCTTCACAATGCTACAATCAGGAAGGAGGTACAGGAGCCTGAAGATGAACACCCAATGGCACAAAAACAGCTTCCTCCCCTTGGCCATCAGATTTATGAATGGACAATGAATCACAGACACCACTTCTCTTTATCTTCTCTTTGCAGTAATTTTTTTTTAAATGTGATTTTATAGCAATATTTGCACCTGTAATGCTGCCACCAAATAACAAATTATGTGGCTTATTAACAATAAATCCTGAATATGTGGCTCTGGCACTACCATTATGTATATAGATGTACATGTAAAGATGTACTGTATGTGCTGGCCCGCCCATTGAATCTGTGACTCCACCCTCCCAGATATTTCAATTAAGGCTGTTACACCTAAACCCCTCCCTCGGGACCTGTCTTGGAAACAGGCCAGCAACATGCAAGCTGTGCTGACACTTTAAGGAGATTAAAGCCTATTAATCACAATTCTCTGTTTGGTTGAGGTTGATTTGTAGTGCAGTGGGTTTGCTCCTTTCTGTATGCCATCTACAAAATTCAAACAAAAAAGCTAAAGGAATATTTGCCTTCATCTTGCGAGGCCTGGCTTGTACAAGCGATGAAGGTTTATGTATCAGACATATAGTTGGTCAGACAACATCTGGAATCCTGCATTTAATTTATGGACAATAGTTCAGAAAGGATGCATTAGCCTTAGAAGAGCTGCAGAGCAGATTCACCTGAATGGTACCAGAGCATTCTCTCCAACATGCTCAACGATGTCCTGGATGTCCTGGATTCTCCTGTCACCAATATACAGTGGGGTAATTTACAGTATCCAATTGACCTTCCAACTCACACAAGATTTTGATATGGGAGGAAATGAGAGAATCACATGCAATACAAGCAGATCATCTGTGGATGAAGATTAATTGGTGATTTAACTTTTTAAACATCCCTGTTAGTTAAATACATGGAAATAGATAAAATTGTCCTATCTGTCTATCCATCTATTTATCTGTCTCTGTCTGTGTATGTGCATGTATGTACACAGAAACGATTTCCCCTAATGTGATAATCAAAAACAAGGGGACATTAATTTAAAATGGACATCAGGCCATTTAGGAGGTGATCAGGAAGACTCTTTTACAATGGAATTTTCTCCCATCAAAGGCTGTAGACATGCGATCATTTGGAGCTTTCAAAGCTAATAATTTTTCATATGATAAGAATTTCAAGGGAATCAAAATAAGGATATAAATTTGGTTGATAATAGACAGATTCCAAATGAAATGGACATGAGGAATACAGAACCTGTTGTACGAAATCTGATAGAAGGATGGCACACCACCTTAAATCCTAATTTTGGCTCTGGTCTAGTATCCTATGGTCAAATGATACCAAAATCAATATTTTCAAATATTAATCCCAAGAAAGTCTCTTCTGAACATAAATTCACAGCCTTGCTGTCCGCATCATGGCCTGGGGGAATAGTTCTATTCATCAAAATCCTCCTATGTATAATGACTGTGAGTTTTGAAATTTCTCTCACATCAATGGAAATTGGTCCAATACTACTACAACTGGAAGAAACCTGACCCCTCATTCTCTCTATTTCACAATGGATGAAGGCATTGCAAAATATAGTAAAATATTTTGCAGCAATTCTGCCCACAGTTTTTTTGCAATAATAATCTATGGTCATGCTATGTCCCACTCCTAATTCTGTAAAAGTGCCCAGAAATGCTAGAGAAACTCAGCCAGTCTTGCAGCATCCATGGGAGGTAAAGATACAATATATTGGAAGGATAGTGAGGAGGGTTATCAAATCTTGCAGAGGAATCTGGACCAGTTAGGAGAATGGACCAGAAAGTGGCAGATGGAGTTTAATGAAGACAGTCTGAGGTGATGCATTTTGGAAGGGCAAACCAAGGAAGAAGATATACAGTAAATGATAAGAAACATAAATTCCATGGACTAGCCGGGATGTGAAGAGAAATCCAGGATGACAGGAACATTTGCAAGGAAGCGTAGCCTTGAGCAGTTTTAATGGAGAACTAGTTTCTGGCAGCTTTAAGGGTATGTTCTTTAGTCCAGCAGTCTTTTGGTTATGGAGAAGGAGAAAACCAGGTAGTTTGTTAGTTCCTTTATGAATACCACACAATTTCTCACTATCACTGTCAGTCATTCCCCTTCGATAATGATGCACTGCACTCCCAGCTGTCAAGTGATTGCTGCTTTTGAGTTTGTTTAAAGTATGTGCACATTAATGAAGTGTTTGTTAATGGATGCAATCTATATTGAACATTAATTTCCACAAATCAAAGTTAATTGCTTCTGCAGTTTTATAAACAGCATGACCATAGATTATTATTGCAAAAAAACTGTGGGCAGAATTGCTGCAAAATATTTTACTATATTTTGCAATGCCTTCATCCATTGTGAAATAGAGAGAATGAGGGGTCAGGTTTCTTCCAGTTGTAGTAGTATTGGACCAATTTCCATTGATGTGAGAGAAATTTCAAAACTCACTGTCATTATACATAGGAGGATTTTGATGAATAGAACTATTCCCCCAGGCCATGATGCGGACAGCAAGGCTGTGGAGTGGAAATGGTGGGCAAGCGCAGCAGGCATTTCTGGCAGAATGTTGCAGGTTTAAGAAATGTCCCACTCCTAATTCTGTAAAAGCACCCAGAAATGCTAGAGAAACTCAGCCAGTCTTGCAGCGTCCATGGGAGGTAAAGATACAATATATTGGAAAGATAGTGAGGAGGGTTATCAAATCTTGCAGAGGGATCTGGACCAGTTAGGAGAATGGACCAGAAAGTGGCAGATGGAGTTTAATGCAGACAGTCTGAGGTGATGCATTTTGGAAGGGCAAATCAAGGAAGAAGATATACAGTAAATGATAAGGCACTGAGGAGCGTGGAGGAGCAGAGAGATCTAGGAGTGCAGATACATTGTTCCCTGAAGGTGGGGACTCATGTGGAGAGGGTTGTAGAGAGAGCTTTTGGTATCTTAGCCTTTATAAACCAAAGTATTGAGTATCAGAGTTGGGATGTTATGTTGAAGTTGTTTAAGGCATTGGTAAGGCCAAATTTGGAATATTGTGTGCAGTTCTGGGTTCCAAACTGCAGGAAAGATATCAATAAGATTGAAAGAGTGCAGAGAAGATTTACTAGAATGTTGCTGGGACTTCAGGGGTTGAGTTACAGAGAAAGAATGGACAGGTTGAGACTTTATTCCTTGGGGCGAAGAAGAATGAGGGGAGATTTGATTTTGGTTTACAAGATTATGTGAGGTTTAGACACAATGGATGCGAATAGGCTTTTTCCACTTAGATTGGGGGAGATAAATACGAGAGGTCATATTTTTAAGATGAAGAGGGAGAGGTTTAGGGGAAACATTAGGGGGAAGTTTTTTTACTCAGTGAGTGGTGGGAGTGTGGAATGAGCTGCCATCTGATGTGGTGAATGCGGGCTCAGTCATGTATTTTAAGAGTAAATTGGATAGGTCCATGGATGTGAGAGGACTGGAGAGTTATGTGGGACAAGGGAGATGATGGTTGGCATAGATTAGAGGGGCCAAATGGCCTGTTTACTGTGCTATGGTTCTATTACTGACATTTCAGGCCTGAATCCTTCATCAAGACATAAGCAAAGAACAGGAAGGCTTCAGAATGAAGATTGGCCAGGGGAGGAGTCCAGACCAACCAAAAGTGTTAATTGGATCTGATAAGAGGAGAGGTGAGAATTGATGTTGGCTCTGCAAAAGGAGACTGAGCAAAATGAGAGAGAGTGCAATGTGACAAGGGGAGAAAAGGGAGGTTCACAGAAACTGAAGATGTCGCAGGCCGAGTTAACAACCATTTGGGGTTTATTCTTGCCCTGTGAGTTGGCTCCTTAACAATGGGCTCATACATCTTTACCTCTTCTGTATGCTGCGAGACCGGCTGAGTTCCTCCAGTATTTCTGTGTTTTTCATCTTTTTATTAACTTTGAAATTTCACATCCAAAAATACAGAGTATATATGGATATATATTAAAATTGGAAAAATGATACATTACATTTAGATCATATAATTTCATCCAAGGTACCCACATTTTAATCAAACATATTATACTGTATTGATATTTTATTATTTATTATAAAAAAAAGGAAATCTAAACCCACTACCAAGAAAGAAACTGGCCAAACAAAAAGAAAAGGAAGACTGAATTCTTATCAGAAAGATAAATTACCTCATTAGTCAACATTTCTATCTTCACAACAAATCAAAGATTATGAAAGTAATTGAAAAATGGTCCCCACAGTGTTTGAAAATTTGAATTCAAATCAGAAATTGAACATCTAATCTTCTCTAAATTTAAACCTGACATGACATCATGCAGCCATTGAGCATGAGTAGGTGGGGTAACGTCCTTCCATCTGAGCAACACCACCCACCTAGCCATATGAGAAGTTAAAGCTAATACATGCAGCTCAGATGCCGTTAAAGTTATGTCACTCTCCCCAATAACACCAAATAAAACAGTTAAGGGATATGGTTTAAAATTAACTTTAAAAAGTGCAGAGTAAATTTGAAATTCTTCAATCCAATATTTATCAAGACACTCTAGAACTCTGTTTTTTGATTATAATTTAAACCCACAATCCTGTATCTGCTCCCAGGATGAAGTCTTCCATGCCAGAAGTCCTCCTTCTTTAAACATGGCTTTCCCTCCACCACTATCAATTTGGCCCTCACCCGCATATCTGGTAGGCTCTAAATGTTGTCATCGCCAAAGGGTGGTAGTGGAGATGATCTCCACTTCTGCACAAATGCTCTTCATGCTGTGTATCTCAAACAGCCTCTGACAACCAAGTCCAACTCCTGGCCTTCACAGTTCTTATGACCGGCGGAGGTGTTCTCACTGACAGGAGAAGGAGCAATGGCGGCCACTGGCATCTTGAACCAATTGCCCTGGGCAGATGGGATTCATTAACCACAGATGTTAACTCATCTATGAACCATATTGACCAAAATACACAAAAACATTTCCCTCTTGAATATACACAGTTTCATTTTCTCCCCTTTTCCACCCACCTTTCCCACCCCCCTCCCCACCCACTAAACGTTCAACATATATGATACATTAAACCCATACTTGAAGTATCTACATATAATCGTGCTTCAGAAGAGAAAAACTGAATTAAACTTTGTGCTAAACTAAATTAATTAGGTGCATATTACAGTAAATAGTTGAGGCTAGTTCACTGGATATATTCGCAAGTTGGACCTGACCCTACTGGCGAAAAGGATCAAAAAGAATGGAGAGAAAGCAGGATTAGGGTACTAAAATTGTATGATTAGCCATGATTGTATTGAACAGTGGAGCAGGCTTGAAGGGCTGATTGGCCTCTTTCACCCATTTCCCGTGTTTTACGACTATATGGAGAGCAGCGATAAGGAGAATCCAATTTTTCAATGTTTCTTTTACTCTATTTGAAATAATTACTTACCTGAGAACAATAAATGCATTTTCCTTTATTTTCTACATATGATACATTAGAAATTAACTTTCCATTGCAAAAACTCAACCTGCCATGTACAATGAACACGGTTTCTGAATTCTGAATGTCAGAAGTAGATTCCAATGCACAAATATTCAGAGCCACGAAAGGCTGCAGATTTTGTAATCTGGAGCAAAAAACAAACTGCTGGAGGAACTCATTTGGTCAGGCAGTACGTATGGAGGCAAAGGGATAGACAGCATTTCATATCCAAACCCCATATCGTATAATGGAGGCTGATTTAATTTTTACCCTATAGAGGATCTGCCTCTTGGATTAGACCATAAGAGAGGAGCAGAAATAGGCTATTCAGCCCATCAAGTCTGCCCTGCCATTTAAGCATGATTTGATCCATTTTCCTACTCAGCCCTGGCTAATCAAGAACCTGCCTTAAATATACCCAGTGACTTGGCCCCCACAAGACCAACTCCATATCCATAACACATTCCACAGATTTACCACCATCTTATTAACCAAAATAAAGATTGAAAGATTTGATTCTCACTTGTCAACACTTTTTAAAGACAAAGAAACTCATACATACACATCACAGGCAAAAGGCCTCCCCACCATCGAGAACATCGACAGGGAACACTACCATCAGAGAGCAGCAGCGATCATCAAGGATCCACATGATCCAGCACGCACTCTGTTCTTGCTGCTACCATCAGGAAAGAGGTATCTGTGCCACAAGACTCGCACGACCAGTTTCAGCTGCTATCTCTCCACCATCAGACTCCTCAACAACAAACTCAATCAGGGTCTCCTTTAAGGACTCTATTGATATTTTTTTCTTCTCTGTATTGCACAGTTCCGTTTGTTTCCATTTCTTTATTTGTACATTGACTACAGTTTTATTTTCCACCACTATAAGTGGTAATTCTGCCTCTCCTGCACTCTGACAATAGATTTGAACTTTGACATTCTCACAGTTCAAATATGCTGAAGAAACTCAGGAAATAAAAGGTAACCAGCATTTCAACACATTTGTGGATTGCACGTGATCCCAGCATCTGCAGAGTTTTGAATTTTCTTGTAAGTTTTCACAGCATCCTTTTCTACTGTTGAAAATAAACTCAACAAATCACTCATGATGTTTGCACAGACATGGAGTGCTGCTGCCTTGAACTTTATGCTACATTTTTATTTGACTTGTTAGGCCCATCACAAATTACACGTGAACTTGCCAAGTCATCCCAGTGTCCCATTAAGGGTGAATCAGAAGCTGTCCGAAGGAAATTATCCAGATGAAATTCCACAATAACTTAAAAGCTTCAATTAATTTATTGTAAGACCTAATAGGAGTTCTGCATGTGACTTTGTTACAGTGAATGCGGAGGAGCTAGTGGAGTTGTTCAAGTGAACCGGTACGGGCTTGAAGGGCTGACATGGCCTGTTTCCGTGCTGTAAAAGGTTATATGGTTACGTTAAAGATAGCTCGATGAAGGGCTCACGCTCGAAACATCGGCTCTCTCTCTTTGCTGCATTAAAGTCCACTGTTTCACCTGCTGAGTTTCTCCAGCATTGTGTTTTTACAGGTTTATTGAAAATAAGGAATAATTTTAGGTGATTTTGTTTACATTATTTTCATTTTTATTATTATTAAGTCCAACATGAGAAATATTTGGGTCAATAATCAATTTGAAAATTATTTGTCTAAATTATTTGATGAGAAAAGTCACATTTTTTTTAAGCGTGAAGTTGTCTGGAAAGATACAAACCCAAAGGCATACATTAATGTCACAGAATCGACCATGCGGTATGGATGAATTACAAATTACAATTTGAGAGATGAGCCAAAAGTAATGGAAAAAGCTATTTTGTAGAAAGTCTGACAGAAAACATTTGATGGAAAAAAGATTGATTCAAAGGAGCATTATTACACTTATAGAGCCTGCACAGCATTCAATTTAGTTTAATGTTATTTTATTTTCCCTTCAGTAATTGTGAAATACACTACTCTATGGCAATAAGGTGCTTATACAACAGTCTCACTTGCTACAGGAAGTGAAATCGTCTCTCAGCTAGCAATAGTTAATTATAAATATATCATACAAGCTAGAGTCATAAATATGACTTCCAGTAGTATGATTTGTTAGAATATAACCTATAGGTATTGGTTAATGTCCATTTGTTTTCAGCAGGTTTAGACACAGCCTGTCCAAGAAAATCAACCAATTGAGATGGTAAAGTTAACAGTGATTATTTGAATATGGATTTGCCAGCACTGTCTTCTGCCTCAGCACCCCCAGGCTTGTGCAGACAGAACAGCTGATGGCAGCAACTGCTCAGTTTGTGGAGCAAACTGTCGAATTTCATTGTGGGGAGGTGCAGTGTTGGTGAGGGCTGACGCAACGCACAATCCCACGGCGAGTTGTGTCATTTTACTTCTTCAGTTTCCAGAATGTCAGTGCCAGGAAACACCTTCCTTCCTTATTGCTTTACGTCTAACTGTCATTGCACTAAAGCATTAAAATATGCATTCTTTGTTTCGAGTATCAGGTGAGCAGAAGTCACCAGCCCCAGGCACATTAAAGGGCTTTCATGTAGTTGAATCTCCAGGCGAGGGAACAAATGATTGCCAGTTTTTGACATTGGATCAGTAAAGCAATGTGATAGTACAGACCTATCACCAATGTATATAGTTACAAGAACTAGAGTGTAATGATTGTGCTTACAGCGATTGGCTGAGAGCTTAGCAACGCCTACTGTCTGGGCCTTAAAGGGTTGTGTCCCTAGCCAGGTCGGATCATTCCGGACTGGTCGGCCACCTGTGAAGAGCTCCTGTCTTTTGCTAATAAAAGCCTTGGTTTGGATCAACAAGTCTTTGGTTCTTTCGACGAGCTCTACAAGCAAAAAGAGCATAATTTTTGTTTTAAATTATCTCCACTGCAATGACTTCCAGGGTTTAATTACAGAAGTCATTGTGCACTGTTTGTGTTCAGCGAAGGGGATTAGCTGATGAGGTGAGATTAAGCCATCTAGGATGGACTCGCTGGAATTTAGATGAATGAGAGGGGATATTATAGAAACATATAAAATTGTGAAAGGCATAGTTAAGATAGAGATAGGCAAGTTGTTACCATTGGTAGGGGAGACCAGAACTAGGAGGAAACGCCTCAAGATTCAGGGTAGTAGATTTAGTACAGAGAAGGAACTGCTCT
Organism: Narcine bancroftii; assembly: GCF_036971445.1. Taxonomy (NCBI): domain Eukaryota; kingdom Metazoa; phylum Chordata; class Chondrichthyes; order Torpediniformes; family Narcinidae; genus Narcine; species Narcine bancroftii. The sequence continues at coordinate 90,878,637 of NC_091480.1, forward strand.
TCCAGAGGGTGGTAAACCCCAGAAGGTGGTGAATTCACTGCCCATTCAAGCAGTGAAGGCTACCTCAGTAAATATATTTATGACAAGGTGAGATAGATTTTTATAGAGTAAGGGAATTAAGGGATATAGGAAGGTACAGATAAGCCATCAGATCAACCATGAATGGTAGAGCAGGCTCGACGGGCAAGATGGCTGACTCCTGCTCCTATTTCCTCTGTTCTTATGTTTCAAGTAACCAGCAAACCAAAACATTTAGTTTAGTGTATATGTACTGAGACACATACATGGATCAGATACACCCGCAATAGAGCCTGCTATTGGAAGAGGCAGTAACCCTTCCTGCTCTCTGGTCCTTATAATTCCTCAATGTCCCAGGAAAATGTAAAACTGTAGGAAGTCTGACTGCAATTCCAGCATACTCCACCATCAAGAGAAACTGCTGCCTTAAGCCACTGACCTAAATCCACCACAATGCCAACACCAGCCTCTCCTGTTCATAATAATTTAAAACAATAATTATTTAAACAAGGCAACATTTTAAAAAAATGTCAAGAAAGTCCTGGGAAACAACAAATTTCTCCAAAACTTTCCAAAGAAGTTAATGGAATTTCTGCTGCCATTGAAGTGAAGGATTTAAATGACTTTAGTTAGTTCAAGAATTAAGATATTGCAAGGTGGCTAGTACAATTATCAAACCTGTGCAACGGCCAACTTATAACTCCAGGTCAGTTCAATGGTTCTTGCCACACTGCAGACAATTTCCATTTTTCCATTGGAAGATTGTGAAGCAAACATTTATACTTATTTTAAATAAATGGTTTAAATGATGTATCCTTTGTAATGAATTATTCTTTCCCAGGAAAAAAAATCATACTACTTGCGTATAAGGATGGCATTAATTTAAATTCTTCACTGCCAGGATTTACCAGAGGGATACTGCACACTGCAACAGGAACGCCATGCCTTCTCCAGACTCACATGCTCAGACTTCAGCGTTGGTGACGTGATCTCGTGCATGCCAATAGCACAGAATGACCTCTAGCGGAGTCATCAAGGGCTTGGTTGAGACTGGATTATAAGGGTCCAATTTGTTTTTAATTAAGGTCACCTGAACATTGCTGATCATTGTTCCAAGCTTCTTTGCTCTGCCACTAATTTTTTTTTGTTTTGTTTTCTTTCATTTCACATTATTAATAGCAAAATTATGATAATAATGCTTAGATCAGAACAATACTTGCACCGCAAAGCTGATTTCATGCAGATTACGATTTTGCAAATTACTTTCACACCCAGAAAGTCATTATCCATAATTTAAAAATCTTCAAGAAATCACTTCAGCAGTTTTTCTGATGGACCAATAAAGATGGCATGCCCCCTCTTCTGAAAATGGATCCCTCAGTCATAGTGTCTTGATTATTACAGCATGGATCAGGCCCTTTGTCCCAATATATTCAAATGGCCTGCATTTGGTCCTGAACCTTCAAAACTTTCCAAACCCTTCCTACCCAACTAAACACAGACTGCTCAAACAAATCAAAGATTTATCAATCAAGTGTCTCAGAGAACAGCTGACCTATCTGGGTCAGTAATTAATTGCCAAGTCTGGTAAATCAGACTTGGCAATTAAACATTTATTTATCATTTATTTGATAGGGAATATCTATTTGGATCTATCTTGGTATGAAAGAGAACCAAGGTACCCGTGCATCATTCAGTAAAGTGCAAGTTCAACTCTATCAACTTTCTGACCAGAGTGTGTGCATTGTTTCTGCAGTTAAATTTTGTAGTGTAGATTGTGGAGGTTCAAGTGGCCTCTCCATCTGGAACCTGATGAGAATGTGGATTGTGGAGGGCCATATGATCTCTCCATCTGGAGCCCAGTTGGAAGTCACCTCGCTTGCCAATCAAGGGTTAGATTTGCCCACCTGTGAGGCTGATGCACGTTTGGCCCTGGCAGATGACGCATGATTGGTCCTCACAGGTCATGTGGACAAGCCCTGCATTGAATGTGTGTGAGAGAGAGAGAGAGAGAGAGAGAGCCCTGTTGCGACTTTTCCCCCATAGGTAAATAATGATCTTTTACTGCGATCAGCTTATGTTGACATGTTTATTCTAGGACCTGCCAAACTTTTTCCTAACATCACAGTTGGGCACACTTTATTGTTTATATCAATAGGAGAGAAGTAACATGAAACATCTAGGAGCACACGATCAATGAACAAAAGATAATTCAAGATGATGTTTCATTTTGGAGTATTCTACATTAAGAATGAACAGAGAATATTTTGTCCAAGTTTAAATGCAATTTGAGTGAAATGAAGATTGGTTTTAATCCATCAGGAAATAAATGTGGAGGAAATTTGGTCTTTTGCTTGTTTGATGGAAAAAAAACTAGAAGTGTTCATTTCAGTGGAATCGTATCATTATATCAAAATGAGATTATTTGGGTTCAGTAACCGTCACATCATTAGTTTCAAGTTAATTATGGATAAGGATAAGTCTGGACCTCGTGTTGAGATTCTAAATTGGAGAAAGGCCAATTTTATGGAATAAGAAAGAAGCTAGAAGAGTGCATTGGGAGCATTTGTTTTCTGGCAAGAATGTGTTCAGGATGGGGTAGGCCTTCAAAGGCCACATTTTGACAGTGCAGAGCTTGCATGTTCCAGTCAGGATTAAAGGCAAAGTTAACAGAAATAGGGAACCTTGGTTTTCAAGTGATATTAGCAATCTAGTGAAGAGGAAGAGACAGCAAGTATAGGCAACAGGGAGCAAATGAGGAACTAGAAGAGTATAGATAATGTAAGAAAATACTTAAGAAGGAAATCAAGAAGGCAAAAAGAAGACATGAAGTTGCTTTGGCAGATAAAGTGAAGGTAAACCCAAAGGGTTTATATAAGTACATTAAGAGTAAAAGGGTAGTAAGGGATAAAATTAGTCCCCTAGTAGATCAGAGTGGTCATCTATGTGTTCAGCCTAACGAGGTGTGGGAGATCTTAAACAGTTTTTTGGCATCAGAGTTTACTCAGGAAACTGGCAGTGTATAAGGAAGGAAGGGAAAGAAGCAGTAGTGGCATGGAATATATAGGGATTAAAGAGGAAGAGCTGCTTGCTGCCTTACAATGAATAAAGGTAGATGAATCCCCCAGGCCTGACATGATATTCCCTCGGACCTTGAGAGAGATTCATGTAGAAATCAAAGGGGCCCTGGCAGAAATATTTAAAATGTCTTTAGCAATGGGTGAGGTGCTGGAGGACTGGATGGTAGCTCATGTTGTTCTGTTGTTTAAAAAAGGCTCCAAAAGTAAACTAGGTAATTACAGACCAATGAGCCTGACATCAGTAGTAGGTAAATTATTGGAGGGTGTTCTGAGAGATCAGGTATACAAGTATTTGGACAGCAAAGGGCTGAGTAAGGATAGCCAGCATGGTTTTGTATGGGGTAGGTCATGTTTAACGAATCTTATAGATTTTTTTTCGAGGAGGTTACCAAGAAAGTAGATGAAGGAAAGGCTGCGGATGTTGTCCACATGGACATTAGTAAAGCCTTTGACAAGGTCCTACATGGTTCAAACACTATGTATCCATGGTGAGGTTGTAAAATGGATTCGACATTGGCTGAATGGGAGAAGACAGAGAGTGCTAGTGGAGGATTGCTTCTCAGACTGGAGACCTGTGATTGGTGGTGTGCCTCAGGGATCGGCGCTGTGATCATTGCTCTTTGTTATCTATATCAATGATCTGGATAATAATGTGGGAAACTTGATCAGCAAGTTTGCTGATAGCACAAAGATTGGGGGTATAGTGGACAGCGAGGAAGGTTTTCAAAACATGCAAAGGGATCTAGACCAAATAATGGGCCAGGAAATGGTAGATGGAGTTTAATGGAGACAAGTGTGAGGTGTTGCAGTTTGGAAAGACAAACCCAGGTAGACATACACAGTAAATAGTAGGGCACTGAGGAGCCCGGTGGAACAAAGTGATCTGGGAATACAGATACATAATTCCTTGAAAGTGGCATCACAGGTAAACAAGGTTGTAAAGAAAGCTTTTGGCATCTTGGCCTTCATAAATCAAAGTATTGAGTACAGGAGCTGGAATGTTATGGTAAAGGTTGCATAAGACATTGGTGAGGCCAAATTTGGAATATTGTGTGCAGTTCTGATAATCAAATTACAGAAAGGATATCAGTAAGATTGGGAGAATGCAGAGAAGATTTACTAGGATGTTGCTGGATTTTCAGGGGTTGAGTTACAGGGTAAGATTAAACAGGTTAGGACTTTATTCCGTGGAGCATAGAAGAATAACAGGAGATTTGATAGAGGTTTACACAATTATGAGAGGGACAGACAGAGTAAATGTGAGTAAGCTGTTTCCACAGATTAGGAGAGATAAATACGAGAGGACATGGCTTTGGGGTGAAAGGGTAAAGGTTTAGGGGAAACTTCTTCACTCAAACTGGTGGGAGTGTGGAACAAGCTGCCATCTGATGTGGTAAATGCAGGCTCACTCAAGTTTTAAGAATAAATTGGATAGATACATGGATGGGAGAGGTCTGGAGGATTACTGAATGGGTTCAGGTCAGTGGGACTAGCGGAATGATGTTTTGGCATAGACTAGAAGGGAAGAATGGCTGTTTTCTGTGCTGTAGTATTCTATGGTTCTAGGTTTTATTTAGTCTGTTTTGTTTGATTTTCTGAGCTGACATTGTATGTAAGATGAGAAGAAAAGATAGTATTTCATGTAACATAATAAACTAAAATGCACTCTGTGAAAGGGTGGCACGGTTAGTGTTGCGGTTATTGTACCAGGGATCGGGACCCTCGCTGTCTGTAAGGAGTTTGTACGTTCACCCTGTGTCTGTGTGAATTTCCTCCGGGTGCTCCAGTTTCCTCCCACCCTTCAAAATGTACCAGGGAGCCGGGTGGGGGGGGGGGGTCGTTATAGTTCAATTAGGGGTTATTGGGCGGCATGGCTCGTGGACTGAAAGGGGCTGTTACCATGCTGCATGTCCATATGTATGCATGTCTAAAAATACAGAAAATCTGTTTAATGAAGCATATTAGAGAAAAAAAAACTAGTTCACATTAGTTTTAAAATCACATTAAAAATAAATTTTACACATTTGATGGAAAAATTGATGTAATTTTTTTATTACTTTACAAAAACAAGCATTGAATAGCATGTCTGAAAAATACATCAATAGATCCTCACAAATATACTACTAAAGGCAGACAACAGTTCTTTTTCCCTGAAGAGAAGGAAACAGCACCAAAATTCCATTTGTTCAGCTCTGGTTCATTTGATACAATAAGCAAGTTAGATCTAAAATACCAAAATGAAAACACCCCCCTCTTAATAGTGTGCTGCCAAATATCTGACAATAGATGCAAAACCTAGACCAATGCACAAAATTGTTGGGGGAACGCAGCGGTTCATGCAACATCCATGGAAAGCTCCAGGCTTTTGAGCCTTCATCAGGATTAGCAAATATGAGCGGGCATCTGAATAGGAAGGTGGGAGGGGGTGGAAGGAGGAACAGAGTGGTTGGTTGATACAGGCATGAGGGGAATGAAGAAGCTGAGAGGTACTCGGAGCATTGAGAAAGGTACTCTGATGGGAGAAAAAAGTAGAGAACAGGATGGGGAGCTGGAGGATGAAAGATGTGGGTGATGGCAGGGGAACGAGAAGGAAAGGAGTCAGAATGATGAAGGGAAAGAAAAAAGGAGAGAACAAGTGAAGGGGGGAGGTCACTGGATAGTGGACCCTAACCCTAATGATGCTAAACGTGCTGGAGAAACTTAGCAGTTCCTGCGGTGTCCCATAAGAGTCAAAGATACATAATCGATGTTTTGGGCCTGAGACCTTTGTCAACCTTGACAAGCCTTAATAGGAGTAACTGTCAAGGGCCAATGAAAGACTTCACTTGATCTACATCAGTAGTAATGACACACTGCATCAGAGAGGTTTAGAATTACCACCGCCCAACTTTGATCAGAAGAGCACATATAATATTCGGATTTCAGATTTAATGACAAAGTAGAACATAGAATGACATCACATACAACCCCTGAGATTCCATTTTCCTACAGGCGCAGCATAATTACCACCAACTGGTAGTGCAAAAAAATAAACTGTACACAGCGTAAACATGTAAACCAAGAACTGTAAACAGATAACAAATCTAAACAAACTGACTGCAGTACTGAGAGAACAAAAGAAAATCAAGAAAGTGCACAAGTAAGAGTCCTTAAATGAGCCCCTGACTGAGTTTGTCATTGAGGAGTCTGATGGTGGTGGAGGGGGAGCAGTTGTTCTTGAACCTGGTGGTGCAAGTCTTGTGGCAACTAGACCTCTTTCCTGATGGCAGGAGCGAGAACAGAGTGTGGTCTGGGTGGTGCAGGTCCTTGATGATTGCTGCTGCCCTCTGATGGCAGCGTTCCCTGTAGAAGTGCTCAATAGTGGGGAGAGTTTTGCCTGTGGATGTCCTGGGCTGTGTCCACTACCATTTGAAATACGCAAATTATCTTTCAGATTTTTTTTTGAGAATACTGTGCTGTAATACAAACAGCTGATAACATTTGATTTATCTAGAATATCTATTGGATTCATTGATCTGACAAAAGATATATTCGTAGCAATTAAAATAAATAAACTTGATCTTCTTTATGATCAATTTTCATTGAATTGAGTTGAGTGAATTTTAGATGTAACCATTTTCCAAATATTCTCTTTATGCTACAACAGGAGGACTTTGGCCAACTATTAAGTTGAAAGATGCATTGGTTAAATTATAAAAATCCATGTGAGAATATGTGATTTTTATATAATTGAAGGAATGTCAAGGAGGATTAATATCTTAATTGTTATTAAGGGAAAAAATCTAGCTGCCATTTATTGAGCTCATTAAATGTGTAAATTTTCCATACTGCATTTTTCTTTTTTTTCTTCTTTGGCTTGGCTTCTTGGACAAAGATTTATAGAGGGGTATGTCCATGTCTGCTGCAGGCTCGTTGGTGACTGACAAGTCCGATGGGGGACAGGCAGGCACGGTTGCAGTGATTGCAAGGGAAAATTGGTGGGTTGGGGTTGGGTGTTGGGTTTTTCCTCCTTTGTCTTTTGTCAGTGAGGTGGGCTCTGCAGTCTTCTTCAAAGGAGGTTGCTGCCCGCCGAACTGTGAGGCGCCAAGATGCACGGTTGGAGGCGATATCAGCCCACTGGCGGTGGTCAATGTGGCAGGCACCAAGAGATTTCTTTAAACAGAGCTTGTACCTCTTCTTTGGTGCACCTCTGTCTCGGTGGCCAGTGGAGAGCTCGTCATATAACATGATCTTGGGAAGGGGATGGTCCTCCATTCTGGAGACGTGACCCACCCAGTGCATGCTGCATGCTGCATGCTGACCAAGTAAACAACAGCATGTAACCTGAGCTCTCTTTGTTCAGTGGTGAATTGCCTGCCTGAGGTATGCAAACACATTTAGTCAGAACAAAATAACCTCAACATGGGCAGTGCCAGAATTTGATCTTGGCATGTCACCTTTATGTGGGAGGTCTTTCATCTTTGAGTTTGTAAGTACAATTCGCCCTCCAGAAACCAAAGCACAAAAACTATGCCAACACTACCAGAGGTATAATTTTTCAGACAAAGATATTACAAGACCAAACGAAGCCTTGCCTGCCTCACTGAGGTAAATGTAGTAAAGCATGATCTGAAGAAAAACAAAAGGCCAATATTTATCTTGCAACTAAAATCACTTAAACAGCCAATAATCCAGACTTTCCCAGTTTACTGTGCATCAAGAATTTGCGGGCCAGTGACTGGCATATTTATTATCATCTAATGGTGTCGTGTCGAAGTACTCGAGATGGCAGAGGTCGACAGCATCGAGTCCACGCTGCTGAAGATCCAGCTGCGCTGGATGGGTCACGTCTCCAGAATGGAGGACCATCGCCTTCCCAAGATCGTGTTATATGGCGAGCTCTCCACTGGCCACCGTGTCAGAGGTGCACCAAAGAAGAGGTACAAGGACTGCCTAAAGAAATCTCTTGGTGCCTGCCACATTGACCACCGCCAGTGGGCTGATAACGCCTCAAACCGTGCATCTTGGCGCCTCACAGTTTGGCGGGCAGCAACCTCCTTTGAAGAAGACCGCAGAGCCCACCTCACTGACAAAAGGCAAAGGAGGAAAAACCCAACACCCAATTTTCCCCTGCAACCGCTGCAATCGTGTCTGCCTGTCCCGCATCGGACTTGTCAGCCACAAACGAGCCTGCAGCTGACGTGGACTTTTTACCCCCTCCATAAATCTTCGTCCGCGAAGCCAAGCCAAAGACAAAGAATGGTGACGTGTCACTGAAAGATTGAAATGTAGAAAGATTAAGGAAGGAAATTCTAAAATCCTGACCAGTAACAGTGGAACAATGAAAATTGAAGATAAAGAATGCTCAAATGTAAAGGAGGGGAGTGTTCTTCGTGGGTTGTGATGTTGGACGAGTTTTCAGTGACAGAACTGGCTAATGCAGGGTACATACAAGATGGAGAATTTGAAGGTTAAGCTGCTAAAGATCAGGAAACAGCACTAATCAAGGCAGATGACCTGAAAGTACTCAGGTAATGTTCCCAGATGCAGTAAAATCCCCGTTATCTGGAATTCAAGCAACTGGCAAAAGGATAGTAGAAAATAAATAGGTAAAAAATATAAAAGATTAAAATTGGCATCCATGGCAGTTAGTTCATCAATCTCAAACACAGTCTCAAACAACCAGCAAATTCACTTATTCGGCATCTACCAATCTCCATAGGCGTTGGATGTAGGGTTTTTTTAACAGTTTTAAAATTGTGTATGAAACCTAGCCCTGAAAATAGGCTCAGTGGTAGATCAATTATCAGTCTGTGGCCAAAGCTTTGAAATCCAAAGCAGAAAGCAGATGAGTTCGGTATATCACTTCCTGAAATGGGGAAAGCGCGATGCATTTGGTGTCCAGCTCTGGTTGCAACCATTGTTCAGAGCCACAAACACAGGTAGCTTACTGTAATCACGTGCATTCCTACTCTCTGCATTACTTTGGATAAAGGATACTTCACATACATTCCACTATAATTCATGGCTCAATCTACATGGTTAAATATGGACTGAATATATTATAACCACAATTTATAGCATTGTTTATTATGAGATCCTAGTAAGCTCTATAGACAAGTACTTTAATTCTGATCAAGTAAAATATATATTCTCTGTGTGAGGGCTGTAAATCAAAACAATATAAATGTATTTCTTATTCCCCATTGCATAATATTGCTACTAGAGAAGACTGATCCAAAGAGAAAGGTTTGATTTGAATTCAAATTAAAATATTGATATTTCCATTATTTCTAACAAGACAAATTTGGATTGGGGTGACTGAAAGCTGATTAATTATTTTACATCATGAAAAATAAGTTGTAATTGATCTGATGGGGTGCTCATTAAAAACAAGTTACAATCCACTGAATTGTCATATGATCAATAACCAACTCCACAATTCACAACTCCCCAAAGAAAATTGCCTTGGGTTAGGTACATTTAATGAACATCAAATCCTGACTTGTTATTTCTGAGAAGGTCAGAAGTGGCACATTTCTCATATGTTATGCAATGTTAACACCTTTTGGATATTTTATTATTTGCCACAACACAATTTTTCTTTTTTCACTTTTTTGCCTAGTAAATATGACCAGCTTTTTTGCCCCTTAACTGACACAACCAGGAAGGTTCGTCCATTTGTATCAATTCCTCTTTAGTAATCAAAGTTTGTTTCAAAGAAAAATCAAGTAATTCATAATCAGGAAGATAAATATATAGTAAAAACAAAATGCAGGAGAAACTCAGCAGGCCAAGCAGTGTACTTTATATCGTAAAGATAAAGATACATAACCAAAATTTCAGGCTTGACCCTTTCATCAAGGTATGAGGAAAATGTAGGCAGGCACCTGAATAAATTAGTGGGGGGAGGGGTGGGAGCACGGTCCCACAGGCAGGAGGTAATAGGTAAGAGGGCACAACAGAAAACAGAGGGAGGAGGATGGAGAGAGAAGGGTGTGGAGATCTGGAGGAAAGTAGACTGGGATAAGGAGAAAGGGAAGTAGTCGAGCAAAACGAGAGGAGTCAATGTAAATTCCACCTGATTGGACAGTGCCCAGACAGAATATTAGGTGTAACTCCTCCAATTTACTTGTTTTGGCCAAGTACTGAATGTCAGCGTGGGAGGTGGGCACAGAATTGAAATGGTTGGCCACTGGGAGATCCCTGTTATTGATGCAGACAGAGGGAAGGTGGTCAGCAAAGCGAACTCCCAATCTGAGTCCTGTCTCACTGATGTAGCGAGGGCCACAACAGGAGCGCCAGATGCAGTAGGTGACTTCTGCAGATTCACAAGTGAAGACAATATATAGATTTGCTTTGTTTATTATTATTTTCATAAAGGCACATCATTCTCCAGATTCTCTAATCAAATCTACACATGTCAATTCACTTCCCAATGATATTTATTTCATGAGGCTATAGCTCTCTTTATGCTTCCTATTTATCCCGGTTGCTTGTAGGACATCACTGTGTGCATATTTGTAGATTGGCTGTTATATTGGTTGATACTACAACAGTTCCAATTTACTTCATAGGCAGTGAGATGCCTTGAGGTTCTGGACACTGTTTTCCACTGGCATCTCAGTTAATTGCTGTGCAGGATAGGAAGGACTATGTGCCATTTCTACTGGGCCACCCTTAACTGGGATATTAATTGTTTTTCAACCGAACACACTCATCCCAGGGGATCGGAGTGTTCTGTCTTCAACTTTCTGCTGTCCCTTTTCCACTGGTTTTATCAGCACGCTGGCGTCAGCAAGCACCGGGCATATGAGTAGGGGTAGAGGTGGTTAATCCCCGGCGTGAAATGATGTCATTTGATGCCAGTGTTTGGACAGTGTTCCTTTTCCACGGGACCCTGTCCCAGTAAATTCCCAGTTAATTCCTGGGACAGGGCACCCGTGGAAAAGGGGATTAAAGAATATATTGTAAACTTTTTTGAAAATAGGCATGTTAACATGTTAACTCTCTTTCCCTCCCCACTCATCGTGTTTGACTTGCTGACATTTCTGGAATTCTCCATTATTTTAATACTTAAAACATAGTTCAGCCATCTGTTCCACTCACTGCTTTTCCATCCTGCATGTACTTTTCATGAACTTGGTCATCAAGCACTTTCTAACATGAAGTCAATGCATCACAAATTTCACAACATGAGTGAAGTCTTTAGCTAAAAACACACTGAAATGCTGGAGGAACTCAGCTTGTCTTTCCGTGTATATAGGATTTGACAAAGATTATGTTGCCAAAGTTTCAGACTGGAGCCCTTCTTCAAGGTATAAGCAGAATGAGTCAAGAGCAGGAAATTTCAGAATTCAGACAATGCTGGCTGGGGGAAGAATCCAGACCAACAAAAGGATATGATAAGAGGAGAGATGAGATTATTTTGCCTCTGCAAAAGGAGACAGGAAAAGGGAGATAAAGAGCTGAGGGAAGGGGACGGAGAAGAAATGAGGGGAGTGTTTAACCAAAGCTAGACATGTGAATGCCATCCATTCAGAAGTCTGTAGCTTCCTTGGTATTGCTGGTAACTGCTTGAATTATACAGTAAACAGTCATTCCAGGACCACTGCTAGGGATTGAAACATTATGTGGTAGATTTTGAGGAAGTTATTATAAACAGGAAGCACCGAATTGGGGAGGATAAATGATCAAAATATTACTTAATGCCAGTGTTATTTGGCCAACCCACAACTGTCAAGTTTAAGATCAGCTGATCAGATTTCAGGACTGGCATAGCCCAGGAAGGAAGAGGGACAGGGGTGGCAGTATAAAGAGTCCTTGGGTGAAGCGAGAGGTTCTGAATCTATTTAGGGTGACATGGTTTGCATAGCAGTTAGCGCCACACCTTTAAAGCGGCAGCATTCGGGACCGGGGTTCGAATCCCGCACTGTCTGTAAGGAGTTTGTATGTTCTCCCTGTATCTGTGTGGCTTTTCCCCCCTGAGGGCTCTGGATTCTGCCCACCATTCAAAACATACTGGGAGAGGAGGTCAATGGGGAGTAAATTGGGTGGCATGGACTCATGGGTCAAAATGGCCTGTTACTGTGCTGTATGTCTAAATTTAAATTTAAAAAGAGAATAGAAGTTTATGTAAAGGTTATAAAACTAAATTCAGACGGGGTCTTTGAGGACTGTAAAGATGGTAGTAAGAACTTGAGCAGGAGATTAGGACAGTCGAAAGTGGATATTAAATATCCTTGGTGAGTAAGAATTAAAGAGAACAAGACATTTTAAATTTGCATTAAAAAGGAGATAATTAGGGAGAGAGAGTTACCACAAGGATAAAGGATGGTATTTATGCTTGGAATCAGAGGAAGTAAGCGAAGTAAGCAATGGAAAGAAAGTAATAACACAATGCAGGCCAAATAGTGTACTTTATATAGCAAAGCATAACCACATTTCAGTCTTGAACAAAATGATTGTGGGGGGGGGGGTGGGGGGGAAAGGGAGCCCAATCCTACGCAATGTGTACTTTGCATTGGTATTTACTAAGGAGGAAATGGAGGATAGTGAGAGTGAAATGGGGAATGCTCATGCATTTGGATAATTTGAGATCAAGAAGATGTCGCAGAGTCTTTTGATGAATATTAGGTGAATAGAGCTCCAGGGTCAGATGGGCTATATCCCAGGTTACTTTGAAAAACACCAGTGAGGATCTATTGATGAGAATCTTTATATCCTCATTAGCAACAGACAAGGTCCTGGAAGGCTGGAGAGTAGCCAGTTGTTGCAGGCAGGAATGAGGATTAACTCAGGAAATTATCAGTTGGTGAGCCTCACCTCTGCGGTATGGATCATACGCAGGCCAAAGAGATCTAGTTTAAATTTGGTATATATAATTTACTGCCTCACCCACTTTCTTTGACCTTCAGACTTAAACACATAAGGAATAGGAGCAAGGGGTCTGTCCCATCGAGCTGCTGTGTTATTTAATGGGACCATGTCCATCCAATCTGGTAACGGGCTAAGCTCCACTTACCATAACCTTAATTTTCTGATGCTGCAAACTCCTATCTTCCTTTTATAAATTCCTTTATTTATTCTCGAATGGTCCTAATCTCTTGCAAGTTATCTACTTGTTTAAAATGCAAGGATAAAATTCCTTGAATTTACTTTTTTTTTTAAACCAGCATCCAATTTCACTGAGATAGAGAATTCCAAGGACTCAGAAACTCACTGAAAGAGAGCGGCGACCTTTTCACTCACAGTCACATTTAGAGACACAACACAGCATTTGGGAATGAGACATTAACTAAACAATCTACTCTGTCACCATGATGTTCAATATACAACTTCGTTAAGTCGGTGCAAATGGATTTCAACCAGTCAAATATGCTTTATTACTCAGCCGCTGCATTCCATGAAATTATTGCCATTTTTCTGGAACGCATGCTGTACAAAAAGGTCGGAGCAAGAATGGGGATGTCATTCCCATTCCGATATTTTATCTCCCAGACCGAAGTAGCAGTCTAAAGCTGACTGCAGGCATAGCACGTATCGATGACAAGCTTTGCAAGTTCCACCTCTTTAATTACTGCCCTTCCGGTATGCTGTCTAAACTCGCATATGGAAACGGAGATTTTGAGTTTTTGTCAATGCCACATCGGACGTTCTTCAGGCCGGTAAAATCACGCAAATTCTATCCAAAAAAAAAGGTGAATGCAATTTTGAAAGCTAGAAAACTTGGAAATATCAAAGAAGCAAGACCATTTTTATCCATCTTATTAGATCTTTTCCCTTGGTTACAACCTTTATTAAGAATTCTTATCCCCCACATCAGCAGTACCAAAAATGTGTACATTGAGATTGCAAAAGTGCGTCATTTTCTTCTTTTAATAATGCTGACTGTATATAGTTGTTCAAAACAAAACACAATTGCAGATGCATTGTCAAGATTACTGTATGAGAATCTAGGAATGGAGTGAAAGCATAACAGAAGATTTTTGTTTGTTACGATGATGGAGATAAACTGAAAAAGCATAAAAGATACAATTTTAAAGTGAGAAAACAAAATACTTTGAAAGGATAGGTCAAATTAGACAAAAGTCTGATTAATCACCAGCATCGATGAGGGGCAGCAGACTCTAGGGAAATGGAAGTCTGGAGCAAGGCACCAGAGGATGGGAAGATCGACCCCCCCCCACCCCATCTGAGAAGGAGAAGGCGAGGGGATGACCCAGTGACCCGTGGCGACGGACCAGTGAGGGGGCTCTGAGGCTGAGGGACCAGTTCATGCAGTGAGCTGCTGGCGACTCGAGGTGAGGGCTGTAGGCTGCCAAAGACCGCTGTCGGGAGACTCGGGCCGGGCTGCGGACTGCCGGAGATTGGCTCAAACTGGCTGGAGGGGTGCCAGGTATTGGAACCAAGATGCGAGGGCGCTGAAGGGTTCCTGACCATGTCAGAGCTTCAGATCTGGAGCTCAGGTTGCCACTGGACACTGCGGGGGCTGCAGTAGCACTGAAGGCGAATCAACAGGCACTCAGGGACTCTGGGGGGATTCTCTTTTGCTTCTCGCTCTCTCTGTGAGACACGTTTAGGCAATTCCTGCCAGTGGTGAATCTGTCTTTCTTGCAGCAGGCAAAAAGAAATTTCATGTAATGTAACACTGTTTTATTACCCTGAAAATTGTAATGCGCGTCAAAAGAACCAAAGGCTTGTTGATCCAAACCAAGGCTTTTATGAACTAAAAGACTGGAGCGTATCACAAGTCCAGAATGACCTGGTCTGGCTAGGAGCAATCCTTTAAGACCTGCCAGTAGGTGGGGCTACACTCTCAGCCAATCTCAGTCATCTGTACATAGGCACATGGGTGATAGAATCTGTACTATCACAACAGTAAATTGAATCTTGAAACTCCAGACGAAGGTTGTGTTAAATCAGAACACCACTGCAATATCAAGAACACAAAGATGACAAAATTTAGGTGAGCTTCACTCTGAACATTTTAGCAATATGAGCATGAAAATAAAAGCCACATATGTTATTTATTGGCTTGGGTTGGATAAAGATCTTGAACAATTAATGAACAATATCTCAGAGCCAATATTTTAGAGGCAAGCCAGAAAAATAAAATCTAATTACCGACCTAAAAATGGCCAGTGCATCTTTTCCAAATGGTACTCATTGATTATTGTGAGAAGGGGATTAATAATGTCTCAGAGCTTAAAATAGATCAAAGCTTACATCTGAAGACTGAGATAAATTCTCCCTTTTCACAGCTTACCGGCAGACCTGGATTCACATAATGGTTCTCAGTTTCAGTCGTTCATATTTCAGAGCTTTATGAATTAAATTCCTATCTATAACCATTTGTCTAGAGTCAAAAGTTGAGTAGAAAGATCAGCAAGTGGAAGCAAACATTTTACTCGGGATCACATTAGACACAAGATATTGATTTGTGATTTTTTTTGTGAAATTACGGAACGGTTTATGCTTCTGTGGGTTACTAACACAAAGAATACACAAAACACTCCTGATATTAGTCCAGCCAAATCTGGACAGAAGTAAGAGAAGCAGCTGAGATAGAAATAAATAATATAATTCAAGATATGGAGAGAAGTGCCTTCAAACAATACTAGAGAGTTTGCATATTGACACCATTTAAAACATGATGCTTAGAAACTGATGTTAGAGTGAGAGATGAATTATACAGTGCAAGAAAATACCATATAAAAAAAAGAAATAAAATCAGAAGCAAATTTTAATTCTTAAAACAGAGGTACAGAGAGATGAGGAAGAGTTGGATGATTATGAAATTAAACACGCAAGTCTGCAGATGCTGTGATTGTAGTCAAAGACACAAAACTGGTGGAAATACGCAGCAGGGCAAACAGCATCATTTGGAAGCAATCCATTGCTTCCTATATATGTTGCGTGACCTGCTGAGTTTCTCCCGCATTTTCACCAATGATTACGAATGGTTTTCAGAGTTAACTAAGAAAATCTGCTGATGCCAGGGCGAGTGCAAAACCCAAAAGCATTTATAGGAAGATAGAGGCGAAAACCATAAATCTTTTCCAAAATGGAAAAACATTATAGTGTATACAAATGTGTGATATATGGATATAACAGATCATTAAAACATCAAAACACAGAAACAGTCCCTAGTTGCCAACTGTGAAGTCATTTACTTATGTTGAGGCTATATCCCAGAACTTTCCAATCGCCACCCAAACGCAGTTTAAATGCTATTGTTGAATCTGCCTCCACCACCTCCTTTGGCCACACATATAAATAGTCACCATCTTGTGGAGGAAAATGTATCTCTAAAGATCTCCTTTCATTTTCTCCCCTCTCACCTTGAACTGTGCCCCCTATTTCTGAGGTTTCCTGCTACGGAGAGAAGATTCCAACCAACAATCTTATCTATGTTCCGCACTTAATTTTATAAACCTCTGTGATGCCACCTCTGAGTCTTCAACTTTCGAGTTAGAATAAACCCAGCCAATCCAATCTCGACTTATAACTACAGACCTCCATTCTGGGAAACATCCTTCTGTACTCTCTCTATGCTACCACATCCTTTCTGTAGTGCGGTGACCAGAAAGCTATACAATAATCTAAGTGAGGTCCAACCAATATTTTGCAAAGTTGCAAAGTAACATTGCAACTCTTCTACTCGACATTTCCACTATATATGAAGGTAAGCAGAACAAAAGCACATTTCATTATTTGACCCACCATTGTCACCACTTTCAAGGAGCTATTGACATATATCCCAAGCTCTCTCTCTCTGTGCATATTTTTGCTCCTAAGGTCCTTCAGTTTGTAGAATTTGACCACTCAAAGTGCATTACCTTGCACTGGCCAGGATTAAATGTCATCTACCGCTACTCCTCCCAACTTTCTGACTGGGCTTTTTCCACTGTTCTTTTCAATAACCTTTTTCTTCATCTCCAAGAACCTCCAATTTTTATGCCATCTGCAAACATATTACTTATACTCCCTACCTACATTTTCATCCAAGTTGCTTATATTTATTACAAATAATAAAGTTTCCATCATTGATCCTCATAGTACATCTCTTGTTTCAGATACTGAACATTATGACTGTATACCTCTGATCACCAAGCCAATCTTGGATCCAGTTCATTCTGAGACCCCTTGTTCCTTTACATTCTGGTCCATATGGATAACATTGAGCAAACTGTTTTCATCAATCTGTTTGGTTACCATCTCAAAAACCTCTATCAGATTAGTGAGACTCAATCTCTTCAACACTATGCTGGCTCCTAATAGGTTCTTCCTTTCCAAATTGACAAAAATGCTGTTCCCCAGAATTCTCTCCAACAATTTTTCAACATTAGCTATCCTCCAGGCTTCTGTTAATTAAGATACAAATATTTTCATCAGAGCCCCCTGTCATCTCCTCCCTTCTTCCCCTGAACATTCTGGGATAAATTCCATCTGGGCCTCGGTGTTTATCCACCCCTAATGTGCTTCAATATTCCTCAAACTTCTTTCTTACTGATACTGATGTTTTCCAATTAACTCACCCAGTGTCAATCTTGCTAGATCATTCAGGATTTCTTACATATTTCCTGGTTTCCTCCCCCCGCCCCCCAACTCCTAAAGAAGCCCATTCCTTCCTGAGGCACAAATAAGGAGAGTGGAATAAACCACATGGACACATACCAGCACTTCTATTTATCTCTTTGTCATTCTCAGTAATAACTACAATACTCACTGACTGAAGAAGCAATGGATGCACATGCACTACATTGATGGAATATTCTCCATCTGGCTCTTTGTAGGCGGTTAAGACCCATCAGGATCAAGTGGAATGAAGAACTATTCCCTTCACATGACGGCGGTGTACATCAGATACACAGCAATCGCCCTAGACTCTCTGGGCAGCATCCATACATCAAAGAACACTACTGTCCAGAAGAATCAAGTCAGGAAAAGCATGGGAGTGTCTTTTCTGCCTTCCCTTTCAACTTACAAACCTCCGTGAACAAAGAATATTTTCTTTTCAAAAGTTCATGTCTATTATGTAATTTTACAGTGAGATTTAGCTGAATGTTGCAGATAAGTTCAAGAGAGAAAATCAAGGAAGAGAGTCTGCTGATTTGGTGTTGAGACAAAGACAAAGGAACTGGATAAGGACTTCCTGAAGAGGGGTGGATCTTACTCCCCTGTCTGCATCAACTGTACTGAAATAGAAATAGTTGAGAGCTTTAGATTCTTGGGAACAAATATCCCCATGACCTGTCCTGGTCCAACTGTGCCAAAGTGATGGTCAGCACGTTCCCCGCGCCCCACCACATTTGCATCAAAAGTATTCTGTCAGGGTGCATCACTGCATGGTACAGGAGTTGTTCTGCCCAAGGCCCCAAGAAACTACAGAGTGGTGAACATCAGAACAATCACACAAACTCCTCTCATCTACATTGACTCTATCTACACTTGCCAGTGTCTCAGAAAAGCAGTCAAAATTCTAGAAGACTCATACCAACCTGAAAACACTCTCTTCTCTCTCCTTCCATCAGGAAGAAGATTCACAAGAGTGAGACCATCCACCAACAAATTCACCGACAGTTTCTTTCCCACTGCTGCCAGACTCCTGAATTAATCTCACATTAGGAAAATAATGTTGTCCTTGTTCCCTTCTAACTGAATTCTCTCTGTAGCTCTGTGCTATGTAATGCCATATATTTACAGTATCTCTGTATATGTTAGCTTTCTGAATAACACACACAACAAACTTGTTCACTGGGACTTGGTACATGTGAAATAAATGTTTGAACTTGAACTGAAGTAGTTTTGAACAAACACCACCTGCGCAATTTGCCCAGTAATACATGGCATCACTGAATGTCACTGAAAGGTTATCATAAATTAAAATCTGCAGAGGTCACCATCTTATTGGTATCATTTTATCCTACTACCAATCTGGATAATTTTTCTTTGAGGACTTCATTCAAATTATTGGGCATCTGTCTGATTGATGACAACACAGAAGTGAATAATGAAATCTACTCATGGCTCTCACTGAGTAATTTCATATTGAGGTATTACATATAGAACCAAACCTGAATGAGACAAGTTTAATATAGCTCAGTGGTCTGCACAGTCTTCAGTCGCCAAACGCCACTCCCACTTGAATCAAATTTGATTCACTCAGCTGATGGCCACTTAGTTTGTTATCTTGCTTGACTATAAATTTTCTCCAGGGATGGAGATTTAAAGGCACCTTTGCCAGCTCATTCAGAATGTCAATCTATGTTCAATGCTTCTCAAAGCAGCCAAGGTGTCATTATTGGAGTCGCTTCCTCCTAGAACCTGTCCAGATTCTCCATCTCTGATCATATTCAAAATATAAAAGGTATTAAAAATCCAGTAAATACACACACACACATACATATGTGTATATAATTGGTGCCTGCCACATTGACCACCGCCAGTGGGCTGATCTCACCTCCAACCGTGCATCTTGGCACCTCACAGTTCGGCGGGCAGCAACCTCCTTTGAAGAAGACCGCAAAGCCCACCTCACTGACAAAGGGCAAAGGAGGTAAAGCCCAACACCCAACCCACCAATTTTCCCTTGCAACCTCTGCAACTGTGCCTGCCTGTCCCGCATCGGACTTGTCAGTCACCGACGAGCCTGCAGCATACCCCTCCATAAATCTTCGTCCGCGAAGCCAAGCCAAAGAAAGAGTATATATATATATATCCCCATTATCCAGAATTCAAGCAACTGGCAGCCTCAAGGAACTGGTTAGAAAATATGCATAAAATAAAAAGGTAAAAAAAAAATGAATGTTTAAAATTGGCGCCACCTAGCAGTTAGTTTGCCAGTCATGCAACACACCATCTAAAGCAACCGGAAAATTAACTTACCTGGCATCTACCAATCTCCAGAGGTGCTAGATACTGGGGTTTTTACTGTACGTATTTTAAAATAAATAAATATTGTTTAATAAATAGCAGAATCTTCGAGGGTTTGTATGACCAGTTTGCTCAGTCGTTCAGCAGTTTCACTGCCCATGGGAAGAAGCTCTTTCTTGGCCTGGTGGTTCTGTCTCTGATACTCCTGTGTCTCTTTCCCAACAGGAGTAGATGAAAGCTGTGTGCAGGGTGGTAGGGGTCCTCCATGATTTTGTGCATCCTTGCAAAACAATGATGCTGGTAGATTACATCGATGGGAGGGAAAGAGACTCCAGTGAAACTCCTTGGCTGCTATTGGATTGACACTGTTATGCAGCTGGCCAGGACTTAATCAAAAAAGTTTGAATCACTCAGCAGGACAAGCAGCATCTATTGAATGGAAAACAGTGAACATTTCAAGTTGGGATGACAGAAGAGATTAAATGTGGCAGAAAAGTTTGGGGATGAGTGGATCTGTCAATACATTCAGAGAGCTTGGCCTGCTGAGTGTTTTCATCTGTTCCAAATATCTCTCTATTGTGTTCAGCTCTGGTCACCTCATTATAGGAAGGATGTGGAAGCTATGGAGAAGGTGCAGAGAAGATATACCAGGTTGTTGCCTGGATTGGGAAACAAGACTTAAGAGGCAAGGTGAGCAGAGCTGGGACTTTTCTCTTTGGAGGATAGAAAGATGAGAGGAGACTTGATGGAGGTTTACAAGATTATTAGAGGGACAGATAGAATGGACAGCCAGCACCTGTTTCCCAGGGCAGGATCAGCAAACACCAGAGGAAACATGTACAAATTAAGGGAGGGGAGACATCAGGGGTAAGATTTGTGGATGCCTGGAATGCCTTGTCGGAAATGGTAGTGGAGGCTGAAACATTGGGGGCATTTAGAGACTTAGACAGACGTGGATGAAATAAAAAATAGTGAATTATGGGATAGGGAAGGCTTAATTTTTTTTTAAGGAAGGAATATATGGGTCGCCACAACATCAAGGGCTGAAGGGCCTGTATTTTTTAAAAGATTTTCATTTACCTAACCTGATATCATCATTGTTTTTCTTGGGAGGATTGAGGTAGTAATATTTTCATTTCCGGAGCATTATTATTTTTGCTTGATTGTTTTGGAAAAACAAATTTACTTTCTAATTTAAGCTTCTACATCTCACTGAAAATAAGGGAGAGGCTCCATGGACACCTTGGCTACTTCCAGTGGCTTAATCCAAATAGAATTTATGGCTCAATACATTGTCCTGATCTTAGAATTAAGCACACTCTTGAAGTTGAGAAGAACTTAAACCTATTTATTAAAAATGTCTAACGTTTGGAAGCTAAGAAAGAGAGATAGAGACGTTTTAAAAATGAAACATTTTTAGCAATACATTTTAGGCTTTGCTATAAAATAACACAATCCCTTTTTTTTGGATGCAATATTTCTATTGATCATATTAGACATTTCTATGTTTAAAATTTGTGGGTGATATCTTGTACGTTGTTTTGTAAGAGTGATTTATCTTTATGCCACACCATGATAAATACTGTGAGAGAAGATATTCATTATGTTAATTATATTCAAAATGCAATGACTGTAGTTACTGGAATTAATTATTTTAGTCATTTCAGGTAACCTAACATGAACATTTTGTTTATTATTACACCTGTTTTATTACATTACAATAAAGGAGTATTGAATCTTGGATATGAAATACATTAATTCAGGACTGGAGGCAGGGCTAACTGGTTATGATAACAAAAAAATAATTTCCTTGAGAGCCATGGCATCTTAGTCCACACCCAGTGCTTATTTATTAATCAGGTACATAGTTTGGAGTCGACCATGCTGACAGGGTTGGAAAGGGAGGATCACATTCGCTTTGTGCAATCAATGAACTGTTGGAGGCACTCAGTGGGTCAGGTCGCGTCTGTGGTGAGAAATAGTGAACATTTCAGGTTTGGTCACTATATTGAGTCTAAAGTGGGAAGGGGAGACCTAAACCATATCAAGAAGCTGAGGATGGGCTAAGAAGTGATAGGATTTTGGACTGAAGGTGGGAGAGGTGAAGAGACAGGTATCAGAATGTTTCAAGGGAAGGTGGGGAGAGAAAAATATCTGATTAAAACACTCTCACAATATAGACTAAGAACCTGTCACTATAATACATCACTTTGGGCGGCATGGCTAGTGAAGTGGTTAGTCTAGCGCTATAACAGCATCAGTGACCCAGGTTTGAATCCAGCGCTGTCTGTAAGGAATTTGTACATTCTCTCCTTATCTATGTGGGTTTCCTCCAGGTACTCCAGTTTCCTCCCACTGTTCAAAAAGTACGAAGGTTGTAGGTTAACTGAGTGTAATTGAGTGGCATGTGAGCCGGAAGGGCCTGTTACCATGCTGTATGTTTAAATTTAAATTTAAACACAGATCTGTGCTTTTAAAGGACATTGCTCATGTAAGACGTGCTGTTTAATCTAAAATGGAAGCTTGACAAATCCATTAAATGCATTAAGCTTTGTTGCTGTATGTGTAGAGGTCTATAATACAGAATAAATTAAATCGGGAATTGTGAATAAATCTTTAACATACAAAATGGAACAATTTAAACTAAATGGATGGTTACATTTCCATTTATATTGTGTTTTGTCCCCTGACTATAAGCACAGAGAGGATAGGAGCTATTCTGAGACTCTTTGCAGATATTCATGTTTTTCACAAGTAGACTTTCTGCAATTTTAATGGACCCAAGGTCTTGCATAATGCAATGTGAAAGACTCACATGAAAAAGGTAATTTTCAAGTTGAAATGCAGGGTTTCATTGTTGCAGGGAATCCTGTTGTATTAACGTTTGATGAGCTGTTTTCTTCTTTTTGGCATCCATCAGGATCATGGATGTATTGTAATTCAATTCTGTGGTTTCTGAGGTAACTGATGGACACCTTAGAACAGGCTCTTACACAAATGGAGACAGTTGATGAGTAATTTCCAAGGTGATATGTTTCTTCCATCTTGAGGTTTCTGTGTGATACCAATCCATAAATGTTCTCTTGATACTCCTTCTGTATTTTGAATGGAAGTGGCCAGGAATTTTGAAGAATCAGTGATGATACTGGTATGTTTCGGGAGACCTTGAGCACGTCCTGATTATTTTCCTCCATTTGCCCAACAATTTTTCTTGCATCTCCATGTGGAATAGAGTGTGTGTTTTCTGAAGCTGATGGTGGTTGTTCAAATGGCATGAACTGCCCCACTCAGCAAGGATCTTAATATCTATGAGTGGACATTAGTTCTTTTGGAGCAGGGAATATTTTGCTCCCACACTGGCCATACAAGTCTCTGGTTTGCTTTCTGTATAAAAGTTTCCTATTTCTGCACCAAATAATGGCTCTCAAATAATTATAAGGCAGAGCAACTACTGACTACTTTAAGAGCAGGCGATTACAGAGCTGCCCTAGTTACTTGTAAACACGCTGTTTGAGAACAGCAGGTTCCTATTTCAACTAATCTTTGCGATGCAGGCTTTAATGACCTTCATTAATGAAATGTACGCCCATATTTTTTAAAGAATGTCAAGGCTGGACCAAGAAGACTTCTATTAAAAAGTTTGAATCAAGTTCATAAGCTTTCTGCACTTTATCTTTCCCATTCAGTTTAGCTCTGAATCAAAAGTAAATGCATTAGGAAGTTCAAAAGCTCGTGTTGGAATATAAGAGCTGGAATAGTGATACTATTCAGAAGAGATATTTTATTCATCTCGTGTGCTATGAATTGAGCCAGAAAATCCCATCTTAATATGAATTTATTAAAATCAGGGTTGCTTAATTTAATGCTTTTGGGACTAGTTTCCTCATGAAAGATCATTTAAGTGTTGAGACTTCTCAAAGGACTAAATGCTGGAGTTAAGTGTAACATGATAAGTGTAGCAATTGATGCCACACGATTACAGTGCCAGGTTCAAATCCGGCACTGTCTGTAAGGAGTTTGTATGTTCTCCCGTGTCCGTGTGGGCTTCATCCCACATTCCAAAGACATACAGGGTTAGTAATAATTTGTCACATGTTTGTTCTTGGGTGGGGTGGAAGAGACTGTTACCAGACTGTATCTCTAAATTCATTAAAAAAATCAGATTGAAAAGTTTTTGACATTGGAATTTTCAAATAAAACTGGTGAGGTAAGAATAATTTCCTAATATTAATGGATCACAGATCATCCTTGCATAGTCATCTCTGGTAATTGGTAGTCATTAATTGAATTTTGTTACCATGAGTAAATACAATGATATTTCAAGTTCTGTCTAAGTTATCAGTATATGATCGTCTAAAGTTTGTGCCCAATCGCAGTTTTAGATTGGTCATGTACAGAGATACAGCTGTTTCTTCAGACCAATTACAAAATGAAAATAGGGACTTTTATTCCCCCCAATTTCATGGCCCACAATTAAGGGCCTATTCAGGTGATGCTGGGTTGAAGCTTATCTTATTACCCCGTTACCAAAGACAAAATCAGCTGCGAATTATATGAGCCAATGGAAGAGCTATTTGGAGTGAGGTGAGTGAATAAGCTCAGGGATGTATCAGTGGATGAGCACTGGAAGATAGTTAGACCGTGCAGCAGAAATTTATCCCGATTAGGTAGTTAACAAAAGTGGACAAGGAAAATATTAAATCAAAGATTAAAACATATGAAATAGCAAAGGTTAGTGGTAAACTTGAGAACTAAGAATTTTACAAGAACCAACAGTGAGAGAGTGAGAATTTAATGAAGGACAAAATTGTTCATGAGAAAAAGCTGGCAAGTTAAATGAAAAATAATGTCAGGGTTTTTATGGATATATAATAAGGAAGGTAGCGATGTGCTACCACTATTGCGTATAGATGTATATATGGGCTGGCCCGCCCCCTGAACCTGTGACTCCTCCCTCCCAGATATCCCCATAAAGGGTGTCACGCCCAAACCCCTCCCTCCGTACCTGCCTTGTAACAAGGGCCAGTAACAAGCAAGCTGTGCTGACACATTAAGGTATTAGGACCAGGATTCAAGAGGATTCTGGGTGCAAGGAGGGCTCCTGAAGGGCCCTGGGCTCTGAAGAGATCTTTATCAGGTGTTGGCTCGGATTGAACTGAACTAGACTCTTCTGCGATTGAAGAGGCCATGAGAGTGCTGGAGGCAAATCCACGGACACTCGGTGACTCTGGGGAAGCTCTCTTTTGCTTCTCTTCATCTGACTGTAAGGGGCGCCAGGCAATGCTAAATGATAAGATAAATCTTTGTCTGCTGAAGGCAATTTTGTGCAATGTAACATTTCTGTTTTATTACATGACAATAAACATCGGCAATACCTGTATCTGAATTACGAAAGGGAATCAATGAAATAGCAGACATGTTAAATCCACACTTTATCATTCTTCACAGCAAACATCCCAGATTTCTGACAAGCTCGTTTCAATCAGGAAGGAAGAACATGTAACAATCAATATCAAGAAAAACTAATGGGACAAAAGGCAGACCAGCGATCTGGTCCCAAATGGCCTTTACCAAGGGTTATAAAAGAAGCAGCTGTCAAACTAGCTGAGCTGTTGGCTGAGGTATGGGAAAGGAGCAGCAGATTGATAAACTGCAAATGTTCAGGAAGGGAGCAAGAGAAAACACTTAACTATAAGCCTGCTAGCTTAATATCTGCGGTTAATAAGCTGCTGGAGTCTACAATCAAAGAAGCAGATAGTCACTTCGAGAAGCACCTAATCAAACCTGATTGACGCTGTTTTACAAAAGGTAAATCAAGTTTAACAAATTTACCAGAGTTCGTGGAGTATTACAAGTGGAGTTGATAAAGGGGAACCTGTGGAGGTCATGTATTTGTAATTTCAAATGGCATGAGATAAAGTGCCTCATACGGTAAAAAACCCCAGTAACTGAAATTCAAGCAACCAGCGACCCAACCAACTGGCAAAAAGCATCAAGGGAATAAATAAATTAAAAAATTAAAGTAAGGATGCTACCCCACCTACTCATGATCAGTGATTGCATGACATTATGTCCTGTTTGAATATGGAAATGATTCATTATTCAATTAATAATTCAGATATAATTCAGACGTTATGGGGGTCATTTATGACTCGCTTTCGTACTTTATAATTTAATCTTATGGTAATTCTCTGACATATCTTTCCATGTTTTTTTAAATTTTACCTCTGCTTCTCTTTTAATATTGAGGACAAATAGCATCTGCCAATGCTGTTAGGCAAGGGTTTGAGTTTTTCTCCTTTTTTCTACTTTTCCGCTTTTCATTTTTTTTCTCTTCTTCTAATACATTTTTTTATATATAGTACTTGGAATATGAATTATGGATATGATTTACAACTATGTATGTTTTTGTTACATTGAATGTTTTATTTATTCTATATCATTTTATTGAATTACATTATATGTATATGTTCCATATTAAAATTAATTTAAAAATTATAAAAAGAAAAATAAAATAAGAATAAATTAAAAATGTAATAAAAGTTTAAAATAGGAAAAGTAAATGTTCTCCAAAGCAATGCACAATCCCTTGGTGACGAGGGGAGTGAACATTCAGCCAGCAGAGCGCCCCAGTGCCCTGCCCCCAGCAGCTGTTGAAATAAAGTTGTGTTTGAATAAAATGGCGGTGCCCAGGATAAAGAGTCAGCTGATGCCGCTCCCCACTGGGGCGACTCTCTCAAAGTATCTCCATATCCCTGCCGAGTAAGAGTCTTTATTAGTTTTAAGTACACCAGGAAGACTTTCTGTAAACCTGGGGGAAGGAGAGTTAATTATAACAGGAGCATGGTTAGCACAGCGGTTAGTGCGATGCTGTTACAATGCAAACAACAAAGGTTCAAATTTAAGCTTTGTAACTTATTAGAATTACTTGATTAAAGTGAACTTTACTTAATTAAGGTCTACAATACTGAATTTTTTTCAAATTACTTTACATTATCTTTTGCCTTTTAATGCAGATGTATTAGGTACACAGTGTGTCTCAGTCAACCAGAAAATTCACATATCTGGCTTCCATGATCCCCGTAGGTGCCATATTCTGGGGATTTTACTGCGCACAAGATAAGAGCTCGTGGTAATAGAGGAAACGCATAGATGGATGATTGAAGATGGGTGATAGTATGGATTGAAGATTGGCTGTTGCCTGGAAAACAGGTCTTTGTCAAGCTGGAAGGATGAGTCTAACGAATAGCCGCAAGGATGAGTTCTTGGCTCTTAACTGCTCTTGGTTTATATCAATGAGCCAGAAGAGGGAGCTCAGTATGAGGTATTCCAGTTTGATGATGAAACAAAAATAGGTGGGAGTGTATATTAGAACATTGTAACTGGATATAGATAGATCAGTGAAAGGGCCATTTTTATGAAAAATGGTGCAATAAAGTTTGAAGTTCTAGCATAGATTAGAGAAATTTAAAGGCACTCTAGTATTAAATAGAGAAAAGCAGATGGATCAATGTGCCCTTGTGCATGCTCTGTCAAAATGTGGGGCTGGTGGTGCAGCATGTCATTTGGAAGGCAAATGGCATTTTAACCTTTATTGCAAGAGGGTTGGAGTGGAAAAAAAAGTATTGTTCCAATTGTATAGCGTTCTGGTGAGGCCACACTTGGAATGCTCTGCATCGGATTGGTGCCTATATTTATGAGAAGATACACTGGTATTGGAAGGCAGTCCAAACGAGAGTCACTTGGCTAATTCCTGGGATGAGAAGTCATCGAGTCGCTAAAGAAAATAGCCTTCTTCTTTGGCATTTAGGAGAATGAGTTGTAATGTTAATGATACATGTAAGATCACCAGGGGGCATAATAGGATAGATGTAGTGATGTTCCCACTAATGGGAAATCTGGAATGAATTAATATAATTATAGATTAGTGAGTAGATATTCAAAATGGAGGCAGGTTGGAATTTCTCATTATGGGTGGTGAATTTTGAAGATATTAATGGGCTAAAATCACTACTGCAGAAGAAATACAATGCAAGACATATTCCTTTTACATCATAACATAAAAGGCCTTGCCAGATTTGACTAAAATCATCTACATTAATTTTCCACACATTTTACCATGAAGACTAAAAATTAATAGAGTGTTGTGAAAACTCACCAAGTCATACAGCAGCTGTGTATTCTCAGGATTTCCTGTTTTTATTTCAGATTTTTAGCTTCTAATAAACTGTTTTCCCAATCAACTTTAACTCAAACAGTAGTAATTTTTCTTCCATATTGTGGAATATTACAAGCAGGCTACAATCTGTCCCAAAAACATTACTTAAAGCAATGTATTTGTCATCATTAACATTTTGAAAGCTTGAAGTTCATTGAAATTGAGTTTGCTCCTGTGTATTTGCAAGTCAACTGCTTACTAACAATCTTTTATTAGTAATAATGGACTATTGATCACCCTCACGTGGTTATTGGTTCAATTACAATTGCAAATTTAATTGGCAATTTCTGTAGGCACCCAACATTAAATATAGAAGCTGTATCTGTTGCCAACAAACCTACTCATTCAATAAATGTCAATGTTGTTTTCAGTACACATCTTTAATTTGTGATATTTTTTTCCGTATGGGGCTCCATTAAACAACTACCTTGTACAGTTTACCAAAAAAAAATGCTAATTTACTTTTCATAGCACATATTGGTGGCTTAATAAGTATTCTCTGTGTTTTACATAAAAGTCTTTACAATTATGGTTTGGTGGTTAGTAACATACAGAGAAGCATGGTGGGTAGCAATGGGGAAAACAAAATTCTGCATCAATTAGTTAACAACAGGAAAATTATAATACTGTGAGATATTTATTTGATGCTTTCTAATTCATTATTAGTGTTTACTGATTGTTATACAGATATATCCCGCTTTACAAATACTTACTTTACACAAATTGACTTTTTAACAAAGAAACCTGTGTTCTCATTTTCGAAAGGATTTTCGCTTTTACGAAGAAGTGGCCAGTGAAGCTGCCACAGAGCGGCTGGTGGAGCTGCCAGTGTACAGCCGGTGGGGCGACCACAATTCTGGCAATTGAAACTCATTGTACATACACATTTCTACTTTATAGAGGCCGTGTATTTATCATCTCATTCCTGCTTTTACTATACGTTGGTGTTATTTTAGGTTCTATATGTTATTTGATATGATTTGGTGAGTTATTGTGTCTGGAAATGCTCAAATATTTTTTCCCATAAAAATCAATAGTAATCGCTTCTTTGCTTTACATCATTTCGGCTTATAAAAGGTACCGTAGGAACACTAGTTTTGTAAACTGGGGTACATGTGTCCCATGCTGAATATTTATGCTAAATTATCAATAATTTGTGATTGCTTTGCATTATAATAAATTCCCATTGTTATTTTCAGTGATGCAAGAATATGGAATGAAAATCTTTTTTTTGTGTAATAATATAATGTCAAGGTGTTAGGGACATTAAACTCCAACGTTTTATCTTGGTGGACAATTCACCTGTAACCAGGATGATCAGTGGGCCATATGTAAGCAATTATTTCAAGAATGGGATGAATTGGAAAACTTTAAAGATGAAATTTCAGTTCTTAAAAATTCAAACTTAAACTGCTCCATGAGGATTTCATATGCAGTTTATCCTTTCCTGCCACTTAGCTCTAATAACGTCATAGTAACTTGTCTATTGGATATATTTTTCCAATATATTTATGAATCAAAACCTATTTACCTGGAAATTGAGAGGGCTGCTTCACACAATTTAATTTCAATGAAAAACAAAATGTAAAAAGCAACTTGGGAAAACTGCAAGCTTCATGATATGTAATTTTCTTTCACGATCCTGATAAAAATTGCATGGAAGGCCCTGGACATGATAATGTAACCCCCATATGGAAGCTTGGATGTGTCATCTGGGATTTTCAAACATGTCTGGATGGCCAATATTATCTGCAAAGTCCAGGTAGCAGGGTGACCAGCAGAGGGCAACAGAAACAGGAAGAACACCCCACCCACTCCCCACTTTGAAAAGGAGAAGCAGAAGAGATGACCCTACAGGTCAGTGACCACAGCAGCGAATCAGCGAGGGGTTCAGCAGCCGATGGACCCATACGAGCTGCAGTGGGAGGACCCGCATAGGCTGCGGACTGCTGGAAATTGGTTAATTGGAAGCAGGTATCAGATCCATGATTCAAGAGGGCACTGAGTACAAGAAGGGCTCCTGATGGCCTCAGATCGTGTCAGAGGTTTGGATCTGGAGCTCTGTTTGCTGATGGATCGAACAGGAGTCTGGGTGGCTGCAGAGTTTGTTGGAGCGCTGGAGGCGAATCCATGGACACGGAATGACTCTGAAGGGATTGTCCACTGCTTAGCCCACTGCTCTACTCATTATACACCCAAGACTGTTGTTGGCAGAATCACAAAGAGCAATGAGGAAACGTACTGGAGGGAATTAGATCAGCTCATTGGGAATGGTGTAACGACAACGACCTTGCACTCAATGTCAGCAAAACCAAAGAGATAATTGTGGATTTCAGGAGGAAGTCAAGGGAAAACGACCCAGCCCTCATCGAGGGCTCAGTAGTGGAGAGGGTTTCAATTTCAAATTCCTGGGTGTCAACATTTCCAAGGATTTGTCCTGGAGTTTCCATATTGATGTAATCATAAAGTCAGCTCGCCAGTGGCTATACTTTGTGAGATGTCTGAGGCAGTTCGATCATCACCGAACACTTTCGAAAACTTCTACAGGTGTACAGTGGAGAGCATTCTGGCTGGTCGCATCAGTGCCTGGTATGGAGGCGCCAACTCTCAGGACAAGAATAAACTCCTGGGGGTTGTTAACTCAGCCTGTGACACCACAGGCCCCAGACTTCACTCCATTGAGGACATCTACATGAGGCGGTGACTTAAAAAAATCAGTCTCTATCCTTAAAGATCCCACCACCCAGGCCATGCCATCTTCACTTTGCTACCATCGGGGATAAGATACAGGAGCCTAAAGATGAGTTCTCAGTGGCACAAGGACAGCTTCTTCCCCACTGCCATCTGATTCCTGAATACTCAACGAACCAAAGACACTGCCTTACTTTTTGTACACTATTTTTTTTAAATATAGTAATGTTGTAAGATGCTTGCCCTATGACGCGGCCGCAGAACACCGAATTTCATGACTTGTCCATGACAATAAATTTCTGATTCAGATTCTGAAACACAGATTCAATGCCAGCACAATGATTTACACAGGATCCAGCAGGTTAGGTTTATCACAATATCGATCTTGTATGACATGGAGATTAGCAACCTTATCTGTAAAAGCAAGACTAAAAAATATGTCACTTCATGGTATTTTTTTGTTGCTGAAGAATGGAAATTTGCAAAGTAATTTTATGTGGAGTTATTAGTAATCAGCTCCATTTATTTTTTATTTTAATAATTTAACAAAAAATTTAGATATACAACATAGTATATGTTGGTCCACAAGCCCGTGCCTCCCAATTACACCCAATTGACCTACACACCCAGTACATTTTGAAGGGTGGGAGGAAACCAGAGGAAATCATGAAAAACCCATGCAAACATGGGGAGATCCTACAACTCCTTGCAGACAGTGTGGGATTCGAACCCTGATCCCAATCGCTGGCGCTGTAACAGTGTTGCACTAACCACTATACTAACCATGCTGCCCTTCACTTCAGATATAAATACAATGCAATATTCTTAAAGAAATGCTAAAATAATATGACAAGATTTGGTTTGTCTCAATCACAACTCTGTAATGCGCATCGAAAGAACCAAAGACTTGTTGATCCAAACCAAGGTTTTATTAACTAAAAGACTGGAGCATATCACAAGTAGGTCGACCAGTCCAGAATGACCTGGTCTGGCTAGTAGCAATCCTTTAAGACCTGCCAGTAGGTGTGGCTACACTCTCAGTCATCCTACACTACCATCTGTACATATACACATGGGTGATAGAATCTGTACCATCACAAACTCCATTAATGAAAGGGTTGTAAATCCACAAGAAAATTTGTTCTGGAGCATTTCCATTGCAAGTAGATAATGCAATGAGAGAAACTGAAGGGAAATTCATCAATGACATATTATGATTCAGTGGACAGCTTTCCTTTCTTCATTAAGGATAAAGGTTTGCTAAATGACTTCTTACACACTATGGTAACCCTTTAGGGCTGAGACTGTGAGGAGGTGTAATGCGCGTCGAAAGAACCAAAGACTTGCTGATCCAAACCAAGGCTTTTATTAACTAAAAGACTGGAGCATATCACAAGTAGGTCGACCAGTCCAGAATGACCTTGAAGACCTGCCAGTAGGTGTGGCTACGCTCTCAGCCATCCTACACTACTATCTAATACATTGGTGTTAGAATCTGTACTATCACACAGAGATTTAGTTCATTGATGTTCACTAATTGCTGCAAATTTTGCATTCTTTTTAATTATGTATAAAAATATGTTGATATTATCCACAGGGGTGTGCTTACAAAGATTCGAAAATATTTGGAGAGAGAAAAAAAATCACAAAATGCTTGAGAATTTCTTTTACGGTTACTTTTTTGGAAATTGTCCATGTGATTTTTTAAGAATATTCTCAGTGAAGTGAGGTGATTATAAAAACACACAGAAATTTATAGTTTTTAGTACCTGGCGGCCACACTATAAGTAAATTTAATATAAAGCTCTATTGCTTGAAAAGCCGGTTTAAAAGAAAATGTCTGTGAACGGTGCCTGTCATTCACATTGATGGAGGCCTTTAGTGAAGTATAAAAACCAGCTGGCTGCCTAAATGAAACAGTTCTGATGTAAAAGCGGAGTGCAATAATTTTTTACTGTTAGCCCTGAGGACAGGTCATTAGTTCAGAAAAGGGCGCTATTCAAGTAAATGTTTTTCTTATTGATTTTCATTTTGGGTGCTGTGTGATAGAAAAACAATTAAATGGGAATATGTTTATATTGTGTATTTGGGAAAGTTTTAATTTGCTCAGGCCCTTCTCTCTGTGTGGCCTATTAGGATGTAAAGATGACTGAATACACACAGTTATGCATTCAATTAAAAAAAAGGTTTAGACATACAGGCCCTTTTGGCCCACGAGCCCGTGTCACCCAGTCCCCAGTACGTTCTGAAGGGTGGGAGGAACCCGGAGCCCCCGGGGGAAAAAAAAACACACAGGCAAGGGGAGAACGTACAAACTCCTTACAGACAATGCAGGATTTGAACCCTGGTCCCAATGGCTGGTGCTGTAACAGCGTGATGCTGTCCACTATGCCATCCGTGCCACCCATAAATGCAGAAGCAGACCTTTGTAATATTTGTGAATTTTTGATCTTACTGCCTCTCCATACTGCTCTGATCTTCTAACCTTCCCCCAGTCTCCAATGTCCTCACCAGATGTCTTTTCTTTGGTTTCTGCCATTTTGAAAGATGAAGAAAAATAATTCATCTCTTATATATCGTAACTTACTGATCTTAATTACTGTTAGCTTTACTTTTCCATTATCTGAGAACTAAGAGGACACTCATTATATCCAGTGAATAAATTACAATCACACAGATTTTATTTTTAACTCTGGGCAAGAAACTGTGGTTTCAAGTATTGTGTATGCAAGTTCAAAGAGATCAAGGGTTTAGATCAAAAGGTCTTTGCAAGAAATAACAGGACAAGGTGTTTACATCACAAAACCAGATTCAATGGTTAAATTTGAATTCAGATCTTAGTTTTGATCCAGAGAACCCAATAATTAATGCCCTCACGTACCATATTGTTGAGTTTTTATCCCAGTAACATTCTGCTGTCGAATGTGGCATACACATTCAGCTCCTTTAGCCCGATTCAGCACTGAAAATTCCTTTAAACTCATTTAACTTCCGATGCCCTTGTCTAATAAATATCTTTTGGTGTCAAGATAATGTGAGATGATGATTATGAGATGAGATTAGAATATATTGTCATTGCATAGGCACAGATGCAGTGAAATTATAACTTGCCTCAGCCACAGTAAAACAGGGTGCATCCATTACAGCAGTAGAATTAAAATACCATAACACGCCAAGAAAGAATAAATATTAAAGGATAGATAAATGAATTCTCACAGTTGCAGTTAGTGTAAGTAAAGAAAATGTGATGTTTCAGACCCACCTTTTGGTGGTCTCAGAGTAAATTTTGGTTTGGGTTAGTTAAGGTTCTATGGGGACGTTCAAGCGGCTAATAGCTGTTGGGGAAAACTGTTCTTGAATCTAAATGTGCTGGTCTTCAGGTCCCGCAACTTCTGCCTTAAGGTGGCAACAAGAAGAGGTTGTGACTGGGGTGACGGGGATCCTTTGTGATGTTGCTGGCTTCTTGAGTCAGCGGCTCACATAAATGTTTTCAATGGACCTTGGTGGTTGAATTGGCTAGGTTGCTAAATTCTGCAACCTTCTGTGTTCCTTGGAACCCGAATGTCCAAACCAGGCCATGATAGTTTGACAAAGCATTCTTGACATGTGACATCTCCTCAGGCTTTGAAGAAAGTAGAGGTGTTGGTGTAAGAACACAAGTTGGAGAAACCTAGCAGGTGAAAAGTGTACCGCAGAGCCGACCTCACTGTCAAAAGACAAAGGAGGAAAAACCCAACACCCAACCCCAACCAACCAATTTTCCCTTGCAACGCTGCAACCGTGTCTGCCTGTCCCGCATCGGACTTGTCAGCCACAAACGAGCCTGCAGCTGACGTGGACATTACCCCTCCATAAATCTTCGTCTGCGAAGCCAAGCCAAAGAAAAAGAAAGAGCAGAATGAAGCGGGCGTGGCCAGGGTGATGGGGGCCCTTGAGGATAGAGGCTGCTTCCTTAAAATACTGCCTCTTGTAGACGTCCTCGATGGAATGAGGCAGAGTTAACAACTCTGTGGAGTTTCTTCTTCCTGTCCTGAGTGCTGGCATCTCCATACCAAAGAATGATGCATCCACACAAATGCTCTCCACAGTACACCTTTAGAAGTTCAAGAGTCTTCAGTGTCATGCCGAATTTCCTCAAAATCCTCACAAAATATAGCTGCTGGCGAGCCTTCTTTATGATTACATTGACGTGGAGACTCCAAGCTGAATCGTCAGAGATACTGACACCCAGGAAGTTCTTGACCCTGTTCCACCCCTCAGTGAGGACTGGTTTGTGTTCTCCAGATTCCCACCATCACCTCCTTGGTTTTGCTAACGTTGGGTGCAAGGTTGCGGTTTGTGATTCTGCCAACAACTGTGGCGTCATCAGCAAATTTGCTGATAGCCTTTTGAATTGTTCCTGGCCACACACTCATGGGTGTAGAGAGAGGAGAGCAGTGGGCTAAGCACGTGTTGATTATCAATGAGGAGGAGTGACAATCAACATTTAAGGCTTAGATCTTCCCAAAATTTTTTCACTTTCTCACATGTCCAAATTGCATGTACTGTTGTTCCCGTTTCCTTCTTACAGCAAAAACATCTATCTGATACTGTTGGATCCCATTTATTTAACTTTTGGGGTGTGATATATAGCCTGTGTAACCAATTATATTGTATCATGCGTAACCTCGTGTTTATTATATTTCTCATAGTTCTGGAGCATAGCTTTAAAGCAATATACCAAAAAAACCCAGAGATCTTCCTTCTAAGTAATATAAGAAATAAAGAATTTGGACTAGATTTGGATGGAGCACAAAAATGATTTGTTATGATAGCCCTAGCTATAGCAAAAAAATGTATTATGTCAACCTGGAAATTAGAAGACAACTTGAGAATACAACAATGGTACATAGAAATGAATAAATGTATTCCATTAGAAAAAATAACATATTATTTAAGAAATAACATCACATTATTCGAACAAATATGGGAACCATACATGAAATACAATAGAGAAATCCTACCATGGACCTCCACCCCCTAAAATGACAGAAGGAGAAGACAACGAAATTAACTGACTCAATATATGAAAGTGAAAGACACAAATTTCTTGTTTATTTTCATTGTGTGACGACATTGTTTAACGGGTTTAATGTATCATATAGATTGAACTTAGAATAAATGGGAAGGGGGGGAGAGGGAGGGAGGGAAGGGAGGGGGAAAAAGGGGAGAAAATGACACAGTATATATTCAAGAGAAAAATGCCTGTATGTATTTGGGTCAGTATGGTTTATAGTGTGAAAAAAAAAAATTAAAAAAAAAAAACATTTAAGGTTGGAGCCTTCTTCACAGTGGCTTTAATGTGCTGGTTCCAGGAGAGGTCTCTTGATATATAAACTCCCAGCAACTTCAATTAACTCACATCCACAGATATATGGAGATCAAATTCTTGATTTCAACATTACATGTTTTGTGATTCCCTCTGGCTTGGCCTTGGTTCAGTATTTAAGAATATGGCTTCATCTTCTGAATTTGATGAGGACTGCATTATGCTGATGGCTTACAGGCAGAAAAGAGTTGACAAAAAAATGTGAATTCTTATTCGAACATCTGTGACTGTGCAATGAAGTCTGGCAAAGTGGGATGAGTTTGAATGAAATCTGTAACCTACTGAGTCAGGGCCTAGTCCTGTTTGAATGAGGCCCCTCATCTTTCAATTATCCATGGCTGGAACTTATTGTGAAACCCCGTTCAATTGAATGGGTGGATAAATTTAATTTAAAATGTTAATGTATTTTCCCCCAGTTTCTTGTAATTGATGTTGCTTTTAATGAGCTTCTAAATGCTTTAAATTTAAATTTGGACATGCATCACTTTAACGGGCCCTTTCGGCCCACGAGCCTGTGTTGCCCAAATACCCCAAGTAACAGAAACCCCAGTACATTTTGTAGGGTGGGGGGAAACCGGACCACCCTGAGGAAACCCATGCAGACATGGGGAGAATGTACAAACTCCTTACAGACTGCACCGGATTCAAACCCAGGTCGCTGGTACTGTAACAGCGTTGTGCTAACCACGCCGCCCCATTTTAATATTTTCATTATGTTCATATTTTTTAACTGACCACTGAGATCATAAAACATGGCAAGAGAACCATCAGAGGGCCAACTGGACGATCTATGGATGAGAGTTTCTGTCACCATGGACTAGTTAACCCTTACAATCTCTTCGGCCTCACAGAATGGTTGGAGCGTGGAGACCAGCAAGACATTCACAGCTTAAATGTCCAACAGGTATCCAGGTACAGCAGGATTCAGCACATAATTCCTCCATTTAATCCCATCATCATTTAAAAAAAACTCTTAGTTAATTCACCTTTTTAATGGGATTCAGTGCCTAAAGCTGATGCCGTTTAACTAAGCAATGTCAGATTTAGAAGCATAACTTGTCTCCTTTTGAATCCCAATGCTCATGAGACAAAGGGCACCTTGCCAACGGCTTTTTTGATTACTTTTATTTCCTATGCATGAGGTTTATGTGACTTGTATATATAAACATCCAATCCCCTTTGCACCTTCACAGCTTCAGGGATGAAATTGCAACCTGCTGTTGCAAACACCTAATTGTGCGACATCTTGGCACAAGGGCTTTGTCTTCTGTTTCTAAAGTTTTGTTAAGATCACAAAATTTCAGAAGCATTGAACAGCCAGTCTCAACCTTTTTTGGGCAATGCCCTGTAGAGCTCGTCGAAAGAACCAAAGACTTGTTGATCCAAACCAAGGCTTTTATTAGCAAAAGACAGGAGCTCTTCACAGGTGGCCGACCAGTCCGGAATGATCCGACCTGGCTAGGGACACAACCCTTTAAGGCCCAGACAATAGGCGTGGCTTAGCTCTCAGCCAATCGCTGTAAGCACAATCTAGATACAGTAACTATATACACTATGTACATTGGTGATAGATCTGTACTATCACAGCCACCCCCCCCTCCTCAACCCCTGCTCAAAGTTTACGAACCTCCTTCCTTGCGAGGGCTGGGTTTCTTCCGTACCTCTCTCTGACCGACTACATTAAAAAAAAATTCATGTCACGTGAGGTGAAAATAAAATAAAGCTTTTACTTAAATTTTACTTTGAGAATGGGTGGCACAGAACATGGTACAAGCTTAGTCCATCGAGTATTGGTTAAATTATTATTCCACATCATAAAGAAAATATTCCTGCTTTCCTTATGCTGATCTGGAGTTTTGCCAATTCTCTTTACTTTCATCCAAGTTCAAAAAAAAAAATTGAATGAGATGCAAATAGATATCCTAACACACATGCACGGGGCAATCTCTAGCCCATTTCACACAGGCACCTTATCCTAATAATGAACGGCCAATATACTGGCTAAAGCGCCAGTGTAAATGCTCGCGAAACAACATGCAGGCTTCAAATCACCTCAGGGATGGACCGCTTAGGTCCCCGGGGTCATCTGAGACTTCCATGCCAATTAGCCCAGTGTGAAAATGACATGGACTTTCCAGCGGTAAAGTGCTGACATGTTCGTGATGATTTTGCATGAGTGCAGGAACGTGAAAGAAACAAGATTAAAAAGGTACAAACTTTTTATTCAGTTTACTAAACCCTGATCAATGTATTATGATCTTGTATTTAAACAAAATTAATCATGCCTAATTATAACATAATTAAGCATTAGGCGCACAATTTATAAAGACCATGGGAAAGTTGGAGAGAGAGAGGGAGAGCGATGGCGGACACCCTCCCAGAATTTTATGCGGCAGAGAAAGGGCACGGAGCACTCACGGAAGGATTTCTCTGCCACAATGAATTCTGGGAGAGCAAGTGCTCCATCGCTTGATGCGTCACTCAGATGTCATTGGTGGAGAATAGGCATCCCTCTACCCAGGGATGCCTGGTGCTGAGTGTGAAAGGACGCAGAGAACCAGTTAACATTGGTCCAGTGTGAACGGCAAAAACAGCTTCTTTAACCAGTTCATAGAGCGGCCAATTTAGAGGTTAGCCAGTGTGAAAGTAATTGACTGAACTACAAACACCACTCACTCGAGCTCAAACCATGCACATTCTCATTTTTGCTAAGGTTTAATTGAGCAGATCTGCTTAAAATTCCTTGTGCAAGTCTTTGGAAACAACATCCATCAACACTCTCCTATTCTTCATGCAAGTGACTTCCTGAAAAATTCGACTAGATTAGTAAGACATGAACTAACCAGTACAATGGGATATTTACAACGATAGTCCACCAATCTTCCTATTTATTTTGGTACCATAAAAAGAAACTTCCTATGCGGGGGGAAGAGGCATGCATTGATAAGTTTCTTTTGTTCTTTTTTCCTCAAGGATTCTGCACATTAGGCGCTTCCTAAATTCCTATGGAAATTTAGGGATTAATTTTGTTCATAGAAAATTCAGAGTAATACTTTATAAATATATAGTCTACATGCATCCAATAAATTTGATGTCCCCCTTATATGTTCCTTACCATAAATC
Source organism: Narcine bancroftii (assembly GCF_036971445.1). Taxonomy (NCBI): domain Eukaryota; kingdom Metazoa; phylum Chordata; class Chondrichthyes; order Torpediniformes; family Narcinidae; genus Narcine; species Narcine bancroftii. The sequence continues at coordinate 90,917,992 of NC_091480.1, forward strand.
TGTCATTGGAAATGTTTCATTTAGAACATTACACCACAGTACTGACCCTACGTCCCTCAAATGTTGTGCTGAGCTACTCAGCAAACTAAACCTTCCTGACCTCACACCCATAACCCTCTATTTTTCCTGCATCCATGTGTCTGTCTGAGAGTCTTGTAAATGTTCCATTGTACCAGCCTCCACCATCACCCCTGGCAATTCATTCCACACACCCTGGAATAATTAATTCGGTAAAGTTGCAGTTGAGGGTATGTGCAAGTTTCCAGTATTTGATACAAGGATGTTCCAAGGGCTTTCACCTTCAGAATGAATTCTTCAGCATTTGAACAGTCCTATCAACTTACAATGTCATGAATTGAAAGCAGCAGTAAAAGTTTATTCCTGATGAATTAAAGGCATATATGGCGGCAATATTAGCACTCACCTCACTAGAAATTCGGTAATGATTTAACAGATTTTTATTACCAGTGTCATACGTCCTAATGTAACTAGGTTTTATTGCCATGGAAACAACAGCAATCTATAAAATAGAGGAGATCTGTGTCCCAAGCTCTGTTCTGATCCAAAACAGTCAACTGCTGTGATTTTGCATTTTTCTGATATTTCTACAAATTTTGTTTTATGTTCAAGGACACAGGGACCTGAAAACTGGAAATTTCTGTGTTCATGTGTTTTTGATTTGGAGGAATAATGTCTCAGATTGAATATGTGATGTTGTTCCTCCAGTTTACAATGGACCTCTCCCTGGCAGTGGATAAGGTCAAGCATGGATAAGTTGGGACATTTTAACAATTTATATTCTCTTTCATAAATTGTCCAAGGCAAAAGTTGATGTTGGAGTTTTCATCTTGCTGTATTTTCATTTCAAATTTATTGTCAGAGCACATACATGACATCACGTACCAAGCACATCCTGAGATTCTTTTACCTGCGGGCACTGCAGAATTACCACTAATTGGTAGTGCAAAAAACCTGTATGCAGCATAAACATGTAAACACACAAAGAACTGTAAACAAATAATGAATGTTAAAAAAAAATGGCTGCAATACAGAGAGAATAAAAAAAAGAAAATCAATAAAGTGCACAAGTGAGAGCCCTTAAATGTTTTTCTGATTGTTTGTTGTTGACGAGTCTGATGGTGGAGCTGGTGGTGTGAGTCTTCCAACACCTATACCTTCTTTCCTGATGGCAGTAGCAAGAACAGAGAATGTGGTGGGTGGTATGGATTCTTAATGATTGGTGCTGCTCTCTGGCAGCAGCATTCCCTAGAGATGTACTCAATAGTGGGGTGGGTTTTAGCTGTGATGTCCTGTTGCAGGGCTTTATGCTCAGGGGTATTGGTGATCCCACATCAGCCCGTGATGCAGCTGGTCACCACACTTTCCACCACACCCCTGTCAAAATTTGTCAGGGTTTCTGTGTCATGTAAGCTCCTGATAAAGGTAAAGGTTGCATTATTGTCATGTAATACTAATTTAGAATGTAACATACACGAAATTCTTTAACTTTGTCCACCGTAAGGAAGACAGAGAGTCGCCACTTTGTTCAGCGCCCTTCAAAGAAATGAGGCCCCAGTGAAGGATGAACTCATGACCTCTGGTTGAGACGTTGAAGTGCTTTCTTCATGATGTCATTCGTGCATTGGGTCCAGGAAAGATCTTCTGAGATAGTGACTCCCAGGAACTTAAATGTGCTCACCTTCTCCACCTTTCATCTCCAAATGATCACTGGATTGAATACTTCTGGCTTTCCTTTCGTGAAGTCAACAATCAGCTCCTTAGTTTTGGTGACATTGAGCGCCAGGTTGTTGTTGGTGCACCATTCAACCAAGTTTTCAATCTCCATCCTGTAGGTTGACTTATCCCCTTCCTTTATACCACCCACTGCCATGGTATCATTTGCAGATTTGGAGATGGTTTTATTGACATACAGGACCACAAAGTGGTAGGTGTAACATGAGTAGAGCAGGGGACTAAGAACTCAGCCCTGTGGTGCTCTGGTACTGATGGAGATTTTGGAGATGTTCTTACCAATCTTCACTGATTGTCATCTGAAGGTGAGGAAATCCAGGATCCAATTATACAGTGGGGTGTTGAGTCCCAGGTCTTGGAGTTTGCTTATCAGTTTTGAGGGGAGCAGCTGAAAGATGCTGTGTGCAGGATGGAAGGGGCCCTCACTGATTTTGTGCACCCTCTTGAACAACTTATTTGAAAGAAATCCCCGGATTATTCTTTTTGAAAGACAACCAACCCAATTTCAAACAGTCATCAATTTCCTACACACATTTGGATGTGACATCTCATGAAACAGCTCACAAAGAATTTCGGGAAAATGTGATGTAAGTGGTGGAGGGGAACACCAGTGAGTTCAGGATGCCCCACAGGGCTCTAAAGTCGACGCATCTCTGAATGGACTTCATTGTTTCACACGTATATCATGTAATCTCATTGGCTGTTTCACCAATAATTCTATATTACATCACCAGCTGAATCAGACAGACAGAATGACAACACCTCTGTTGGCTCAGGATAAACTTTCAACACGACACTGCCTGTCCTCTGTTTATTCTCAGCGTCAGGATATTTTAGGTACTGTGAAGCAGTAACTGGTATGGAGAGTCTAACCATTACTTACCACCTATCGACAACATAGAAATATCAATAAATCACACTGCTATGCACCTTATGCTACTTTCTAATGTGATCGTCAGCACAACCCACACCATAAGTGTACCTGTAAGCCTCAAATGCTTAAAAAAAAATGATGCCCAGAATGTAGAAACGGTGCAGTCAAGATTTGCAGGCTCTATGTCGGAAAAATCATTACCTCTTGATCATAATGACCAAATGTGCCTTGGCTCAAACATCTTTTCAGGTGCATGCTACCTGCGTGTCCTCTGATAATGGTATACGACTCCTGTTCACCACACACCTAACACGTCCTCTCTATCAGACAGCTGAAACTGACCTATCACTTTACAAAGCCATATGTAATCTTCATTTAAAAGAATGGTTGACATTAGAATTTAGTGAAATGAAAAGAAAAATGAAAAGTACAGAAGAAAAAGTGAGTAGAATAGAGCTGGTCATGACAGATGTAGGGAAAAGATTAGAAAATGTGAAAGAACGAGAAACGGCTGTAGAAATGGAAGTGAACGACTTAAGAAGAAAATTGGAAGACAGTGACAAAAAAGTTAAAGAGACACAAGAGTTGTTAGCTCAGAAGATGGGATATAATGGAAAACAAAGCTTTTGATTACATGCAATTTATCACAACTTAATGCGCACATGCCATCATCAAGTGGTCATTATAGAGTCTCAGACATCCAAGGGACAGGTGTACAATACAATAAATAACTGCCTGCCACAAAAGTGAGGGGGCAGTAACTGGTAATTGACATGGTGACATGGATGTCACACTACGGATTAAGTTGATGGTTCTCTAAACAAATCTTTTTAAAAAAAAACTGTGGTTATGTGGTTACTGCCAGAGTCATTGAAAACTCTTAATTTGTCAGTGTTCTGTCTTGTTGGACAGCAAAGGTCGATGGTCAAAATACTACACTATGGTTAAAGTAGATCAAAGTCCTGTCGAGAGAGAGAGAGAGAAACGCTGCTGTATTGCCTACCATAAAATAATACCTGTTGAACATTTTACCTAATCTTTTTGCTGTAAGATAAATTAAAACTGGGGTCATGGATTAAAACATTCATCAATGCTGTAATAGATATTTCTGTAATGAAATCCTTTGCTGTGGACAGATATAACACCATATAACCGTTTACAGAACCGAAATAGGCCACGTCGGCCCTTCAAGTCCGTAGTGGTTCACTTGAACAGTCTATGAGAGTGGTAGGGCTGTTGGAAGGAGAGTAGGTCTCCGTTCAGGACTGGGGAACTTTGTCTGCCTCACATTATTGACTAAACCATGCACAGGTTGAAACCGCCTGTGGTTCCTATACAAGATATATCGTTGCAATAATTTTCACATAATATATTGGAAAATATTCAATTAAGTTGAATAGAGATTCTTTTGTATATCTACTTCACTCCATCGAGGACATCTACATGAGGCGATGTCTTAAAATAGCGGCTTCTACCAACAAAGACGCGCACCATCCAGGTCACACCCTCTTCACTCTGCAACCATCAGGAAAAAGGCACAGGAGCCCAAAGATGAGCATTAAGTGGCACAAGGACAGCTTCTTCCCCGCTGCCATCTGATTCCTGAATGATCATTGAACCAAAGATTTACTTTTTGAGCTCCATATTTTTAAAGATATATTAATGTTGTTAGATGGTTAGAATATGAATGTTTGCGCTGTGACGCTGCTGACATTAAATTCTGATTCTGAATGTTTTTAAATACATGCAGTTTACACTCATATTTCAACCTGGAAATTCCATGCACCATTCACATGAAGGACACCAGGCCTGAGTAGTTTTGTTAACTGGAGTACAATGCATGCATTCTCATCTTGCACTCAAAGTAATTTGGCACATTCGAGGCTTGTGAAAATCAACAATGCTTTTCGCTCCACAGATGCCGGCTGATCCAGAGTTCTGCCAATCAGTTTTTTTTTGTCTCTATAATGCTCCTAGAACGCTTCCACCAGCGTTGTCTCCGCTCCATCCTCAACATCCATTGGAGCGCTTTCATCCCTAACGTCGAAGTACTCGAGATGGCAGAGGTCGACAGCATCGAGTCCACGCTGCTGAAGATCCAGCTGCGCTGGGTGGGTCACGTCTCCAGAATGGAGGACCATCGCCTTCCCAAGATCGTGTTACATGGCGAGCTCTCCACTGGCCACCGTGACAGAGGTGCACCAAAGAAAAGGTACAAGGACTGCCTAAAGAAATCTCTTGGTGCCTGCCACATTGACCACCGCCAGTGGGCTGATATCGCCTCAAACCGTGCATCTTGGCGCCTCACAGTTTGGCGGGCAGCAACCTCCTTTGAAGAAGACCGCAGAGCCCACCTCACTGACAAAAGGCAAAGGAGGAAAAACCCAACACCCAACCCCAACCAACCAATTTTCTCCTGCAGCCGCTGCAACCGTGTCTGCCTGTCCCGCATCAGACTTGTCAGCCACAAACGAGCCTGCAGCTGACGTGGACTTTTACCCCCTCCATAAATCTTCATCCGCGAAGCCAAGCCAAAGAGAAATAGTGACATGTACTACAATACCTTTGTCAAGCCAGTGAACCTATTATTTTGTTACAAATATTTAGTAATTGTATTTAAATACAGTGAAACCCCTGGTATCTGGCACCTATGGGAAGTGGTAGATTCCAGATAAATGTATTTTCCAGTTGCTTGAGACTTTCTCTTAGAATGCCCGACTAATACATCTGCATTAAGAATAAATAGTTTAAAAGACCAGACAAAAATACTATAGTAAAACATGCAAGTCTTCAGATACTGTGGTTGAAGTAAAAGCATAATGCTGGAGAAATTTGAGCCCAAAACATTATGCACCTTTAGATTTGCTACATAAAGTCCACTGTTTGACCAGCTGAGTTTATCTAGCATTGTGTTTTTACAAAAATATTATATTGTGTGCTTACACTTAATCTTCACTTGCATGAATATATAAACCGCAAAACATTTTACTTTATTTTCAGTCACATTCTTATAAAACATTTAAACGTCACTGCATCTGCAGGTTCCTCCCCCTCCACAGAACAACCTAAAAGATGGAAAATAACATTATAGATAATTAACCACCTCTCCCCCAAGTTTACCGATAAAGCCTCTGACTGGGGCAACTCTTACTAAGCAGGGAAAAGGAGACGCTCTAAGAGAGTCACCCCAATGGTGAGCGGCATCAAGCAGCTCTTAATCCTGGGTGATGTCATTGCTGTTTCACACAACTTTATTCAAACAGCTGCTTCAAGCCAAGTACAACCGAGGCTCTCCAGTGGCTGAATATCTGTTCCCATCTTCACCAAAGGTTTATGTGTTACCTCAGAGAACGTTTACAATTTAAAACTTTCTTGTGTATTCTTATTTATTTTAATTTTTAAAAACTATATTTTCCTTGATTTTTTTTGCCAGTTGCTTGAGGCTGCGGTTACTTGAATTCCAGATACCAGGGGTTGTATTGTATAAACGCTAGGGTGATTTTTGCATGACTTTCCAATCAGATCAACTGATATACCGTATATTTATCATTTAATGATGTTATTGTGCTGGTAGGAACTCGTGACTGATATTTATGAGGATGTCTTGACAAGTTTCTTGGTGCTATAATGTTATGGAGTAATGTCAGGACAACAGCAAGATACATTATCTGCAGGCGAGAGGCAGGTTCACTGCTTTCCATAACGTAAGAGGACAGCATGCGGAGGGAAGACTTCAGTGGATTTATGAAAGTGGGTAGGCTGAAATAATTTATTTTTTAATTTACATTTTTCTTGGGATGTGAACATTGCTGTTAAGTGATTGTTCTTCCAAGTATTTGGAACTGATGAGCGAGTTGACAGTCATTTTCATTTCTGCTTCAGAATCCAGATGTTAAAATTCAGCATGAAATCTGTTCACCAGCATGTACTTGCCTGGAAGCAGAAATACTTGAAATCTGGAGACATTTCTGGCTTCTAGAATTTTTATTTTTATTTTTAGATGTGTTATTTGTCTCCTTTATGGAGTGACATCTCTTCAGCGATAAGACTTATTTTCCCAGAATAATGGTCTTAATTACAAGAATTATGTTTCCCCCCCTCTCTGGCAAAAACAAACTGTTCTATCATCTTTAAAATTAACAGTCTTGAGAAGAATTTAACCAAGAAACTGAAAAATGGAGGAATCCTACCAACTTCAATAAAATAAACATTGTTAAAAATTTATGATTTCTGCTTTTCAATTTATTGAGTGAAGCATCGCTTGTTTCTTCAATAAAAGTGCACCTCTTATTCTTTATAATAATTTCACTGCACTATACTTTGACAAATTATAGACCTGAAGATGTGGTAATAAAAATCTTTATTGTTTATCCACAGACTGTGTTGCATACATCCTCAAAAATGCAGAGGGAGCATTGATTAGGCCAGAACCATGTCTAGTAGTTTCAGTAAGTTTTAAACAAATCTTAAAAATAGTTTATCTTTGTGTTCCATCTCAAAGCAAATGAAATTAATCCAACAGCTAAGCTGTTTTTAACCTGTGTCTGCAGACTTTTGTGTTTCACTCTTGGCTGCTTTTACCCAGTTCTCTTTCTTGGCTTTTCATCTCCTTAAAAAAAAAAAATCGCTGTTTCTATCTTTTAATTGTCAGTCTTTCTTAATGTGACTCAAGTTCTCATCCTCATGCAGGTGCTAAGGGGCAGGCTGATGACGTTGTCAACCCGAGACGTTTGGTGCGAATTTGGAAACACAGTGTGCAGGCAGGGCATCTCATTCTGAACACTGAGAAAGGCTGAAACCATCATCAGTATTTCTCTTGCCTGCTCCGGGTCCGCCATAATCCTGTGTTCCTTCTGCTTCTCCTTCATGGACGTCACATCAGTGGACAGGAGCCGGAGTGCACTCTGAGGTGCCTCCCGTGCAGCTGTCCCTTTCAGGTGGACAGCGCAGCACTTTCAGGGCTGCCACCTGAACGACGATTCCAAAGCTCTGCATCCACTTCTGCAGGCGCATTCTTGGCGGAGAATGCACCGGAAAGCGGCTATTGATTGACAGATAACACTGACAGATAAATTATATCCAAGTCTTCCATGAAAAACATTCAATTTTTCAGAATATAAGAAGATATTACTATAATTTACAAATTAGTCATTTTTGAACAGGTGCCACACCGCAATCGCAGCTCAGCAAGATAACACAAACTGGTTATTTTGATTTGCATGCCTTCTTCTGAAAGATGATGATGATCCCAGGAAGGTTCAGAAGGAAACCTGATCTCATATAGACATGAAAATCTGAGAAGGAGTAACAAAATAACATTGATGCTAGAGGATGTTTCTTCATGCTGAAGAATCTAGAATTTCCAACAAAAATGTCAATAATGACCTGGCCATTTATGGCCAAGATAAAGATAAACTTCTTGTTCTACTGGCCCAGAAGTCTTCAGAATCCTTTTGAGCTCTGGTTGCACAGGCATTGAAAATATTCAAAGTTATAATCAGGAGAGATTGTGAGCACAAATCAGATGGAAAAAATTCTGAAAAAACTCAGCAGGTCAAAAGTGTACTTTATATATTAAAGATGCTTAACCAACCTTTCGGGCCAGGGAATGAGCAAAATGTAGTCAGGCACCTGAATGAAATGGTGCAGGGGGTAGGGCGGGGGAGGAGGACAGGCCCACAGCCAAGAGGTCATACATGCATAAGGAAGGGAGGGCACAACAACAAACAGGGTGGGCGGGGGGGGGGGTGGCTCAGTGAATGGGGAGGGAAGGAGGGTGGAGAGCTAGAGGAGGCAGAGGGATAAGGAACGGTAGGAGAAAGGGGAGGGATTGAGCAGAAACCAGCGAGGTCAATATTAATGCCATCCGATTGGAGAATGCCCAGATGGATTATAGGTATAGCTCCTCCAGTTTACAGGAGGCCCTGGTTTGACAGTGCAGACCCGTAAGTCAAAAGACCCACTGTATCTTTAGCAGTGCTTTGAAAAAACTGTCAAATTTAGTTCTGCACCTCAGCTTTCTCTACATTAACCAATAAATTATTAATCCTCTTCAACAAATGGTGCTGCAGCTTATGCTAATCATAATTTAATGACTTTGAAATAATCAAAGGGACCTCACATACCTGATTAGAATAATTCTGCTGGCACTAATATTTTCTTCAATCATTTTGGTGATGTTATCTTTGAGAAGACATTCACAGTAAAAATCTTAACTTCCAGACTGCTCGGGGGTTGGGTCAATGAGGATTTTCGAGATGCACACACAAACTGAGAGTTTGAGATGTCCGGATTCTCAGGTGAACAGATTTCTGGGATCTGGATTTTTGGACTTTTTAAACCATAATACCAGTCTCTCACTGCAATTGGAAAATGGCAGTGTCACTTTTTTTTTAAATATTTAGAGATATTGCATGGTAACATATAAATGTAGTTTAATGTTAAAAGTAAAGTGGACTTCTGGTTGCCTACTGTCTGGAACAGCAGCAGTAATTAGTTTAAAAAAAAGAACAGGAGTACTATTTCCATTTTGGACCCGCTGCAATTCATCTATTGTCACAATCCCTCCACAGCAGATGTAATATCACTAGCTCTCCACTCAGCTCTGGATCACTTCAAAAACAGCAACTCATACATACAGCTGCCCTTCATCGACTACAGCTCGGCCTTCAATACCATTATTCTCTCAGTGCTGGTCAAGAAGTTACAAACTCCAGGGCTTTTTTACTCCCATCCGCAACTGGATCTTTGAGTTTTTCATCGGAAGACCACAGTCAATATGAATGAGAAACATCTCCTCCTCACTAATTATCAACACAGGTGCAACCCAAGGATGCGTGCTTAGCCCACTGCTCTACTCATTGTACAACCATGACTGTGTGGCAAGGCACAATTCCAATGCTATCTACAAGTTTGCCAATTATACCACATTTGTCGGCAAAATTAAAAACAGCAATGAAGAAGTGTATAGGGGAGATAGATCAGCTCGTCGTATGGTGTAACGACAACAACCTTGCGCTCAATGTCAGCAAAACCAAAGAGGTGATTGTGAACTTCAGGAGGAAGTCAGGGGAAAATGACCCAGTCCTCATCGAGGGCTCAGTAGTGGAGAGGGCTTCAACTTCAAATTCCTGGGTGTCAAAATCTCTGAGGATATGTGCTGGTGCCTCCACGTTGATGCAATTTTAAAGAAGGCCCACCCCCACGGCTATATTTTGTGAGGTGGCTGAGGAGATTTGGTACATCACCGAAGACCCTCAAAAACTTCTACAGGTGTACCGTGGAGAGCATTCTGGCTGGTTGCATCACTGCCTGGTATGGAGGTGCCAACTCTCAAGACAAGAATAAACTCCAGGGGGTTGTTAACTTGGCCTGCAACATTACAGGCATCAAACTTCACTCCATCGAGGAGATCTACATGAGGCAGTATCTTAAAAAAGCAGCCTCTATGCTCAAAGAACACCCCTCCCCCACCACCACCACCCCTCTTCACTCTGCTACCACTGGGGAAACTAAAGATGAGCACTCAACAGTACAAGGACAGCTTCTTCCCCCACTGCCATCAGATTTTTGAATGATCAATGCACCAAAGACGTTGCCTTACTATTATTTTAATTTTTTAAAATTTATAACATTGTAAGATGGTTATAATATGAATGTTTGCACTACGTTTGGTGCTGCAAAATTTCACGACTTGTTCATGACAATAAATTCTGATTCATTCACCTTTAACTTTTCAACCAAAGTGCTTTATACTTTCCCCCTTTATTAATTCATGTTGCTGCTCATTTCAAAATGGCTACAAAGAGTGCTAAAGCTGCAGAAAATAGAAAAAAGGAAGAAGAGACAATCACTCTGTCTGCAGACTCCATTTCTGACCTTCTGAACGGACACTCATGCAAAATAACTGAAACGGTAAAAGAGCGTCAATGGGGAAAATAAATCTGCACTTGGAAAGGTTTTGCATTCAATATCAGCAATTGATGAGCGCCTAGGATCGTGTCAACGTATTAGAAGTTCTTTGTTCTGAACTGTCTGCCAACAGTTTCAAGTTGGTTATGAAAGTGGTTGATTTGGAGAGCAGGGAGCAGACGTCGAAACATTTGAATCTTGGGCTGAGCAGAGATACGGAAACTGGCCAGCTGATTAACCTCTTTGCAGAGGTTAGTTTCCATTCCATTCTTCTGATGCTAAAGTTAGGGAAGTCTCTATTTTAGTCAATCAGAATATTCCTTTTGTACATCATAATATTACATCAGGTAAATATGGTTGATACATTGTTGTTACAGGCAAACTACATAATAAATTGATAGTTTTTCCTAATGCATCCACCCCTAACATTGATGATGCAGGATTTTTTGGAAAGTTTTTATTTTCTCAGCCCTACAGGATTTAAGTCTTTACTCACTGGTGTTGCGATTGTTGGTTAGGTCCTGTCCGAGACCATTCGTCCCGTAAACCTGCTACTTTGAGTAAATCTGCTTCTGTAATTCACTCTTTATTAACAAATTTCAGTAATTTAGATGTTTTGCATTTTTTTACCCCAAGAGAATACTCCTTTGTTTTCCCTAATGTTCATCAAACTTGCTCTCTAATTGATCATTTTTAAAAGATAATCAATTGATTTAATTGACTAAATCATGTGAATATGAGGGTATAGTGATATCTAACCATGCTCCCATCACTCTGTCAATGGATCTTCCTTCTACAAAAAGGCATCGACTTTTTAAATTCTACTTGACTTTCAGATAAAGATTTTTTTTTAATTTGCGGAGGAGAAAATTAATTTCTTCTTTAATACAAATTATTCTTCAACAAGATCAAGTTTGATTTTTTGGGACCCTATGAAAGCACATCTGAGAGGGCTAAATATTTTACAGTATGCACATGTTAAAACCCTGAATTATATAATAAGAGTTGAACTTAGATTAAAATTGAACAGCAACTTTTGAGGAGTAAAAGTCAATTTTACATTCGCGGTGAAAATTCTGGTAAACCTTTGGCCAACCAATTGAAAGGAATTGCCTCTAAAAGACAAATTATTAAATTTTGGATGATAATGTTACCACAGATCATTCTAAAATAAATTATACATTATGAATTTTACTCTAGACTGTATATGTCTTAATCTAAGAATGATAATAGCCTAATGATGGATTTTTTGGACCACTTAAATATTCATATACTTTCTCAGAATAATTGTACATATCTGGAGGAGCCTATTTCACATGAGGAAATACTTATTGCTATTTCTTCACCACAGTCAAGTCAATCTCCAGGACCTGAAGGTATCCGGTGGAATTTTTAAATCTTTTTTCTAAATTGCTTGTGCCCCAGTTAAGGTTTGTGTTTAATGACTTATTTAAACAGGGAAATCTTCCACCATCTTTTAGTGAAGCTTGCTTTTCTCTTATTGCAAAAAAGGGGAAAGATCCACTTGAGTGTTCTTCTTCTGGCCAATTTCGTACTGAATGTTGATGAGATTTTGGCTAAAGTGCTGGCCCACAGATTGGAGAATATATTACCATTAGTTATTTTTGAAGATCAACAGGCTTCATTAAAAATCATTATTCTTATTTTAATATACATCATTCATTAAATATATTTACCCCTCCCCCCCCTCAACTCTTGTCCCTGAATGTATCCTTTCATTAGATGCAGAGAAAGCTTTTGATCAAGTATAGTGGGGTTATTTATTTGCAATTCTGGAAAAAAATAATTTTTGACCATATTAAATTGATTAAGATTTTATATTTATGTCCTACTGCTTTAATTCTTACTAATTTACAACAGTCAAAACCCTGTAATCTTCAATGGGATACTCATCAAGGCTGTTCTTTAAGTCCATTACTTTTTGATTTGGTTTTAGAGACCTTAGCAATTGCCTTTTGTGAGTGCAGAGATTTTTCAGGGATTTCTTCTTTGGCTTGGCTTTGCGGACGAAGATTTATGGAGGGGTAAATGTCCACGTCAGCTGCAGGCTCGTTTGTGGCTGACAAGTCCGATGCGGGACAGGCAGACACGGTTGCAGCGGTTGCAGGGGAAAATTTGTTGGTTGGGGTTGGGTGTTGGGTTTTTCCTCCTTTGTCTTTTGTCAGTGTGGTGGGCTCTGCGGTCTTCTTCAAAGGAGGTTCTTTCAGGGTACAAGTTGAATCTGCATAAAAGTGAATTTTACCTTTAAATGCTCCGACACCAAGGTAGTTTAATTTTCCATGTAAGATTGTGAGGGTTCAATTTACTTATCTTGGCATTACAATAACAAAGAGCTCTAAACATATTTTTAAATAAATCTACTTCACTTAAACATGTTAAATTATCCTTAATGAGATGGTCCCTTTATCTATTTCTGATTGGTTTCATTAACTATTATAATGAATGTCTTACCTAATTTTTTAAATCTTTTCCAATCTATAAATTTTTATTCTTAAATTCTTTTTTAAATTCTCTTATACCTTCTTATAGCAAGGAAAACACCCCGATTTGAATAAAGTTCATCTCCAAAAATTTAAAAGGAATGGTGGTTTGGCATTTCCTAATTTCAGATTTTATTACTGGGTGGACAATATACGTAACTTGATTCTTTTGTTAGAATTTGATAACCGAGTTGAACACCTCACATAGGTAGAAATGGAACTGAATTTTACTAAGAATACTTCCATGTTGGCATTTATTGGGCCTTCTCTATCCTCTTCATTATACAAATTAACTGATAATACTGTCATTAAACACAGTTTGAGAATATGGGCACAATTTAGAAAGTTTTTTGGATTTCAGAATTTTTCTTTTGCTAGTCCTGTTATATTCAATCGCCTTTTTCAACCTTCTATATAAAACTCTGTCTCCAATGACTGGCACAGAATGAGTATTAAATGTTTTAAAGACCTTTTTATTGACAACAATTTTGCATCTTTTGTTGTGAAATTTAACTTATCTAAAGCTCTTTTTTTTAATTTTATGCAAATTAGAAACTTTGTTGAATCTCAGATTCCTGATTTTCCTGGAACTCCTGAGGTGAATATTTTTTTAAAAGAGATAGATTTAGATAGATGGGAGACTCGACCAATTAGTTTAATTGGTAGAATTAACTGTATTAAAATGAATATACTGCCAAGAGTCCAATACCTATTTCAGTCAATACCAATTGCTTTGTATTTGCAATTTTTGTTGATGTTATAAAAGTATTTAAGAATACTTATTTGGAAGAATAAGTCACCCAGAATCTCCATTAAAAAACTGATGTGGCCTTTTGAATTAGGAGGATGGCAACTCCCAGACTTTAAATTATAAGGCAGCCCAATTGAAATTTGCCACTTTTTTTAATTAATAGAGGAGACAAACATTCATGGGTAAATATAGAGCAGCATAAAGTTAGAAAAAAGATAGCAGAAGACATTATATATAAATGGAATTCAAAAATGTTTGTGGGGAATAATAAGACATTGTTAGTAAAACATATTATTAGTATTTGGGAATTAGTTAATGGTTACAAAGGAAATGAATTATGAGACTTGTTGGAAATGCCTCTTGCTCAGAACAGTATCTTACCAATCTAATATAACAATAAACATTTAGAAAATTGGTTCCAATGGGGATCAAATATTTGGGAGACTATTGTGAGCAAGGGATATTTATGTCATTTGATTAAATTAAAAATAAATTTGGGATTTCACAAAATACGTTCTGCTATCTTCAAATAAAATTTTTTTTCAGGGATATATTGGGCCCAGAACTAGTTTTGCCACAGATTACTGGATTAGAGATTGTGATTTATGAGGGAATTACTGAGGCAAATATTCTTGATAAATTTTTTGAAATACAACCTCCTTATAAAGGCTTACTATCTCTTATCTATGACAAAGTGGCTGGTCTAAGACAAGCCCTGTTAATTAAAATCAAGAATGCCTGGGAGCAGGATTTGAACCTTTCACTGTCCAATGAGGTTAGGAACTCTACTTTTAACATTACATCCCTTTGAGCATGCTATTGTCTCATGCAATTCAAAATGGTACACAGAGCACACATGTCTAAAGTTCAAATGTCTTGTTTTGATTTGGATAAATATAAAACAGGTGATGCTTCTTTAATTCATATCCCCTAGCTTAGAAATATTTTGAAATAAAGTTTTTCAAACATTATCGGCAATTCTCAATTTAAAATTGGAACCTAGCTCTTTAATTGCTCTTTTTGGAACATTCCAAGAAGATGATGTGTTACTAACTTCAGTTCAATGCCACATTTTATCTTTTACTTTTGTTGATGGCCAGACGTGCAATGGCGAAGGGATATTATGGCTTGTTTAAATTTGCAAAAAATTAGATTTGCAATCAATGATTATAATATTAAATTCCAAATGATATGGGGTTCGTTCATGGACTACTACCACAAGATTTAGTGTTAATCTGGAATTTTGGCATCGTGTTGACCCTCTCAAAGATTTATGAATGTTAATCTTCAACCTTGTTTAGGGAAAGGGGTTTTGAAATTATATATTTTTTCTTTTGTTATGCTCCATTTTATGTTCATGATTGTGCTTTGGAACTTGCACTTATGATCATTTTTTAATAACCTTTTTGGTCTTGTAGTTCATAAATTTATTGTTCAACTTTTTTTTAATTGTTAAAAAAAAATCAATAAAAATAAAGTGGTCATTTTCTTGTTGGGGTGAATATTGACTGACATTTTGTGTGGCTTGAACACCACTTGCCACTCTAACTCGTGTCTCAAAGCAGCCTGGGTTCGGCGACAGGAAGACATTGACTGCTTTGTTACCCAAAGCACTACAAATAAAATTTGATGCTGAACACTCATCGTTGGAAATGGCCTGTTCTAATTATATTGATGAGGTGAAGGTCATGAGGTGTAGAACACTGCCCAGAGGAACATGGCATGAGGAATAATTTCCAGAGGAGCAATTCCCAGAGTAATGATGCCTGGAGAAAAATACCATCCAGTGCAACACTATCTAAAGGAACAGTGTCCAGAGGAACAATGCCAAGAGGACACACTGGGCTAATTGTTACTTTATGTTGTGCCTCTCCATCCCAGGGAAATAGGAAAGGCTCAGGTTTCTAATTTATTCATTTCAGCCTTCTAAACTCCTAAAGGTGTTAGTGGAAATGTGAGACTTCTGAGTATAATGTGTCCCTGCTAGTCTTCAACCATCCTGTGTCCCTGTGACAGTTCAGTGATCTATTTACATCTTTTCATTGATTTTCTTATTCTCTTTCTAACATGTTTCGATATATCATCAGTCTCCAGTTCTTCTACAAAATCTGTCATGGATTACTCTTTGGGAAGGGTAGAATAAAACTTACCAATGCCATCAATATATGGATTTGATCAGGATATTTGTTCAATCAGCCAGGCAGTGGCATTAATGAGAATATTTTAGGATCAAACAATCAGACAACATTTATTTGATTGCAAAGATTCCAGCCAACTCTTGGCCTTTACAGGTGACAAGTAAAGGTCAAGGTTAATGCGTGTTATGTGCGACTATATTAAAATCATTCTCAAGTGAAAATAACAGCAAAAATCAGTTGTCTTGACTGCTCGAAATGCTAAATTATATTCTTCTGGCATTTTTTTTAAACATTTTTTTCCTCTGTCAAAATAAAACAATCCACATTCTGCACAAATGTTTCTTTTCCAAAAAAAGACAACCTATTGTCAGTGTTCAGTTAAATTGACCAGTAGAAGAAAACTGTCAAATGAATTATTCATTTCATAAAGCAACCTGCCAATTATCATAAATTCTCTTGTCTATGTTGATTACATATTCCTGCAAAGTGAATTGTGGACAAGTTTTAAGCAGTGAACTGGTTTAAGTGAACTGGAAGCAGACTTGGAAATTAAGAGTGGAAATAAAGAGCTATGAGGATCTGGAACTTGGAGGCAGAAATGTTCACCATAGTTAAAAGGTCCAGGAGGAACAGCAAAACTGCTGTAACTTATTTGGCAATGGACTTAAAGCTGGGAAGTCCAAGTAACCTAAATCTTCTATGTTAGACTAATGCAGATAAACCATAAATTCTGTGATTTTTCTTCAACAACACGGAAGTCAATAATTCAACAGCAGACAATACTGAAAGAAGATTGCAATAGACGAGATTGTCTTTCAATGTTGCTTTTTTTAAAGACATGCATGAATTCAGGTTCCTTCTAAGTATTTTTCTTCTGTTTGCAGGGAGTTATCTTCACTGTCTACATGGCTACAGAAAATTTCTCTTGCATCACTATGTGGCTTTTAGAGTGAAGCATATGCACCCAAATTAGTTTCAGTAGTCTGCTACAAATCATCAGGAATGTTCATTATGAGTAAAGAGTGAAGGGAATCCAATTCAATGTGAAGGGGCAATGTTTCTTGTTAAATGAACATGATTATTGCCAAACACTGGAAAAAAAAGAGAACTTGTTGCTCAGAATCCTGAGTCGAACAGTTGAAAAGATCTGTATTGGACTGACGCAATGTTTGAACATACATTCAAAGTAGTGAGGTTCTCATTTGAACCTCAAGAACATAAGAGGCACCCAAAAGATGTAGTATTTTTGGACACTGAGCTTTGTTTTGGAAAGAAAGCATCAAATTTGCTTCGCAGATATACAGTGCTCAAGAATTTCTTTTGACGATGATGGCAAGTGCATTGAAAGTAATCCTGAGTGGGGTCAACAAACTAATAAGAAAAGTTGGATAGACTTCTTTCTGCAGGAACCTCGAGTCAGTACCACCAATTAGATCCCAAGGGGCCTGAACAGGATAGATGTGGAGAGGATGTTTTACCTTAAGGGAGAATTTGGAACTCGTGATCATATTTATAAATAAAGTGAAGGGAGGAAAGTTTAGGGAAGAGATTAGGGGAAAGATTTTTTTTATCGAGTGAGTTATAGGTGCCCTGAATGCATTGTCAGGGGTGTGACGGAGGATTGAACAATTGGGTGATTTAAGAGGATGAAAGAAAAATAAGGGAATTGAGTAGGAAGGGGGTTTTTTTTGGTAGATATATATAGGTCAGCACAACATCATGGGCTGAAGGGCCTGTATTATGCTGTAGTATTCTATGTTCTATATTTGTGTCTTTTTTTGCATAAAGATGGGCTGGTCCCTGATGGTCTGAAGTTGGAGGATCTTTTAAATTAACTTTTATTGAATTTAGCATTAAATATATACTCGCCACAAGTGTAAGACATTGATGAGACATTTCTGTTGTATTGAATGTTCCTGAAGACAATAAATACTATTGTTGAGTACACTCACTATACTATTGCCTTAGGAATATGTGCATGCATTCGATCTATGTCAGTGTAATGCACAGCATCTGTATTTGTGA
The DNA here is from genome assembly GCF_036971445.1 of Narcine bancroftii. Taxonomy (NCBI): domain Eukaryota; kingdom Metazoa; phylum Chordata; class Chondrichthyes; order Torpediniformes; family Narcinidae; genus Narcine; species Narcine bancroftii. Next base: position 90,935,944 of record NC_091480.1, read on the forward strand.
CCGGCTTTTATAGCCGGTCTACATCTCTCCTGACTAAACAAGCTCAAGCCCAATACAACATTTGCATAGCAGAGTGCATGCCCAGGCATGCTTGGACTGACCAAAACACCTTGCTTTGTGGGCAATACATTAAACTTAAAATATGACAGGAAACAACAAAATAGGTTATATCTAAGAAATGGTATGTGGGAGGATTTTTTTTTAATTATAAATGTGATTTTCGTGATCAGCAGCCCAAAATCCATAAAATACACCCAAAAGTGTTCAGGAAGCAAAATCTTTGTTGTCCAGTGTTATCTGCGCTCCTTTCTTACCTAAATGAATTTGCATTTCAGTGCTGTCGCTCCCTTGAACCCAAATTTCACTGATGAAACACACATTTAATTCCAAAAGATTTTAGCACGTGTTACTCCAATTCTCTGAGGCGAGTTACTTTGCGAACTTTAAATAATTCCATAACTGTAAATAGAAAAAACCTGACAAAATTGTAAAATAACATCTCCTTCAGCTGAGAAATTACAGACTTCTCTTGGAGCAAAGATTTCAAGTGTTGTAATAAATGAGTATTATCAATTGGGCTCTGACAGCTTTTTATTGTGTGTAATGAGGTACACCATGTCTAATAGCTGGTGGCAGAATCTTAAAGCTGGTGGTTTATTCATTAAAGTTATCCCCCATTTTAAAACCCTTAATAAATTCAATTCATATTATGACCAGTGCCCATAAAGTTTGATTTTTGCAATAAGGCAAGAAATATGTTCAATTATGACAAAGCATATTAGCCATTTGTAATGGAGTGCAGTCTTTGAGATAAATTATATCCTTTGCTTATTTAAATTATGATTCTGATATGCAATTCATTCCAATTACTGTTGACCCATCAACCATACTACTCTTTTCAGTTCACAACCCGCACTTAGTTTTTTTTCCCCCCCATCACCGTTAGTGATAGTTTAACAGTGAAATAAAAATATATGGACTGAACCAATAGGTCTGGAAATGACTTAATACTGATCGTCCATCTAACCCTGATCAGGATTAAATAAGATTTTGCCATGAAAGGAAAACCCTATTTGGTCAAAAAACACTCGCGGTAATAAGTAACTGATTGAATTTTCACAAGAAAATCTGAAAGGTGTTAATATTTGAGGCAGTTACTTCATGCTTTGTAAATGGCAATATATTTGAAGAGATTTCTTGATTCAGCAGTCATTCAAGATTCAATTTATTGTCACCGTAATAACACATTGTCATATTACATGAAATTTTGCCGGCTGCAAGGCAGACAGATTTACCTCCAGCAGGAATTGCCTCTTACAGAGAGAGAGAGAGAAGCAAAAGAGAATCCCCCCAAAGTCACCAAGTGTCCGTAGATTCACCCCCAGCACTTCCGCAGCCACACAGAGTACTGTCCAAACCATTGATGACCCCGAGCTCCAGATCCCAACCTCCAACACGGTCGGGAATCCTTCAGTGCCCTCGGTGCTTCCTCGCATCCCGGTTTTGATACCTGGTACCCCTCTGGTCAGTTTGAGCCCATCTCCAGCTTGCGCGAGTTCCTCGCCATGAGATACCAGCAGCACTGGTCGCTCAGCCACAGAGCCCCCTCACTGGTCCGCCGCTGTGGTCACCATCCCCGCGGGTTGTCTCCCCCACTCTCCCTCTCAGACAGTGCTTGATCTTCCCGTCCTCTCGTGCCCTGCTCCAGTCCTCCACTTCCCCTCACGGCTCCTACTGATTAATAGGAGCTGCTATCTTGGGCGCAGACCCACGGTCGCAGGATTTCAACAAAAACCACTGTCAGCCCCCCTCAACGGGCTGATGCAGAGCCAACGGCAGTCAACTGGACAGCACTGCATCTCCACTCTCTCGCTCCCCACAGGTCCACAGCAGCAGCGCTACTGCTCGAGCGACTCCGGCAGCGTTGCCATCTTCATGGCCCTGGGATGGAGTTTCAGAAAAGCATGCCAGGACCAATTAAAATCAGGCAATTAAATATTGCCTATAATATTCAACTCACCTCTCAATGTGTAGATATCGCAAATAAAAATTATGAAAGCAAGACTTTTTAAAGTGTCATTTGATTCCATTCACAAACATTTTATGGAGCATTTAATTTCATAGTTTGTTTTTGCCATAACCACACATTGTCTATAATATTCATCTCACCTCTCAATATTTAATTGCCTGATTTTAATTGGTCATGGCATGCTTTTCTGAAACTCCATCCCAGGGTCATGAACCTCTACTGAAACAAGCTTCAAATATATTGCAATTTACAAATATCTAACGGCATAAAATTATTGCCTCAAATATGAGCACCCTTTGGAATTTCTCATGAAAAATGTTCCTTTGAAGCAATTATTTGATGTAATTCACAAATATTTCATGGCAGCGCATAACCGCTTCAAAGGAACACGATTTTCTCCTTGTGCTTTACTAACTCTCTTCTAAGTTTGCAGCTAATGAGTTTCATTCATGATAGAATCTCCTTTATTGTTCAGAGATTAGATCCATTCTCTGAATTAAATGATTGCCAGACGTGCAATTTCCTTCTATGGCTTAGAAATTGTTGTGCACTGTATGAATAGAAAGAAACTCATCAGCACTTGGCCAAGTTCCCCAATGAAAGCCCGTAATTGTGCAATTTCTTTCATTTCCACTTTTCCCCTCTCCTGTTAATTCCCTTAATGCTATTCAAATCATTATTTAAGACCGACCCCACTAAAATCAATGGGCTCACTGATTAAGCTTCAGGTCTGGTGTAAGATAGGATCAGACAGGAATTCTCAGGGAAAATGTTAGTAATTCACTATGCAAATGATAAGATTAATCAACCTTCTGCAGATATAAAAGGTGAATTAATTTGACACAATTTTTCCTGTTAGCTTTGAGATTTCAGATTTGATATGCAGCTGCCACATTGAAACATGATGTAGATCAGTGAGGCCAAAAAAGTTCATATTTTGCTTGTTTTGAATGGCCTTGTTTCCATATGCAATCTGAAAGTGTTCTTTCAGATGCTTCAGAGGTATCACTGTATTCTCTACCCCCCTCCCCCCCTCTCCCACTCCCCCCTCCCGCCCTCCCGCCCTCTCCCCCTCTCGCCCTCCCCCTCCCCCCCTCCCCCTCTCCCCCCTCTCCCCCCTCTTCCCCCTCTTCCCCCTCTCCCCCTCTTCCCCCTCTCCCTGCATTACTTCAAAGACTGTATTCCATTGCATGTTTTTCCTGAAGGTATCAGGTTGATACCTCACAGCAATACCAAAGACACTGAATTGTCATAGGAATTACTGTGACAGGAGTTAATCCATCTTCTGATCTTCCTGGTAACTATAAAAGCTATCACTAACCTTTACAAAACTTCTCTCGGTGTGATGGCCACGATTAATTCCCCAAATAATGGTATGTAATGATATGGATTGTACATAGTCATTGACTGGTAAAGGCACAGGCTGGCTGGCCCGCCCCCTGATGATACTCTCCCCTGGACTCCTCCCCTGTGGCCTACACCATAAAGGTTGAGCCACTTCTCCCTTCCTTGCACAAGGTCTCAATCTTCTGATTTTCAGGTTTGTCATTTAGTGCTACGAAAATAACTTAAATACAGCAAAACCCCAGCTATCCAGAATTCAAGCAACTGGCTGCCTCAAGCATCCAGCAAAAGAAAAATTGAGTACAATAAATAGGTTAAAAAAAACTGAAGTTTACTAGGAGCACGCCTCACCGCTAGTTCGCCGATCACGCAATCTCAAGCTACTGGAAAATTCACTCATCTGGCATCTACCAATCTCCATTGATGCCATGGGATTTACTGTATATAATGCAATTCTGGAATGAGAATGATGGGATTTACAAACCTCCATATCATCCTCAGCAGCCGGAATATACTTTCCAGCATTTCTATTGCTGGATTCCAGGCTGTGCATGTGACCCATCCTAGATACAGAAGGCAGTTCTCCTAAATTATTAAAATAAGGCTTCACTCAAGACACTTGGAGCATGACCAGAATTTGCCATTTGCAGGTTTAATCAGGAAACAGCGTTGAATGGAAATGGCAGTGACTGGTTGAATTAGCTCTGTGCTTCCTAGATCACTCCCGTTTTTTCCTCAATTCCTCAGGGAAATCTCTGACATCCCTTCAAATAAGAACCTTTCCCAGCTGAAGAGGCTAGGGAGCTCTCCAAAACCTGGTCTTCACCATCCTCTCAAATGGTGAGCTCTACACTCTGCTGCCCTTTGATCCCCATCCACTCTCTTCGGCCAAGCCTAATTTTCTGTTTTTTTAAATTTAGACATATAGCATGGGAACAGGCCATTTCAGCCCACAGGTCCATGCTGACCAATTTACACATAATTAACCAACAAACCCCAGTATGTTTTGAACGGTGGGAGGAAACTGGAGCCTCCAAGGAAAACTCATGCAGACACGGGGAAAATGTAAAAACTCCTGACAGAGAGCACGGGATTCGAACCCCGGTCCTGATCGCTGGCGCTGTAAAGGCATCGCGCAAACCGCTACACCAACCGTGCTGCTCCAGGGTCATGTTCAAAGATTGTTACTTCTTTGACATTATAATTACCAGTCGAGACGACTCAGAGCAGCTATCCAAAGGTCCTAACCCGTTTGCAAGAAGCCAACATCCAGCTGCACCAAGACAAATGTGTATTTATGATACCTTCTGTCACATATCTGAGCTTTACAATCAACAGCGAAGGAGTACGAATGGACACTGCTGGCACCGAAGCTGTCTGCAGACCACTTTACCCAACAAACTGAGCCAAATTGCAATCATTCCTGGGCTTGGTTAACCGCTATTGGAAGCACATCCCAAATATGTCAACACTGTGCAGCCCACTAAACCAAATGTTTAAAGAAAGACCAGAAATGGCATTGGAATGATGAGATCAGTCACACAGTGGCTGTGCGACTGCTAGCATCAAGTGACAATGTTCTCGTCCACTATGACGCAAACAGAGAAGTTACTCTCATGGTAGACGTGTCACCAGCAGGATTAGGAGCCGTGTTTTCACAAGTAACTGAAAAAAGGGGAACAACTGGTGGCTTATGCCTCCCGGTCTCTGACTACTTGTGAACTGAATTATGCACCACTGGAAAAAGAAGGGCTTGACATATGTTTGGTATCAAGTGATTCCACCAATACCTATATGGTAGGAAGTTTATCTTAGTAACCAATAACAAACCACTAAGTTTGAATCTAGGCCCTAAAAAGGCGATACCAGTGCTAGCGGCGACAAGAATTCAAAGATGGCCCATGTTGCTCGCTGCATACGACTACGATTTAAAACATAAACCAGCAACACAAAACAACCATGCTGATACACTATCGCACCTACCCCTACCAGAAACTAAACAGAAAGATGAGATAATTAAATGGACGGTGGAGGCTACAGCTATTAATCAAGAACAACTTCACAGTCAACCTATTACAGCAAAAACAATCAGTAAAGATGTTCAAAAAGGAACTCTACTATCAGGTGTCCTCTACTTCACGTCAAATGGGTGGCCTGAGGCTGAGGCAATATCAGAAGAACTAAAACTTTATTATACAAGACACCATGAAATATCAGTTGAGGAAGGTCGTTTATTGTTGGGGAACCAGAACAATGAACCTGACAAAATGGCAAACAGACATATCATCAGAACCCCGCAACAACCATCCTGGGATGGTTCGAATGAAGGTGTTGGCACATATGTTGGCCCTCAATAGGCCTGGACATTGAACAAGCTATTAGAGGATGTGACAGTTATTAAGATCTGCAACCCAGAGTCCCTCAAGCCAGTGGATCCATGAAAATGGCCATCACAACCCTAGCACAGGATTCACATTGATTTCACTGGTCCATTCATGGGGGAAAACATCCTCATTGTGGTTGATGCACACTCCAAATGGCCAGTGGTAGTACACATGAGGAAAACAACAACAGACCAGGCCATTGAAAAACTGCAAAGTGTATTTGCTTTGTATGGATTACTGGTTGAACTGGTTTCTGACAATGGTCCACAGTTTGGATTGGTGGCTTTTACGGAATAACAGTATTCAACACCCTACCAACCAAGCACAAATGGGGAAGTAGAACATCTTGTTCAGACCTTCAAGAAGGCCATGAAAACAAAGAAAATATCATCATGGAGTCATAAAATTGCAAATTTCCTATTAGGCTATTGAACTATGCCTCACTCTACCACCAAGCTGAATTGATGTTTGGATGCAACTTGGGAACAAGACTTTCCACACTACATCTGAACATCTGCTTTCAAATAGAACAATCTATGTTTCCCGATAAGTCTACTAGATCTCCAGAAGTGGGAGAACCAGTACTGCTACAAGACTGCCAGGATAATAGAGGACCATGGGTGAGAGGTGTTATCCTTAAAAAATGAAGTTCTTGTTCCTCCTCCATGCTGGTGGAACCAAAAACATGGAAACGACACATCGATCATTTGAGAGTGGCGGATGATCCTATGGCCACATCCAAGGTTCACGACCCTGATGAGGTACCAGATGAAACTTCAGGGATCTATCCTACTGTGAAGCCCTGCTCAACAACATCCGGATGTGTTCCGCCAAAAACACATTTCGCAGTCCTCACCACCAACCGAGCTACCAGGCCCTAAAGCAAAGAGTCCAGAGAAGTCGCAAAGTACCTCGACGGATTCTACCTCTCTGAGACAATCACAGAGGGAAAAATGTCCTCCTGTGTTCAATAACTTGGCAGTTTAATATTACATACTTACTTTATAGTTTATTCATTATCCTCACCATTATCCATGGGCACCAAGTTTAGTAAGTATGTTATTTTCACAAAGCTTTTATTTTGTTGGGGGGAGGTTGGAAAAGAGTGTTATGTATATATGCCTGCATGCGTATGATGTCATCACTCATAGATACTGTGTACTGGGGGAACCATTTTACTTCTGTATTAAACAATGAAGTATCACATCTCCACTTGCAGTGCTTTCTGAAACATGACACTACCTATCCCCTTAAACATGTGTCTTCTTCTCTTAAACCCAACACTAAAGGAAAAAAATTCTCATCTTCCCCATCTACCCCTCTCAAAATGTACATCAGGCCACCCCTCAGCCTTTTCCACCAAACAAAACAAAGCCAAACTCTCCAATCTCTTTTTTTAAAAAGCTAAAGTGCTCCTTTATGTGGCCTCCATTGGTCGCCGTTGACCATGGGTACTGCACCTCTGGTAGTAGCCTCTCCAGGCTGCAAGCCAGGACAGAGTTCATATGCCCTCTCCATGCTAATGACAGATCCAAAGGAACGACAAGAGTCGATACTAGGAGTTGCCATGCCTGTGCTAGGTACGGGAGACAGCCACCTTAGTGACGCGGACTCTGGATTTATCATGGGGGTTTACTCCCAAAGCCTTTCCCGTGAGTGAGTAGAGCCACAAGGCAGTGGAGGTTGAAATCAGAGTTTTCCCACAGTATTGATTTTCCCATGGTAAGTTACCATCCGTGGTTAACGAGCCTCATCGGCCCAGAGCAACTGGTTTCAAGATGCCACTGGCCTGCCTTTGCCCCTTCTCCTGTAAGTGAGAACATCTCCGCCAGGCACAAGACCTAAGCCACATGTGAACGCCAGGAGTTGGTTGTCAGAGGCTGTTTGAGACCCATGCCACGAAGAGCATTTGAGTAGCAGTGGGTGCTCGCCCCAACTATCAGCCTTTGCTATGACAACCTTTAGAGCCAGAAATGTTCCAATCCAGGCAATATCCTGATAAATCTCTTTTGTGCCCTCACCTGTACAATTACATCCTTCTTTTGCTGTGAGATGTATTCTTGTAAAAACTCAATAAGTATATTGGACAAGATTTCAAGGTTTACCTCTTTGTGCCTTTCACAAATATATTGCATTGACTGAGTTCCCTCATTCTCCAAATTAGTGTCTAATTTTTAAAGTGCATTCAGAACCTTTCTTTTGATGCATCAGAGAAAAACACAAGTGTTCATTTGCTAAAATGTAAAATGTCAGTTCACTCACGTCAAGCTCACAGGTTTCAGTGAACGAAGAGTACTCTCACATCACATTCCAATTCACCTCACTGACCTCTCAAGAGGACACTGTCAATTAACAGAAAATTACATTTGGTTTAGAGCACTAGCCCAAGAGCTGTTTTGAGACTGTCCAGATCATTAACGGAGCAGCAGAAAGGAATACTTCTCTCCTTAGTTTGAACTGGTTTCAAGCTTTATTCCCATAGGCAAAGAAACACAGCCTTTTTATTTGCTGTCAATCAAATTCCCTTGGATACTCTTTTCAAAATATAATCTACAGAATGTAAATGTAAGCATCAAGGCAATAATCCAGCATTTGTAGATCAGGTGAGTGACTTTAATGATCTGCCTTGTTGTGTGATATGACGACTACTTCAGAAATTCCCTGATCATAACTACTGTCAAGTACAATAGAGATACCATTAATAACAAGAAGCAGCTTTTTTTAAAAATATATATACACAGTCAGATAACAAACCTTCACAGGCTATTCTGCAGTTTGTTCAACTTTTATTGAATTTCTTTACAGGAAAACCATATTTACCAAATATAAAGAGAGGATTTGTGTGCTGTTGCATTGCATGGAACTATTGATGAATTTTGCTTTGGTGCGATGTTATAGTCGCACCAAAGATTGTTTCTCAGACAACATACTGTACTTGGTCAGGTCTTCTTTGGCTTGGCTTCGCGGACGAAGATTTATGGAGGGGGTAAAAGTCCACGTCAGCTGCAGGCTCGTTTGTGGCTAACAAGTCCGATGCGGGACAGGCAGACACGGTTGCAGCAGCTGCAGGGGAAAATTGGTTGGTTGGGGTTGGGTGTTGGGTTTTTCCTCCTTTGCCTTTTGTCAGTGAGGTGGGCTCTGCGGTCTTCTTCAAAGGAGGTTGCTGCCCGCCAAACTGTGAGGCGCCAAGATGCACGGTTTGAGGCGATATCAGCCCACTGGCGGTGGTCAATGTGGCAGGCACCAAGAGATTTCTTTAGGCAGTCCTTGTACCTTTTCTTTGGTGCACCTCTGTCACGGTGGCCAGTGGAGAGCTCGCCATATAACACGATCTTGGGAAGGCGATGGTCCTCCATTCTGGAGACGTGACCCATCCAGCGCAGCTGGATCTTCAGCAGCGTGGACTCGATGCTGTCGACCTCTGCCATCTCGAGTCAGGTACTGAAGGAACAATTGACACACGTCTTCACTGACATCTTCAGCACCACACTGCAGCAGTCTATCATTCACGCAAGGTTCAAGACAGCCAACAACATCTTGATACCTAAGAGGGCAACAATAATAGCCCTCAATTACTACAGCCCAGTGGTACCGACCTCCACCATTATGAAATACTTCAAACGTCTGGTAAGCACACCTCCCAGAGACACTGAACCAATTTTAATTCACCTGTAAAAGAAATCATTCCACAGCTGATGTTTTAGCTTTGTCCCTTCACTCTGCCCTGTGCCATCTGGAGAACATGGCCTTACATTCCACGCTGCTGTTTACTGACCAGTTCGTCATTTAATATGATCGTTCACCAGAGGCTAGTAGAGATGCTGTCCTTACCGGGACTCAACACCCCTCTCTGTAACTGGATTTTGGATTTTCCTAACAGAGAGACCACACTCTGTCTGGCTTGGTAGTGGAATGTCAAGCACCATCATACTGAGCACTGGTGCACCTCAGAGCTGTGTGCTCAGCCCACTCCTGTTCACGCTATTGACCCACGACTGCAACAGCAGATCCAGCTCCAACAACGTCATCAAGTTTGCAGATGACCTGCAACAACAATGAGTCACACTATAGAGAAGAGGTGGAAAATCTCGTGAAATGGTGTGAGAGTAATAACCCGAGTCTCAATGTGGACAAGATGAAGTACATGATCGTGAACTTCAATCAGGACCAGGAATGACCACCCTCCATTACACATCAACAACTCTGTAGTAGAGCGTAGAGATCACCAAGTTCCTTGGAGTTCACTTAACTAATGACCTATCATGGACATTCAACATCTCCTCACTTGTCAGGAAGGTGCAACAATGACTGCACTTCCTGAAAAGACTGAAGAGGGCAAGACTGCCAGCCACCATCATGTCAACCTTCTATAGGAGTTCTATCAAGAGCATCCTGGCCGGCTGCATCACAGTGTGGTACGGTTGCAGCAGAGAAATGGATCGGTGATCAATCCATGAGAGTGGCAGAGGGGATCATTGGGGTTTCCCTCCCCTCCACTGAAGGGATCTACCAGATCGTTGTCTTAAGAGAGTACACAAAGCTTTCACCCTGCACACAGCATTTCTCAGCAGCTCCCATCAGAAAAGAGATATGGGAGTATCAGACCCACCATCACCAGACCGAGGAACAGCTTCTTCCCAAGAGCAGTGAGAATGCTGAACAACCAAAGGAACTGCTCACACTAACTATGCAAGACTCTTATATTCATGAAACTATTTATTTGTGTATCGATAAAATGCTTGTCCTGCATTTGTATTATTTGCCTGTATGTGTGTTATGTCTGGTTGAATGTTTGCATGTATTGCACTGAGAGCCAGAGATCGCTATGTCATCGGGCTGTACTTGTGTAATCAGATGACAGTAAACTTGACTTGAACTTCTAATTATTCTCCAAACTTAGTTACAGTCTTCCTCTAAATGATTTGACTTTAAAAAAAAAAATTTGGATTGCATGGACTTTCTAACGATGATATAACATCACAAAACTCCCCAATTTCCATTTAGTCCAATATATGTGTGATTTTAAAAATGTTAATTTTAATGTTAGAACTACAGCACTGTAACAGGCCCTTCTGGCCCATGAGCCCGTGCCACCCAAATGCACCCAATTAATATACCAACCTTGTACATCTTTGGAATGTGGGAAGAAACCAGAGCACCCTGAGGAAACCCACGCAGGTCAAGTAGAGAATGAACAAACTCCTTACAACTCTGTAGTAGAGAGTAGAGAGCACCAAGTTCCTTGGAGTTCACTTAACTAATGACCTATTGTGGACATTCAACATCTCCTCACTTGTCAGGAAGGTGCAACAACGACTGCACTTCCTGAGAAGATTGAAGAGGGCAAGGCTACCAGCCACCATCATGTCATTGAATTCGAACAAGAGTCGCTGGTACTGTAATAGAGTTTCGCTAAACGTGCTACTAACCTTGCAGGTAGTAATGGTGAGAATCTTGGCTGATAACCAGTGTCAGCAGAGTTTGTAATTTGATTTCATAAGATGCTTTATGAATATGGACCCCAGATTAAGATAATACACTAATGGTTCCGATGGTTGAAGTTCCCAAATGTTTGGCTCTGTTGAACTCAAATAAATTAATTTACCTTGGACCATTGGGAAACTCAACCTCACTGTTAACTACTTTGTTTACACAGAATTCTCATTGCAACAGTGAACAAGTTTATTAAAGGCATATTTTCCTTTTATTGGATTTTTGACAGATGTATACAATAGTCTGTTTCATGAAACTTGAAAAAGAATTGGTTAAAAATATCATTAAAATGCACCACAGAACCCCTCAGCATCCAAGGTTTCAAATTATACATAAACAAAGATGAAAATTTCAAGGGGGATTTCATTCTACACACAAGTCATTTACTAGATTTTTAAACTCTCTTTCCATCAGGTCTTGTTTTTTTAATGAGGTGCACTGTTTTCTTTAATAACTCCACACTGTTGTTATGCCACTAAATATCCAGCAAGAACATTAATTAAGGTTAGAAGTCCCAATTAAGAGTAGACAAACTCAATGATCAGAAAACAATCACTGGACTTTCAATACCACTTACAACTGATAGCATTTCATACTGGATCACTGAATTCCTGCACCTTAACCAATCTAAAAGTCTAGCATGTGGTTAAAAGATGGTGATAGCTAGCATTTTTTTCCTGTTGATAATTGTCCACTCTGGTCAATTTGGTTTTCCATGAGAAATTACTGTTGATTTCAATTTTGGACACAAAGCCCCATTATACTGTTGTTAATGAGGGGAGAACCTATGGGGCCAAATTATGGCATTGGATTAGTTTCTACATTGCTCAAACAATGGGCTTTTGGGTCTTTATTCCTTAGACTGTTAGAAGGCAGACCTATAGAGGTGAAACACGAAAGTCTGCAGAAGCTGTGGTTGTAGAAAAAAAACCACAGAAATGCTGGAGGAACTCAGCTGGTCACACAGCGTCAATAGGAGTTCCAACATCCATGGATGCTATGAGACCAGCTGAGTTCTCCAGCATTTTTGTGTTTCTACCTAGACCTATAGAGGTGCATAGCATCAGGAGGATAAAGTGAATGCTCACACCCTTGTTCTCAGGGTGAATGATTCTAGAACCAGAAGGCATCAGTTTTGAGGAAAGTGGGGAAATAATTAAGAAGGAGTTCAGAGGCAATTTATTTCACTAATTTTCCAGGTACATATCACTTTCTGCCAGAGGATGCTAAAGAAGCAAGCACCATTTTGGATAAATATGGTTATGAAGGACTTCAAAGAATATGGACCAAGCACAGGTAAAGGGGCCAGCCCAAAAAGCCAACTCAAGTCACCATAGATAAGTTGGGCAGAAGGGTCTGTTCTGTGTTGTATGACTACATAAACTGACATACGCAATATTCTGAGGAAGATTAAATGGCTCACTATCACAAGCACTCCCGTTAGTTATCGCAAGGAAATGACCACAACATATCTGCCTTTACTTTCCAACCTGTGAGGAAATCCTTCGGTTGGGATTTTTTCACTAAAGAAAGCAGGGTGAGAATCCAACTTCCATCATGAGGGATGTTGAATGACAAACACAACCTCATCATCCTCAACATCGCACAATTGAAAATAGAATCTTACCAGACTGATGACTATTTCTGCGTCATTTGTGCCACTCCAGAAATTGTGCTGATCAAAATTTCTGTTACTGTGAATAGTTAGGCGAGTAGAAGATGAACTGAGCTCCAAAAGTCACAAAGTTGATGATGACATATTCTTTTCAATACTTTAAGCAAGATTTTTGTTTTGTACAATCTGAGAGAGGGAGAGAAAAAAATGAAGAGAGCACCATGCAAAATCTTGGGCACCCCAAGAGATTTGGGCTCTCAGATAACTTTTACCAAGTTCTCAGACCTTAATTAGCTTGTTAGGACTTGTTAGCTTGTTCACAGTCATCGTGAGGAAAGGTCAGATGATGCAAATTTCAAAGCTTTATAAATACCTTGATTCCTCAAACCTTGTCCCTACAATCAACAGAGCCATGGGCTCCTCTAAGCAGCTGCCTAGCAATCAAAAAAATTAAAATAAATGATGCCCACAAAGTAGGAAAGGCTCTAAGAAGATAGCAAAGTGATTTCAGGTGTACTTGTATCTGTCCAAATGTATTTTGATCATCACCATGCAGTCGGTGGAAACTTTTCACTTTGGATGATTTATCCAAAATGTGCTCGATGACCAGTTGGAGTAGGTTGAGCGAAGCTGTTGAAACAGTTGGATGTCAAAACGCAGAAATGCTCAACAGGTCTCGCAGCGTTCATCAGAGGTAAAGATATATTACCAATATTTCGGGCCTGGGCCCTTCTTCAAGGGCTCAGGGCCAAGATGTCAGTTATAGATACCTTGAGGAAGGACTCAAGCCTAAAATGTCAGTTATTTATCTTTACCTCTGATGGACCAGTTCTTCCAGCTTTCCTGTGTTTTTACTTCGTCTGCAAATTTTGTGTTTTCTACTTGAAACAATTTGCATTTCAGCCAAGCTGCTGAAACAGGACATTGTTATTCCACTGACTCCAAACCGAACTGTACAATGAAAAAACCAACATTCCCACCTAATGCTTTTGAATATTGTCCTGCTTTAAAGACCATAACATTTATTATTTGAAATTAAGAGACAGATTCCATCTATTCCGTGATCTGCACAGTTCTCCTAAGGGTTGTCAAGCCAAGGGTGATGAAGACTAAAAGGTGCCTCATTTGCACTGGCTCACCTCCTGCATCTACTCTACACCTTGGAGCACCTTCCATCAAAAAAAGGAAATAAGCAAATGACCTGCTGTTGCTACGGACAGAGTTGTGAGCAGCTGCACAAGTTTAATGCTGCAGCTATCCAGTGGAGTCTTCAGTCTGAAAGTCACACAGTACGGCATAAAATTCCCACTGAACAAATTTTCTAATTTAAAAAAATATGTCAAGCAGAATGGCTCTGTTGGAGTCTATCTTACCTTCCTCAAAGGATTCTAGTTGGAAGTGCACAATATTTCAATAATGATGCTTTTGAAGGACAACATTGAAAACAAAGGGAATCTAAAACGGCTGACAAACACAATGCTGATTTAATTTAGATTGCGGAGAAACCGCCTAACCTCAGCCTCATCTTCAATCCCTGATGAGCTGCTAGCAAAATTTCAAGGCAGCACATATGACAGGCTCACCACGAATTAAATATCACTCCTCACGTACACAGTTCTAGGAACAGACTTCAATTATTTTTCAGACTGCATTTTTCAATATCTATCTGTCCATCAGTCCGGACCTGTCCATAAAGATTACATAAACTTGACATGCTCCTTATTTTGTGGACTTTCATTTGTGTTATTTTAGAGATAATAATTATGGTGTTAATTGTAACTTGCTTTAACTATACAATGTTTTTCACAGATACAATATCTTGCTTAATCAGCCCCGCTGAGCTCAGTTTCTCTGTTGAAAGACACAATTGTTTTATGATCCATTCTGTTTAGAAATGTAGATAATTATATTAACTCAACATATCTGTCAAAATCACAAAATAAATTTATACAGGCATTACACTAGACAAAGAAGATATTGCTTCTTGAACACCTTTGGGTGAATTTTATGCACTTTGGGCTACTGATCACAAAAATCACCTTAAAATATTTCTATCGCATACTGCTTTTTAGAGATATCCTATTTTTGTGATTTCCTGTTAAATATTTTAAGTCGACATCAAGTAGACAAAGCCATAAAGTGCAACTTGTAATTGAAAATTCATCTTCTGCATTTGCACTTGGACTTCATCCCTGGTGACCTTGGTGATGACCATGGAAAAACAGTATCAGGGCAACTGGAACCCTTCAATATTGGCCAACTATTGTTGGACAATGACACAGGGGGCATCAGATGCTAAGTACAAACAAGACTTTTTGAACTAAAGCCATGTGTCCGCATCATTATGCAATTAAGCACGGTAAATTCAATAAAAGTTAATTTAATGTTTCTCCAACGTCCTACATGATACAGCAAATCTGAAATTATATTTGTGTTCATCTTGTCTGTCATAATCCCCAAGTTTTTATTAGGAAGCAAACCTTTTGAAAAATTAATTGTCCAGTGTTATTAGAGCTCTATCAGATTGGGCTTTTAAGTAATACATGTCTCAGAGCCCTTGCATAGCTGCTAAAGGCACCAAAATGTGAAGAGATGATCCTAATTTCTTAGCAGATTGAGATTTATTCTTTGGCAGCAATAATCTATTCTTTGGCAGCAATAATCTATTTGAAATGTATTAAAAAGGTTCGGTCTGCTCCACTTTCCAGTGATAATATGGTTTTGTCATCTGCTTTGGTGAAAAATACTTTGATAATTTTATCAAAAATCTATCATTCTAATTTTTGATAAAGTTAATTCTAGTCTGGTGTAATAAATGAATACTGGTATGCACTTAAATATGTGAAAGGAAAAGACTTCAGCATCCAAGTTTTTAAAAAAAGTGGAAAAGCACATGGTGGTATTTCTCTCTGTAGTCTGTGGATGCTTTAGCATAAAATGTTTCCTGTGTGGCCAAATGTTTGGCCTCACAGATAAACAAATTAATTAACCTCTCAGCACTCTGGTGCACTGTATTAGTCAAATGCTGAATACAGATGGAGACAATTCGAGAATGAGTCCTCAGCAAATCTGCTCCAAGTGCCAGGAGAGGTAACAAAAATAACTCCGGTTTGATTGGCACAGCTGCAAGACAGCAGTGCGATACACTGAGACATCTCCAAGTTACCACTTTAGTTAACTTGGCACCTTACACAATGCTCCTCTGACAAAGTTGGATGATTCCTCTGTGATTGTAGTGTTCCGTTAAGATAAACTTTCCCAGGGGAGGATTACCATAGCGAGACAGATATGTTACATTGAGCTATAAACTTACTCTTTTTCTAAAAAGTGGCTTGAATTTGGGCTTGCAGTTTCAAAAATCAGAATCATTCACCTTCTATTAACTACTTAATAAATATCTTAAATTCAGTGGCAATGATTGAAATTGCATTTTTAATCTGGAATGGATCATCTGAAATTAGGATTCAAAACATTTAAATGATTGTTGTCTACTCAGCATCAAATAGGCATTAAATATAGCAAGATTAAATACAAAGTGGGCAATAAAATTATGCAGTACACAGTACTGATTCTATTCCTTATATACCATGGATACTGATTCCACACATTAAGGTATAAGTAATAATGGCCCTTCTCATGCAAGAATCAATGAATGAAGTGAACAGAACAAAGAACATATCCGATTCAAATCTCTGGAAGAGACAGTAAATAACAAGCAATAATTACAAGGTAAGAGTTAATCCCAGTTTAGCGGTGATGGCTAATTTAAATTTCAAAACCCTTGGAAGTACTTTCCATCTGTCACGTTTCATGATATTTAAAGGAGAAATCTATTGTTTTCAGATCCACCCACACATGAAGTCTTGCCAATATTACGTTGATATTTTCAAATTTCACAAATAATTGCAATTGAGTATTATAATAATTTAGAAAAGTATCTTCTTGAATCTGAAATGCTAACATTTTGCCAACATTATCACTGGAAATGTTAATCCAGAATAAAAATAAATTTGAAATTTATAGAAAAATTTGGGAAAATTTTTCTTACAAATCAGATATTTAAAATAACAAGTATTATTTTATAATTATAAAGTAAAATTTGTTGAAATTCAATTTGGTTGCCAGAGCTAGATGACTGAATGGATACGATCTAAACGCAGACCTCAAAAGAGTATTTATCTCAATTGTCTTGCCTTCACAGATAATATTCTAACACATGTTTATTATGGATGAGAAAAGACACCAAGAGAATCTTTAGGGCAATTAGCATGGAAAATAATTGGACCACCTTATCCTACATATCAGGTAGGATCTCTCCCAGGAATACAGGATGTCACAAGCGTATCACTCAGTGCAAATTTCCCTTGTCATGAGAACATCCCAATGTGATATCCTTTGTAAGTACCACAAAAGTACTCCTATTTCTTAATAGTTCATTCTGTGTACGTAGTCTGAGAATTCCAGCAGTCTGTACTGAAAAGTGTTGTATGCTTCATAGCTAAGAGAATGATATACTCTTCATTTGTATTCATTAAGAGGATGTTAGCTGCTTCAGAAGTGTGAAAGGAGAATTGTTTCAGGTTTCACCATGAATGGCTGATTTCATAATAATCCACATTAACAAAACTAGCTACAGAAAACTTCCATGTACCAAGAATTTTGATTTTGCGATTGTCGAAATTTGCTAATTTTGCTGGAACTGAGACTTGTTATGTATATATATTTCAAGTGCATCGTGAAAGAATATTGGTAAGTAGTACAAGTATTTTCACACATATCATGATGGGAAAAGTGATATTGTATTAAAGAATTAAAGAAGTCAAAGAGTGTTGAATTATTATTATCAATTAAAAATATTAGGGGTATTTTTTATTTACAACTTCTAAAGCACGTGTCTAACGACATTTAATGCACCCAGGGTATTAAGCCTGTTGAAAAGCCAGAGCCACTGTAACCGCAGTGCTGCCACTGGTGTGGACTCGCAGGGAGCGAGGAGTGGAGATACTCAAGCGGGTCAAACCGCCCAGTCAACTGCCATCTTCTCCGCACAGACTTTAAATGGCCCATTAAAGGAGCCGAGAGTAGTTTTATTTAAAATCCAGTGAACGCAGGGTCTGCACCCAAGATGGCGTCGCCTATGATCGACAGTAGCCACGAGGAGTTGCAGACTCCAGGGGAGGGAAGGACTGGTTTAGGGCACCAGAAAACAGGGAGACCATCCCCTGTCTGAGAAGGAGAAGCAGACCCATGGGACAGTGGCCACAGCGGCAGACCAGTGAGGGGACTCTGCGGCCGAAAGACCAATGCATGTGGCGAGCGGCTGATAACTCAAGGTGAGGAACCCACAGAGGCTGTGGACTGCTGTCGGGAGACTTGCTCCGGGCTGCACACTGCTGGAGACTGACTTGAAACTGGCTGAAGGGGTACCAAGTATCAGAACTGGGATGTGGAGGGGTGCTGAAGGGTTCCTGTTCTGGAGCTCGGGTTATCAATGATTTGGACTGGACTTTGTATGGTTGCGGAGTCCGTGGAAGCGCTGGAAGCAAATCTACGGACACGGTGACTCTGGTGGGATTCTCTTTTGCTTCTCTTTCTCTGACTACAAGAGGTGTTTCAAGCAATTTCTGCCGATGGCAATTCTGTCTGCCTTACAGCGGGCAAAAAAGAAATTCACGTAAAATGATACTCTTTTATTACAATGACTATAAATTGAATCTTGAACTTGTTGAAATCAATTACATTGAATTCAGACAGTAAACTAATGCATTTTTCACTAAATGCTGGCATAGATTCATTCCAATGCTTGTTAAGGGATTCATTCAAATTATAAATTATTACAAGAGCTGCCTTCTTTGGCATTATAGATCCAATAATAGGGTAAACTGTTTAACACCTTGAGTAGCATACTCACCCTTCTTTACACATTCAATTTCTTCAGGATAACTAATCAGTTTTATTGATTATTCGTCTCCATATTTTTCTAACATGGTATCGTTCTAACATGGTATCATGAGTCCAGAGGTCTCAGAAGATATTACCCTCCAGAGGAACACAGGGAGCAGGTGGAATGTGTTTCCTGTCTATCCAATGTTGGCATGATTATGACCTGATTGAGACCTAAATCACTTTGAGGCTTGATCTTCTTTGTCCATGATTGCAATTGTAGCAAACTGAGATTCATTGGGTACTATGCTTCATGGAATCAAAGAATGGTTACAGCACGTCATTTGACTCTTCATTCCTAAGGAGTGCAAGAGAAATCTAATTTGTTGCGCTCACAAAATCCCAAGAAATTATTTTCTTTCAGATACTTATTTTGTTCTTTTTGAAAGCTGCATTGAATCTGTTTCCATTGCTCAGCAATGCTTTAACCACTTACTGTGTAAAAGAAATATGTTCCTCCTGTCTTGCTTTGCCATTTACCTTCATTCTACTATCCCTTGTTCTTGATCACTCTGCCAATGGGAATATGTTCCATATTACCTGCCTCAAACTTTTATAATTTTAATTAAATTTGTCAGAACCCCCTCTCAAGGAGAATGACCTCAGCTCCTCCGTTCTAAAAGTCCCAAATACCTGGAATTATTTTAGTAAAACTGGCCCCCTTTAAGTCACCTTTACACCTTGTCCATCTGAGTTGGAATCAGATCTGGATATACACATATTTAAAAATAAAGATTATGAATTGTACATGTAAAATGTAAAATGCAAATTTTGCACCATTATTAATTGATCATATTCATTTCCAAAATCCTAGCCTGAGAGCTACGCCATTCTCGGTGATATTTCTGGCTGTTATCCAAATTTATTCACAACTCATTGTTCCCTTCATTTACCATCAACGTCACAGAATGTGCCCTGTTATTTTTAGGGAAGTGCAGTACTGTGAAGGCAGCTGAGGAAATACCTGGCTCGGTTAGTTCCATTTTGAAACAACATTTTGTATTTTCTAATCAAAATGGAAATGGGACCATTACCAATTCCATGCTCCACAGCAGAAAATGGTCATTAAGAATCATGGAATTTCCTCGACTCTTGCAACGTTGGTGTGAGACAATTGATTCACAGATCCTGACTTCTATAGCACAAGTACCATTAACTGTTAATTAAATGACCCTATGATTTCTTGACACTTTGCCCTACCTAACAGTTAATGATAGGATCATGTTTGACCAATTAACAACACTATGACTTTTCCTGCTACTTCACTGTTGCAATAGGATGTTTGTGGATTCATAACCATATCTATTGCGTTTGATATGTTAATTAAAATGCATCTCCTCAATTTGGTGGTTTTAATGCAAGATATTTAGTGGTGCAAACAAGGTTGTGCCTAAGGCAAAGAAAAATAAATAATGAGAAGCATAGATTGAGTGGACATTCAGCGCCTGCTTCCCAGGGCAAGATTGGCAAACACCAGAGGACATGTGCACAAAGTTAGGGGAGGTAAGTTTAGGGGACACATCTGTCTGTTGCTTCCGTTGGTCATGGTCCACCATGGATACTGCTCCTCTGGTAGTCACTAGTGAGCAGCCTCTTCGAGCGCAAGCCAGGGAAAAATTGATATGGAGATCTGTCTGTTGCCCATGTTTTGGGACCCCCACCCCCCCCCCCCCCTCCAATGCTAATGACAGGAACGACTGAAGTTGATACAGTTTTGGTGCCAGCAGCATCGCAAGAGTTGCCATGCTGTTGCTGGGTACGGCAGTCAGCTGACTTTGGATTTTTCCTCTGGGTTTACTCGCAAGGCCTATCCTGTGAGCAGGTATAGCCACAAGGCAGTGGAGGTTTGAAATCAGTGCATAGAATATAGGAGTTGGGAAGTAATGATAAAACTGTACAAGGCATTGGTGAGGTCAAATTTAAGAGTACTGTGTGCAGTTCTGGTCACCGATTTATAGGAAGGATATTAACAAAATAGAGAGAGTGCAGATTCAGAGAAGATTTACAAAAATGTTGCCTGGGTTTCAGCATCTGGAATACAAGGAGAGATTGAGCAAATTAGGTCTTTATTCCTTGGAACATATAAGGCTGAGAGGGGATTTGATCGAGCTGTTTAAGATAATGAGAGGGATCGATAGAGTTGATGTGGAAAGGCTTTTTCCATTGAAAGGAGAGAAGGATACAAGAGGTCATGGGTTGAGAGTTGACAGGCAAAGGTTTAGGAGTAACATGAGGGGGAACTTCTTTACTCAGAGAGTGGTTACTGTGTGGAATGGGCTTCCGGGAAATGTGATGGAGGCAGGGTCAATTTTGTCATTTAAGAAAGAATTGGATAAGTATATGGAGGGATTAAGGGCAGAGTGCTGGTTAGTGGGATTAGAGGAGGGTGCTTGGATCAGTGCCAAATTTGGAAGGGCCAAATTAGCCTGTTTCCATGCTGTAACTTATATGGTTATATTTTTGAAGGGGAAATTATTGAATCCCATCGTGACAAATGAAAGGTCATTTTGAAAGAGAATTGTTGAATCCCACCTTGATCAAAGAAAAGGTCACTTTGACTGACCCATATTTGAGTTTTTGGAAGCAGTAGAAATACTGGATTTGGATCGTGATGGTCTTTTTGGATTGACCTGCATCTGGGTTCTGGAAGTATTGTGAAAGTCACCGTTTTGTTTCCCCTATGAAAGGAAAAGGGGAGTTGTGACCACCACTTGTCTGGAAGTAACTTGACATGGTTTTGTGAGTTTTCAACATTCTGTCACTCGGTCTTACCCACCTCATTTGTAATCACTTCTTTGCCTTAGTTGAAGAGTCTTCATGTCAACACTGGATTTCTAAGAATGAATTTGGAATAACTTTCCAGAATTGTGCCTAAGCTGTAATAGTTTTGGGTATCACACACACACACACACACACACCCACACCCACACACACACACACCCACACACACCCACACACCCACACACACACACACACAAACACACACACACACACACACACACACAAGTCTGTTCGTGAATAGTTGGGGGTTAAGTTTAGCTATGCTTAGGTAAGTTAGATAAAGTGTTATATTATTAGTAATTAATAATAAAAATAACACTGTCTTGGCAGATTTCTGCTGATCTGTGATGTAACAATCAGGACAACTGCAATCTTGCAATGTTGGCTGACTATTGTTGGACACTGACATGAGAGGCATCAGATGCTGAGTACAAGTAAATATCAGCAGCAAAACCTTTTTAGGTCCGTTGAACTATCGCAATGTGTCAGCGTCATTATGTGATTAAACATGCTAAATTCAATAAAAGTTAATTTAATGTTTCTTCAACTTCTTACATGAAGTAGCAAATCTGAAATTATCTTTGTGTTCAGCTTGAAGTTGTCCATCATAATCTCCAGGAAGTAAGCCTTTTGAAAAAAAAATTGTTGTCCAGTGTCACTGGATGCATTGACTAAGCTGGAACTATCCAAGAAAAAGTGAAGTGTCCTGGAAGGCTGAGACTTAACAGGGAGATAGGCATAAAATCAGACAATCTATTTCCGGAAGACTTCTGGAAAATACCTTCTGCTCACTACTGATAACAGGAGACAAAGTCACCGTACACTTTAGTATTTAGCTATTCTGCCTGCTTCCCAGAATTGCCAGTAACAGACGGTTCTTGTACAAAATTGAACTGAGGTGAGGACAGGTGCATTATTTAAGCGAGTCAGCGCTTCTGTTTTATTTACCATAGCTCATGAACAGCATCACAGGAAGGTAGCATTAATTGCAAGTGGGTGTCTGTTTTTCAAGGCTAGAAGAGCAATTTTCCATATTTTTACACATGCACAATGTAATACCCTCTATAAAATGAAAGATATATTAGTCTCTCAGCCAACAGCTTGTATGCAACTAGCACTAATAGGTACAGCAGTGTTGGTTCTTTAATAAGAGGATATTCCAGCTTGCCTTGGTTTCCCAACCAAATAAATCAATTTGAAAACCTGTCATGAACCAATGTGTTGGCAGGTAACTGTTTTGTTCATTACAGACCACTGAGCACTCTGTTAGTATGTCCTCTGACCTGTCTAAGAGCAAACATTGAGTTGCTCAGAGATCCATAAATTCCTGCTGTAAAGACTCTCATTATAGATGTTCCCTCTGCATCACTCATGTTTTCAATTGAAGTCTTAGGAAGCCAGCTGTGTTGCAACATGCTCTGTGGCAGCCTGCCTGGGATGGAGATCGCCATTTGTCATAAAAAGAGAGATTCAGTGTAGTGTAATATTAGAGTATTTTGCATAGCTACAGATAGACAAATCTGTTCAGCAGCCTCTGTTTAGACAATATCTTTTTATACGCAGGCTTAATGAAGTCTTGATCCCTAAGATTCATAAGCACTGGAACCTGGCTCGGAGGTGCCTGGTTCTCACAGCTCATTTCTCCTCAGATATTCACTGGCATTCCGAAGCTATTGCCTGAACATTACTATACTGTAATATGCAGCTATGTTGATTCTTCACAGAAATAGTGATAGTGGTACAGTTTGATATGCCTTGGCAACATTTGATTCTCACATTCTTAAAAGGTATTCACATTTGTACCCATTTGGAGTTCTTAAATGGTTTTTGAACACTGGTTAAATTGTCCATCTTCAGGCTGAGTTGAGTGCTTGTTCTGGACAATATGAGAAATGTTGAGAATCAATGAGTTCAGACATTCAGTCATCCTATTATATAGTTTTAAGCAAAACAAATCTCAGGTCTCTGGAGAATAAATACAGATTTACTGAAAGTACCTGGAGTCACTCGAGTGTTTCACAAATGAGAGCTGTACCTTGATTGAAAGTTTTATTTTATATAAACGGATGTTATATCAGCTGCATCACAGCCTGGTATGGGGACACCAATACCCCTGAGTGGAGAGCCCTTCAAAAGGTAATGGACAAAGCATCAGGACATCACAGGCAAAACCCTCCCTAGGATTGAAAACATCTACAGGGAATGCTGCTGTTGGAGAACAGCAACAATCATCAAGGATCCACACCACTCAGTATACTACTGCTACCATCAGGAAAGAGGTGTAGGTGCCACAGACTCACACCACCAGATTCAGGAACACCTGCTACCCCTCCACCATCACTCTACTCAACCACAAACTCAATCAGACTCGTGTATTGCACTTTATTGAGTTTTTTTTCTTAGTATCGCACAGTTTGATTACATGTTTTTAATTGTTTATATGTATACATATCTTTTTGAGTGCAGTTTTTTCACTACTAATCAGTGGTAATTCTGCCTCGCCCGCAGGAAAAAAAATCTCAGGGTTATATGTGATGCCATGTATGTACTCTAAAAATAAATTTGAACTTAAATCTGAACGTTCAGAGATTGCCACACTCACTTCCGTTGAAAGATCCTATTCATTCTAAGTATAGTGTGATGCATAAATATTTTGGGAGGAATTTGGTAAGATTTAGGTAGGTTACATACATACACAGATTTTAAAACAGATCTTATTTGAAAGACTGAAGAAATACTGATGATCTCTGGAGAATGTAAGCACATTTCACAAGTAGGTGATAATTGAACTGATGTCATAAAATGAATGAACTGGACCCAGGATAGCTACAGGTACCTTTCTGCAGGGTGCTTATAGGAAGGTCACTCCTGAGTTTTGTTTATCTAACAACAGCTTGAACGGAAGAAAGAACTCCTGTTGTTTGCTGAAGAAGGTGGGGGGGGGGGGTTGCAAGTGAGTCACATGGGGCTTTCTGGAAGTTTCAGTTGGGGACAGAGAGAAGTAAGAAGTTCTCAGTCAGCTAGTGTGTGTGACACTAAAGCAGTTGACAGTGCAAGCCAGGAAAAGCTGGTTGGAAACAATGTTCCAGAGCGGCAGATGGCTGGAAATGTTATCTATCTGCTCTTTCTCTTGGAATAAGAGGAATGGAACTCTGTGGTAGTTTGAAGAAAGAAGTTACCATCTGGAAAACCTTGATGGGGCAAGTTTCATCAGCGAAACATTGAGGTGACTAATGGTGGTACCTCAGTTACGGCCAAATCCAAGGGAGTTTCAATTCCAATAGATAAATTACTAGCTTTTATTAAACATGCCTTTTTTGCTCTCCAAACTAACCAATAATTTGGTAATTAGACACACTTTGAGTATTTTGTTCCAATTTAGAAAGCACTTTGGTTGTCACAGATTTTTATTAACTAGTCCTATTTTACACAATTTGTTTTTTTTTTAACCTTCAGTCCAAGGGATTGGATAAACTCAATGGTCATGGTTGGGTATTCAATCTTTCTTGGATGTATATAGACCAAAACTTTGTCTCTTTTGAGCAATTACCTGCTAAATTTAAATGACCTAATCATAATTTTTTTTTGTTATTCACAGATTAAGAGCTTCTTAAACTCATTAATGTTGAGGCTTCCCCGAGACTTAGATTTTAATCTTATCTGTGAAGTATATAATTTTAGACTTAATCCTAAAGGACTGCTTTCAGCCCTCTATTAAGATCTAGTGATAGTTCCTTAACTAACACTAATAAAGTTTGGAAACATGACTTCCAATAACTTCTTTGCTGAAGATACATGGGATTCTATTTTGACACATGTACATTCATCTTCTCTCGGACATTCCTTATAACAAAATTGGATCCACCATTCCACAGTTCAATTAGCTAAATTTTATCTAAATATAAATGTACAACTCAGGAAGGTAATTTATATCATAGTTTATGTTATGTCCCTCTCTTTGTAACTCCTGGAAAGAGGTATTTAGTACACTATCTTTAATTCTTTATATCAATTTGACTCTAAGCCCTTTCATTGCTATTTTTGGAGTGCGTGGACCAATGGACTTAATTTTGACTCCATCTCAATCCCATGTCGTTGCTTTTGCTTCCCTGATTGCGAGGGGACTCATTCTGCGATGGAAAGATGTTGTCCCTCTCACATATACACAATGGTTATTAGATTTGATGGCACCCCCTCTCTCTAGAGAAAATTAAATGTTCAACTACTACAAGTATTAAATTTTCTGCTCTTTGGGTTCTTTTTTCAACTATTTATAAATCAATTTTTTTGTCCTTTTTTTTCTTTCTTTTTTTCAACCTATTAGAATCGAAATTAGTAGTTAATGCCTGATTCTGCCAGCAATCGTTCAGGTTGGGGTTAGAAATTAGATTAGCAATAGATGGCTTTTTTTCCCCTTTCTTTGTTCATCAGTAGCATGGATCATACGAATCTTGTTTACCATTGTTTGACATCTGTAATTCCATTTTATCTTTACCTGAACATTATACACACAACTTTTTTTCTCTCTCAAAAAACCAATGAAGAGATTGAAAAAGAAATTTAGACAAACAACACAGTAACAGACCCTTCTGGACCATGAGCCCGTGGCACTCAATCACACCAAATTAACTTACCACATATCCTCTTACAGCTCCTTACAGACGAGTGCCGGTAGTAGAATAGTAGCAATTCACTAACCTCGCCACCCAAAGGAAATTAGAAAAAGAAATGTAAAAACATCAGGGAACTAAAGTACACACATTGGTGAGATGTTGAGCATTATTTCGCTACCCTAAATGAACCAATTGTGTCTTAATCCATAGTGACATTCAAAAATGTCGTACATGCATTTTCAAATACATGAAATCTCCTGTAGTGACATTCACACAAATAAATTCAACAAGAAGTAAAGGCGCAATTACTTTTTTTCAAAGAGTAACCAGGTATGACATCTTTAAAATGTGATAATGGCACTGAATTAGGAGAAAAATGAAGACGGAATATGCTCTAAAGAATCTCCAGTGGAAAACATTTGAATTGTAACTCCCTTCATAAAGAAAAATCAGTGTTCAATGGGATGCTGTGCACTCAGTCAACAAAGATAGATTTAATGGATTGAGATTATTGTGAAAAGCCAATTGAAAGCCTGTTTTTGTGGCCATCGGTTTACCTTGTTTACAGCACAGGTTTCATATGGCGGGCTTGTTGATAGTACCTCCGAGAAATGCACCAAATTGTAAGTAGAAAGAATCAAGTGATGAACAAATGGAAAGGAAAGAACAAAAAAAAAGCAGAAATAAGTCTAAGAAATAAATCATTTAAAATCAGTGGTGCAAGCCTTCATGTTTGCATTGTTACATTTCTTAGTGGCCATCGTCATATTTTCTGTTCCTCTAAACATATTTGATTCTCAGATCTTGCTTACTATCTGTTCTCACTGAGCATCCAGTGCACATGTTGAGGCTCAATGACCCTTTCCCCTCAGGGCATCTTTGTATGTGTCGTCTCTAATAGATGTGGAACACAACATATTGACATCATGAAAAAACCTACATTATGCAAGCTAAAAAAAACCTGAAAAAGCTGTGGCATCTAAAGAAAATGAAAAAAATATGATTGTTTAAACTATACGGTAATTCAATTTCCATTCGACGACATAAATTAAATGAATGTAATTGATAAAAAGTGGGGTGGGGCGGAGGGTGGGGTAAATACCTTTAAATGGATCTCTGTTTCAGATTTGATGTATTTTCTAATTCATGAGTTTGAAACTTAAACATATCTCCTCTTGAGTCCTTTTGAGAGATTAAGTTTTCACAACAAAACAAAAAGATTCAAATAATTTGATATTTTAAAAAATCAATGCAGCTATTAAATGAAGCAATTTATCCAACCATGCTGGTCAAGAATTAGCTGTAACATTTACATTAATCAATATTTATGAAATCTTAAATGGTTGGTAGGGTTTGTAGTTCTGCACGTCATTAAGATAAAATTAGGATTTATGATTTCACTATTAAAAATGCTGTTTTTCTTTCTTAAAATCTGGAAGAATTTGCTTTCAAGCATAAAAATTTGAAATGTTAAGCCTGCTATGATAATGAGCAAACTGATACCACAATAGAGCACTCAAAATGATCTACCAAATTTATATCCTAAGGAGAAAATATTGAAAATCAATATTTTGTATATTTGCATCCATCTGATTTCTATCCTTAGAGAACATCTCTGAAATAGCTGCCCTGAGGTCAAATGTGATGTGCAGTCAGGTTGATGGCACTCAATACAATTATGGTTCATAACATTCCATTGTAGGGAAACTCTCAGAGAGGAGCCGGTTGTATCTGAGATTGGTTAAGCTGTTTTTTTTAATGCCTGTGCTTCAGTCACTGTTAGTAAGCATTGACATCTAGTGCTTGCTATGGGGTTTTAATTGGTAACACTCTTGACGTGGAGCTTGTGAAAGATTTTGAAGCCATGCCCACTGACAAGTCAAGTTAGTTTCCACTTGTTTCTTTATCCTTTATTTTTCTTTTGAGAAATCTTCAAGTTATTGATCATAATCTACAAGATGAATTGTTTTAATAAAGAGATTCTGAAAAAGGAAATCATTTAAAGGGAAAATCTCTGCTTCTGTACTCTGCAAGAAGACTTGGCCATCAGGAATGTAGACTCAAGAAACTTTACAGTACAGTCCTTGATCGCCATCCACATGGACACAGGATCTAGAGGCATGTCCACATGATTTATTGATGAGAGTTCACAACAAACAAAGCTTGATGTATTAACTTCAGAGTTGGAGAACTAATTCCTTATTCTTCATAACTTCAAACTAGTCCAAAGACTTGAAATTTATTATTAATATCTGTATTATTTATAAAACAATTTTTATATTCTCTCTGTATTGCAGTTTGTTTACATTCATCATCTGTTTACATTTCTTTATTTGCTAGTTAATTTTTTTGCACCACCAATATATGGTAATAAACTTTGCCCATGGGAAAATGTGGTGTCATCTATGTACTCTGGCAATAAACATGAAATCAGAAATCTGAATCTGAAATCTGCTTTCAAACCTAAAATATCTACAATTAAGCATTCATTAAGAGAAAGTTGGAGGATTAGAATGTTTTCAACTGAACTGAGTTAAAAAAAAAATCCATACTGAATTTTTTATTGATTTGATTCAAAAGTAGAACATCTGCAGTGGGTGCATTAAATTTCTATGGGCACAACATCAAATTGCATTTATGCAACAGCTTTAAAATAATGAAGTGTCAATTTGACATTGAATTCAAAAGGAGGCATTAGAACCAGTAACAAAACTATTGCCAAAAGAGAAAAGCTCATCAGATAGATGGGTGGGAATGCTAAGGGATGTAGGAAGGCAATTCCAGAATAAAGAAGTTTTTTGGCAATTCTGACGAATGAAAAATCACAAATGCACAAAAGTTTAGATTTGGAAGGGCATAAAGATAATTGGATGTTGTAGTGATGGCAAGGCTTGCACTATAGAGAGTATCAAGACCGTGGACCAATTAAAACTAATGGTGAGAATTAAAATAATGTATTTAATTCGCAATGTATTGAGTGATCTGGGTGCATCCATCATTCAAAGATCAGTCCTAACTGCAATTTTCATCAAAAAACATTCCACTGCCAGAGGCTAAATATTTAGCAGCAAGTTAGATCCTCATTCTCCCAAATCAGTGATTTTCAAACTTTTTCTTTCCACTCACATAATCCCTGTGCCATAAATGCTCTGTGATTAGTAAGGGATTACTTAAGGTGGTACGAGAGTGGAAAGAAAAGGTTTGAAAACCACTGTCCCAAAGCATTATCAATGCAATGACAGAGTAATATTTAATTATAGCATTCTTGAAGTTGTGGATTTCATCCTCAGATACGGGAAAGAACATAGTTCATTGAAAAGTTTATCAATGGATAAAAAATGTGCATTATTCAACAAGCAACAACTTTCATTTATATCAAACCTTTCATGTCACAAGCATCCCCAGGTGCTTCTTTTAACACTTGGTAACTCACAAATTGCACTTTAACCAAAATAAAAAGAACAAAAACATCTGATAAAAGGCTTAAAGAGGCAGTAAAAAAAAATCCATTACTTACGAGTTATTAAAACATATTTATGCAATTGTCCAGTTGACAGGTCTTTGCACACCTCGATGATCTGAGCCTCGTCCAATTAAGCACATCCATGTTCCCCAAGTACACTTGCCCTGCATAGCTGGGCAATCACTTGACAATGCAAAATGGACAAAAACAGGAAACAAGTCCAGTGGAAAATCTGTTGGAGACAGATCCATTGTTGGAGACCATGCAAATTAAAATGATAGGAAAACAATGACAGACGAGGGAACAGCAAAAGTCCCATACATATTCTTTTCAAATTATGATATTTTTTATTCAATGCATTTCAAATGGGCCATTAATGCACCTTTAGCATAGCGGTTAGCGCAACGCTATTAAAGCCAGGATTCGAGTCCAGCGCCGCCTGTAAGGAGTTTGTGCGTTCTCCCCATATCTGCGTGGGTTTTCTCGGGGTGCTCAGAATGTATGGGGGTGCTGCAGGTTAATTGGGAGTATTGGGGCAGCATGGGCTCGTGGGCCAGAAGGGCCTGATGCCGTGCTACATCTAAAATTAAAATTTAATTTTAAATTTAAAACAAAATTACTAGAGGATTATATTTCAAAACTTTTGCAACTTGAGAGAAATATTAATTACCCTTGCATGGAACATTCAAATATTGACAGCCCCCCATAGTCCTGTGGAATAACAAACATCATTACAGTATTACAGAATTAGTAGCTGAAATGCAATGCTCAGCTTTTCATTCTCCCTCTTCTTCCCCTCAGGATTGAGGATAATTTGAATCCTTTCCAGTTCTGTGGGTTTAGATGTGTCTGATAAAGCTAATGTGGGACCCATAGACTCTTTTACAGACAGGGCAGGGTGCTAATAGGGTAGGCAGGTGAATTGTTTGGTGGGTATGCACTTACTGCCATTTATAAAGGATTATTGAAACTTCCTAATAGATGTCCCTGAGGTTCTCAATATGATTGCAAATGCTTCTTTTCTATTTGGAGGAAACATCTGGCTGGCCTTCTTAGGAATGAAGGGGGCCTTTCATATTTTTTCAATAAGGCTTTGAGTACATCTTAAAATCTTATTCTCTATCCATCTGCCAATTTTCCTGCAAGAGAGCTCAAAACAGGAATCTATCTATTTCGACAATCTCGGATCAGGCACACAAATGTCAGTGAGGCGGATTGAGTGTATGAGGACCACAATGTTGGGGTGTTGTCTTGGGAAAGGACACTGACATTGGTTTACTTGGGAGTAGACCATCTGGCCCATCGAGCCTGCTCCGCCATTCAATGAGATCACGGCTGTTTTGATGATAGGATCATCTCCACCTATTTGCCTTTTATCCATATCCCTTAATTTCCGTACTATTCCCCTATCTCCGATCACCCACTTGTTCTCTTTTTCTATTTTCTTTTAGTCCATGTGAATGGCCTCACATTCCTTCACATTATTATCCATTTTCCATAGTCTGGGTTACAGCTGACACCCACTCCTCCATCATGCCTGCTTTATTTTGTAAATATGAATTGATGCTACATTGAAGCTTCCAAGGTCTTGAGGGCCCTTCATCCTAAATACATGAAAACCCCTTTTTTTTAATTCTGGAATTCAAGCAACCTGCAGCAAAAAACTCAAGGAAAATAAATAGGTAAAAAATACAGGTTTAAAATTGTCACGCCTCGCCATTAGTTTGCCAGTCACACAAGCATCCATAAAATTCATTTATCCAGCATCTACCAATCCTCATAGTCGCCAGATACCAGGGGTTTTACTGGACTCTGCTGAAGAGCGGTGCCTGAATGAACCACATCATTTGTACTTGGGACTTGACAAGAGACACGAGAGATTGCAGATGTTGAAATCTGGAGCAAATGTTTCCAATTCAAAACATAGACATTTTTTTTTTCAGCGACTAATCTGCTGAGTTCCTCCAGCGCACTGTTTTTTGCTCTACACAAGTAAAGTTCATGAATGGCTGCAGTCTGGGAATGTCTCTCATGATGGCAAATTCTGCGCCAATTCTACTGGCTCCTGAGGGCTGTAGATGAAATCTCTCCATTTTGAGTCAGGAATTTTGACAACCGCCCTACTGTCGCAATGAGCAGCAAACGGTGAGAAGTGGCAGAGATCCTCAGCATGTAATGGCCTTGAGGCTTGGAAGCCCGAGATTGATTCTGAACCTGATCTACATTGGCACTTGTGGGGTTGACTTTAAACCTAAGAAACTAGAGATCACAGTCAATACAGAGAATGAAATTTGACTGTTGGCCCTTTAAACAGCACAGCTTCAGGGGAAACAAGGTGAGTAAAACCTGATTGTTCTCTGAATAAATAAGAACTGGTGTTGTGCAGACCAGTGAGGCTGAAAGTCTCACTGGAAATGAATTCTGTGTGGTGCATTACTATTGATGCCATCTGGGGAATTTAAAGCTGGAAAAATAAATGTCAGAGACAATGAAAATTATGCCAAGAAAGAGACAAGTTTTCCAATGGGTATTAAGAAACCCAAAATGTGCACAAAATTGCTCAACTCCAGCTTAATAAGGACTTCCACAGCACAACACTTTTTTTTTAATTATGGTGAAAAAAATCTTGCAACTCCAAGTCGATACATTTCTTTCAATTCTGCAGACTTCAACTTGAGCCAATAGTCCCTTAATAAAGTCTTTGTTAAACAGATTCTGGATGTCCATTTCCCCAATCACAGTCAAGGCCTCTGTGTATGGTATTAACTAAAGTTTACAGAGGATGAAAATGAATTGGGATTATTGGTCCCTTTCAGAAATGGAAGTTCTAGTGAGAGTGGTTTTAATCTTTCAAATTGCAGCACCAACTCGGCAATAAAATATGGTTCTATTACTGAAAATGACAGCCAATTAATTTGCCATCATGTGGTGCTTCAGAGATTCCATAACCATATTTTCATGATTTTTCACTTTTTGAACTGCTTCCTCTTGCTTGGTCTGAATCAGCATTGAACCAGCATTAAATCATGTCCTTAATAGTTGCAAAATTCATGCTGCCACTTTCTACCCCAGAAGACATAATTTCAGGTCAACTTTGCCATTCTTCACAGAATACCCCCACGCACATCACACTTTCAGAACCGAGTGGGGGGAAACATTCATAATAAATGACTCGCATAAAGTTATTGACAGCTATGAATGTATTTTACCATTCAAAATCACAGGGTTTCATGCCTCCTATTTGAAAACAATGAACCCTACAGTACTCCTTTTCAAAAAAAAAATCAGTAAGAATGAGCCTTATGAGTCAAATGCCTAATTATTGAAAATGCACGTTCACAATGAGGTTAAAAAAAAACAAACTTGGATTGAAACTTAAAACATCTGCATTATTTGAAGGGCAGAAGACAGGTCAACTAAATACCCACATGTTGAAGCAGCTTCATAACAAGTTTGCTCCCTTTGACATCATGGAAATAAATTTCTCAAATACAATAAAATATCCCACTGTTGTTTTATTAAAAGGAGAGTTTTGCACAAGCTAAAAATGACAAATTTCTTCACAAGTCATACTGAAATTTTTTGGGCAATTGTCCATAGCCGATTTGGTATTGTTTCTTAATAAGGCAAATAAATAACTACAGCCATTTCCAAACTAACAACAATAGTTAGTGCAAAAGTGAATGAAAATTATACCAGATAGTACACTCAAAGGTAATATAAACCTAATATATAAATCACACACACACACGCTCAAACGCACATCAGTACAACTCCGATTATCCAAAATGGTCAGGACCGGGCCTATTTCACAAAAACTTTTATTAAGAGAACTGGCCAGAAGCAAAAAAAAAATCACTTGTAACAGTGTATAAACAACAATAAACAAAGGAAGGCTTTTTAAGCATTAAAATAATGTTTAATTCTCATCAAAAAAAAATTGCTGGCCACCGCTGATCACCAGCACTTCCCCACCGAGGCCCCGCTTGTGCCGGGAGCCTGAGGATCCTACTCCTGCCCGGGAGCTTGAGCTCCGCTGCCACTACCAATGGGAAGCCGACGTCCATGGTCACTTCAGCTCCAAAAAATGTTTTTTGGATAAATGAAGATTTTAAAAAATTTTCAGATTACTGAGGATTTTGTATAATTGGAGGTGTGTGTGTGTGTGTGTGTGTGTGTGTGTGTGTGTGTGTGTGTGTGTGTGTGTGTGTGTGTGTGTGTGTGTGTGTGTGTGTGTGTGTGTGTGTGTGTGTGTGTGTGTGTGTGTGTGTGTGTGTGTGTGTGTGTGTTTTTGTTTACGTATTTATTTTCATTTATTTATTTGTCTATTTATCTTGAAACAGCACTGATTTACCACAGCTTACAAACAAATAAAGAATATGCTCACTCATTTCTTTCAGAACAGCATAAAGTCAACTAGAAACAACTGCCCAAACACCACGCAGCTAAACCCCTCTGACCTTCTCATTGACTCACTGCCATACTGATGATCCTGACACTCTCACTCTCCTCCTGCATCTGAGATTCATCACCTGCGTGTTGCATCGCTTACATCATTATCATGTCACCGGCTCTGCTCCTGACCAAGATAAGTACACAACTGTGACAATCTATTTATTTATTTTATACACGGAAGTTTAGATATATATCTTGTCAATTGGAGATACAATTTTATTCTGAAAAGCTCTGCCTCTGCACTTTCTGGCATTGTACACACCACTGTCTGCCAGATTCACGTTCTTCAAAATTCATGCAGTTCTGCTATGTGAGATTCTAGTTTTGAAGTGGTTGATTATTTTTCAAAAGGAATTAGGATCAAGGGAACAGATGGGCTATGAAATGTATTCAATACATGCAGGTTACGTGCTGGGCTGTCTGTTGAAATCTGCAGAAAAAAATTGCAAGATTGTTGAATCAAGCTCTAAAATCATGTGCATTCCTCATCACTAATTATGAATGGAGTTGTTGGTCATTACCCATTGCATTTTAATAGCTACCAGAGATGACTTCCACTCGGAATGATGTTATCCCCTCCGAAGGCCAGTATGTTTTCTCTTCAAAGTGGATGCAGTGTGTTTCACTTGTGGCTTTCCCTGTTTTTTTTTCCCAATTACATTTTTCATGACTTTTGATGAAGGGTTGGAGAGTATATTTCTAATATTATGATTTACAAGCTGGATAGGAGAGACGGAGGCCTCAATCATACAGCAATGAGGAGTATGGGGCTAAGTAAACGTACATTTATCTCACCAATCCCCCTCCCTCATAATAACCACGCAATGTTATTTATATCTGGGGGAAATGTGCATGATCTCCAGTTCAGTAATAATGAACATAGGAACATAGGAAGTAGGGACAGGAGTAGGCCAAAAATGGCCCATCGAGCCTGCTCCGCCATTCAATAAGACCATGGCTGATCTAATTTATGACCTAACTCCACCTACCTGCCTTCTCCCCATACTGCACGTCTGTGAAGGGCAGGCTGTGCCTTAAGTTTTCATGGCAGTTGTGAAAGAATGAATACAGACTTTTCAGGTCCAACACACATTATGTTCATACAGATCAATCAAGTGCAGAGATGCAGATGAAATAAAAATACTTTATTTTGTTAAAAAAGTGCTATATTTTGAATTAAACTACAGGTATTGCCTGATTTGCGACTTATGCGACATACATCCATCTGCACATATGACTGAATTTTAAATATATATTTATAAGAAAAAATAAAAAATTTACACAGTTTATGTTGTATTTGACAAACTATAACACAGATTCAGTGCATGCAAGAGCCACAATGCGTGTACTTACTTTATTAGTCGACATCCCGAGGTCCATAGTCTGGGCACGGCCATCTTGATTCCTGTGCGCATGCATTAGTCTTCGGTTGGCACATGCGTAGTGGGTTCACGTATTGGTGTTCAGTTGGCACATGCACAATGGATTTGTGTATTGGTGTTCAGTTGCATGAGAGTTAAGGGTGCAAATTCAATATTGCCCGGGTATTTAACTCTCACGCATGCACCAGCTGAACTCCAGTTTATGTGGTGAATATTGTACAATAGGATTTGGGAAATTGAAAATCCCATCATTAGTGGTGGAGAAGTTAAATTTGGGAGTGCACAGAAGATGAGAACTGGAAGAGAGCATAAATCTTGAAGAGGGTTGAGGAGGACAAGGCCATGGAGTGATTCAAGGACAAGAATAAACATTTTACCATTCGAATAAAGTCACAGGCTACTCTATCACAGTGGGCCATGATGGGACAATAACTGGAAACTTTACTCCCTCTTACCAATGGTTCTCAACATTTTTTTCTACTCTCACGCCACCTTAAGTAATTTCTTACTAACCACAGAGCACCAATGGCATAGAATATCATAGGTGCTCTGTGGTTAGATTTCAGATTTATTGTCAGAGTACATACATGACATCACATGAAACCTTGAGATTCTTTTTTTCTGCTGGTGCGGCAGAATTATCACTTATCAGCAGTGCAAAAAAACTGCACACAGCATATTCTTGTGAATAAATAAAGAACTGTGAACGGATGACAAATGTGAACAAACCGACTGTGCAATACAGAGAGATTTTAAAAAATCAAGAAAGTGCCCAAGTAAGAGTCCTGAAATGAGTCCCTGATTGAGTTTGTCGTTGAGGAGTCTGATGGTGGAGGGGGAGCAGCTGTTCCTGAACCTGACGGTGTGAGTCTTGTGGCACCTGTACCTCTTTCCTGATGGCAGCAGTGAGAAGAGAGTGTGTGCTGGGTGGTGCAGATCCTTGATGATTGCTGCTGCTCTCTGACGCTAGGGTTCCATAAGGGATTAAGTAATATTCTGTAAGTAAAGGATTAGTTAAAGTGGTATGTGAGTAGAATAAAAAGGTTGAGAACTGCTGCTCTATACTAAAACAAAACTGTCTGGTGGGAAGGTGCTATTCAGTCTTTGAAAGACCTGTTAGGAGCTGCTGTAACAAGAGCAGAAATGTGGAGAAAAGATGTGGCTATGAATTAGCAACAGGGACCAGACATGGTCATGCAAAAAATATATAGAGCAAACAAAGACCTTCTCAATGCTTTAAAAGATCCTGCCAACATGGAATAATGTTAATACAGTAAGGATTATGAACCATATTAATGTTCCAATGAGGAGTAAAGTATACTGAATAAAACAATGTCCACAAGCTAAATTTTATTGTTTTTATATTGAAGGAAAATCTGTTCAATATATGAATGTTGCATCACTTATGGAACCAGATTGAGAGTGTAGAATATTATAATAGATGCCAAGGCTACAGTGGAATCGAAATTCCTGGAAGTAATCCACTTCCATTAAGCAATCACTGCCTCTGTAGTGTTTTACTTGTTTTATCATTCATTGACAATAAAAGCAGAAACTGCAGCTAAAGTAACATTGCATTTTCCACATGGATGTTGTGCTGTTGTGGGATAATGGAAGAGTTGTGTTATAGAGTGTGTCTGGGTCTGTCAACAGTGAAAAATGACAGTTTGTGAACAAATGACATCTGGAGTGTGAATGGACAGTGTGTAGCCATGAGTTAAATATAAAAGGACATTGCCATTTTCTACTCCAAGACCGAGTGTCAAAGATTCTGTTCACATTATGAGGCTATGGGTCAGAATTCTTTTTTCTTTCAAACTGTGAGAGTAGCAGGGAGATGGGGTAATTTAATTTGCTGGGCCTGGTATTTAATAACCATTCAATATTCAGGAGTACAAATACTGGAGTGCAATGCCTCTCCATGTACAGTATTTGTTTTTGACATATAAGGAATAGAATATTTGGTACCATTGTGAATGCATCAATATGTTTTACCCTAACCCTAATTGGTTTCTATTAAAATTAGATCAATCTATAATTTGATTACCTTTGTTCAAATTATACTCATAAACAGCATACAAGTCCCTCTCTTTTTTCTCCCAAAATTAGCTCAAAACTACCCCTCATGTTTTATGTGCAAAGTTGAAATTGAGTAGGTTAACCGGCTACTCGTCCAACTCCAGGAAGCCTGCTGAGGTGCTGTGGCTGTCCAGGAAGTGAGCCTGCAGCTTCACGGGCCATCTTGCCTTAGGTGGCCTATGCCTTCCAGAGCCGCCACTGGTGCTCACTTCCCCCTGATGAGAAGGCCGACCACGGCGGCCCCCGCCAGTATCGCAAGTCCGTGCTTTCCGGAGCTGTGGCCCCCACTTACTTCCCCTGATGAGAAGGCCGACCACAGCGGCTCCCACCAGTAGTGTAAGTCCGTGCTTTTCAGAGCTGCGGCCCCATTTACTTCCCCCTGATGAGAAGGCTGACCACGGTGGCCCCCGCCAGTAGCGCAAGTCCGTGCTTTCTGGAGCTGCAGCCCCCACTTACTTCCCCTGATAAGAAGGCCGACCACGGTGGCCCCCGCCATTTGTTTAAGAGGTGCAGGAGGAATCTGTACACCAATTTACCTGTAGATACACTAAAAAATTCTTAATGTTCCCTGCTGAAATGTGGGTGGTGGGGGGGTCTTGTATGCCCGTGGGTCTTATATGCTGCCAACAATTTTCTGCATATATTCAGAAGCTGTACTCATATCTGGTCATAGGAAATGATTTTGAAACAAATTTTCATCATAATATGCTATCAGACAATTATTTACATCAGAGGATGGGATTGGCGTAGCAGTTAGCCTTTATAGTGACAGTGATCCAGACTTGGGTTCAAATCCCACAATGTCTATAAGGAATTTGTACATTCTCCTCGTGACTGCGTGGGTTTTCTCCAGGGGTTCCAGTTTCCTCTCACCATTCAAAATGTTCCAGTGGTGTAGGTTAATTGGGTGGCACAGACTTCAAGGGCCGAAATGTGGATGTCTAAATTTAAAACAAAATCATAACATTTAAAAGGGAGACATGAAATGAGAGGTGGGGAAATAGATAGAAATGAGATCTTTCATCTCCGCTTGTGTGGTGCGCTGTCGGTCAGAAGCAAACACACAAAAACCAAAAAACTGTACAACAGGCTTTATTTGACGTAAACTTCCATAGAGCCAGCAGCGAGGAGTGCTGCTTTAAACTCTGAGAGTGACTTAGAAGGGCCAGCTTATATCCCGGAGGGTGATTGACACCCAACCGGGTGAGGCTTGGTCTATTCAGGTCGGCTGATTGACAGCCGACTAGGTGTTGTCCCCGTGCTCTTCTGCAGGTACAGAGGTCGCCCCCTGCAGTAGGCTAGTGGTGTACCACCACAGCTTGGTAAATCAAGCGAAACAAATTATTATTTTTTTAAAGTGAGGACTGCATGGAATAGGGAACCAAAACAATCAAAGCTAATTTTAGTGTTGAATAGAAAAAAAATGAAAGAAGACCGTGGGAAATTTGGAGAGTGCACTTTCACCACATTGGTGGCCACATTTGAGAGCATGTAAAATGGAAGGTTTTTAATTGAAAAATAAAATAAAATAATTCCAGAAATCTGGCACAAAAGCAGAAAGTGTGGGGAATACTCATCAAGTCAGGCAATAACAAAGATATGGAGTTTCTTTTTCCACTGATCTATTTGATCTGAGTACCTCAAGCACTTTTTTCTTTGAAATGTAGGCATTGATACAATTAGCTCACAGTTATGGTTTCCGATGTGGTGGCTCTGATCTCCCTACATTGGTATCTAGTTGGGGGCAACAGGCAAGAAGCAATGCTGGGACAGGCTGGCTCCTGTTGAAATTCACGGTTTAAGACTAGAATTAGCCTCTAAAAAGACCTGAGTTCAGTGTTGCAAGAAATTCAATTACTGTACATATGTTGTCAAGGGCTATGAACACATGTTCACGTAGTATGAGCCATGAAGTGCACCACAAAACTCAATTATTTACATCACCTTAACCTACCAACCATTTCTATCAAAAAGGCACGTAACTAATTTATTTGCCTTACTAAAAGCGGCAATCCATACCTGGACTCTATATTTTATAGCCTGCACAGTCAACCAGCTAATACACACATTAGATGACTTACAATGCTCATCCACACACTCTGGTTAAGATGAGAATATTCAGGGAAGGCAGGAACGAATAAGATTGCTAAGTCTTCAAATCCTTGGCCCAGTAAGATGGCCATTGTTAAGGCAATTGTAGGTGACTCCTGAAACCCAAGGTGGAAAACATCCTCACCTTCTTGTCACACCACATCTCTTCCCCAGATTCTCCTCCGATTAACAATTTCTGGGTAGTGTAAGAATGGTACTGCTAGCTTTCACCACAGACTTAACTCTTTATATTTCTGGACCAAGTGAACTTCAGGAGCACAGTGGTCAGCCAGAGATGTGACTTTGCTGACAAATATTCAGAAGAAGTAAGAACATGAGACGGCTGAGAGGTAGGTGTGTGCATTGGGTTGCCAATGTTCAACGTTAAGATGCATAAAGTCAGCACAGAGATGAGAGTCCATCTTAGTCATGTAAAGACACAAAACTGGTGAAAATCAGCAGGTCAAGGAAGGTCCTTTATATAGCAATGATAAAAATACAGAACCAACGCTTCAGGCTTGAGCTCTTCTTCAAGGTCTTATTATTTCATTATATACTTAGCTCATATACCTTTACAGCCAATGTTCCTGTTTCTATTAGCATATGCCCAATAGTTGTGTGGTGCTAGGGAAATTTGGATTACTGCTACTCAATCTGAGGCAGTTGATAGGATTACATTGTTAGATTGTATTGAGTCCCTGTGAATAATCTCTCTTTATCAAGATCACATAATTGCTGGGGCTCCATTTCAGGCGACTTGCAGTTCTTTCAGGAAGCATTCACCTTCTTCCTTTTACAAGAAGGAATAATCTAATTATTTCTCCTCTGCACTTTATTGTTGCTTCATTGGTCACCACATGGCCAGTTAACATGTACTGGCCTTTTAAATTGGAAAGGTTGTGCGGTGTGCAACAAATATCCACAAATATTGACATCAGCCCTGCCGAATACCTGAATCCTCTTCTGGAATGAAAGACAAAAGTCTGCAGGCGCTGCTGTGTTTGTAGCAGAAACACTCAGAAATGCTGGAGGAACTAGGCCTGAAGGAAGTGGGGCGGGGGGGGTCAGGCCCAAAACGTAAGGGTTCAATCAGGCAGATTTGGAACATTAGGGTTCAATCAGGCAGACGCAGCATGGTTTTAGAAAGGGAAGATCTTGTTTGACAAACTTGTTAGGATTCTTTGAGGATATAATGGGTGCGGTGGATAGAAGGGAACAGGTTGATGTTGTATATTTGGATTTCCAGAAAGCGTTTGATAAGGTGCCGCACAAGAGACTTCTCAGTAAGTTACAGGAAAGTGGAGTCCGGGGAAGTCTATTGGCCTGGATTGAAAATTGGTTGTCTGACAGGAGGCAGAGAGTCAGGATAAATGGGAGTTTTTCAGGTTGGCAGAGAGTGGTAAGTGGGGTGCCGCAGGGGTCAGTGTTAGGCCCACAACTGTTCATCATTTACGTTGATGACTTGGAGGAGGGGACAAAATGTGGTGGAGCCAAGTTTGCAGATGACACCAAATTGAGTGGAAGAGCAAATTGTAGTGAGGATGTGGAGAGTCTGCAG
The DNA here is from genome assembly GCF_036971445.1 of Narcine bancroftii. NCBI lineage: Eukaryota > Metazoa > Chordata > Chondrichthyes > Torpediniformes > Narcinidae > Narcine > Narcine bancroftii. The sequence goes on from NC_091480.1 coordinate 90,977,174, forward strand.
AGGGATAGAGTTAAGCTGGATGAGTGGGCAAAGGTCTGGCAGATGGAGTACAATGTTAGTAAGTGCGAGGTTATCCACTTTGGCAAGAAAAGTAAAAGAGCTGAATATTATGCTGTTGTGCAGAGGGACTTGGGAAGGCTTGTGCATGAATCGCAAAAAGTTAGATTGCAGGTTATTAAGAAGGCAAATGGAATGTTGGCCTTCATCGCTAGAGGAATTGAATTCAGGAGTAGGGAGGTAAGGTTGCAACTGTATAAGGTACTGGTGAGGCCACACCTGGAGTACTGTGTCCAGTTCTGGTCTCCATATTTGAGGAAGGATATACTGGCTTTGGAGACGGTCCAGAGGAGGTTTACTAGGTTGATCCCTGGGATGAAGGGGTTGACATGATGAAAGATTAAATCGTCTAGGATTGTATTCACTCGAGTTCAGAAGAATGAAAGGAGATCTTATAGAAACATAAAGGATTATGAAGGGTATGGATAGGATAGATATAGGAAGGTTTTTTTGAGCTGGCCAGGGAAACTAAGATTCAGGGGAGTAGATTTAGGACAGAGATGAGGAAAAATAGTTTTTCCCAGAGAGTGGTGAATGTTTGGAATTCAAGTGGTTGAGGCTGCCTCATTAAACATATTTAAAATTCGGTTAGATAAATTTTTACATGATAGAGGAATTAGGGGATATGGGGAGAAGGCAAGTAGGTGGAGTTAGGTCATAAATTAGATCAGCCATAATCGTATTGAATGGTGGAGCAGGCTCGATGGGCCATTTTTGGCCTACTCCTGTTCTGACTTCTTATGTTCTTATGTTCCTAAAACAATATATCTTTATTTCCTATGGTCGCTGCAAGACTGGCTGAGTTTCTCCAGCATTTCTATGTGTCCTTACTCTTTCAGAGTGGTCCAGATTGAGAAGCAATCGCAGGTCTATTGTGTGACACTCATTGTGTGCATAGTACACACATGTACATAGGGTGTGCAACAGTCACTAGGCTACAGCTACAGCAGAGAGCTCGTGCATTCCGTTAGACAATTTTTAGTTCAATGTCACAGTTTGCATCCATCAACCACAAAGCAGCATGCAAAGGCACTGCTGTACATTAGGAAGCTATAACCCTTGCTCTAAGGGAAAAATAACATGTAGTTGGCATGGCATTATGCAACACTTAGTAAGTTTTCCTTTAAATAATGAACTTCTATCCACATTTATGGTTTCTTTGTAAGTCACGCTAAGTTAGCACCAAGGGGGGGATGGCATTTGCGGGCATGACCCCCCCTTGCAAGGTGTTGTGCCCCCATACACCCATACACTCACAGTCATTGCTCGCTGTCAGACACCCGCGTCAGTAGCGACAGAGGAAGTTTACGTCCACTCAGCTGCCAGCGCCCCCACCCCCTCCCCCCACACTGAGCAAGTTTACGGCTGTCGGACTGTGCCTCACCTGGTTTCCCTAATGCCCTCCTCTAACACTCTTTCTGGCGCCGACCCTTAGTTATAAGGTTATTTATTTTCTACTCACAAACCAGTAATGTGGTTGCTCTCCATTTTGGAAATACCTCCAACCCGAACATGCTCATTGCTTCCAATTGTATTTCCATGAGGTGGTGTCCTTATAAATGTAAGCTGATTGGTCTTGTGTCATGTTGCTTGCAAGAAAGGGAGCAGGAAAATTATAATGCTAGCTTCTTTGGAATTGCGTGACTGAAGCTTGCTGCTTTCCAGAGTTGAATGCAATTATAACCACTTGCAAGTCAAATTGTTCCTCATTGTGCTTGGGATAACATCTTTAAAGCTTTAAAACCCAAAAGTCTGCAGACACTGTGATTGAAGTAAAAACCCAATGCTGGAGAAACTTTCTATGGCATTGTCCCTTTTTTACTTCAATCACAGTGTCTGCAGACTTTTGGGTTTTACTTGTCTCCCTTCGAGTGATACCTACCCAGAAGAAGTGTTCCTTTGCTCTCCGAAGGGAGTTCTGTGGGAATCTCTCTCACTGCTGCTCATCTGTGATTCTTGTGAAACTACTGTGTTTCTCCAGCATTGTGGTTTTACATTTATCTTTAAAGCCTTACCTAGGAAATTAATACACATTGCTTAAAGGAGCTCTGTTCACCTCACTCCTGAAGCAACTGGCATTTTAAACAAATAATGTTACTCCAGGATAGGACCCCCCGTCTCCCCCCCCCCCCCAGTTGACTTACCTCCTCTCATTAAGTGATGCATGGAAATCTTAAATGAAATATCTTAAATGTAAACCACATTACAAAAGTACATTGAGATTGCTATCAGTTCTTCTCAGATTACAATGGAAGAATCTAGAAAAAATGTCAAAAAGCAGAGAAATTGAGGATAATGAAAAATGTTGTGGTCTAGAAATTGAATTATAGAGCAGTGTCAAATTTCAGGACCATACTTTAGATGGGGTAAACAAAGCATCACATTCTGGACCATTTGGCTTTATTCTGGAAATTTGACCTGGCATTTCCTGGTCTGAGTAATACATCGAGAACCAAACATTTATCAAGTTATATTATTTTTCATGCAGTGGCCTCTTTCAGCTTTATTGGCAAACTTTTCCAAATTATTCTGGGCTTGCAAATACTGTTATAAATTGAATTTCACAAATAAAGAAACAAGTGCAAGAAAGTGAGGGAGTGTCTTTGGTTCAGTGTCTATTCAGAAATCTGATGGCAGAGGGGACGAAGCTGGCCTTGTGCGACTGGGTGCTCGTCTTCAGACTTCTGTACCTCTTTCCTGATGGTAGCAGTGTCAAGAGGGTGGAGGAGGTGGTGGAGTTTTCGAGAGTCTTCGGAGACATAACGAAATCTCAAGCGCCTCACATAGCCGCTGGTGAACCTTCTTTGTGATTGTATCAATGTGGAGGCTCCGGGACGGATCATCGGAGATGTTGACACCACTAGTGAGCCCTTGATGAGGACTGGTTCATGTTCCCCTGACTCCGTCCTTAAGTCCACGATCATCTCCTTGGTTTTGTTAACGTTGAGCTGATCTCTCTCCCCCCACCCTCTGCACTTCCTCATTAACGTTTATGATTCTGCTGGACAACTGTGGTGTCATTGGCGAACCTGTAGATAGCATTGGACTTACAATCGTCTGACTCAGTGGCAAAAGAGCTACCAAATAACTTACAGATTATAATCAAGATCCCAACATTTCGCAGTAGTAAATTCAACAGCTGGCAATGAAATTGAAGCCTTAAGATAAATGGCTCCAAATCAACCATTTAAAGCAATGCCAATGCTACGGGATAAAGCAGATGATTTTTTTAAAGTATTTTCTGAACCTTCATTATGATTTTCCAAGTGGATTTGTATTTTTATTTTATGTTCAATCAAACAGAAACGTGGCCATGAAGATTGCTTTCAATTAAAATAAACAACAGGGTTTTTCAGGACTAAGGCAAGCACATAGTTTTTTTTTATTCCCCCAGAGCAGCAAAGCATGAATCAAGGAGAATAATATAGAGTGATCAGGGTCAAAATGTAAAACTTAAGATAGAAACAGTGTTGTTGTTGGGTGGAGATTCTTGTCAGGGTCATAAGACAGAAATTGTTTATTATTAATGGAGTTGAAGATTCTTCAGTGACAATCCCCACTTCTGAACTGATGGAAGGAAGGTCTCTGGTGAAAGAGTTGATGATGTTTGGGACGTGGACACTGTTCTGCAGGACCCTGCTTGGTGCCGGAGATGGTTGATCTTCCACAAATTTCCCTTGTATAAGGGCTATCTCCAGCTATTGCCACATTCAGCCCCCTTGATTTTAATTTCTCATTGAGTCAAATCCTGCCCTGCTGTCAAGTCCAAGCACTTTCATACTCTCTCTGGAATTAATTTCTTTATTCAAGATTTGGAAGTGCATGGCCAGTAGGATACTGGAGAGCACATTGTCTCTAGATCTTTGGACCGGAGGTGAATCCACAGGATCACAAGAGCAGCAGAGAGGATCAGTGCAGTTTCTCTCCCCCTCCCCCACCCCTCCCACACCAATAAACATGATCCACTGGGATCGGTGTCTGAAGAGGGCTCTCAAAAGCCTTAAGGACCCTTACCACCCTGCACATGGCATCTTCCAGCTTCTACCCTTGGGAAAGAGGTCTCAGATCCAGAACCACCAAGCTGATAAACAGCTTCTTCCCACCGGCAGTGTGACTACTGAATGGCCAATGAACCTCTCCAATAATCTAGTACTATTTCACAATGTTTATATATGTACTGCATATAAATCACTTTGAAATATGTGTGCTATGTCTATTCACAGTATGTGTTTGCACGTGTTTACACTGAGGACTGAAGAACGCCATTTCATCCAGTTGAACTTGACAAATGTATGATAATAATGAACTTGAAATTGAACTGGATCACTCAAAATGGACTATTGTGCAACAAATTACATCAGATGATGTTCATTTCATACTTAATGTCACCTTACAATGCATTGGTAATGAATGATAGCAGATGGATATTTTGTGAACAGGAATTACCTGGAATGGGACAACTTGGCTGGAGGTGCAAGCAGCTCCAAACCACAGGTCTTCTCCAGTATATTCAACACAGCACTTAATTTGTGAAGAAAACTAATTTACAATGAGTGGAACCATTGTCCAGCAGTTCCAGAACAACTAGCGTCTTTATCGCACACCTAACTTTTGAATTTAGGTTCTGCACCAATGGTATCAAATCTGCATGTGAATCTACACTGACCTCAACTGATTGGTGCAAGACCCAAGCCTGAGACTCATTAACCCAAGCTTAAGAGTCATTAACCTCTCCACTTATACTCTGATTCCCCCAAACCACTGACACATGGATGCTTCAAGAGCCCCAGTGAACCACCATCACTTCACGTCCCCACCAACCCCACACTTGGCTAATTCATTAAATGTCAACTAGACCTCATGACCATCTCTACCTCTTCACAGGCACATTTTACCTGATTCAACCCAGATCCCATTTAAGCCCCTTAGATGTTGGCCCCAAGTCCCTGGACCTAACCTTGATTCGAGGTGACATATTGTCATTGGTGTAATGTGCAAATCCCATCCAGTTACATCAAAGGACTTTGATTTTGATTGCTGTAAAAGTTTTTGTGGCCCTAGACTTAATGGCACGTTCTTTAGGATGCAAATTTTATTTTATTTTTAAAATTTAGACATACAGAGCAGTAACAGGCTCTTTCGGCTCACGAGCCCGTGCCGCCTAATTACACTCAATTAACCTACAACCCCCATACGTTTTGAAGGGTGGGAGGAAACTGGAGCCCCCGGAGGAAACTCACACAGACACAGGGGAATGTACAAATTTCTTACAGACAGAGCCAGATTTGAACCCTAGTCACTAGGAATGCATACTGCAAAACATTGCATTAGTTTCAGAAAGAATCATAGCTTTGATGGAAGTTAAAGCTGTGGAAGATGACACCATTGACCTCATCCACTCATAACTCTTTTGATTTGCTCCTCATGAATTGAGCAGCTTGAAAAGACCATGCTTATTGTTTTTGCTCTGAGCAAACAATGGGTCTTATATGCTCGCTACGCCCTTCCCTCCACAATGGGTCTTGTATGCTCACTACGCCCTTCCTTCCACAATGGGTCTTGTATGTTCGCTACGCCCTTCCTTCCACAATGGGTCTTGTATGCTCGCTACGCCCTTCCTTCCACAATGGGTCATGTATGCTCACTACGCCCTTCCTTCCACAATGGGTCTTGTATGCTCGCTACGCCCTCCCTTCCACAATGCGTCTTGTATGCTCGCTACGCCCTCCCTTGCACAATGGGTCTTGTATGCTCGCTACGCCCTCCCTTCCACAATGGGTCTTGTATGCTCGCTACGCCCTCCCTTCCACAATGGGTCTTGTATGTTGGCTATGCCCTCCCTTCCACAATGGGTCTTGTATGCTCGCTACGCCCTTCTTTCCACAATGGGTCTTGTATGCTCACTACGCCCTTTCTTCCACAATAGGTCTTGTAGGCTCGCTACGCCCTCCCTTCCACAATGGGTCTTGTATGCTCGCTACGCCCTCCCTTCCACAATGGGTCTTGTATGCTCGCTACGCCCTCCCTTCCACAATGCGTCTTGTATGCTCGCTACGCCCTCCCTTGCACAATGGGTCTTGTATGCTCGCTTCGCCCTCCCTTCCACAATGGGTCTTGTATGCTCGCTACGCCCTCCCTTCCACAATGGGTCTTGTATGCTCGCTACGCCCTCCCTTCCACAATGGGTCTTGTATGCTCGCTACGCCCTTCTTTCCACAATGGGTCTTGTATGCTCGCTATGCCTTTCCTTCCATAATGGTGAGCATCAATGAAATGGTATCAGAGGTCAAAATTGTCTACATAGTGGAAATCATTCTGCCTGCTTTATCAGGCTGCTTTTACTATCAGAAGCTCTAGGCCTAGACCAAATCAATTATTTTTTTTAAAAATTTAATGTTCTACTCTAGTGTCAGAAAATATTTTACGATATTAGTATGCCATAATTTATTTGTTTTCCTTTGCACAATCTCTTGAGTGTTTTCCCCTCAATGCCAATTGACAATAATTCTACTAGGATGACAGTTGTAGTCACCTCAGGCCCAGAATTCATCCATTTGGTGTGATGAGATTGAAAGCTGAGTAGTCCTTGCAAAAGCTAAGCTTGGGTGCAGTGAGCTATGAAACACGATAGACTGCGGACTTTGCGATTGTAGTCAAAGCACAGAAATGCTGGAGGAACCTCAGCCTGGCTCGCAGTGTCCATAGGAGGTAAAGATGCATTACTGACATTTCGGATATGAGACCTTCCTCAAATACAGGTGTCTGAATTAAAGGCTGGAGAAAGAAAGGGGAAAGAATAAGAGGGGGAGGAGTACAGACCAACAGACAAAAGGTGTCGATTGGATATGATAAGAGGAAAGATGTCACATGATAATATTGACAATGCCAACTTCCATCACTCTGTTGATCATCGAGATAATAATGACTAAGCAAAAAGTACCTGGAGTGCCAGATTGTTGGCTATGTGCCAGTGCTGTAAGTATAATGAAATAATATGTTGTTGCTTTTATATATCTTGTTTAACATTGTCCATCAGAAATGAATTTCTAGTCAAAGTGCAATCTATGAAATCTCTGTAGGACTCTATCAATATCAAAATTAATTATAAAGCCCAGTCTGTGCTAACTCAAGGACACAGAAATAATTTCAATGTAGCTTGTAAGAAGTGCTGAGTTCACATGAGAACTAATAGGATGGAAGGAAACTGTTTTGTTCCCCTTAGATCAATTTGTTCTCCACTTTTTTTCTACTCTTATACCACCTTAGGTAATCTGGATAACTTAAGGTGGTATGTGAGGGAGAAGAAAAGGTTGTGAACCACTGCCTTAGATGCTACTGATTTTACACTTTGTTCTCTCCATGTCTGTGTGGGTTCCTCTTGGTGCTCCAGTTTCCTCCCACCCTTCAAAAACATATGGGGGTTGTAGGTTAATTGGTGTATTTGGGGGGCATGGGCTCATGGGACAGAAGAGCCTGTTACCACATTGCATGTCTAAAGCAGTGGTTCTCAACTTTTTTTTCCCCACTCACATACCACTTCATACCACCTTAAGTAATCCCTCACTAACCACAGAGCACCTATGGCATCCTATGTCATAGGTGCTTTGTAGTTAGTAAGGGATTACCTAAGGTGGTACATGAGGGGGGATTTAAAAGGTTGAGAACCGCTGGTCTAAAGGTAAAAATTTGGAACCAACTTCCATTTGATGCGGGCATACAGCAAATAATCTCTGATCAACCCTTTATAAATTACCCCAACACGACTTTTGTTATTCCTTCCTCACTTAAGAGTGTTCCGGAATCTGAAGTCGTGCTATATAAGTGTTTAGTTTGTTTCACTTACAGGTGATGCTACTAATGAATAGAAGTATGCGTTTTCTTCATCTTTTCATGTTGTATCCCTTAAACATGAGCTGAATTTTTTTTTTATTTAAAACTTTATTTAAGATTTTATAACATGAATAAAATAGAAGATTACATTTAAAAAGAATAAAAGTAAGATAATAAAATTACAGTACCACATCGGTAAACTAAATAAACTAACCACCCCCCAATAATTATTACACAACATTAATAACCTAACGTAAAATTAGTCTAACCCCCCCCAAAATAAAGAGTGAAGTGTTAATAAAGTGAACAATATTATATATAAGAAAAAAAAGCCCACTTACAAAAAAATGATAAAACATAACAAGTAAAGATATTAACAAAAAAAGGTTATCAATACTAAAATATCACACTTAAAAACATATTTAAAGCAAACTTAAATGCATATATTTAACAAACGGAGTCCACTTTAACCTATAAAAAGACATTGAAAAGATATCCTTTCCATGGTCAAACAGGATTTCATCTCCAAATACCACCTATCTAAAGTTAATATATTTCTGTCTTTCCAAGTAAGTGCTATACATTTCTTGGCCACAGCTAAAGCTAAATAGATAAAGGAAATCTGATAATCCTTAAAACCTAAATCAATTAGTGATTGCATATTCCCTAATAAAAATATATCAGGATCTAATACAAGACAGATATTATATAAACTATTAAGTATAGATTGAATATCTTTCCAAAACTGTTGCAATCGATCTCAAAGCCAGACAGTGTGCAAAAAAGTATTAGCCGTCTGGTCACAACGAAAACAGCAATCCGACTTACTAAGGCCAAACTTTTTTAGTTTCTCCGGTGTTAAATATAACTGATGTATAAAATTATAATTAATCATCGCTAATCTAGCATTAATCAATTTCCGAATACTATTCTGGCAAATTTCCATCCAGGCTTCTTCAGCTATTGTAAAACCTAAATCTTTTTCCCATTTCAACTTATCTTTATCCCAATCTTTTTTACTTTCAGTTTCTTGTAAAATACAATACAAATCAGATATATATCCCTTTTTTGGTATTGAAAGTACATATTCCTCAAAATTAGAATCAGGCAGTAAGATCATATAACGACCACATATCTGTTTTACAAAAGATCTTAATTGATAATACACAAATACAGTATTTCCACTAATACCAAATTTCCTTTGTAGTTCATCAAAGGAACAAAAATATCCCTCAGAAAAACAATCAGATAAATTTTTTATTCCCTTCCTTTCCCATTGTTTCAAGGTGATATTGGAAACTGTAAAAGGAACAAGTTGATTATTATATAATGGCAATCGTCCAGACCATTTATTTTTGAGCCCCAATTTGTTAAGTTTACTTGTCCATAGATTTAATAAATGCTTCAATATTGGTACATCATAAGTTCGTAATAAATTTTTATTCCATCGAAACAAAAACTCATGAGGAAATTTTTCTAAAATAACCGCCATTTCTACCTTTGCCCAGCTGAGTGGATCATCCATATTCATTAATGCACTAAGAAATTTAAATTGAACTGCTTCATAATAATGCTGAAAATTTGGTAATCTTAAACCTCCAAATTGGAAATCCCACATCAACTTTCTCATTGCTCCCCTCGGAAATTTTCCCTTCCATAAGAAGTCTCTAATTGCTTTAAATAAATCCTTAAAAAAACTTTTGTTTAAAAAATAAGGAATTGATTGAAACAAATATTGTATTCGAGGAAAGATATTCATTTTTATAGTATTAATCCTCCCTAATAAACCCAAAGGTAAATCCTTCCACCTAATCAAATTTAATTTAATCCTTTTTATTAAAGGAAGATAATTAATTGAATATAAATCTTGAAATTCCGTATTAACATTAATTCCTAAATATTTGATTTGTGTAGTCCACTTCAAATTGGTAATACTTTTATATATTGAATAATCATCTTTACAAATTGATAGAATTTCACTCTTGGCCGAATTTACTTTATAACCAGATAATTGACCATAGTTTTCTAAACATTCTTGAATTGCTGGTAAAGAAATACCCGGATCCACCAAATATAATAAAACATCATCAGCAAATAAATTAATCTTATATTCCTCATTCAAAACTCTCATGCCTTTAACATTTTCGTTTTGGCGTATTAATTGTGCCAAAGGTTCAATAACTATAGCGAATAAAGCAGGCGACAATGGGCATCCTTGTCTAGTAGACCTTGTTAAATTAAAAGATTCTGAAATCCGCCATTGACAGCAATTCTAGCCTTCGGACTATTATATAAAGCCTTTATCAATCCAATAAATGAAGAACCAAAACAAAATTTCTCAAGTACTTTAAACAAAAACTTCTATTCCACTCTATCAAAAGCCTTCTCTGCATCGAATGAAACCACTATTGGATAATTCATCTGAGATTTAGATTTGTTTATCAAAGTTATTAAACGCAAAATGTTATCTAATAGAAAAAAAAACTTCACTCCTTAACCCAAAAATTAAGGAAAAAAAAACAGGCAAGAGGTCAACTACCTCCTCCTGTTTAAACCGCACAATGCGGTAACTCCCACAAAGTACTGGGTGTGAGATAACTCACACGTAGCTGATGACTTCTGGAAAATAGTGCCCACCCAGTTCCCTCTCCCAACTCCTATTTCGCATTAAACTATCATCATTATCTGAAATCTTCTCAAAAAAAAGTTAAAGATTTGTTTTTTTTTAATCAACTTTGCCACTTCGACCACCATTGCTTCCATTTCTTCTTGAAATCTGATTCCCATCTTGTATCTCCACTCTCTTTGGAGACCATGGAGGACTAAGCCGTTCCTGAAATTGCATAATCGGTAAAGATTGAGCAAAGTCCATAGCTTTTTTAGGATTATCAAAAAACTTTAGCTGATATCCATCCTGAAAAATCTTCAATACCGCAGGATACCTAAATGTTGCCTTATATCCTTTTTTCCACAACAACTCTTTCATGGAATTAAATTCACGTCATTGAAACATAATTTCTTGACTCAGATCCGGTTAAAAAAAACATGATTGTTCTGAACCATCAAAGGAGATCTATTTTGCTGTGCGTTTCTAATAGCCACACGTAAAATTGTCTCTCTATCACAGTAGTTTAAACAACGGACCAGAACAGGTCTTGGATTCTGTCCTGAAAAAGGTTTCCTTCTCAAAGCTCTATGAGTTCCAATATTAAACCTTCGGGGAACTTGTCTTGTCCTAACACTCGTGGAATCCATTCAGTAAAAAATTTTCTTGGATCTGGCCCTTCTATGTCTTCTGGCAAACCAACAATTTTTACGTTGTTCTGTCTAGATTGATTCTCCAAATAATCAACCTTTTTTGCTAAATTTTTATTCTGAATCTGCAATGTTTCAATTGTTTTGTTTACATCTTGAAATTGATCTTGTACGTCGACTAAACCTTGATCACACATATCAAGTCTTTCATTAGTTTCAAGTTTAAAAGCTCCATAGTCAGCCATCTGTTGAGTGTTAATATCCACCAATGTATTAAGCTTGGAATAGACCTGGGTCATAGAATTACCTAGCTGTTTCATTGAAGAATATAACTTAAATTCAAGATTCTTGATAAGCATATCAGCAAAAGTAGATTCAGACATAGTAGGATCCTGCTGTTTCTGAGAGACCAAAGGATCTTCTGTCCTTTCCCTTGGTTTAGCAGCTTTTCTTGCAGTATGGCTCCGTGTAGAAACCCCTGCCACAGCCCAAACATGAGCTGAATGTCCGCAACACTGTTGGAGATGCCTTTGTCTAAATGAGACATAAAGTTGGGTTACTACCTACCATTTATGGATGTATAATTTTTTTTTAAAAGCATATTCAAAGAAGTCTGGGACAGTTCTTCCAATATCCTGAAAATGTTTCACACCAGTAATTAAATACCAGTAACTAGAGTTGCAGGAGGAAAAAAAAATCAACAAATCTGTTCACAAAGGCCCAGCCACAACAATGGAAAGAAAACCGAAGGAGATGGTTGCTTGAATTCTTAAATTCCTGTTAAGTTCGAGGCACTAAGAAGAGGGGGTACTATTTATGTTATTTTGCTCGTGTTGGGCATTGGTGGAACAAAGAGAGAGTTTAGAATTAGAGATGGACCAAGAACAAAAGGTCTACTAGACAAGATTAACAAAAGTGATGGGTTATTGTTAATTTAAGACAGTGGAGATATAGTCTGCAAAGTGGCAAACTTCTCTGTTTGGATTCTTTGATATGGAGAAAGTCACATTGTGATGATTGAATGCAGCACATTGAATCAAAAGAAATGCGACAGAATTGCTGCTTCACCTGGAAGGATTGTTTTGGTCGCTGAAAGGCAGGCCACTGTCTCCCTGACACAGCTACTTACCTTATTTCCCGCAGATCCTCCATGCACAACTTCTGGTTCGGAATCACCTGACCTGCACAGCCACCTTATATTCAATATTCACAAGCAGGACTATTCCAATAAGCCCATTGTATTGATTGATTTTGATGTTATTGTTTTACCCTTGATCCAGTTATTTTCCATTTAAATCCATGGCACTCATAGTATTCTCAGCCACTCTGATACTTCCCAGTTTCCCATCCCTAAGTAGATGATTTTCACTGTGGATATCCAATCCATTTTCATTTCTACCCAGCACTAGGAGGGTTGGAAGGGCCATCATTTGTTTTCCTAGGACGGAGGCCTTCCATGCGACTCTCCTTCATCTGGCTAAACGCATTCTTTCACTGAATAACTTCTCTTTCAATTCCATTTTTTTCTCCATACCAAAGCTGCAACAATGGGAAATTGCATGGATGGAAATTAGGATTGTCCCCTTGTTGAAACACAAAATGGTCCCGTTTCAGTCTTTTTGACTTTTAGGGGAAAGCTACTGTCTATGCCATTTTAAAAAATTTAGACATGATAACAGGCCATGAGCTCATGCTGCCCAAATACACCCAATCAACCTACAGCCCCAGTATGTTTTGAACGATGGGAGGAAAACCACACAGACGCACACAGAGAGACGTACAAACTCCTTAAAGAAAGTGTGGATTTTGAAAGACGTCCCAGTCCCTGGCGCTGTAACACTGTTGTGCTAACCAGTTGCATCACCGTCTGGTATGGAGATGCCAATGCACAGGACAGGAAAAGATGACAGAGTTATGAACTCAGCCAGTGCCATCATGCCTTCATGGCATCGAGATGCTATCTCAAGAAAGCAGCCTCTAATCCTCAAGGATCCTCACCACCCAGGCCATGCCCTCTTCACAGTGCTACCATCAGGAAGGATGTACAGGAGTCTGACGATGATGGTTCAAAAACATCTTTTTCTGCCTATGCCATCAGATTTCTAAATGGACAATGAACCACAGACACAACCTCACTCTCTTTCTTGCACTTTTAAAAAAAATGAAACTTATAGCAATATTTGTTATAAGGAAAGAAGAAATTTTGTGACCTGTTCATGACAACCCGTTCTGATTCTCCATTGCTCAGTAACTGGTGTTCTTTATAGATGTGATGTGCCCAATATTCCAGTTAATAAAGCAAGACATTATACACAATCTTTGAGGCAATGCAATCATTTCAAGTGATTAGCTGAGTAATTCCATTATCTCACTTTTCTCTTCTTTTGAATGAATTTATTTCTTTTAAATGCAATTTTGCACGTAATGCTACCGCAAAACAATAAATTTAATGACTATAAATTCTGATTCTGATTCTGTGCTTTTACATATTTAGGTGATGGAAATGTGACATGATCTTTCAAGAGCCACTTCCTGCCTTAAGCCCACTAAAACAGAAATAATTTAAAAAAGAGCCATAATTGTTTCCATCCTGACACACAATATCAGTGCTCTATAATGTAAAGAGCTGAGAACTCATCACTGGCACTTCACTGGGTGGACTTGCAACCGGAGAATGTCCAATCCCTGCTCCCTGATTTCATTGAATTGAATACTGCTTTGTCCAAACCAATATATTATTCCCAAATGTCATGAGCTCCTATCTTTTGTACAAACCTCTTACATAGCAATTTGCTGAATGCTTTTTGTAAATCCATATACTCTCCATCTACAGGTTCCCAGTTATTCACACTGCTAATTACAAACTCAAAGAACTTGAAATAACCTTTTGAAATATGAGTTCCTTTTCATAAAAAATGTTGACTGACATGTTTTTCTAAAAGTGCAGCTGTTAATTTCTTCTTAATGGATTCCACAGAGATGCTAGGCTCACTGGCCCATAGTTTTCTGCTTGCACTCCACCACCTCCCCCCCACCCCGCCACCCCATAGCCGCTTGGGTTGAATTAGAGGGTCACAGAAACTAGGCACAGGGGCTGAAAGCCATTGAGTCTGCATGGCCATCCCATACGATCATGACTGATCATACCACTACAACATCTCAAATTCTCTTTGCCTGAAGCTTTGCCCTGATCCCTTTATTTAGTTTAATGTCCTATTTATTGCATTGGTTATTCATTTTGCTTGGATGCTGGCCCCAAACTTAAATAAAACCTATCTCAACAAATAGCTCCCTCATGCAATATCAGAATCAGAATTTATTGACATGTTAGGAACGTCAGAAAATTCGTTGTTTAAACATTTATATAAACCATCTGAAAAACCTCACAAAGATAAGCGTATACAGAGCCGTTGTCATACCCACACTCCTGTTCGGCTCCGAATCTACCGGCACCACCTACGGCTCCTAGAACGCTTCCACCAGCGTTGTCTCCGCTCCATCCTCAACATCCATTGGAGCGCTTACACCCCTAACGTCGAAGTACTCGAGATGGCAGAGGTCGACAGCATCGAGTCCACGCTGCTGAAGATCCAGCTGCGCTGGATGGGTCACGTCTCCAGAATGGAGGACCATCGCCTTCCCAAGATCGTGTTATATGGCGAGCTCTCCACTGGCCACCGTGACAGAGGTGCACCAAAGAAAAGGTACAAGGACTGCCTAAAGAAATCTCTTGGTGCCTGCCCCATTGACCACCGCCAGTGGGCTGATAACGCCTCAAACCGTGCATCTTGGCGCCTCACAGTTTGGCGGGCAGCAACCTCCTTTGAAGAAGACCGCAGAGCCCACCTCACTGACAAAAGGCAAAGGAGGAAAAACCCAACACCCAACCCCAACCAACCAATTTTCCCTTGCAACCGCTGCAATCGTGTCTGCCTGTCCCGCATCGGACTTGTCAGCCACAAACGAGCCTGCAGCTGACGTGGACTTTTTACCCCCTCCATAAATCTTCGTCCGCGAAGCCAAGCCAAAGAAGAAAGAAACCATCTTACCAAATTTTTTAAAAAGGTGCAAGATAATGAAAAAGACAAAATAAGGCAGTGTCAATGGTTCATTTGGGAATCTGATGGCAGAGGGGCAGAAGCTGTCCTTGTGCCATTGAGTGCTCATCATCAGATTACTGCACCTCTTTCTCAATGGTAACAGTATAAATAGGGCATGGCTTTGGTGATGAGGGTCCTTGAGAATAGAGGCTGCTTTTTTAAGACTCCGCCTCTTGTAGATGTCCTCAAAGGAGTGAAGACTGGTATCCATGTCACTGGCCAAGATAACAACCCTCTGGAGTTTATTCCTGCTCTGACAGATTGCTCTCCACGGTACACCAGTAGAAATTTCCCAGAGTCTTCAGTGACAGACCTCATCTCCTCAAATGCCTTATGAAATGTAGCTGGTGGCGAGCCTTCTTCATGATTGCATCGACATGAGGCTCCAGTACAGATCCTCAGAGAGGTTGACACCCAGGAATATGAACTCCTTGACCCTCTCTACTGCTGACCTCTCAGTGAGGTCTGGTTTATGTTGTCCTGATCAATATCAGATCAGCCTGCAGTTAAGTAACACTGGAGCAATGGCAGATTTTCCTTCTCCCAAGATTATGCATTCCATTGGTGACCTCATGGCACAACAGGAACAGCTGCTGACTCCCACCTCCAGTAAGGGGAGCAGGTCAATCATTTGGTCCTTTAAATTACTGGTACCTCCAATGCAGGTGGAAGCTTCAGAAATATAGCAGAATTATATTTCCAATATCTTTCAACTTCAAACTTGATTACATAGTGATTCCTGGACATTGCTTAAAGGGTGGAGAAAATGTTAACAACTTCAATTTGATTTAACCTAACTTAATAAAACACATTGCTTGGTCCTTCGAGCAAGTATTTAATTGCACTTATCAACTTGCAGTTGCAGAATCAATTCTTCAGGCACATGGTAGATGTTCAATTGAAAGACCATGTTTTCATGTCTTGGTCAATATTTATCGGTAACACTAATCTATTTTCAACAGCATTAACTCAGGTACCTCCACTGGTCAATTTTCATGAAAGCTGCCTAACTTCAACGTTTTCTCAGAAAGGCAAAAGGATCCTTCAGAGTTTTCAAAGGGGAAACCAAAGCATACATCCTCAATATTCTAGGGATCAACTTTTACTAGTCTTCACTAGTTTCACTCCATGAGGAGGAGAAACTGGGATGGTGATTTTAGCATGCTGGGAAAAGGAAAGGATGAGAGACCAGTGGGCCGGTGGAGAAACTACCCTCACTGGGACTCAGCACCCTTCTCAGTAGCGGGATTCTGGATTTCCCAACAGAAAAGACCACAGTCTGTCCTGGTCATCAGCAGAAGATTGAGCACCGTGTTGTCCTCATCAGCAACAGAGAAGAAGTAAAAGATCTCATGAGATGATACAAGAGGAACAACATGAATCGCAACCTGGACAAGATGAAGGAGATTATTGTGGTCTTCGGGAGGACCAGGAATGACCACCCTCCACTATAATACTGACGCTTCAGCAGAGGAGAGAGTAGAGAGCACCAAGTTCCTTGGAGACATTTAATAGATAACGTATCCTGAACACACAACATCTCCTCACTTGTCAAGAAAGCGCAACAGCGACCACATTTCCTGAGAAGACTGAGGCAGCAAGGCTACCGGCCACCATCATATCAACTTTCTACAGTAGCTCTATCGAGAGCATCCTGGCTGGCTTCATTACAGGGTGGTAATAGTTGCTGTAGAGCATTGGATCTGAGCTCGATCCTAAGAGTGGCAGAGAAGATCACTGGGCTCTCCCTCCCCGCCCCCGCCCCCCACCGATTGACGTGATCTACCGGGAACATTATTGACGTTGATGTTGTCTGAAGAGTGCACACAAAATCATTGAGGACCCCTTCCACTCTGCACACATCATCTTCTAGCTGCTCCCATTGGGAAAGAGGAGGACCACCAGGCTGAGAAACAGCTTCTTCCCACAGGCAGTGAGAATGCTGAATGACTAAAATGAACTACTTATACAAACTATCCAAGACTCTATTTAAAAACATTTATTTTATATATATCTATATATATATCTATATATATAGATATATATAGATATAGATATATATATATCTATATCTATATATATATAGATATAGATATATATATATAGTGAAACCTCGTTAGAACGCGATTCATTAATCTGTGGAATCGCTTATAGCGCGGGTGTCTGTGGACCCCAAACATTGATTTTAGGATGCCAGGCTAACAGTGGCGGACAGCCACAAACTCAAAAGTGGACTCGTATGACTCAAGATGTGGATGTTTAAAGTTCTTATTATAGGGTTTGGGACACAGTATTCTATCTTCCTGCTTCCTGAATCATGCACCTACACGAATCTGTTCTGCGACTCGATTGTAACGCGGTATGAAATCTTGGACCCCAACTACCGCGTTCTAATGAGGTTTTACTGTATATATACATCTGTGTACATACTGCATATATACTGTTTGTATGTGTGTAATGTCTGTCAACGTGTTTGCACTACGGACCGGAAAACACTCTTTTGTCAGATTGTATTTGTACAATCTGATGATAATAAACTTGAACTTGAAAGAATGAGTGTGATCAGTGGTTGATTGTCAGTGACATACTTATGGTTCATCCAGGGAGTAGGTATGGAATGATTTGCTCTCCTCTACTCCTGAAACTATATCATCTTAGCAAGATCTGAATCCAAAAGAAGGACATCGATCATAGCAGAATAATGATCATTTTGGGTCCTTAATTTGGCAATCAGAGATGTGCTGCATGTTAGTGTATTCATTGGAGCTTCATTAAAATGTAATGAAAACATTCAGTTGTTATGGGTTACACTGTAGATCTTTGAAGGATAATTTTGACAATTTTAAGACTGCTTAGGTAATTGGATCATCAAATGAATAAACAATTCTCAGGGAATTCTGAGAAATTAGGTTGTCTCAATGGAAGGTTGTTGAAGGAATATTTCGTTTGAAAATAGTAACGTTAATTATTTCTTTTCTGAAATCTTTCCCCGAGATAGAATATTATGGATAAATTTTCTTGCAATAAAAAATTCAAAATGAGAAAAGTTGTTATCAACTAAAAATGCTGTTTGTGGACACAAAAAAATCCGATGTTTGTGGGAAGATGTAGAATATGGGTTAAATGAAACGTGGCAAAGCCGGCCGGAGCAGGTCTGGATGAATTTGTCTGGAAGTTTGTTTTGTGTGCTGGACATTCCATACATAGCACAGCAAGTAAAAAACAGCACAGAAAAGAGAGAGAGAGAGAAAGAGAGAGAAGAGAGAGAGAGAGAGAGAGAGAGAGAGAGAGAGAGAGAGAGAGAGAGAGAGAGATCAGTTAGTTCAGAGCAAAGGCAACAAAGGCAAAGATGGCACTTCCAGAGAAGAATGAAGTGATGAAGGCTACCATCTTGTCATCCTCTTACAGGAGCTCTATCGAGAGCATCCTGGTCGGCTGCGTCACAGTGTGGTACAGTTGCAGCAGTGAAATGGATCGAAGGTCAATTCACAAGACCATAAGACTGGCAGAGAGGATCACTGGAGACCTCCCCCCACCCCTTCCAGGATCATTGTCTAAAGAGGGCGCACAAAATAATTTAGGACCCCTTCCACCCCACACATTTCCTGTTGGGAAAACGATACAAGAGTATCAGAGCCAGCATGACCAGAGTGAGTTACAGCTTCTTCCAACGGGAAGTGAGAATGCTGAATGACCAAAGGAACTGTTCACACTGACCATCCGAGACTCTCATATTAATGAAACAATATTTATTTATTTGTATAGATGAATAGTTGCCCTGCATGTGTATTGTTTGTCTGTATGTGTGTTATGTCTGGTTGTACATCTACATTGTTTGCTCTGAGGACCAGAGAACACTTTTTTGTACAATCACATGGCAATAAACTTGACTTGGCTGGAACATTATTTACTATTGTGTGGTTCATTTAAGAGTCTGATCAAGTCAGGAGAACTGTTGTGGAATCTGGAGTAGTCAAGAATCTTCTTCCTGATGGGAGAGAGGGCAGTCAGGGTGGGATGAGTATGCAATTAATATATTGGCTGCTTTTCAAAAGCAGCAGGAATTATAGATGGAGTTGATGGAGGGAAGAGGCTTTGTCTGGTGGTACGAGCCGCATTCACAGCCCATTTCAGTTTCTTCTGATCTTGAGCAGAGCAGTTCCCGTACCACGCAATGACACACCCTGACAGAATACTTTCAAAGGAGCATCTGTGGAGTTGTTAAGGAATGTAATGACACGTCAAGTTTCCTCAGGCTTCTGGGAAAAGATTAGTGCTGGTGCATGAACATGTTTGGAACTAAACCGGCCATTGGAGATTTTTACTCTTGGGAATTTAATGCTGTCTACTATCTCTTCCTTAGCACCACTGCTTTGACAAGGGAGTAAGCTTCACCCCTCTTCCAGAAGTCTATGATCATGTCTTTAATCTTTCCCAATTTCATGGTAGGATTCCTTTGTAACTTTTAACTCCAATTTTATATCCAGCATTCTGCAAAATTAACAGACTGGATAAGAAACAGAAGATGAAGGTTTGCCATTAAATTGGGCAAGATTTCTACATGCTAGCAGATTGATTAAAAGGGAGAAAAAAATAATGCATTTTGGTGGTGGCGGGTCAGTTGTGGGGCAAGTGGGAAAGAGTAAGGGTTTATACATCAGAAAGCAATGGGTGGATTCCCAGTTCCCTGAAAGCATTGCTTCAGTATCCATTTACACAAGGTCCTCTATCCATATTTTACTTGTTCCTTGCTGGTTTATAAATGAATTCACTTGTTTTTCTTTGAGAAATGGTTCAATTTTTTTTTCAGTAATACAATCCATTCTGGACTAAATGAAATTGACCAATAGAGTGTTTGTTTGCAACAGCACAAAGAAGGGGCATATAAAAAGAGGTATTTTCAACTAGAAGCCTAATTCCTTATCTATCTTAGTTCTGGTTGAAACAACAAAATGGCTTTTTCCTTCTTGAAAATATTACTTCAATCAGTTATTCAAGCCTGTCGTAAGAATAGTCTGGTCACACTCTTAGTTCCCAATCTACACCTTCAGAATTTTTTAAGCTCCACCTGTCATGTAGTTTTTTTTCTTTTGTTTTTACCAAATATTGTTAACGGGCTGATTCCAGGTGTAATGGATAATGGACACTCACCGACAGAGTCCAAAGTGATTCAGTCACCACTTGGAAATGTTAATATTAAGATGCTTACTTGAAGACACCCATCCCAGATGGATGCTTACATAAAAGCTGCCACTGGTATAGGCCCGCAGAGAGCGGGGAACAGAGATGCAGCGCTCACCTGTGGGGTCCAACCATCCAGTCCAACTGCTGTCAACTCCCTACAGGCTGTAAATGGCCTATTAAAGGAGCTGATGTGGTTAAAAATCCTGCGACTACAGAGTCTGGCCCAAGATGGCAGCACCTATTTTCTGCACAAGGGGTTGCAGACTCTAGGGAAACGGAGGACTGGTGCAGTGCACCAAAAACTGGGGAGACCACCTCCTGTTTGAGAAGGAGAAGCAGAGGAGTCAACCCATGGGACGGTGACAAAGGCGGTGAACCAGCAAAGGGTACTGAGACTGAAGAACACACAAGTGGTAGCGGGCTGTTGGTGACTTGAGGCAAGGAACCCATGCAAGCTGTGGGCTGCTGGTGGTGAATGCGGTCAAGGAACTTGCACCAGGCTGCGGACAGCTGGAAACTAGTTCGAGACTAGCTGATGGAATACCAGGTGTCGGAACCGAGATGTGGGAGGGTGCCGAGAGCGCGGAGGGCTTCCTGATCATATCAGAGGTTTGGAACTAGAGCTCAATTTGCCCATGCTTTGGACTGAAGGCTGTGTGGCTGTGGAGACTGCGGAAACACTGAAGGTGAATCCATGGACACTCAGTGACTCTTGGGGAACTTGCTTTTGCTTCTCTTTCTCAGACTGTAAAGGGCACTGGGCAATTTCTGTTGATGGCTAATCTTTCTCTGCCTTACATTAGACTTAAGAACATTTAGTGTAATATTACATTTTCTGTTTTATTAAATTGCATTACTACATGATTCTTGAATGTTCAATAAGGAACAAAAATAAACCTATTCAAGCTCTTCAATCAAGATCATTTAATTGAAATTCATCAAACCACAAGATAATGCTAGTCTCAGGGCACTTTTAGAGACTGAAATTGAAGCCATTATTGAAGTCCATCACCAACGTGACCTCACTACCCAACACAGCTCTTAAGACCTTGAAACAGGGGTGGCCAATCTTTTAATTTTTAATTTAGACATACAACACAGTAACAGGCCATTTTGGCCCATGAATACATATTGGGGTTGTAGATTAATTGGGCAGCACGGACTCCTGGGCTGAAATGGCCCATTACCGTGCTGTATGTCTAAATTAAAAATTAAAATGTTAGCCACCCCTGCCTTGAAAAATAGTGGGGCATGCCCTCAGTAAAGAAAAACAATGGATAAAAAGTCACCAGTCTCCAATAGATCAACATAACTTCACCCATTCAAGGAAAACCTAACTTGAAATTCAAGACCTCAACTGCATTGCAGTAGAATGGTTTTCATTGAAACTAATGAATAGGGAGTTATCATGAAACTTTGTTGCAAGTTGATCGCTCCATTGAGGGAGCTTCTTACAGATATTGCCAATCAGATTTGGCACGATCAAAACAGTAAAGGCAAGGGATATGAGTAAATTAATGACTGCATACACGAAGATATGAATGCTATGTTATTACAACATGAAGGGTTGGTTATGTGTTATTATACAGAACTACATGTCCGTGACAGCATCGACAGCATCGAGTCCACGCTGCTGAAGATCCAGCTGCGCTGGGTGGGTCACGTCTCCAGAATGGAGGACCATCGCCTTCCCAAGATCCAGTTATATGGCGAGCTCTCCACTGGCCACCGTGACAGAGGTGCACCAAAGAAAAGGTACAAGGACTGCCTAAAGAAATCTCTTGGTGCCTGCCACATTGACCACCGCCAGTGGGCTGATATCGCCTCAAACCGTGCATCTTGGCGCCTCACAGTTTGGCGGGCAGCAACCTCCTTTGAAGAAGACCGCAGAGCCCACCTCACTGACAAAAGGCAAAGGAGGAAAAACCCAACACCCAACCCCAACCAACCAATTTTCCCCTGCAGCCGCTGCAACCGTGTCTGCCTGTCCCCCATCGGACTTGTCAGCCACAAACGAGCCTGCAGCTGACGTGGACTTTTACCCCCTCCATAAATCTTCGTCCGCGAAGCCAAGCCAAAGAAACATGTCCATGAAGTGGCAGTGGAGTAGTCCATTAATCTGTCTAGATTTACAGAGAATTTACGAGAAAACCAATTGTAACCAAGAGCAGCTGAGGTCTGCCTCACTAATGATGTTCATTTATGTGTTTTCAAGCCTTAAAAAGGTCAAGATCTTCAACAAGAATATGTGAAGATGCATTGTTCTCTGCAACAGAATGGGGGGGGGGGGGCAGGGGAAGAGAAAGAGAGAGAGAGAGAGAGAGCTGATATTGCTTAGTATGAACAAAAGGAGATTGTGATTTTTGTGTTTATAATTAGTGTGGGTGAAGTTTTGAATTAAAAATGAACAGAAGATATGATAAAAGTTGTGTTGTCCTTAAGCAAAGTTTTGTGATAAGATGAACAACATGAAGGAATCAGTTGAATGTCCTGAGCCGGAGGATTGTAGGGTAGCTCACGTTGTTTGTTGTTTAAAAAAAAGGCTCCAAAAGTAACCCTGGAAATTATAGGCCAGTGAGTCTGACATCAGTAGTAGGTAAATTATTGGAAGGTGTTCTAAGAGATCAGATATACAATTACTTGGACAGCAAGATACTGATGATTAGAGATAGTCAACATGGCTTTGTGCATGGATGATCATGTTTAACCAATCTTAGAGTTTTTCAAGGAGGTTACCAGGAAAGTTGACAAAGAAAAGGCTGTGGATGTTGTCTACGTGGACTTTAGTAAGGGCTTTGACAAGATCCCAGGTGGGAGGTTAGTCAGGAAGGTTCAGATGCTAGGTATTCATGGTGAAGTACTGAACTGGATTTGACAATGACCAGACGGAGAAGCCAGAGAATAGTGGTGGATGAATACTTCTCAGATTGGAGGCTGGTGACTAGAGGTTTACCTCAGGGATCAGTGCTGGGACCATTATTGTTTGTCATCTATATCAATGATCTGGATCATAATGTATCAGCAAGTTTGCAGATGACACTAAGATTGTAGGCATTGTGGACAGTGAAGAAGGTTTTCAAAGCTTGCAGAGGGATCTGGACCAGCTGGAAAAATGGGCTGAAAAATGGCAGATGGAATTTAATGTAGACAAGTACGAGGTAATGCATTGTGGAAGGTCAAATTAAGAAAGGGATTAAATGGTACGGCACTGAGGAGTGCAGTAGAACAGAGGGATTTGGAAACACAGATACATAATTCCCTGAAAGTGACATCACAGGTGAATAGGGTTATAAAGAGAGCTTTTGGTATATTGGCCTTAGAAGCCAAAGTATTGATTTACAGGAGTTGAAATGTTATGTTAAAGTTGTATAAGACATTGTTGAGGCCAAATTTGGAGTATTGTGTGCAGTTTTGGTCACCTAACTACAGGAAAGGATATCAATAAGATAGAAAGAGTGCAGAGAAGATTTATTAGATGTTGCACGGACTTCAGGAACTGAGTTACAGGGAAAGGTTAAAAGGTTAGGACGTTATTCCCTGAAGTGTAGAGGAATGAAAGAATATTTGATAGAGGTATTTAAAATTATAAGGGAGATAGACGGAATAAATATAAATAGGCTTTTTCCTCTGAGGGTAGGAGAGATATCAACCAAAGGACATGGGTTAAAAGTGAAATGGGAAAGTTGAGGGGAAATTCTTCACACAGAGAGTGAAGGGAGTGTGGAATGTTCAGCCAGCTAAAGTGGTGAATGCAGGCTCAATTTTAACATTTAAGAAGTATTTGGACAGGTATGGGAGAGGTATGGAAAGCAATGGACTGGGTGCAGGTCAGTGGGACTAGGCAAAAACAAACATGGTTCAACATAGACTAGGAAGGCTGAAGGAGCCTTTTTCTGTTCGGTAATATTCGATGTTTCTCCCAAACCCACACATTGAGGATTCATTATGTGAGAACGAAAATTGGAAAAAAGGGAATTAAATCAATGTATCACAGTAGGGCAAATCATGAAATAAGGAAAGAACTTCACTTCTTTTCATAGCATTAAATATAATCATTTATTTTATATTCTAAAGTTGAGGCTTTCTTAAAAAAGAGTTTTTGTAATGTTACCAAGTGAAATTTCCTGATTTTTTTTTAATTATAAATCTCAATGTTGAAAGTTTTGTTAATGGATCAATTTGTCTTCTTCAGTTTTATTTAGTGTTTCAAAGAGTCCCTGGGGGAAAAAAACCTCATGGAGCCTGTCGAGAATAAAAAAAAGCATACTATAATTCAATGAATTTGCAATCTTCTGCACTCATCCTTTCTGTTTCCCTTTCTTTACCTTTATAATGCTTTTATCTAAATAGTTTAATATTTAGCAGAATTAAACTAACAAAGGAAATAGTAAGGACTCAAATTGCACAAGGGTGCCAACTGATTCTACTGTTAATTATGATAATATTCATTATTTTTTACCGTGATTTTCTTGCCTATTTGCATTGTTGAAAGAGCAAAAAAAAAGATGTTATTATTTTAATGGCTTTTTTAAGATAGCATTGGATTTTAAAGACACTTGAAAAGATCTAAAGACCGGCAGGTATAAGAAATTACTTAAGAGGTATTTGGACCAAAACATCTGGCAGGCTCTGAAGAATGCACACAGTATGCCACCCGCAATATAGGGAAGGCCCAATGGTAGTACCAAGTGGAGCTGCGAGAATGGGAAACTGGAAATCTGATTATTATTCGCACTGTGCAAAAGTGGGCATTATCTATGTTTTTTAAGGGTCTTTGCATCATTGTGGAAAAATCTTTTGCAATAATTTTAAGGGATTACATGAAAATGAAGAGCATATTGGGACTTTGGCCCTCTAATTTATTTTTAGATACACAGCACGGTAACACAGGCCTTTCTGGCCCATGAGCCCATGTGGCCCAATTAACCTTCCAACCTTGTATGTTATTTGGAGGAAACTGGAGAACCCAGGGAAAACCCATGCAGACACAAAAAGAACTTACAAACCTTTACAGACAAGCGCTGGATTCAAACCCAGATCGCTGGCACTGTAATAGCATTAAGCTATCTGCTATGCTAACTGTGCACTGTGAGAAGGCAAGAAGGTATCATCTTGAGTGCGGTACAATAGATGCAATCACTGTGGTCAGATGGCGTTTATGATCTACAGTCAAAACCACCCACACTAAATCTTGAGGAGCAGTGTCTTTGGGACTGAAAGTACCATCTTCGTGTGTTTCTGATGCGAAATCTGGGAGAATCTCACTCTTGGATCAAGTGGGGAAGTGGCCAGGAGTTTTTCCTAGCCAAAATGAAAATGTCACCTCCATTATGTCCCTGAATACAGTGTACTCAACCTCAAAAGAGTATTGAGACAATTGCTGAAACTTCGTGATATAATTGAACCCAGCTGATAGGTTTTCCTTTATTACACTAATGGAGAACTGTGAGAAAAATTATTTTAGAACACACACACACACACACACACACACACACACACACACACAAACACACACACACACACACACACACGCACACACACACACACACACACACACACACACACACACACACACACACACACACTTCTGAGTATGCTCGCACTGTATTTATTTTGAAATATTTGAGTCATATTTTGATTTTGAATGAACTAAACTGATTCTTGAGGCTTTGCAACGTTGGAACATCACAAACAAATGTATCCTATTTGTGTAAAGTTGTTGTCTTAAGATATGAACTACTTATCTGACCACAGATGATTCCTGGCCTGCTGTGTACATCTGGGATTTTTAAATGTTATTTCATATTTCCAGCATCTGTAATTACCATATATCTCGATGTGTAAGTCAAATCTTGAAACCCCCAAAATACACTCAAAAATCAGAGGTCAACTTATACGCTGGATTCCAAAATAAGATCTTAAATCCAACTCAAAAAACTGCTCGACAAGATTCAGCGTATAAGATGACCCAAAACCAGGAGAGAATCAAACCTACAACAAAATTTCAAGCTATCAGAGTATTATAAATAAATTTATATAAAAAAGCACCTTAAAATCCTTATAATTATCATTGTCTGGAGGCAAAGACTTCAGTAAGCATATCCAGAGTCTCACTGTTTACACTCCCAACATACAGGTCTGAGTCTGTATCTGATGAGTCAGCTTCCTCTTCGTCATCAGTGTCCCACAATAAATCATCCTCCTTACCATCCATTGCACTAGAGGTACCGCACTCTTCAAAAGATCTGTCGTAGAACACCAGATACTTACGGTTCGTGAACTGGTTGCACCAGCCTTCTGTACCTTTAAAATCTTTACTGTGTTCTTTGTGCGACTTTACCCAATTCAGTGCATATACTCTGATTTTATTTCTCGTGACTATGTAGCAACCTTCCCTCTGTTCAGGTCCTCACTCTACGAGTCCATGAAAGAGTCCACTTCTCATCGGACATTGGTATTTTTCTTAAAATACATTCTTTCTCCAATCTCTCACGGATCTCAAATGCCCCAACAGCAGCACAGTTGCTGGATTTCTTGGCCATTTCTGTTACTTTTAACTTAAGACCGGCTTTGTACTTTCATTGTTTTGCTGGAGGCTCCATTATAACAACCACCTTCTGGCAACGCCCGACAGCTCAGTCAACGCGATTCTTTTTGGGGGAGGGTCAACTTATACACCCAGCATATGATAAAACCATGAAAATTAGGACCCCGCATCTGAAGGTTAACTTTTAAGCTGAAATATATGGTATTTTACTTTTTTGACTTGAACAAAAGTGAAAAGCAAATGCTTGCATAGGTTTCCCCAGGGGCTCTGGTTTCTTCCCACCATTCAAAACGTATCAGGGGTTGTAGGTCAATGGGGTGTATTTGGGCATCATGGGCTCGTGGGCTGAAATCACCTGTTTGTCTAAATTTAAAATTAAATTCATATAATTTATTCAAGAAAGGACACAGAAGGCAGGAAATTATGGGTAAGCAGGTCTAATTTGGGAAAATAGGAATAGATTATTAAGGATGTACTAGTTGGAGATTTGGAATCAAGCAAGGTCCACATAATTTTATAAAGGGAGACTGCGCTTAACATATTTATTTGAGTTCTTAATCTTATTGTCTTTTTTAACAATTGAAATGAGTGCAAAATTCATTAGTACTGCAATACTGGGTGGCATGGTTAACATACTGGTTAGTTCAATACTATTACAGAGCCAACAACCCAAGTTTGAATCCAGCTCTATCTGCAAGGAGTTTGTACGTTCTCCCCATGTCTGCATGGGTTTCCTGCGGGTACTCTGGCATCCCCCCACCGACAAAATGTACAGCTGTTGTAGGTTACTTGGGTGTAATTGGACGGCATAGGATCGTGGTGCTGTATGTCTAAAATATATTCTGAAAATCTTTGGGCCTGCATGTTCAGGGCTAAAGAATTACCATGAATTTTGAAGTGAATTATTTTTTATTTCTGTCACAACCTTGTCACCTTCAACAGTTTAAACGGTATCCTCATTAGAAGATTTGCATTTCAGGGAACTTTGTGAAGCACTTTCCCTTTTGTAAAAATAGATTGAAGGCAGTTTTACATCTGTCACTGGAAAAGAAAAGCATATAACCAACACGGTAACATAATGCTGAAATCTAGATTCAAGAGACAGCAATGCATTTAAAATGTGAGAGAATAATTTGGTTGTGTTATGGTTTCTGACAGACTATACAAATAAATAGAAAGCACACCATTATAATGGACTGGGAATAATTTAAACTCTTTGAATGAGTTCAGCTGCAATTTGAAATGGTTTATCTATTATTTTTTTGGTAAAGGAGCCTCTTTTAAATAATGTCACCTTGTTGTATTTCAGGCACAATCAAGGCACTGTTGGAACAAAGTTGATCCTCATCCACAGCATACCAATTTCGGCTACTACAAAAGTATAACAGTTTTCCTGGATTAAGGACAGATTACATTTTTTCATTGAGTAAAAGGGACATATTTCACCACTCTTTGATGGAGTAGATTTGTTGTAACGTCAGTCTCTGATTTTACACTCCAAATGCAACTAATAATCGAGCCAATTTTGTTTGATCAACGGGGACCTGAATCCATTTCATCTCAATGATAAATATTCAAATCCAATTAGAAATGCAATATCAACACCATGGTTTAGATGTTAACAGCTAGAATGGGCTTGAAATTGATTTAACTGCCAGCAACGAAAAGTTAAGTTTAAGGAAATTTGTTCAGTTATATTTGGCCTCAATAATTGCGTGTCATGGCAATGGAAAAAAATTGCCAATGGTAAAAGAAGTCGGCATGGTTGGTGAGCGGTTAGTGCAACGCCTCTGCAGCGCCAACGATTGGGACCGTGATTCTAATTCCGCGCTATCTGTAAGGAGTTTGCACATTCTCCCGTGCCTGTATGGGTTTTCCCCAGGGGCTCCGGTTTCCTCCCACTGTTCAAAACGTACTGGAGATGCAGTTTATCAGGTGTAAATTGGACTTTAAATTTCAGCCAAAATGGCCTGTTTCTGTACTGTATGTCTTAATAAAATAAAGCCCAGAGATGCGGGAAGAGAACATTTTTTGATATTTATCCTTAATAAAAATGAGTTGTGCTTCTTTAGCCCTTTACATCTTCCTCCCATCACCTATATTATTATTCCCCTTTCCTCTTCCCCACCAACCATTATTCATTTTTCACCATCCAGCTGATGGCTTCCCACTCCCCTATTTCCCTACCAATTTATTCCGGCTTTTAAAAAAATTAAATTAAATGTTATAAAGTTAATTCTTTAAAAAATTTAGACATACAGTACAGTAACAGACCCTCTGGCCCACGAGCCCGTGCTGCCCAATGACACCCAATTGACCTACAACCCTCAGTTCGTCTTGAATGGTGAGAGGAAACTGGAGCGCTGGGAGAAAATCCATGCAGACACAGGGAGAACGTACTAACTCCTTACAGAGAGTGCTGGATTTGAATCTGGGTTATTGGCACTGCAATGGTGTTGCGTTAACCGCTACGGTAACAGTGCTGTCCTAACCATTATGATAACCTTGCCGCACCAACCGCTACATTATTCTTATGTCCTAACCGCTACGCCAAATGTGCTGCCCTCACTGCTACAGTAACCATGCTGCTTTCACGCCACACAAACTGTGTTGCTTTCACGGCTACACTAACCATGCTGCCTTCATGCCACAGCAACTGTGCTTCCCTCACCACTACACTAACTGTGCCTGCTTCCGTCCTCTTTCCTCCCCTTCCTAACGAAGAGATTTCATCTTGAAACATGAGGAGTCTGTCACCTTCCATGGATGCCGACTGACCCATCGAGTTCCTCCAGCATTTGTGTGCTGCTCCACTTTTCCAACAGTGGCAGTCTCTTATCTTTGTCTTCCTAATGAGCTGACCTATATGCTAACTTGTGTTTCATATATGAGGGTACGCAGATCACCCAGTTACATAACATTTTGCAATCTCTCTCCATTTCAATCATGTTGCTTTTCAGTTCTTCATATCCTCTCTTCTCCATAAATTGACTTTAATGAACAAACATTATGCCTTCATACTTAACCAATCCTCACGTCTTTGCTGACTCCTTGCGTCCTGCCCATAACTTAGTTTCCAACTGATTTTGCTCCATAAATTTGGTCCTTTATTTAAGTGATTAAAAGCCCAGGCACTGATCGCTGTGGCATTTTCCCAACTGAAAATTGCCTGTTTATCCTGACCCTGCTTTCCCTGTTCATATAAATATACTACTCTGACTGGCTAGAACTTTTACCTTGGATCCATGATGCCCCAAGTTCAAGTTCAAATATATATAATTCCATAAATAGAACTGGACAACACAGCATTTTTTTGGTCGTCTGTCTAAAAAACATGCAAACACATAGATGGACATAGCACATATTTACAAGTGATTTACATGCAGCACATATATAAAAATAAATAAATAGTAGCATCTCGGAGGGTTTCTA
The DNA here is from genome assembly GCF_036971445.1 of Narcine bancroftii. Classification (NCBI taxonomy): domain Eukaryota; kingdom Metazoa; phylum Chordata; class Chondrichthyes; order Torpediniformes; family Narcinidae; genus Narcine; species Narcine bancroftii. The sequence continues at coordinate 91,007,579 of NC_091480.1, forward strand.
TGTGCAGTTCATTAGTCTTTCAGCATTTTCACTGCCTGAGGGAAGAAGTGGTTCTGGCTGTAATACTTCTGCATCTCTTTCCCAAAGGAAGTTGTTGGAAGATGCTGTGTGCAAGGTGGTAGGGATCCTTAATGATTCTGTGAGCCCTCTTCAGATAACGATCTAAGTTGACCCCAGTTATCCTCTCTGCCGCTCTTATGGTCCTGTGGATTGACCTCCAATCCAATGGTCTACAGCAGTGGTTCTCAACCTTTTTCTTTCCACTCACCATTCCACTTTAAGAATTCCCATGCCATCTGTGCTCTGTGATTGATAAGGGATGTGAGTGGGAAGGTAAGGTTGAGAATCACTGCTCTAGGCCCAATTGTTACTGAAATATTTTGCTTGGAATAAATGTAATTGCCTCATTCCTTTTGGAGTCATGACACCGTGCAGATAACAAGTCAATGAGGGATGATTCAAACTTTTTCTTTCCAACCACATACCACCTTAAGTCATCCCTTACTAATCACAGAGCATAGGGAATACTTAAAGTGGTATGTGACTGGAAAGAAAAAGGTTGAGAATCACTGTTCTACAGCAACCTCACCACACTGTGATGCAGCTGGCCAAGACGCTCTCGATATAGCTACAGTAGAGAGTTGACAGCATGGTGGCCGGTAGCCTTGCTCGCCTCATTCTTCTCAGGAAATGCAGTCACTCTTGCGCCTTCCTGATAAATGAGGATATATTGTGTGTCCAAGATAGGTCACTACTTAAGTGAACTCCAAGGAATTTGGTGCTCTCTACTCTCCCCACTACAAAATGCCTTCCAGAAATCCAACTGTTGGAGATAGATGATACCAAAAAAAAACCCAGTAGATTTTGCTTTAAATGCATCACAGAGTATACAGAAGATGAACAGGACTTTGTGTTAATCCTGCATATAAACCCCTTGGACACCCTTCTGCATCTTTTATGCTTGTTTATATATCCTCACTTACCCTGATGGCTATTAACATAAAGGGAGAGAGATTCACAATACAAAGTTGTGGACAAGTGAGACTGTGTGTGAATAAGTTCACGATTAATTCTTGATTTCACTGCACATTCATGTTTTAATCCTTTATAAATATGGCCTCTCTCCACGAGATGAGGTGTATCCATTCATTCACCGCACTTCTGCCAATTGATTGCCAGAGGTGCAGGACACCATTTCTATTTGGACCATGTCTTTAGAACCACATGTAGACAATTTTGGGGGCATTTATTCTGTTCTACAAGCAGACATTTCCTATTTCCATGCAATATGAAGTAAATCAGATTAAGAATGACATCTGTGAATGTAGGAAGCACAGGAGCGGATCCAATCACATGCTCGTCAAAGCAGGAATTTCTCCTTCCAATCCAGAAAAATGCCCTTCAAGCAAAATGGTTTACAGGGTTATCATTGGATGAGCTATGGCATTCATGGAAATGTTCTGAAAACCAAAAATAGACTCAGTAGATTGAATGTTGATCTTTTCTGCTGTAAGATACAAGAGATTACATTCCAAGTCAATGCTTCTGAACAACTCATACTTTTCTGGAAATTAATCATAGCATTAAAGGTCTTGAATCACTTAGTCCTCTGTCTCTATGTTTATTCCATTGGACTATTGATATAGTATGAGAAAAATTAAAAATAAATCTCTTCTTTTCTATTCCATCTATGGTCTCTTGGCTGTTGGCCTATGCTCCTCTCCCTGCCCCTTATTTCCTCCTTTCCCTACTTTCAGGCACCTGCCTGCTTTTCACTCATACCATGATGGAGGGCTCAGGCCTGAAATGTTAGTTATGTATCTTTGCCTCCATTGGGACCGGCTGAGCTCCTCCAGCAATTTTGTTTATTTATCCTTCCTTCCTCTTCTGTCTTAATCCCACTCTTTCTCATTCTGCAACTGGTATTGTTCCAATTTACCACCTTCCATTTTTAAGGCTCATTCGTTAAGGTTGGTATATGTAAAGAACATAAAAAATTGAAGAAGGGGTTGGCCATCCAGCCCACCAAGCCTGCTCCGCCATTCAATGAGATCATGGTTGATCTGATGATTGGCTCATCTCCACCCACCTGCCTTTTGCCCATATCCTTTCATTCTCCTACTTTGACAAATTCTATTCAACTTTACCTTAGATATATTTACTGAAGAAGCCTCCACTGCTTTCAATGGGCAGCAAATTCCCACCTTCTGGGAAAAGCAGTTCCTCCTCATCTCCAGATCTTGAGGCTATGTCCCCTAGTTCTAGTCTCCCCCACCAGTGGAATCAGCTAGGAATATATGGGTCGTATCTACGTCTTTCATAATTTTATATGTTTCTATAAGATCACCTCTCATGTTTCTAAATTCCAGTGAGTACAGCCACAGATAACTCAATCTCTCCTCATAGGCTAACTCACTCATCTCTGGAATTAACCTGGTGAACCTCCTCTACACTGCCTCCAAAGCCAGAGCATCTGTCCTCAAGTAAGGAGACCGAAACTGCATACAATCTTACAGATCCGGCCTCACCAGTACCTTATACAGCTGCAGCATAGCCTCCTTGCTCCTAAATTCAATCCCTCTAGAAATGAAGGCACACATTCGATTTGGCTTCTTGATAGCCGGCTGCACCTGCAAATCAACCTTTTGCTATTCATGAACAAGCACTCCCAAGTCCTTCTGCATCTTTCCCAGGACAGGATCAGGAAACATCAGAGGATATATGTACAACGTTAAGTGAGGGGAGTTTAGGGGAGACATCAGGGGTAAGTTTTTTTTTCTTACACTGAGTGTGTAATACCTTGCCAGGGATGGTGGTGCAGGCTGAAACATTGGAGGCATTTAAGAAACTCTTAGACAGACACATGGATGAAAGAAAAATAGTGGGTCATGGGGGTAGGGAGGGTTTATTACTTTTTTTGGATGGAATATATGGGCTGGCACAACAAGCGCCGAAGAGCCTGTGCTGTGCTGATTATTCTATGTTCTATGAAAGCCTGCTACAACCGTTCATTTAAGTGTCAGATGGTCTTGCTTCCCTGGCAATTTGCTACAGTTTCAGTGAACATTTGAATCAAAGGGTGCAGGAAAATATTTCTCATGAACAGGATGGGTCATCATGTCAACTTCTACAAGAGCTCCACTGAGAGTGTCTTGGCCGGCAAGAGAGCAGGATGGTTTTTGCAGAGAAAACAATTGGAGGTCAAATAACAATAAACTGGACTTGACTTGTTGATACTGGAAAATTAAGACCCCGTATCTTACATGTTTTGAACAGTGATCTGACTGCACATGAACTACTTCCTCGATAATAGTGTGTTCCTCCAGGGTCTGTTCATAAATATTACCAGACTCTCTGAACTGTTCTCACTTCATTATAATAGAGCTCCGCTCGCTGACTTAGCGTGAGAGGAGTAATTTAATCAAGATGGCATCTTTGACTGATGATGGTAATAAAATAAAAATAAAATTCTCAGTGCAATGCGACGCATCACAAACCAGTTACATTTTGAACAAGAGCTTCGATTTGATTTTAAAAAAAGCACAAATGTTGGATACGAATGATTATATATCATCCATAATAATTTTGCCAAACCATAAGGGATAAAAACATTTAAAAAGTGTCAGGAGTTTGATGAAATACACAAAAAAAATTGAAATAAAATGAAGCACTTCGATCTGTTTCCCTCACTTTCCTCATTTGAAATGGTAATTCACACACCACTAACAATTTACATAAGTAGCGAAAATTCCGCCATGCTTGCTGTGGCATGATATTAGCTCCACACTCGTACCTAAGCACTGACCACTCTATTGTTTGTAATGCAATTGGCCTGTGTTAACGCACGAGCTTTTATATTTCCTGCCAGTTAGAACATAACGCAGTACAGGCCCTTTGACCCACAATGTCGCGTGGACCTTTATAGATCTGCTCCACCATCAGTCTAACCCTTCTCTACCTCATACCCTATAAACCTTTATTTTACCTTATGGGTTAAGAGTATTTTATACAGTATCGTCCATAATTTTTGGGACAAAGGCACTTTATTTTTCCTTTATTTGCCCCTCTGCTCCACAGTTTTAAATTTGTAATCAAAAAATTCACATGCAATTAAGGTACACATTCCAGATTTTATTCAAGGTTATTTGTATGTTTTGGTTTGTAGCACTTTTTATACATAGTCCACTCATTTCAGGGCACCATAAAGTTTGGGACATTTGGGTTCACAGGTGTTTGTGTATTACTCAGGTCTGTTTAATTGCTTCATTAGTGCAGGTATAAGCTTAGTGCCTCTAAGCTTTCAATCACCTTGGGAGCCTGACGTTGCCATTTCTCAACATGAGGATCAGAGTTGTGCCCAATGAAAGTCAAATAAGATAAGCACAGAAAGGATGGCCAGATTGCAGTTTACCTAGTATTTAAACTACTTTAGATGGACAAACCAAGGTAGGACATACACAGTAAATGGTAGGGCACTAAGGAGCTCAGAGGATCAAAGGGATTTGGGAATACGGATACATTGTTCCTTGTAGGTGTTGTCACAGGTAAACAGGGTTGTAAAGAAAGCTTTTGGCATCTTGGCCTTCATAAATCAAAGTATTGAGTACAGGAATTGGGATGTTATGGTAAGACATTGGAGAGGCAAAATTTGGAGTATTGTGTGCAGTTCTGGTCATCAAATTACAGGAAGAATATCAGTAAGATTGAAATAGGGCAGAGAAGATTTACTTGGATGTTGCTGGGTTTTCAGGAGTTGAGTTAGAGGGAAAGATTAAACAGGTTAGGTCTTTATTCATTGGAGTGTAGAAGAATGAGGAGAGATTTGATACAGGGTTTACAAAATTATGAGGGGTACAGACAGAGTTAATGTGAGTAAGCGCCTTCCACTTAGATTAGGAGAGATAACTATGAGTGGACATGGCTTTAGGGTGAAAGGGGAAAGGTTTAGGGGGAACATTAGGGGGACCCTTCACTCAGGGAGTCTGGAATGACATGGTAAATACGGGCTCACTCTTAACTTTTGGATAGATGCGTGGATTGGAGAAGTCTTGAGTGCAGGTAAAAAGGTTAAAGGAATGATGTTTCAGCACAGAGTAGAAGGGCTGAATGGCTTGTTTTCTGTGCTATAGAGTTCTACAGTTCTAAACTTCAGAATTCTGGAAAAAAAAGGTCTTGCGGATAGATGAGATCAAGATTAACCCCTATCAGATTGATGGCAAGAGCAAAGTGTGGAGGTGGAAAAGGAACTGCTCAAGATCCAAAGCAGACCACCTTTGACATGGTTTGCATGTTGCAGTGTTCATGAAGCCTTCTGTAGACAGTAGTGATCGACAGACCCATACCTGCATACTGAAGAATGTTTCTGATCTGACCTGTCGGACAATGCCAGTGACGTAGGTTTGAATTGGCATTGACTGAAAGGAGCTAGTACATTCTCCCCATGTCTGTGTGGGTTTCCTTTGGGTACTTAGTTTTCCACCCACCTTTCAAAAAAACGTATGGGGGTTGTAGGTCAATATGAGGTACTGGGGCGGCATGGGCACGCAAGCTGGAAGGGCCTGTTACTGTGCTGTATGTCTAAATTTAAATTTAAGATGTACAAATGACAGTTATTTTATTCAATCGAAGAAATGATTAATTATTGGGACCCAAAATCAATTCCATACATGATTGATCCATTTGCAAATATTAGGGTTAGAGTTTGTGCCAATTAGCCTAGTATAAGTAACTTCACTGTCTGCATGATGTCACATTGTGCATCATTCTGGTTCACTCTCAGAAACTCTTTCACTTTCATCTCATTATTGCAGAGTGGCTGTAATGAGACGGGCTGAATGAATATCTTCAGGCATTGATCCGTGCCAAGTAAACAGCTGTTCAACCTACTACAGTCAGCAATTGGGTCTGAAACATTTCGGGTAAAGAACCAGAGCGGTTAAATTATCAGGATTATTTAAATTGGGGAACACTAATTTAAAAGCCCTGGTGTTAAAATAACATCTGTGATGTTTCTTTTATTATTTATTAGCTTTAGAATTCACATCCTCTTAGAAGGATCCATTTTGAATCTACCCCTAGCTGCAACAACTTTCTCCAACTCCATCTAGTGGTCAGGATTATCACTAGCCCTCTGTCATTACATCCCTTTCCTTGACATGTATAAGCTAACAACATGACACACTAATACAGTTGTAGAGCTCGTCGGAAGAATCAAAGACTTGTTGATCCAAACCAAGGCTTTTATTAGCAAAAGACAGGAGCTCTTCACAGGTGGCCGACCAGTCCAGAATGATCCGACCTGGCTAGGGACACAACCCTTTAAGGCCCAGACAGTAGGCGTGGCTTAGCTCTCAGCCAATCGCTGTAAGCACAGTCTAGATACTGTAACTATATACACTATATACATTGGCGATAGATCTGTACTATCACAACAGTATTCATTAGAGTTCATTAGAATTTAAAATTCAACACAAACATTTGCAGTACAAACTTTTTGGAAGTGTGCAGTTCTTTTTCTTTTAGAGATTCAGTCTGTCAATGCTGATCATGCATATAGATCTTCTTTACACAGCGCTTGTGTCGGCTTTGCTGATCCACCAATGTCTAGCACTGGTGGTGCTTCCTCTGTGCAGGTGAATCCTCTGCACTTGTCTGTTCTTTTAGTGTCTCTTGCAGTTTCAGCAGGCTCTTTCGATTCCTTCTCAGTATTTGACCATCCCCTGTTCTGACAGTGAAGCATCTTGGATTTACTTCCTCTAAAACTATAGCCCATTTGTCCCAAGTGTTGGAATCTCTGAGTCTCAATGTCATATTGTGCCAATAAGCCTCTTGCTAACTTGTCATAGTTTGCTTTTTGTCTCCATTGAAGATGCTTTTGTTTCTATTCGACGTCTCTGTTCTTGTTTGGGTCTGCAGAGTAGGTAAGTGTGATGCATAGTTTATGTCTTATCAGGAGTCATGGGTGACATGCATGTGCAAGTGGTGAAGCTCTGTAATGTAATAGAGCTAGATAAGGATCTGAGCTACTGTCTTGTGCTTTCTTCGTGCAGTTTTATTTACCAGAAGCCCTGGGATGCATCCAATTTAGTGAAAAACTTTGCACCAGCCATCTCACTTCTAATTTCATCCCTGGTTGGAATCTGATAATGCTCTTTCTTTATATTTGCATTTAAGTCTTTTGGGTCCATGCACATGCATGGGTTACCATTCTTCTTTTTGACACATACCATTGAATTAACCCATTCTGTGGGGTCCTCATGCAGGCTGGATGACCCATTCTTTATGACCTCCAGTGCAGTCATTTGGTCGGGTTCCTGCTTGAGCTTTTCTTTTAGTGGTGCTGGAACCCACCTCGAGGCATGCACTACTGGGTGTGCATTCTCTTTTAACTGTATCTTATAAGTGAATGGTAGAACTCCAATCCCCTTAAAGATAACTGGAAATTGATCCAGTATTCCCTCCACACTGTTCTGTGCACTGATGCTGTTAATGTGGTACATCCTCTTGACTAGGCTTAAGTTTTCACATGCTTTGAGGCAATTGATTGTTGCCAGGTTTTTTCAAAGTTAAAGGTAATTTCAAATGTCTGACCTAATTTTTTTTTCTCTAAATCTAAGCATGAGATAATGGAGGAAAGCCATTGAAGTAAAGTAGGCAAGTTGCAATCTCTTCACTTGACCAGTGTAGCTCTCCTTGCCATCAACGTTGAGCAGTGACTCATGTCCATCTGGGATGACTGTGAACCTGAGGTGGTGCTCTTTATCTTTAACTTTCACCTTGAGTTCACATGTACCTTTCGTTCAATGCTCTGTCCATTATAGGCTTTGAGCTGTACAGGATTTGCATGGATGTATGGCTTTATCTCATTGCCCTGATGTCATGGTCACAGATCAAATTGACCTTTGCCCCTGTGTCCAGCTTGAAAGGTATATTTGTTTCATTTGTAAGCAATGACGCAGTCTACTTATCCTGCTCGACTCTGTTTACACTTGGCTGTCAGTGTCTGTTGGTTTATACTCTTTCTGTACTGTCATGCCAATGAGGAGTCCATCACTGAGAGCAGTTTCTTCTTTTGTGCATTTTATAGCATGCATGCTTTCACTTCTGCTTTGTTTCCCTTTGGAAAAACATTGCTTTGCACAGTGATTCTGCCCTTCTCCCTTATTGTCATAGGCAGGACATTGTTTTGGTGCATGTTGAGTGTAACTTCGTTTGCAATTGAACGTCTCTCCACCTTTTTGTTGTTCCCTATATCTTGTTTATCTTCTATGTATGTGTCCAGACGCTGCGGCTATGACTATGCTTTCATTTTCACTGGCTTTTGCTCTATCACCAAATTTTTTTTGCACGATGCAAAACAATTCCATTGGCGAGGCACATCTTCACACCTCCAGCTCTGTCTCTCGCAGCAAGCTCTCTCTCACTTTCCTGTCAATAATCCCGAATACAGTTGGATCGTTGAATATTGCAGTGATCCAAAATTGCATGTTCTTGCTTTTAATTTCAAGTCCATTAAAAAAAGTATCAACGCTCTCTCTCCCTGCAGCTGCATGCGAGAGCATAACGTGGACCTCTCGAATGTTTCATTTTTCTTTGGTGAACAGTGATACCCATCTCTCATGACAAAAAAAATCATTAATCTACTATCCCATTGAAATTTAAAAAAATGGTAAGCTCATATTCTCAATTGACAAGATTGCTGAAGAAGTTCTACAATACAATACTTTTATTGATATCACCTGCCATCTAGTGGACCAGGCCAGTAATGCATTTATATGTTTCAGAGGGTGTCGTAAACTGACCTCTGACACTCTTACAAAATTAATTTATGTGGCTTTTATTGATCGAAAGTTGGTCAGGTGGCATGTATTGTTTACAAATTGGCTATATTTTGCTGAGACCCTGATGGTGTCCACATGGTGCATTGAACAGTATTGACCAGCACCCTGAACCATGAATTGTTGATGAGGATTTGTGCTGCTCTGGCATTTGTTTGTGAAAACTGCACTGGGCATCCTTTCAATGTTTCATTCTCCACGATAAGTCTGATGATTAGCAGCAAACTTCTCCTTTTAAATACAAGATTACTGGGCAGCCAATTGCTGTTAGCGCAACCCTATTACAGCTCCAGCAGCACGGGTTTGAGACTGGCATTGTCTATAAGGAGTTTGTACGTTCTCCCCTTGTTTGCATGGATTTCCTCTGGCTGCTCCAGTTTACTCCCACCTTTCAAAAATTACCGAGGTTGTGGGTTAATTGGAGTATTTGCGCGGCACGGGCTCATGTTTCCTTACTGTATATCTAAATTTAAAATAATTGTGAATGATACGAACCTGCCATTATCGTGAACAATCACAAGGACAGTCCCACGCTCTTTAGTTATGAATCCTCTAAAGAAATGAATGTTCAACTTTTAAGGAAATGTTTATGTTTTATCTCAGATCATTTTTTCCTGCATTTCCTTTTTTTAAATATAGACATACAGCATGTTACGAGTCCACTTTGCGCAATTTACACCCCATTAACCTACACCCCTTGTACGTTTTGAAGGGTGGGAGGAAACCAGAATCCCTGGAGAAAACCCATGCAGACACAGGGGGAACATACAAACTCCCTACAGACAGTGCAGGATTCAAACCCAGGTCTGGTCCCAATCGCTAACGGTGTAAAAGCGTTGCACAAAACATTGCCTCAACCATGCCACCCACTGGACTTGATTCCACTATTTACCTTCTTCCTTCCTTCTAAATGTTTACAGAGATACTAAAATTTAGAGAACTAAATCTTTGGCTGCTGAAGTAAATACATGTGATTGTATCTCCCTCATTCGTTTCCACTAACTTGAATAGAATCAAATGCATAATAGGTGAATACTGCCTATTGTCAATAGTTGCACGCCTGCTATTGTTAGAGATCAAAGGAGAATTTCTCTATTACTGTTTGCTCTGAACTTCATCGAGGTACCACAGACCTTATTAACTTTGCATCATCTGCAATCAGCATTCATATCCAGCACATCATAGGTAAATATTTGTTGAAATCTATAGAGCATAAACAGCTAACAGGGATGAAATACTCTACCTCTGCTACTTTTTGACACAGAATCTCCGATGTTAGATGTGCTGGCACAGTGTATAAGCAATGATTCCACAGTAGAGAAAAAGGATGGCACAGTTGGCATGAGGGCTGCATGGTTACAATGCTGTTACAATGCCGGCACTGTCTGTAAGGAGTTTGTACATTTTCCCAGTGTTTGCAGGGTTTCCTCAGGGTGCTCAGGTTTCATTCCATCCTTCAAAATGTGCTGGGGGTGTAGGTCAATTTGTGTAATTGGACAGCACAGACTTGTGGGCCGAAAGGGCCTATTATATAGTGCTGTGTGTCTACATTTAAAAATGTTTAATAATTTAATGTCAAAGCACATGGGTTAAAACAGAAACATACATAAATAAACAATAACTCTAAAATATAATCTTATATATGGAATAATAAAAGTCCTAGGTTGGCTAAACCATTACTACAGAAAATGAAAAAAGATGATAGTATGGCACTACCAAATTTCACATTTTATTACTGGGTAATTAATATACGATACATTGTAGCGGCCCACAAAATGGCCAACGAACGTGGTGACCGCATGGCTGTCATCCCAGGTGACCTCCCGCGTGGCGGGAAGATAGGAAACTGTGTCAGGAACGCGGGCAATCCCAGGCCAGCACACCGATGACGCGGGGCCCTGACATCGGCGCCTAGGGCCCATACAAATGTGATGGCCAGTGGAATAAACCAGTCTTGACTATTCTTTTCCACGCCCACATAGTGTGAATGCCACAACATTACGTTTTGGACTTCCTATTCTAAGATGCACAATGGGTGGAATTGGAGAATAATTTGGTTAGAGGATACTCTTTATTAGGTACTTCTCTCTCCTTTGCATTATCTGAAGTATAGAAACAAGATTTTAATCCAATTCTCAGACATACTTTAAGGATTTGGTTACAATTTCATAAGTTTTTTGATTTACGGTAAATAATTTGGTTTTGTAAAACTTTTTCCAATTTTTTAAAAGATTTCATCTGATCAAGCTTTTGCCCTATGGAAAGATAAAGGAATAATAACCTTTCTTGTTTGAAGGAAATTGTTTAATGTCATTTGATCAATTAACTGAAAAGTTCCATTTGCCTAATCGAAATTTTTAGATATTTTCAAATAAGTTTTTATATATATATACACTTTTTTCTGCCAAATTTTCCATTTGCCTTTTCAACTAATTTGATTGATACTCTTCTTCAATTAAATCCTTCCCAAAGAGGATTGATCAGTACTATTTATAACAACTTATTAAGTCCTATATCCAATGATAAAATTGAAGGTGTTTGGGAAGTGGAATTTGAGCAGCTACTTTCTGATAACCATATAATAACCATATAACCATTTACAGCACAGAACAGGCCAGTTTGGCCCTACTAGTCCATGCCGTAGCAAATCCCCACCCTCCTAGTCCCACTGACCAGCACCCGGTCCATACCCCTCTAGTCCCCTCCTATCCATGTAACGATCCAGTCTTTCCTTAAATGTAACCAATGATCCCGCCTCGACCACGTCTGCCGGAAGCTCATTCCACATCCCCACCACCCTCTGCGTAAAGAAATTTCCGCTCATGTTCCCCTTATAATTTTCCCCCTTCAATCTTGTCCTCTAGTTTGAATCTCCCCCACTCTTAATTGAAAAAGCCTATCCACATTGACTCTGTCTGTCCCTTTTAAAATCTTAAACACCTCGATCAAGTCCCCTCTCAATCTTCTACGCTCCAGAGAAAAAAGCCCTAGTCTGCACAACCTTTCCCTGTAACTCAAACCTTGAAATCCCGTCAACATTCTCGTGAACCTTCTCTGCACTCTCTCTATTTTGTTTATATCTTTCCTATAATTTGGTGACCAAAACTGTACACAGTACTCCAAATTTGGCCTCACCAATGTCTTGTACAATTTCATCATAACCTCCCTACTCTTGAATTCAATACTCCGATTTATGGGAAAGAATTCTTTGACTTGTCAATACTTCTTAAATTTATGCCCATCAATCTTTAATTCAGTTCAACGTAGTGTATAAGGTCAGATTAGCCTGTATTTTACCTAATACAAGTCCTTTTTGTGATAGGTATAAATCCAAAGAGGCCACTTTGTCCTCATATATTTTGGTCCTATACAAAGTTAGATAATTTTTGGAAAGGTGTTTTTGAAACTTCAACTAAAGTTTTGGGCCTAGATTTACACCCAAACTTACTTACAGCTATTTTTGGGAGCATAGTTTTGGGATCAGGCTTTGCACCTGCTTCAGCCCAAAGGATAGTAACCTTTTCAACATTGATAGCAAGGAGAGTTACACTGCTCAAGTGGAGAGATTGCAACCTGCCCACTTTCCTTCAATGGCTTTCCTCCATTATGTCCTGCTTAGATTTAGAAAAAAAAATTAGTTCAGACGTTTGAAACTACCTTCAACTTCGAAAAAACCTGGCAACAAGCGATTGCCACAAAGTCCAGCATTGTTTCTCTGAGGAAATGTTGTGGAGATTGTAATGACAGTGATCATGGTTGTAATGCCTTAAGGATTATAGTTCCTGTTTGATTAGACTTGGCTGCCAGCAGGGGACTGCCACAGAGCAAGACAGAGTATGTAAGATCTGTAATGGAGGCTTGCAGCCTCATGGCCTGCCTCATGTGCTGTTTATATCAACTTTAAAGTAAAGAGCCTTTTTCATCATCCATGTATTGTCTAAGAACGAACCCCCCATATTTGAGATCCAGGTAAAAAACAGATTTGGAATTTCTAAATTGGATTCCAGATCCTGACAATTCTTTTTTCTTTCTTTCTTCTTCTTCATTCTATTTTCTTACTCTCTCATTTCAATTTCTTTTTTTTTCTTCTCAAGGGGTTTTTGCTTGTGGGGGGGAGGAGGAAGGATAGGGGTTGTATTGTTTTAGGAATTTGGACAACCTGTATCAATTATTTCTTTTTTTGTTTATTTTATGTATTTGTTTTTTTTTTATTTTTTTTTATTTTTCACACTATGAACTATATCAATCAAAATACACACAAACATTTCTCCCCTTCCCCCCCTAACTTCCCTCCCTCCTTCCACCCCCCTCCAAACCCATTAAATCTTCAACATATACAATACAATAAAACCATTAAACAATGTCATCACACAATGAAAATAAACAAGAAAATTGTCTCATCTACTTTTACCCACTGGGTCAGTTCATTTAATCTTCTTCTCATTCTATCATTTTAGGGGGTGGAGGTCCACGGTAGGCCCTCTCTGTTGTGTTCCAAGTACAGTTCCCAAATTTGTTCGAATACTGTGACTTTATTTTTTAAATTATGTTATTTTTTCCAATGGAATACATTTATTCATTTCTATGCCCCATTGCTGTATTCTCAGGCTCTCTTCTGATTTCCAAGTTGACATAATACATTTTTTTTGCTACAGCTAAGGCTATCATAATAAATCTTTTTTGTGCTTCATCCAATTTGAGGCATAATTCTTTACTTCTTATATTTCTTAGAAGAAAGATCTCTGGATTTTTTGGGATGTTGCTTTTTGTAATTTTATTTAATACCTGATTTAGATCTTCCCAAAACTTTTCCACTTTCTCACATGCCCAAATTGCATGTATTGTTGTTCCCGTTTCCTTCTTACAGCGAAAACATCTATCTAATACTGTTGGATCCCATTTATTTAACTTTTGGGGTGTGATATATAGCCTGTGTAACCAATTATATTGTATCATGCATAACCTCGTGTTTATTATATTTTTCATAGTTCCCATATTTCATTTTTTATCTTTATGTTTAAATCTTTTTCCCATTTTTGTTTGGGTTTATAGGTTATTTCATCATTTTCTTTCTCTTGCAGCTTGATGTACATGTTTGTTATAAATCTTTTTATTATCTTTGTTTCTGTAATCACATATTCAAAGCTGCTTCCTTCTGGTAATCTCAGTCTGTTTCCCAATTTGTCCTTTAAGTAGGTTTTCAGTTGGTGGTATCCAAACATTGTACCATGAGTACTTTATTTGTTCAAATGTTAATAAATTATTTCCCAAAAAAACAATTTTCTATTCTTTTAATTCCTTTTCTCTCCCATTCTCTCAAGGAAGGGTTATTTATTGTAAAAGGGATTAGTTGATTTTGCATCAATAATAATTTTGGTAGTTGGTAATTTTTTTTTCCTTTCTACGTGAATCTTCTTCCATATGTTGAGTAAATGGTGCAGTACTGGTGAACTTCTATATTGCAACAGTTTTTCATCCCACTTACAAAGTATATGTTCTGGTACCTTCTCCCCTATTTTATCTAGCTCTATCTTGGTCCAATCTGTTTTTTCCCTTGTTTGATAAAAATCTGATAGGTATCTTAATTGTGCTGCTCTATAATAATTTTTGAAGTTTGGTAGCTGCAAACCAATTTGCTTGTACCATTCTGTTAATTTATCTAGCGCTATCCTCGGTTTCCCTCCTTTCCATAAGAATTTCCTTATTATTCTCTTTAGTTCAGTGAAGAATTTCTCTGTTAAAGAAATTGGTAATGATTGAAATTGGTATTGTATCCTTGGGAAAATATTCATTTTAATGCAATTTACCCTCCCTATCAATGTTAGTGGCAATTCTTTCCAATGTTCTAAGTCATCCTGTAATTTCTTCATTAATGGATGATAATTTAATTCATATAGGTGGCCTAAATTATTATCTAATATGATACCTAGGTATCGAATTGCTTGTGTTTGCCATTCAAATGGTAATTCTTTTTTAAACTCTGTGTAATCCGCATTATTCATTGGCATCGCTTCATTTTTATTTGCGTTGATCTTGTACCCTATTTTATGTATTTGTGATGGCTAATTCTTGATACTTGTTTGACCATAAAATTAAAATAAAATATTCATAAAAGAAAAAAAACCTGGTCACCATTTCTTTAATATTTTCATATGGCTCAAACTAATAAACAAAATTGAACCACTTCCAGTTTGTTGTTTTTTTCTCTCCAAGTGTGTCATGTTTACACAGGAAGAATCTCTTTTCTACCTACTTTGAAATTACTCTCAGAATGGCCAGTTGTTTTTGTTTTATTGTGTTTTTAAAATCTTTTATTCCCCATCAGAATTTTTTTTATTTTGTTTTATGCATTAACTTTTTATTTCCTTACTCAATGTAACTATCAATATGTGGAAATGTTGAATTAATTTGAAAGTACCTGCTCATTGTATTCAAGGACAATCTATAGTACTTTTTCACATTTTCTGTATTTTATTCTATGTTTTTTTGTGGAAAATTAATAAAAAGATTAAATAAGAAAGTAAATAAACAATGGCAATTAAATTTCCTTTAATTTATACAAGAACATCTTCACAGTTAAATAACTGTCGCCTTCAGTGTTACAAATAACACGGAAATCATAGTCTGCTCCCTACTGATATGCCTCAATTTAAACCCTTTTTGAAGGAATATTAATATTTTCTGTAATTTACAAGGAACAAGGATTTGGTAAGTTAGCAGATAACTCAAAGCAGCTACAATTAATTTTCCACATGAGGAGGATTGATTTTTTAAAAATTCTAATTTAAGGTATTTGGCATTTTGTTAATTAAGGGCATTATGCATTGCATAATTGAGGTAGGTAGATGAAACTGAGTGCAGATCAGTTTTAATCCTATTAAATAGAAGAATGAAATCAAAATGCTGAATGCTTGGAGGTCAAGTTACTCAAATCTTGAGACTGCAGCTCTTGATCAAGAGAAATTTGTTTTAACAGTGTCAAGGTAAGAGATGAATTAAAAACACTCATCCTGTTTACTAATGTAATGCAGGGAAGGACATTTCTCACTTTTACCTGATAGAGCTGGAGGACTGCAGTCTTCCACTGCCCTCTGTATATACAATAGGCCAGCATGTATTTTACCACAGCTGTACGAAAATCCTAATTAAGATTGTTGTTTGCCACTGATATTATGAGGCATTTCATTTTAGTGGGACTGTCATTTTAAGGGTTAACAAATTGAGGGCTAGTATAAGCTCTGACCATTCCCAAATGTGGAGAGAACTGAGTTTGGCAGCAGCTAGTACACCGTGTACCTATTTCTTTTGAAGAGAGGAAATGTGTTGCTTTTATCCAGGCACCGGTGTGGAGAGTCATTTGAGAGACATACTTAATGAAACAGCACATATGTGATCACCAGCCATTTTAAAGAAGCAACATTTTGAGCAGCAGGCATCTGAAGGGACTGTGCTGGAGTGGCTCAGTGTGATCAACGTCAATCTGTATGTTTCTCCTAGTCAGAAGAGGTTTTCATCCCCATTGTGACCAAAGGGTCATTTTTGAAGGGGAATTAGGGTACCACCATGACCAAAAGAAAGGTCATTTTGAGGGGGGAATGATTAAATCCCACTGTGACCAAAGGAAGGGTCACTTTGACTGACCCATATTTGGGTATTGGAAGCAGGAGAAATTCTGCAGTTGTGATGGTCATTTTGGAACGACCCAAGTCTGGGTTGTGGAAGTATTGTGAAATTCACTTGTTTTGGTTCCCCTATGAAAGGAAAAGGGGAGTTGTGACCACCACTCGTCTGAAAGGACATTAGCTCTGGAAGTAACTCGTCAAGGTTTCATGAGTTTATGGCAGTCTGCCACTCAGTCTCTCCCATCTCATTTGTAATCACTTCTTTGCCTCAGTTGAAGTCTTCATGTCAACACTGGAATTTCTAAGACTGACTTTGGAATAACTTTCCAGAATTGTGCCTAACGTTTGGGTATCCCACAAACACACAATTAAGTATATCCGTGCATAGTTGGAGGGTAAGTTTGGATGAGTTAGATAAGGTGGATAAGTTAGATAAGCAACTAATATTAAAAATATTATTTTGTAAGTAACACTGCCTTGGCGCATTTCTATTGCTGCTGGTCTGTGGTGTAACACTGGTAACGATCAAAATTGAAACGCCTTGAATTGAAGTTAAAATACAACAGCTGACATTTTCTCTTGACCTTTGCATCTCTGCACACTCACTCCTGACTGCAATAATAGACTATACCCCCAGTTCTGATTGTAATAACTCTTATTGCAGTGTCTGCCCTGCCTTCGGAACCCCCAAAATAATTACTATCCCGACTGCATCCATGTCCAAGGTAATGTCCTCTCTAATCCCCTGACGTGACAGCAGTAACTCTCACAGCATTTGCTCTCCTGACTGTAGTCATTATGATGGTAATCTGTGCCATAGCTGATGTAACTCTGTCCTTTCACTGGTCTCGTGTTTAATCTCAGAGATGGCAATAAGGCTGAGCCTTAGAAGGTGTCTTAGATAATGAGTCATCAATATGAGGGAAAAAAGGGTAGAAATTTCATAGATAGAATAAGTGTTAAGTATTCAACCCTGCCTTCTGCAAATCTGGCTGGAAAACATGTTCTATTTCTTCCTTTAATTGTAAGTAATTCTCTCCAGGGAAACACAACTATACATTTTTGCATTCCATCGGGCAAAGTCCAGAAGGGAATCTGATTTCAAGGAACAACAGTCCATTTCTGGCCACTGCCAATGCAATTTTAAGAAATTCTAATTCGTACTTAGATAGCCTCGTTTTAGGTCGTATCCCTATTTCATCTTGTCTCTGTATGCTGAGTTCTTAGACAATACATGGATGATGAAAAAGGCTCTTTACTTTAAAGTTGATATAAACAGCACATGAGGCAGGCCATGAGGCTGCAAGCCTCCATTACAGATCTTACATACTCTGTCTTGCTCTGTGACAGTCCCCTGCTGGCAGCCAAGTCTAATCAAACAGGAACTATAATCCTTAAGGCATTACAACCATGATCACTGTCATTACAATCTCCACATTTCCTCAGAGAAACAATGCTGGACTTTGTGGCAATCGCTTGTTGCCAGGTTTTTTTGAAGTTGAAGGTAGTTTCAAATGTCTGACCTAATTTTTTTCTTTCTTCAAAAAGGATATTAGTTTTATCACCTTATCCAGTTCCAGTAAACTCTCTGTATTGAACTCTCTCTTTTCAATATTTTTACTAACATTGAAATTTCATATCCAAAAATACAGAGTGCATATGGATAGATGTTACAAAAAAATTTTTAAAAACTTTACACGTAAATCATCATTTCATCCAAGGTACTCTACGTTTTAATCAAATTCTCTGCTTTGAACTCCTGAAGCTGCCAAAAGTTCCTGCGGGTTTTTTTTTGTTGTACGCAAAGAGAATGGTTCATAATTATGTCCAAATAACGACTGTCTTTATTTATGGAAACAGGAAGATATCCAATGACAAGCAAAGGAAACCCCTTTGATTAGCAAAGTAGCCACATTGGAGACCAATTCTATTGGAAGGCTTTTAGTTCTGTGAATACAGCATCTCTCCAACTTATTGCACTTTTGCAAGTAAACCAGTCTCAAAAAGTTAAATCTAGAAATTAAATTCCATTTTAACAACATTAAAATTGTTTGTTGTCAATCCCTTCAGGATTTAAATGTAGTACTGAAGATCTTTCTAGTTGTCAATTTTACGTTTGGTTTGTTCTTTCTTAAATAAATCCTATCTTAAATTTGTTTCCCTTTTTCAATCTTCTATGCCTTTTTACTATTTCCATGGTGTCAGCAGGTGCACCAGTTGGAGTCCATCTCATCACTAACTTGGTTGACTTTGCATTAGATGTATGCCTAAATAACAGGTGCCCCGAAGACCATTTACTGCAATAAAGTCTAACTCTATACTGCTTTACATTCCAAGAGCTTGTTTTATAACACAGCAGGGATTTAGTGAATTTTTTTTCCTTTTCAGTAATAAAATCCACAAAAACAAATTATTCTCAACATTGATATTGTAGCAATTGAGGTTGTAACTGCATGTTATAATGTGATGAGGGTGAAATCTGGATTAAAACAGCTGTTATTTGTTTTTCTTTATTGCAGCACACAGATTGAAATGGCTCTTTTCTGAATGATGACAATGGCTAAGAATTTGATCAACCTTGTGGATTTTTCCCTATGATTGAATGGAGGATCTGCTTACTTGAAAACAGTTCATTTTGCCCATGATTAAAAGCCTCCTACCCACAAAATATACATGACTATTTTCTGAAGTAAATATATTTTACTTTGGCAAGGGCTCAACTTTCCTATGTTGGTAACAAAGACCTTAAAATGTGAGAAAAATAAAAGTTGAATCATTACCAAGAGTGGTATTGGTGTCCAGCATTCAGACATAAACCCTACATTTGTTCTCACTAGGCTTTAGAAGAGTTTCGCTATGTCTGTATGTATTTTGGTTGATATGGTTCACAGTGTGAAACAAAAATTATTTAAAAAAAAGAGTTTTGCTCAGTTGGCAATCAGACCATCAGATGCAGAAATTCCATAAGGGTTTCAGACTCCCTGAAAGGAAATTGTTGTGGTGGGTACATTGTTGGAGAGACTAATATTTAATAAAGCAAAATCCCTGTTATCCAGAATTGAAGCAACTAGCAGTCTCAAGCAACTGGGAGAAAAAATAAATTGCAGAAAATAAATAGGTAAAAAATACGAACATTTAAAATTGGCTCCCCTTAGCGGTCAGTTTGCCTCTGCAGGCAACATGCAATCTCAAGCAACTGACAAATTCACTTATCCAGGATCTACCAAACCTCATAGGTGTGGCATACTGGGGTTTTTTAGTGTACATTCTTTTGAAGAAGATGCTGCCAGGGAACATTTTCTGTTGAGAACTACGATGCCCATCAATGAAGGTAAAGGTGAACAGAGCGACCTTGGGGTGCAAATCCATACATCCTTCAAAGTCGCCACACAGGTTGATAGGATAGTTAAGAAGGCTTATGAGATGCTGGGCTTCATTGATAGGGGGATTGAGATCTGGAGTAGAGAGGACATGTTGCAACTCTATAAATCTCTGGTGAGACCACACTTAGAGTATTATGTTCAGTTCCGGTCACCTCATTATGGGAAGGATGAGGAAGCTATGGAGAGGCTGCAGAGGAGATTTACCAGATTGTTGCCTGGATTGGGAAACAAATCTTATGAGGCAAGGCTAGCAGAGCTGGGACTTCTCTCTCTGGAGCATAAAAAAGGATGAACAGAGGCCTACAGGATTATGAGAGGTGGGCAGATAAGGTGGACAGCTAGCACCTGTTTTTCAGGGCAGGATCAACAAACACAAAGTAAGGAAGGAAGTTTAGGAGAGACATCAGGGGTAATTTCTTTTTAATTAGTTGTGGGTGTCTGGAATGCCTTGCCGAGGGTAGTGGTGGAGCCTGAAACACTGGGGACGTGCAAGAGACTCTGACAGACACATGGATTAAAGGACAATAGAGGGTTATGGGGTACGGAGGGTTTAGGAAGGGATATATGGGTCAGCACAATGTCGAGGGCCGAAAGGCCTGTACTGTGCCGTAGTGTTCTATGTTCTATGTCAGTCTGAGGTAACCAATGTACAAGTTCATTCAGTTACCTTCAAACCTTGTTCTTGGGTGCAGAATGAAGTGTAATATCCTTTTCCAAGAAACATGATAGCACCTCATACATCAGATGGTGCTGCTGTCAGATAGTGACTCAGGTTTGATCCTGAACACCAGTGTGGTACGTGTAGCATCTGAACGTGTCTGTGACTGCTTCTGTTCCCCACCCTCACCGGTGTTCCACTTTAATATCGGATCTCTACGACGAATTCACTATTATCATACATACTGGGATGTAGTACAAAGCTAGGGTTTTTTTGTGTGTGTGGGCTAGAAGCTAAGCAAAGAGACTGTTGCAGTTAGCTTGAGAGAAAAATAGTGATGTTTCGATAGCAATACATTTATAGCTTCTATTATAAATTGAACAATGTGTTTCCAACAGAATGAACGCATAAAAACTAAATAAATGATTTTAATATACAAATATCAACAATGCATGTTAAACAAAAGATTTGCTTTGAATTTTTTCAAAGTTTTATTGAGCACCCACAGAAATCTGATGTTCACATTAAATATGTCATAAATTATGTTTTTTAAATTGTTTTTCCTGTCATATGAACGATGACGAGAATCATGGTAAAATTTGATTACATTTGTAATTTTAAAGGTTAATGACGTCTAGGGCAGCTCGTTTGGTGTAGCAGTTAGCACCAATGATGGGGACCAGAGTTTGAATCCCGCGCTGTCTATAAGGAGTTTGTATGTTCTCCCCATGTCTGCGCGGGTTTTCCCCGGGGGCTCTGGTTTCCTCCCACCCTTCATAATGAACCTGGGGGTTGTAGATCAATTGGGTGTAATCAGACGGCATGGGTTCATGGGCCAAAAAGGCCTGTTGCCGTGCTGTATGTCTAAAATTAAAATTAAGCAATTTGATTATTTGCATCAGGAAGGCTTGAAAGTGAAAGTTACAATGTCCAGCTGAGATCAAAGGGGATCCCGATGTTGCATTAAAATTTTTTAAAAATCACCGCAGGCATGAGAAATCTAAAACAAATTTTTAAAAAGTGCTGGAAATACTCAGTAGTCTGATTCCATCAGTGGGAAAGATCCTTCATCAGAAATGGGGAAGGAAAGAAAGTGAGCTTGGTAAGTTGCAGGAGGCGTGTGGAGGGGGAAAGTGTGCCATGTGTCTTAGGGTAAAACCGAGTTGACCAGTTGATCAGTGATCCCATATGACATGATCTATTGGATTGATGAGTATCACAGGCTCAAATCACTAACAAAAGTGACTAGCTCTGCTACACTTGCGAGGCTCATTTTGCCAGACATGTAGGAGATGAAATTTAAGTGAAATGGTGCATTTATGTTGAAGAAAGGCAATTGCCTTGAATTACATGCTGCCAAAAGCTCCAAAGTGCAATTGGACAAGTTCTAAATGGACAAAATAATTGCTGGCTGCTAGATTAACCCAAGAACTGAACCAAGTAGATTATTTTTGCAGAAAGTGAGCAAAGTCTCAATGGGCTAAATAGCTTCTCATGTAACCCATCATCATATTCAATTAACACCTTTTGTTGGTCTGGATTCCTCCCCCATTGTTTAAATTCTGAGACTTTCTGATATCCCTGCTTCTTTCAGCCTTTTCTGATTTTTTTTCCTTGAAGAAGGGCTCAGGCCCGAAATGGTGGCAATATATCTTTGTCTCCTTTAGATACTGAATAGAACCAGCTGTGTTCTTCCAGGGTTTACTACAATCACAGCGTGCGTCACTCAATGGCTTCTTCCTGTCCAGTAACAATTCTAAGGTTCTTGAAAACGTCAGACAAATTCAAAAAAGAACAAGCTTCAGAATATAACATTCTGAATGATGAAGAACATTCCAAAAGTCCTGCAGATAAATCCGAGGAGGATTTAGGAAATATGATCATAATCTTTGGTGAAGTTGGGAGTTTTAAGCAAGGTACGAAGGGAGCAGAATGAAGTGAAGATCCAAACAGTTTGTCAGAGGGATTTGCAGAGTATTGATTAAAAACACTGATAATGGGGAATTTCTTGAGAGTACATGCTTTTTGTTCCCATTCCCTCTAATCTTTACTCACTTGCTCTTGCAAAGATTAGATTTAATTAAAAGCCGGGAAGCTTTGGGTGGGGTGGGGGGGAGGTGATTTTGAAACCATTATAAAACATTGAAGAGTAGATACAATCCATTTATTCCAATTTATTATTCTTCGTAATATTAAAGATATTCAATTCTATTTGCCTGCAATGTCATGTAGTGTTGATGAGACAGAATATTTGCGATGACATCATGATTAAATTGCTAGACTAACATCCAAAGAGCTCAAAATACCAGCCCAGAATCACCAATTCAACTCCTCCAAATGTCAGTTGGAGAATTTAAATTAAAGTAAGTATGTAAATCTGGAATAAGGTGTTAATTTACCTGGAACAGCAGCCATGAAACTATTGGATTATCTTGAAAACCTATCTGAATCATTCATAGCCTTCATGGAAAAAATATTCTATCTGGTTTGAATACAAGCCCTGGAACCATCAAGGCTGTTGACAATGAACGATAAAGCCATTCAGTTTCTCATCAATGATTGGCAATGTCATCATGTGAATGAATAGAGAGTTTTCTCACTATATTTATCAGCGACCATACATGACCAAAATTGATGAAAACTAAAGGGGAGGAGAAAAATGTATTTTGCAGTGGCATGTGGGAGTGTACAATTTACAGTTTGACAAACATCCATTACATTTCCTTTAGTAGAGGTCAGGACTACATCGTGGACCAGGAGCTCTTGACAATTAAAAAAAAAACAAGCTTCTCAACAATCCCCATACGTTAAATCTGGCATCCAGAATTCAAGCAACTGGCAAAAAAAATTAGGGAAATAAATGTAATATTTTAAAATAAATAAATGGGGAGGAATGGTTAGTGTAGCGGTGAGTGTAATGCTGTTACAGCGCTAGGGATTGGGACTGGGGTTCGATTCCTGCACTGTCTGTAAGGATTTTGTACATTCTCCCCGTGTCTGCTTCAGTTTCCTCCCACCGTTCAAAATGTACCGTGGGTTTTCAGTCAATTTGCTGCAATTGGGTGGCACAGGTTCATGGGCAGAAATGGCCTGTTACCATGCTGTATGTCTAAAAAAATTTTAAAAGAATAAAATAATAAGTAAGAATATGTAGGTTTAAAATTGTAGAAGTAAATGTTCTCTGAGGTAATACATAAACCTTTGGTGAAGATGGAAGCAAATATTCAGTCAGTGGAGTGGCTTGGTCGAGCTTTGCTCACAGCAGCTGTTTGAATAAAGTTGTGTGAAACAACAAAGGTGTCTCCCAGGATGAAGAGCTGGTTGTGGCCGCTCGCAGTTGGGGTGTCTCCTTATCCCTACTTAGTAAAAGTTGCCTCAGATAGAGGCTTTATCTGTAAACTTGTGTGGTGAGGCGGCGGGGGGGGGGGGGGGGGTAATTATCTATAATGTTATTGTTCATCTTTTTGGCAGCTCCGTGGAGAAGGAGGGACCTGCAGATGCAGCGAAGGTTAAATGTTTTCTAGGATGTGACTGAAAATAAAGTAAGATTCTTTAAGGTTTATATATTCATGCAAGTGGAGTTTGCTCAGCGTAACTATGCTGAACCTGTTAGGGGCAATGAGATATAAGCTAATATTGAAAAGTGGAAGAATACCTCCCTTCCAGGATGATGAGAATCCTAGGGTAACAAACAAAGGCATTCCTCCAAGCCACATAAAGGCGGCAACAAGCTTATCTGTTTGCACCACTTCTATCTTCCCGACATTTCTTCCGTCTAGGAGAAAACTGGATTAATTCTCCATGAAGTCAGTTCCTGATCGACACATTTAGAGAAGAATCTTGCTGAATATGGACAGGCTGGACAATTTGGATAGTTACTTATCAATATGCCTGAATGAAAATTCCAATCAATGGGATCCAATTATTTCCTCTCTTATTGCCTGTGGTTCTTTTGTCAATTATCTATCCTTTATGATCATCGCCGTCCTGCCAGCATGAGAAGATTTTCTTCTCCATTAAAGCCTTTTGTCATTTTTTTTTTCAAAGCACAGTACAACTTAATCAACTTTGCTTTAAGGACTGCAATGTTAATTTCTTTAATCTCTCAGTATAATGGAAGTGCCTCAGGCCCAATGGCGATCCAATAAATCATCGCTTCCCTTGCAATACCCAGAGTGGACATCACATTCTAGGCCCAAATAGTGATTAAACTTTGTTTAGTAAAGCTTAGTTTTCTTACTTATTTTCTTTACAGTGCTAAAAATTCCTATACGTTCTTCACAAACTTCTCAACTTGGGCCTTCGATGAAGGGCTTAGGTCTGAAACATTGGTTATATATCTGCCTCCTATGGACCCTCTGGGACCTGCTGAGTTTCTCTAGTACTTTTGGGTATTAATGTGTCAAGATGTTGATGATATCCAATGTATTCAGCTTTATTGTATAGGTTCTTGTTGCTTGGAAGTACAGTCTGACATTTTTGCACAATGGAATAGGTTGGAAAGACAGGGAGACATAAATGTCACATTACTTTTGTTGCATTATCAACACTCACAATAAAAAAGACGGGTCAGAAGCAGGATCTTGCAGGTTCAATCAATTCTGTCATCATTTGTTCATGGCTTTGCTAATGTCTTTAGTTTTTATCAATCTGTTCACCAGTGTCTAAGCAGTTTTTATCCTTCGTTCAATGTTATGTCTATTGCGTGTGTCAAGGGTTTTCAAAACATAATGCAACAAGTTATTCTTATTCTTATACTATTCAGTTCCTGCAGGAGTATTCATAAAATATCTAAAATATAGATCAAGAAGTTGTATTTCACCTGTTATTGGTGCATTGAAGGTTTAATTGGTACCTATGGAAATTGGTCAAAAAAAAACAATTAAATCTGTTTGGATGGTTGGCGGCCAGAATGAAACATCAAACACAGCCTTCATGATTCTGGACAGAGCCAGGATCAATTGCATTCGGGCTTTCTTCTTTTTTACAATTTTCATTGGTTTCATCAAGTAAAAGTTACATAGGTACATGATAATAAAATAGAGTATTAATAAATCACATATAATAATAAAAATGGTGTTAAGACCTATGTAACATTGAAAAAAAAACCACTGCACTAATTGTCAACCCCTTCCCATCTGAGGCTAAAACATAAACAGTCCTCTACCTAATAAAATTAAGGAATGATACACCATCCATAATCACAAAAGATTGAAAGTTGTGAAACTGATAGGCTTTTATTAACCATAGGCCAAAACAGCCTCAAGGTGAGTGGAATGGTGAGCATGCAAAGGGCTATGGGTAGGATTGGTCTCGAGAGGCGAGTCCAGCCAGCAGCAGCCAATCATAACATAACAGTGGTTTACCACAGGGAAGGTAATCAATGGGGTAAAAAAAATTTCAAAAGTAAATTAACCTTACAAATATTGAAAATAATTAAAAGAACATAAAAAGGAAACAAAATTAAGATTAATTTCAGTGGTGGAACATCAGACAAGCACTCATATCAAAAAATCACTGAGCATGAGTGGGAGGGACAGCATCATTCCATCTCATTCAAATGGCCCTTCTAGCGATAAGGGAAACAAAGGCAACATGGGATTGTGAAGCAGTCGTCAATATCAGACCTATTGGCCCACTTCTTCCAAAAAGAGCAAAGGATTTGAAATTAAAAGTAATGTTAAGAACTGAAGACAAGTTCTGAAATACACCTTCCCAAAAATTGGAAAGAGAAGGACGTAACCAGAACATACAGTGTACCTTCTTCAGTTATACATTTGTCACATTTAGAAGAGAGATGAAAATAGAATTTAGCAAATTGGACTTTGAAAGAGTGGGCTCAGTATACTACCTTAAATTGTAATGAAGAGTGTCGAGCCCAAAGAGAGGATGAATGCATTAGTTTCAAAATAAAATTCCATGTAATTTCAAAAAAGTTCTGTTGAAAATCTTGTTCCCATAGTTTTTTTTTAAATTCTGTCTGGGGGATCTATCCCAAGATTTTAGAAGTAGTTCATAAAGGACTGATAGCAAAATTGCATACAGTCTTGCTGCGCAGCAATTACTAAAGGTATTCTGCCCTTAAAGATATACACCTCATGCCAGACAGCAACAATATGAACTTTGTCTCCCATCACAGAATGAGGCTGCAAGAGGGGGAGAGAGAGAGAGATCCCAAATTCACTCAAAAGGACATGGACGTCCTAATCAATGAAATCGTATATGTGCCTGGAGAGAGGTCCAAGTTCCATTTTCATTGCTGAAAAATCCAACTGAGTTACCCATCTAAGTTTGTTCCAGGAGTGAGAATCTCTGTGTAAAGGGCAAATACAGATATACATTTCAAGAACTCAGCTCTGAACTGAGGAGTCAGGACTTGGAAATCATCAATGTCCCTTTAAAATAAGAACAAAAAACGTAACTTGTACTGAAATAGGATTGTTCCAAAAAGGTGGAGTGCTTTTTGATCAAATTAGACATTCCACAAATACCGTGGTAATTTGGTGTCCCTGGAACGCCTCACATACACCAACAAGATTCAGACTTGGTAGTGCCAATTCATAGATCTCCACAAGAAGTCCAGGTATAACCTGTGGAGGGCTATCTCTGAAACAAAGCAGCTTTGGCAGGGAGTGTAGGCCATTGCGGCCAACAAAGTGAAGGCGACCACCACAGATGTCTGTAATGCTTAATGCTTAACTACCTGATGAGTTGACCATCTTCGATGCCCACTTTGAGAAGGAGGACTCAAGAATGGCTGTGAGAATCCCTACAAAGGCTGAGGACCCTGTGATATCTGTTTGTGAAGCCAAATCAGAACGTCATTCATGAGGGTGAACCCACGTCAGGCATTTTCAACAACTCATTGCTGCAGTCAGAGTTCCCACCTGCTTCATCCCAGTGCCTGAGGAATGTGAGCTGCCTCAACGACTGTCGCTCAGTAGCACTGACATCTACTGTGATGAAGTGCTTTGAGAGGTTGGCCATGGCCAGAATTAATATATACCTAAGCAAAGGTCTGGACCCACTGCAATTCGTATATCGTCACAATCGCTCCATAACAAATGCAATATCACTGGCTCTTCATTCAGCTCTGGGTCACCTTGAAAACAGCAACTTGCATACGGCTGCTCTTCATAGACTACAGCTCAGCCTTTAATACAATTATTCCCTCAGTGCTGGTCAACAAGCTCCAAATCCTGGGCCTCTGCACTCCCCTCCCCACTCTGTAACTGGATCTTTGACTTCCTCATCGGAAGACCACAGTCAATACAAATTGGAAACAATGTCTCCTCCTCACTGATTATCAACACAGGTGCATCTCAAGGATGTGTGCTTAGCCCACTGTTCTGCTCACTATACACCCATGTCTTTGTGGCCAGGCACAATTCCAATGCTATCTACAAGTTTGCCGATGACACCAAGGCTGTCGGCAGAATCACAAACGGCAATGAAGGAGGGCAATAGATCAGCTTGTTGAGTGATGTCACACCAACAAACTTACACCAACGTTAGCAAAGGAGATAGTTGTGGATTTTAGGAGAACACAATCCAATCGTCATTGAGGGTTTAGTAGTGGAGGGGGTCAAGAACTTCAAGTTCCTGGGTGTCAATATCTCTGGGGATCTGTCTGGAGCTTTCATGTCAATGCAATCACAAAAAAGGCTCACCAGCGGCTATACTTTGTGAAGAGTTTGAGGAGATCCAGTATGTCACCAAAGACGCTTGAAATCTTCAACAGGTGTACCATGGAGAGCATTCTGGCTGGTTGCCTCACTGTCTGGTACAGAGGTACCAATGTTCAGAACAAGAATAAAGTGCAGAGGGTTGTTAACGTGGCCTGCGACATCAAGGACAACAGATTTAACTTTATTGAGGACATCTAAAGAGCCAGTGTCTTAGGAAAGCAGCCTGTAAGGGCTAAAATGAATTTCAAGTTGCAAGCACTCTGTAAGTAGCAATTGTTTACATATTCTTTGAGTATCTCCATAGTAAAATCTTCATTCAAGGTATTACGACTTGTTAAAGATTACATGTTAGTTAGTTTTCTTTGTTCTACAAAATGGTAAGGAATTTAGAATATTCTTACAACTTTTATTTACCATTTAATCATCAACTAAGAAAGTTTTAGCATTGTCTAAGAAAATTTTAACAGCTTATAACAATGTAATAGCAACTGATAAAAATGTTTAACAAGAAGTGATAATAAAGGAAAATAGTCGCTACACAGTCTCTATCCTCAATGACTCCCAAAGCCCAGGCCATGCCCTCTTCACTCTGCTACCATCGGGAAAAAGTTACAGGAGTCTAAAGATGAGCACCCAGCAGGACAAGGACAGCTGATACCTGAATATTTACATGGTCCCAACAAATGCTTTCTAATTCTAATGCCGATTAGTCTATCAGACACCATGGAATGGTGTTCAGTTCTCTCTGAAATCCAAGTGTGGTTTGAACAATTGTTGGTGCTTTGGGAGTAGCTGGCTATCAATCACACATCCGAGTTTCAGGCCAGTTGTTCACTTTAAGTTGAGGGCCTGGGGAGAATCTGTCTGATAAGAAAGCTAAAGATCAAACCACAAAAATATAGGCATTGAGATATTCATCTATGTGCCACTAGACAAGATTGACACTTTCACTTCTACAAAGTGATAGATGTTTACTAAGTCCTTTCATCTATAATTCAAAACAGACTGGTATGTTTTGAATATGTATACAAGAATTGTACATCAAAGAGCTATTTAAAAACTCTGATTGTTTTCACTTCATATTTTGCCTACATTGAAGTTGAAAGTCATATTTAGATCTCATGCCATTTCAATTCTCAAAAATCTCTTCATGAGAACTCTTGCTCTTCCAAAATTATTTCATTTAAACATGATTTTCTGTCATTATTGGTTTCTATCACTGTGAAAAAAAAATGGCTTTATAAATGGTTATCCACACAAAACATACAGTAGATCATGCCTGGTTCTATGATCATTAACTCAACCTAAAACTGCATTTAATAAATCATACTTACTGTTAATGACGTCACTTATTTACTCACAGAAATACAATGCAAAGCAGATGTCAAATGATGCTTTTCTTAGTACTTCAGATCCATCCTGTTTATACTGAAAAGTCTACTGCTCCATGATGCAAAGGGGCATTTGATCCTTAATCCTCACTCTCCACAATATTCACCAGTAAATAACAACCTCGAAATCTCTCTCTCTTCTCAACTAAAATTCTTAAAGGGGAGATTTTTTTGATGTAAGCACTTGAGTGTGTATGTGCATGAATTTGATTGCAACTGCACTTAACAGAGGAGTAGTGATTCCGTGAAGAATCAACACTATGATTAAAATGCATTATGTATGAAATACATTAGCGTATTCTAACCCACACAATCATTTCAAATAATTCAGAGCATAAGAAATAGAAGAGACCCTTCAAAACTGCTTCACATCATGGGAATCAAGCATTGTGTTACTGCATCAGCCTAGATCCTTTTTCCTTGACATTTACCCAATAGAGATCTTTGATAGCCCTGTGGTGTAGAGAATTGCAAAGGTTTTCAGCGCTCTAAATAAAGAAATGCCTACTCATCTCAGTTCTAAATAGCTGACCCCCTTGCTCAGCAACTCTGGTCCTAGTTCTAAGGCTAAAACTGGAGCAAATAGCCTCTCAATTTTGTTGGGTCCTCACATCACATTTGAATAGAATCATCTCTCGTTTTTGTGGGCCCTTCAGGATATCAAGTCATAAATATGCTTCGTGTTCTGAGATCTGGATGAACATCAATTGGGATGATCAAACAGGGTTTTACCAGTTCCACACAGAAATGTTCACATCTTTTACTGAGTAGGGTAAGATGAGTTTTGGACTTCAGTGGAATAATTCAGAAATCACAGTTCACTCTTAAGAAAATTAAATGATTAAAGATCAGATTACTCAATTATTGAATTTTTAGGTAATTCTACCTATGTAGAATACACTACATGCAGCCAGCAGATGGCTCTCTGTACATCTGAGTGGCGTTCATGGTATGAAAGAAGTAGCAATGAGACAAATAAAACTTCAAACAATGACATTAATTTTTGCGCATGGGCTTCTTTGTTTAATTTCTCTCTCTTTAAAATGGGGACAAGACAATCATTTATGCCTGGTTGTCAGTACATACAACTATCTGTGTCATTTCAGAAGATAGTTAACAATCATATTTAGGCCATACTGAAAATCAATGATCAACCAAAGGGGTTTTTACAGCAAAAATTAGTAATTACTAAATATTGATAAATGGTTCAGACCATTTCTCCCACTGACACTGCCTGGCCCACTGACTTCGTCCAGCAGTTAAACAAGAATATCTGCAGATGCTGGAGTTGAATTATACTGCTCAAGGGCCCAGGGCTGAAAAAAATTGGTGACTCTTTAGTTCTAAATGAAGCGTGAGTCCTGAATTTCTCCAACATGTTTATGAGATTGTTCTTTTGGTGCAGATTCCAGCATCTTCAGTCTCCTGTGACTAAATCTTGCTATTTGTGAATTACCAATAGTTTTAAATTACACAACATTTTTTTTTCAAAAGGTTTGCTTCCTGAAAACAAATTGGGGATTATGATAAACAATTTCAGGTTGAACTCAAAGATAATTTCAGATATGCTGCTAGGAAGTTGGAGAAACATTAGATTGTTTTTTATTGAATTTTGCATATTTAATCGCTTAATTATGCTGACACATTGTGTTAGTTCAACTGACCTAAAAATATTTTTCCTCAGATTTTTATTTGTACTCAGCATCTGATGCCTCTCGTGTTTGTGTCCAGCAATAGTCGGCCAGCATTGATGGATCCCGTTGCCGTGATACCACTTTTCCATGGTTGCAATGTCCTGGTGAAAAGTTTCACCATGTTTGTCGTTGACGGCACCAAGATCAGCAGGGGAAAAGTCCAAGTGCGAATGCAGAAATTGAATTCTCAATGACATGTTGCACTACATGGTTTTATATTCTTGAAGTAGACTGAAAATATGACAGGAAATCACAAAAATAGGTTAAATCTAAAAAATGGAACAATATGATAGACATTTTTAACGGTGATTTTTTTTTGCGATCAAACTGTGATGCTGCCACAGAACTCCGAATTTCATGGCAATAAATTCTGATTCTGAACTATTCGGAAAATCCATAAAATACATCCAAAAGTGTTCAGGAAGCAAAATTTTTGTTGACAATTGAACAGATTTCACATTTTAGAGCAACCAAAGCAGCAAATGAACTCAGATTTCTGGTTCATGAATTCATGTCTCTGACATTCTCATCCAATAATTTAATCACAAAGTTGCCACCATATTAACACAAATGTCTTTGTTTCTCTCGAGAATAACTTTGAATCCTAAATTTCAGTATTGCAGATTGATGGGACTAGTCAGGATAATAGTTTGACATTTTTATTTGAGTATTTTATTTATTCAACATATTATATCAAGAAATTAACAGTATTATAACATAGTAACATAATGAAATGTTAACAAATATAAGCTAAAACTATAAAAAAACTAACTGCTACAAATAAAAACTAACCCCCTATCAGCCCACCCTCCCCCCTAAACTAATCTAATCTCAAAACTAAAATAGATGATATTTCATTATAAAATGATTACAAATAATTAAGTCAGATGGCCATCAGTTGACACTCAGAGACTTCAAAAACATCATAAAATTATTATACCTTCAGGAAAAACTTCACTGATCAGGAAAAATAAATTAATAAAATCATAATTTTAATTTTATTATTTTAGCTTACAGACCCCAATTTTGCAAAAAATAAAGCATATTTATTCCTTAAATTATACATTTTTTTTCTAATGGAATACAACTTTGAATCTCAGCATGCCATCTATCTCATGTTAATAAAACATCAGATTTCCATGTTACAGTGACATATTACCTTGCTATTACTAAAACTAGTGCAACAAATTTTACTTGAAATAGTTTGACATTGATTAGATGGACCATAGGCTGTGCTGCAGGGTTCTATGGTTTTATTTATTCACACAGACAGAAGTGGGAGTATGCCTGCTGAATTTTAACATTTAAGAAAAATTTGGAAGGGTGCATGAACGGGAGGAGTATGGAAGGTACAGGTCGATGGGATTAGTTCAACACAGATTAAATGGACCAGAGGGCCTGTTTCTATGCTGTAGGGTTCTATAGTGTTCTATTTATTCAGTTGCCAAATTCTTCAGCAAAACTTTGGAGGAGACTGAGAAAAGATCATTTGGAGCGGTTTCAAATATGGTGGATTATTGTTACCTGAATAAACTGATGGCATTTGTGTTATTCTACCATTGCGTCACTCCTCACTGGCCTCAACCTTCTGTAAAATCTTAGAACCATCTCAGGGGTTACAGTTCTTCCATGAATCCCTGACTCAAGACATTTGGATATTAAATAGATTTAGGGCACAAATATTTATTGGTTTTGGCAAAGGAATAAGTAGTTTATGGATTTTGTTTTAAATGTAATGAGCTGTTGGTCTTCAGATCTGAGAAGTTATCGGTATTTAATATCAATTGTAGCTTTCAAAAGAGCATTGATTGGAAGAGGATGAAAAGGACAAATCATGGTTGATGATGAAAAAAATTAGGGTGTGGGATTAAAGGGATTGAACATTAAAAGATAGGCAGAACCATGTAATTCATTGTGTCCATTACAGGCCCTTTTAATCTGTGCTGTACCATTTTTTTGCCTAGTCCCACTGACCTGCATCCAGTCCATAGCCCTCCATACCTCTCCCATCCATGTACCTGTCCAAATTCTTCTTAAATGTTAAAATTGAGCACTTCAGCTGACAGCTCTTCCCACACCCCCACCACTCTCTGTGTGAAGAAGTTCTCCCTCATGTTCCCCCTAAACTTTTCTCTTTTCACTCTTAACCCATGTCCTCTGGTTTGTATCCCACCTAGAGGGAAGGAACATGTAAGAAGCATCAATTGTATGGGCGAATGCAATTATGATGAATTTACCTCAACTCCCATTGAAGCAGAAATGAATTG
Organism: Narcine bancroftii; assembly: GCF_036971445.1. Lineage (NCBI taxonomy): Eukaryota > Metazoa > Chordata > Chondrichthyes > Torpediniformes > Narcinidae > Narcine > Narcine bancroftii. Next base: position 91,041,119 of record NC_091480.1, read on the forward strand.
AAAGGTAAGGAGGGCACCAAAATAGAATTATAATACCATAAAAATAATCAAACAACTAATATCTAAGTACTGCTAAGTGAAATAATGTGAAAATAGATATCACTAATTTTACACAATATGTTGGAGTTAAAAACACATTGGTATTAATTTCATGCAAACTTTGGCAAATGAATATATTTTGCTGATCATTCCATTTTTGATGATAATTTTAATGCCTTAAATGGAGTAAAACAGATGAGCAAATTAAATATTCAGCTATAATCGCTGTACAGTCATTAGGATAAATAAAGAACCATTTTCTTTGTGGTTATGAAGCAATAGGTAGGACAGAGATCAGACAATCCCAGGTGTATTCAGGCTATTAGGTACTGTGAAGTTAAATGAAGAAGTTGTGGCCTGTAGTTGTCTTTCTGTGCTGTGATACCCATGTGTATTGGATTTGTAATGTCAACAACAGGCTGTTCTCACTCCACCATATCACCGACCCCAGAAAAATCCCTGTCATGTGATTAGACGTATTACCATTTGGTGGAATTCAAGTTCAAGTTTATTATCATCTGATTGTACTTATACAACCAGATGAATCACTGTCAAAACAGACCATAGTGCACACATAAAAACTGAGCACATAGCCCTGATGGGCACCAGTGTTCAACATAATGGGTTGAGTTTGCCTACTGTGCATTGCAAACCCATAACAGGAGAGTTAATACAGTAAAATACAGTACAACTTCAAATAATTTTCTCAGAGAATTGGTCATTTTTCAAAAACAACCCAGTAGCAACAGCAAATCACTGTTTTAAACAACAACAAACAACAAGGAAAGGCTTATTTTAAGTATTAAAATAATATTCAATTCTGGCTGCTACCGATCATCGACACCTCCCTACCGAGGCCCCGTTAGGAGCCCAAGGATCCTGCTCTTTTCTAGGAGCTCGAGATCCCTGCTTCTGCTGGGAGCTCGAGGTCCGCTGCTGCCGGCGCCGGGAGCCAGAGGTCCCCAGTCAGTTCGGCTCCAAAAAAAATTCAGATAAATTAGGATTTCAGAGAATCCAATTTTGGATAATCAGAGTTGGACTTATATGTGCAATCTTTAGGACACAAAGTTGCAACTCACCAAATTTACATCAATGATGCCTGCATACCAAAAACGTGTACAACAGCTGTAAACATCATTGCCTCTAAATAACACATTACCATGACCTACTAAGCATTCTCAGAGGACCATCAAAAACCAACATATTACAGTACTCCCAGCCTAATGCCTCTCTTCTCGAGCCAACGAGATGTTGCCTCATCAATGGAGCTGCACGGTTGGTGTAGCGGCTAGCGCTTGTGATCGGGACTGCGGTTTGAATCTAGTCATGTCTATAAGCAGTATGTACATTATCCCCATATCTGCATGGGTTTTACCCAGGGACTCGTTTCCTTCCACTGTTGAAATTTACTGGGGGTGTAGGTTAGTTGGGTGTAAATAGGGTGGCACAGACTCGTGGGCCAAAATAACCTGTTACCACGCTGTATGTCTAAATTTAAATTTAATATTGTGAGAAGCCCAAGAACTTGTTCTAAAAACATCGCAAATTCAGTAAAGAAAAAGAAATGCTGCAAATTTCTGGGAAAATTCTATATGACAACAATTCCAAACTATATCATTAACAATGTACAGGGATATATTGGCTGCAAAATCGTGACATAGCAAATCAAATTGCAAATTAAGACTGATTTGTAAACTGGCACAGGATTGACTGCAATGGTAAAGGTTCCATTATTGTCAAGTAATACAACATTTAGAATGTAACATACATGAAATTCTTATGTCCAGCACCCCTCACAGAAACCGACAGCACCTGGTGTTCCGAGGAGGTCTCCCTTCCAAGTACTGACCAGTCCTGAGCCTGCCTAGCTTCTGAGATCAGATAATCCCAGGTATATTCAGGCTATTAGGTGCTGTGAAGTCAAATGAAGAAGTAGTGGTCTGTACTTATCCTTCTGTGCTGTGATATTATGTGTGTATTATCTGTGATGTTTCTTCCATTACAATAAAACAAACTTGGGCTATTTTTAGAACAACTAGATTTATTAACTAAGCAAACAGCCCTAAGGACAAAACATACACGTATCAGACCTCGTGGAGGCATCCATCTTGAATCTACCCAGATGCTACATACTCCGTATCCAACTCCTCCTGGTGGTAGCACTCTATCACTACATTACTCTTTCAAAAAGCAAATAGCATCAAAATTCCAATCCCTGATGTAACTATTATCAGGTTCATTCATTTAGGTGCCTTGCCATTCGGCGTGGGCGATCATGTCTCTCCATCCGTCACGATCTTGGACCCTTTGAATTGTAGTTGTTGCCTTCCCTGTTCTCCTTCGGTGAAGGCTCCATCTTTGAGCTGAGACCATAGTCAATGTTGAGTTCTTGATTATACAAGGGAAGAACACTGAAGTGGTTTTCCGTTGCTTTCTTCTGTTGCAGTGTTCATTCTGGATGGGTAACCCTGGCCATTGATCAGCAAATTCACCTGCCCAGTGTTTTTAGTTTTACAACCATAAATTCCAATTTGTAGAATCTACTTGTAAAAACCATCCACCATCTGCAAATCCATGGCTTTACATGACCCTGATTTTTTTTTAATATTTAAAATTATAAACCATGATACATAAAATTAATAAACTTAATTCGTGACCCTGATTGGGAGGCTAAACACGTAATACACCTTGCCCAAGGGTGGCCTGTAGGCTATTGGACAAAAGGAGCACCTTACACCTCCTTTTGTTGAGCAATTGCTCAGCACTGACACTGCTATAATCAGGTTATTGCAGCAAAAGTTCTTTGAGGAAGGATTAGTTTGAAACATATATTTATACTCCTACAGCCTCATGTTATTGATATAAAATATCACTCTCATATTCCACTAAGGAAATTAAACTTTGCCAATCAGCCTGGCCCCCCTCCAAAAAAAATCCCTCTAATTGTTCTAAATCAAAAACATCAGTTCCAAATCAATGGGTTTAAATTGGAAAATAACTTTGTAAACTGCAGGAATTAATCAATTAAATCAAGAGACAAAGGGCATGAACAGTTTTCTGAGAAAACAAGTATTGAAAAGTTGTTTAACAAATTGATCCAATATATGCACTGAATATATTTTCAAGGAAGTATACCTTTTTCTCATCCTCAAGTAAAACTGATAGAAATACAAACCAGCCAATCACTTCCATGTTTGGAATGCTATTTAGCTTCAGCGAACAAAATGCATCAAAATGTAATTCAATTTGATGCACCACTCACTGCGAAAAAGCAATATTAAAAATATTTGTAGTTGAGGCTGCTTCAAATGTAATATGGATAGCAGCGCAAATGGTTTGTAGTCAAAATATTATTGTTAACTATAAGGGACAATTGGCAGCAGAAATTCAGCCTGTGACAAAGATTCTGAGATCAGAGATTCCCAGGTATATTCAGGCTATTCGGTGCTGAGAAGTCAAATGAAGAAGTTGTGACCTTCTGTGCTGTGATCATACATATTTATGCCATTTAGATGTGTGGTGACTGCTACATTTATTCCACGCCCTTTATAAATCCAAGAATCTAAAACAGGAGATAGAAAAGAGCACCAAATATTAGCCATGTGATTATACTATATTTTTGGATACCTGTAGTGTATTATTACAATCAGTAGTGTACATTCTATTATCCAGAAGCCATTATAAAGTGGTGCATGGTTTTAACACCACAATGCTATTGTAATGTTTTTGACCACAGGCCATCATTGTTAGTTTTCATATTGCATTTGAAGCAACCTAGACCACAGTACAAATATAATCAATATTTCTTTTCTTTCAAATGCAGTGCTCTTATATTGAATTACATTTTGACGGATATTGTCTCCCAAAACTGAACAGCCTTTTAAATATGGAAATGATTGACTAGTCAGTATTTTTCGCATTTTTACTACGGCAATCCACATTGGCATACAGTCTATAGGATGGCTCAATAGTCAAGCAAGTTAGAAAAGGTGAAGAAAGAAGAAAAATGTAATTCAAGAAAGGAGTAATGAAAATAGCAAATACTGTATTGAAAAGAATAATTTTCACTATCCCAATATTTCTCACAAAATGCTTCCTTGACTTATTGTGTTCAGTTCTGATCACCTCATTAAAGGAAAGATGTAGAAACTATGGAGAAGGTGCAGAGGAGATTTACCAGGATGTTGCCTGGATTGGAAAATATCCCTTATGAGGCAAGGTTAGTGGAGCTAGGGCTTTTCTCCTTGGAGTGAAGAAAAATGAGAGGTGACAATAGAGGTCTACAAGATTATGAGAGGCATAGATAAGGTAGATAATCAGTACCTTTTTGCCAGGTCAGGAGTAACAAACACCAGAAGGCATCTGTACAAAGTGAAGGGGGGGAAAGTTTAAGGGAGACATCAGGTGCAAGTTTTTTTAAATAGAGAGTTGTGGGTGCCTGGAATGCCTTGCCAGGGGTGGTGTTGGGGCAGAGGGAGACATTGTATTTCTGGGTATACATCACCCCTTTCATACTAACAGATGAAGTTCAAAATCTAAAGCTATGAAAGGACCAAAGTCCAAAGCTATATCACTAGAAAGTAATTTTTTTCAAAGGTTTGCTTCCTGAAAAAAATTGGGGATGAAGATAAACAACTTCAAACTGAAAACAAAGATGGTTTCAAATTTGCTGCATCACATAGAAAGTTGGAGAAAGTTCTGTTGAAGTTAGCAAGTTTAATCGCATAATGACGCTGACACATTGTACGAGTTCAACTGACCTAAAAAGGTTTTGCCGCTGATTTTTATTTGAACTCAGCATCTGATGCCTCTCATGTCAGTGTCCAACAATAGTCAGCCAGCACTGACGGATTCCAGTTGCCCTATGGTCACAATGCCCTGGTGAAAGTTTTCACCTTGTTCAATACTGACTGCACCAAGGTCACCAGGGAAGACGTCCAAGGGTGAATGAAAAAATGAATTTTCAATGTTGCATTTCATGGGTTCAGTCGCTTGAAGTAGATTTAAAATATGACAGGAAGCCCATGCTGCCAAATTATACCCAATTGACCTACAACCCTTGGTATACTTTGAGGGGGGAGGAAACCGGAGCATGTGGAGGAAACCCACGCAGACACAGGGAGAACGTACAACTCCTTACAGAGAGCACTGGATTCGAACCCAAGTCCCTGGCACTGTAACAGCATTGCGCTAACTGCTATGTTAACTGTGCTGCCCCGTATGCCCAACAGTTGACTTAAAATTCTCTAAACGAGCCATTTTATTTAATATGATGTCAGAGTGTCATTTGCCAAAGGAAGGGATGGTAAGGAAATTTGAAATATAATCGCAATAAATGGAATGTTGACCTCATCAGTTCCTGGGAGGAAATCATATTAAACTCTCTAAACTGTGTTAATCCTTGTGCAGCCAAGCAATTAAATAACAACAGTGTTACCAAAAATAAACTCCAAAACACAGAAGAGGGAAGAGTGAAAGTCTGCGCTATGACTTCACTGTTAACTGGAAAAAAAATGGCAGATTCGCGGAGTGCAGGGAGTGAAGTTTCAGCACTCCTCCATCGATCCAACCACTCAATCTGACTGCCGTCGGCTCCATGCAGGCTTTAAATGGCCTGTAAAGGAGGTGACAGTGGTTTATTTTTAAATCCCGTGACATAGGGTCCAAGCCAAGATGGTGGCGTCTGTGATCAGCTGCGGCCATGAGGGGTTTCAGACTCAACGGAAGCGGAGGACTGGCATAGGTCACCAGAAAACAGGGGGAACATGTTTCTTCCCCCTCCCCCCACCATTTGAGAAGGAGAAGCAGAGGAGATGACTTACGGAACGGTAGTGGACCAGCGAGGGCACTGAGCGGGGGGGGGGGGGGGGGGGGAGGGTGGAACCCACAGGCAGCGTGCTGTTGGTGAGTCAAGGTGAGGAAGCCAAACAGGCCATCGGTGACTTCAGTCAAGGGACTTGCACCAGATTGTGGACTGCTGGAGATTGGCTCGAGATTAGCTGAAGGGGTACCAGGTATTGGTAGAGCATGCTGGAGGCTCCCTGATTGTGTTAGATGTGTGCATCTAGAGCACAGGTGGCTGATGGTTTGGGCTGAAGTCTGTGTGGTTTCGGAGGCTGCAGGAGCACTGGAGGCAAATCCATGGACATTCCGTGACTCTGGGGGGAGGTGGGGGATGGAGGGGAGATGGGGATTCCCTTTTGTTTCTCTTTCTCTGGCTGTAAGGGGCACTGGGGGATTTTTGCAGATAGTGAATTGTCTGCTTTAAGTAAATTTTGTGTAATATCACATTTTCTGTTTTATTTCATGACAATAAAATAATCTTGAATCTGACTGTCATCATTGAATACATTTCTCCGACTAGTTTACAAAGTGGTCAAAATGTTTCCCCAAGGCATGGCTTTAAAGACTCATTTGCTTATTAACTGATGCCTTCAACAGATGTAAAATCCACTTTCCACTCAGCTGCCAGTTTCTCCAAAACCTTTGCTGATGAGGAAGGAGCCACTGCAAATGGTAATAGAAACAGAAAATGCTAGAGACTCAAAAGTCAGGCAGCATCGGTGGAAGGGTCTTTGAACCCTTTCTTGTGATTTTTTCAGCAAAGATGTTAATTTGGTTCATCTTTTCACACATGCAGTCAGACATGTTGTGTGCTTCCAGCATTGTTTTCATAACAGTTCAGTTTTCCAACCACAGTAGCTTTTTAATTGTCATTTAGTTGCCTCAAGGTAATACAAATTAAAATGTTATGATATACTTGAGTGAGGAGGGATTCCTCTACAATGCATGTCAACTTCTCATATGTCATGTGGAGGTTCCCCCTTCTGCTCCCACCACTATCATCTGACATGGACTTACAGTGATGTTCTGCCAGCTCTCACTGAGTTACACATTCACTATACTTTATTGAAATAGAGTGGAACATTATTGGTTCATCCATGTGTCCCCCAGCAGAAACGTGTTTTCTATTTTCAATCAAAGATATGTCAAAAAGGGGAACAACAATTCATGCAATCTGGACATGTGAGAGAGTAGAAAAATTTTGGGATGATCTCAATCAGATATTAAATAAAATAACAGAAAACAATATACCAAAGAATCCAGAGATCTTCCTCCTAAGTAACATAAAAAATAAAGAATTTGGAATTGACTTGGAAGATGCACAAAAAAGATTTGTTAAGATAGCCCTAGCCGTAGCAAAAAAATGTATTATGTCAACCTGGAAATTGGAAGATAATTTGAAAATACAACAATGGTATATAGAAATGAATAAATGTATTCCATTAGAAAAAATAACATATAGTTTAAGAAATAATATTGAAATATTCGAACAAGTATGGGAGCCTTACATTAAATACAATAGCGAAAACCTACCGGGGACAAACATTACCTAAGTTGATGGAAGGAGAAGGAAAGAAAAGAATGGACTCTGTAGAATTTCTGGTGTATTTTTGTTGAATGACAACATTGTCTGACTGAATTAATGCAACCTAGATTGTATACCTAAAATGGATGAGAGGGGGGGGGGTGGGGGGGTGGCTTGGGAGGTGGGAGGGGGGGGGGAGAAAAAGTCACTGTATATGTGTGAAAAAGAAAAAGTGTATATCATGGCTATTGTGATTTATGGTGTGAAAAATAAAAAAATTAAAAAAAAAGATATGGCAATAAGGGAGAAGCAATCAAAAATGTTTACGCTGTCATATTTCGATGAGCATGTTCATTATTTTGGATATTACCACAGAACCATAGAGCATTACAGCACAGAAAAAGGAGCCCTTTGGCTCTTCTACTCTGTGCTGAACTATTATTCTGTCTCATCTGGTAGTTTTCAATCTGACCCTCCTAAACTCACATTCCACCTTAAGTATTCCCTATGCCATAGGTGCTCTATGATTAGTAAGGGATTGCTTAAGGTGGTATGTGAGTGGAAAGAAAAAGTTTGAAAACCACTGTTTTAATTGTCCCTGATTGACTCGTTATGTGCACGGTTTCATAACTCCAAAGGAAATGGGCCAATGACAATTTTTCTCAAGCAAAATATTTCAGTGACAATTGGGTCTAGAGCAATGGTTCTTAACCTTCCCTTCTCACTCACACACCACCACTTACTAATCACAGAGCACCGATGGCATAGGGATTATTTAAGGTGTGTTTGGGGGGTAGTTTGAAAACCACTAGTCCAGTCCCACTGACCTGCATCAGTCCACAACCCTCCATTCATGTACCTCTCCAAATTTTTCTTAAATGTTAAAGCTGAGTCACCAACACCCCCTTGCCTGTGTCTTCCTCAGCCTCAGAGCCCTGCACTGGTCCGTCGCCATGAACACTGTCCTGTAGGATTGTCTCCTCTGCTTCTCCTTCTCAAAAGGGGATGTGCTCCCCATTTTCTGGTGCCCTGCACCAGTCCTCTGCTTCCCCAGTGTTTGTTGCCCCTCATAGGTGTGGCCATCTTGGGCACAGACCTTACGGTCGCAGAATGTTAAGTAAAACCACCCCATGGATGCTGTGAGACCACCTGAGTTCCTCCAGCATTTCTGTGTGTTTTACCATAAATACTCGAGTAGGAAAACAACACCCTCACAAAGAAAATGTAAAGCAAAAATATTAGCTGCCTTGAAATGTAGAATAGCACTGTTTTCCACCTGAATCTTAAAAAAAAAAGACCCAGATAAGTATTGCTTCTTGCTGTGCAAATTCTTTGGGCCATTTAAAGATGATTGTTTTCTTTGCATTTCCCATTGTTGGAAATGATAATGCTTTTCCTTCACCATTTTCTCTGTGATTTATATGCTTTTTCCAAATAGTGCAACAAGAAGCGTCAAAATGGCCATCCAGATAAAAGAAAAAGCTGTACAGATGCTCCTCGACTTACGATGCAGCTACATTCTGATAAACCCTTTGTAAGTGGAAAAATCGTTAAGTTGACAAAGAATACTGCACCTACCGAACAACATAGCCTAGCCCAGCCTACGTGCTCAGAACACTTACCGTAGCCTACAGTTGGGCAAAATCATCTAACACAAAGCCTATTTTATAATAAAGTGTTGAATATCCCATGTAATTAATTGAATACTGAAAGAATTTTTGGTCAGCTTAGGCTAGCCCAGCCCAGGTTAGCCCTGGCTAGCCTGTCTTAAATGAGCTCAGACCATTGACCAAGGCCTATCTAAAACAAAGCAGGAGACACTCATGGACATTTAATAGATATGAAGGGATGTGAAAACACAAAATAAAAAAAATGGTTTCATCACAGTTGTTTACACTTGCGGTTGTTTACACCTGTCTGCATGATCACTACAGAGACTGCAAGCGTGGTTGAGTGGATGGTGCCATCACCCAGCTTCGGGAGAGAGTATCGTACTGCACATCACAAGCGTGGGAACAGATCGAAATTCAAAATTCGAAGTACGAATTCTACTGAATGTGCATTGCTAACATACCATCACAACTCGAGCCATCATAAGTACCTTTATTTCCCTTTCAGAATTTTTGATATGTCTGAAAACATTAAGTGTGAGGTTTTGATAAATGCGCTCTACCTGTCTGAAAATATTAAGTTGGAACAATGAAATAAAAGTTGCAGATAAAATGGCTGTTGAAAATGACTTGATGCTATATCGTTGGTTTTGAAAATAGATCAATAGTTTAGGCAAAATTACTAAGAAGCTTTGAGGATAATAATATTTCATTGCGAACACATGAACAGCATTATATTGACAAATTCTTTCATTTATTCACCAAGAGTGATACAACTTTGCAATACCGAGGATTAATGCAACACCGCTGGTAAAATCTCTGAAGTGGTGACCTATAATTACCCAACTATCTATCTGATCAATATCTTCATCCACAAGCTGAAGATGAACAACAAAATTATGCATCTCTCCAACAACACTTCACAACTAATACTGTGAATTGGATTCCACCATGTAAGATGCCATAGAGTTTGGGGTCTTTCCACAAGGGTATAGGTCCTACGGATGCCTCTTTTTTTGACTGTTTATTTCCAATAGGGGTCCAACATTGTTAACATCTCATGCAGAGAACATATTTCTAGCATATCCACATTATGCATTGAGTGTGAGCAGATCTCTGAATTTGAGACAGGGGATTGGAGTATAGGAGCAGAGATGCCCTCCTGCAGTTGTACAGACCTCACTGGGAATATTGCATTTTGTTCTGGTCCCCAAATTTGAGGAAGGACATATTCGCTCTAAAGGGAGTGCAGCGCAGGATTACAAGGTTAGCTCCGGGGATGGCAGCACAGGATTACAAGGTTAGCTCCCGGGATGGCAGGATTGATATACGTTGAAAGGTTAGAGAGACTGGGCTTATATGCGATGGAGTTTAGAAGGATGAGGGAAGACATGATTGAGGTATATAAGATTATCAAGGGGCTAGACAGGGTGAAATCAGATTACATGTTCCCAATGTTGGGAGAGACTAGGACTAAAGGGCATAGTTTAAGAATACAGGGAAGGCCCTTTAGGACAGAGATGAGGAGAATTTTTTTTTTTACCCAGAGAAGTGTGGATCTGTGGAATGCTTTGCCGCAGAGGGTGGTAGGGGCAGGTTCGCTGGATTTGTTCTAAAGGGAGTTGGATAAGGCTCTTGTGGGCAGGGGAGTTTAGGGTGATGGTGATAGCAATGGCTCTGAGTTAAATTTTGTTAAATGTTTACAAATATTTGATGTGTTTCTTCTGAGTTATAGTTGTAGATTATATTATTAATTTATTTTTACTTCAGAAGCATTAACATGATAGATAGATTTGACATCAGGCTAAGCTTACTGGCTGTCAAAGTTCTCAGATGTTTTATGGTTAAGACTTGGTCTACACTCTCCCATCACATGGCAGCAAGACCTCACCATGAAGAATTGGGCTGTTTTGGGACTGCAACTGAACACAGTATATCTGCAAAATGTATGATCATGCTCTCTGCAATCATAGGTGAGAGAATGTGCTCAAATGCATGCCATGCCAGTTGATTCTGGTAATGATTAATCAAGATAAACAACTTACAGTACCATGGCTTCAGAATAGCCTCCGCTGACTCCTAACATTTACTTTTCCTGGCAGTAATATCCTCAGAATGTCAGAGAATAATCCTTGTAATCTGCTTTTAAAACTAACATAAATATCTGCAGGGAAGAAGCAATACAAGTTCATGGTAGAAGATTTTCCATGGTTACAGACAATTGTCCAGGAAATGGATTCAACCTACCTCCTTTGCTCATCATGAGTTGCACTTCATGCATCTCTCAAGTTGTTTTTCCTGCAAAAGAAGTACTGGGGAGAAGAATGCCTAGAACCCACCGACCAGACTAAAGCTGGAGGAAACTGGCAGAAGACAGCACAGAATAATGTTACAAAATATTTTATCATCTTGCAAAATGTGCCAAGGTGAGCTATTTTACACAGACATTCTTACTTTCACATGCTCTCTACTGCACAGTACAGGCTCTTTAACCCACAGTGTTGTGCATAACCTACTCTAACCACTGCCCAGAATTCCCCTACTACATAACCCTCCATTTTTCTCAGTTCCATTGTACCCGACTCAACCACACTCCTGGCCGGCTGCACACTCCATACTCCCACCTCTCTCTGTGTGGAAACTTGCCTCTTACATTTCCCCACCTCCCCACCCATATTTACTCACAAGCTCATTACACTCATGAGCTATTTCAGCCCTGAGTAAAAGCCTCTGGCTATCCACATGATCAATGCTTCTCATTGTCTTGTATACCTCTATCAGGTCACCCCTCATCTTCTGTCGCTCCAAAGAGAAAAGACCAAGTTCACTCGACCCCTATCCTCATAAGGTAAGCTCACCAATCCAGGCTGCATCTTTGAATATCTCCTCTGCACTTCCCACACACCCAAGCTCTCCAATCCCAGCTCACCCTTATTCTGCCATTGTCATTCTTCTTGTTCCAACCCAACAAGAGGTTAAGCATTCACAAGCAAGGTACATCCAAACTATTGAATGGCTTTCATCTCCTTCACCCAATGAATATATAGAAATAGGAGGAATTCATCTGCATTGAAGTCAACATAAATTCCAACAGGAAACAAACCTCCATCCTCTCCCAGAAGGTTTCCACAGAGCTAGGCAGCCATGTGCACATTTCTTTGCAGGATATCAGGATAGGGCTCCCTTCTTTTCCTTCTTCCTCCTCATGAAACTACCCTTCCACTTTAAAGCCCAGCTCAATGTTCATGAATTAACCTGTAACTCAAGACAGAAATGATCTCTAAAGCCTGAACCTGATCCTAGCCTCTGAACACCTTTCTTGCTTTTGTGGGCTGCCCGACCCTCTCACTCCATTTCCCACATCCCATTTACAACCCACTCTTCTCTCTGTATCCACAGTGCTCTCAGTCCCATTATCATTGCTTGCATTCCAAATAACTTCAAGTCAAGTTTATTGTGATCTGATAGCACAAGTACAACCCGATGAAATGGCGTTCTCCAGTCTTCGGTGCAAAGACATGCAGACATACAACCAGACGTAACACACATACAAACAATACATACGTAGGAGAAGTATTTCATCTATATAAATAAATATTGTGAAGTAAATATGAGAGTCTTGGATGGTTAGTGTGAGCAGTTCCTTTAGGCATTCAGCAACCTTAAAACCTGTGGGAAGAGCTGTTTCTCAGCCTGGTGGTGATACTCCTTCCTCTCTTTCTCAGTGGGAGCAGATGCTTTGTGCAGGGTGGAAGGGATCCTCAATAATTTTGCGTGCCCTCTTCAGACAACGATCCCGGTAGATCGTGTCGATGTGAGGGACGGAGACCCCAGTGATCCTCTCTGCCACTCTTAGGGTCCTTTGGTTTGAACTCCGATTCATTTCTCTGCAGCAAACGTACCATACTGTGATGCAGCCGGCCAGGAACCTCTCGCTAGAACTCTTATAGAATGTTGACATGTTGGTGGCCAGTAGCCTTTCCCACTTCAATCTTCTCAGGATGTGCAGTCCCTGCTGTACCTTCCTGACAAGTGAGGAGAAGTTGTGTGTCTATGATAGGCCAGTAGTTAAATGGACTCCAAGGATCTTAGAGCCCTCTACTCTCTCCATGACAGAGTTATTGATGTGTAGTGAAGGGTGGTCATTTCTGGTCCTCCTTAAGTTCACAATCATCCCCTTCATCTTGTCCACATTGAGACTTAAGTTGTTCCTCTCGCACCATATCACGAGATTTTCCACCTCTTCTCTGCAATGTGACTTATCGTCATTGTTGATGTGGCCTTCTCTACCTTTAGTGAATATCCAAAGATCTTTGGCAAGGCCCAAGTAATCCCCTCCTTTGCATCCTTCAATAACCTGGGATATATTTCATCAGACCCCAGGGACTCATTCACCTTAGTGCTCTTCAAAAGATCAGCATTGTTCTTTTTCAAGATTTGAAAATGCCTCAGCACATTAGCATTCTCTGCACGGTGGTCTCTTTCACTACCCTCTACATCCTTCTTCTTGGGGATACCAGGCTGAAGTACTTATTCTGACTCCAAACATAAATTTCCTTCTTTAACTTTGAGAGCTCCTATCCTTTCCCAAGTCATCCTTGTGGTGAATGTCTGCCAAGCTGCCTGTCTCCCCTCTGATGAGCCTTGCTGTACTAACATTGGTTGTGCATTATCTCTACTGTTAAGGACACTCCCCTTGGGTATAACTGTATATGCACCTATTGTCTTTCATTATTGTACCATGAGTTTCTGCTAATAAAAGCCATGATTATTGTTTGACCGCATCGTCTTTGTTGACTTCATCACCTCAATTTTATGAGCAGAAATGGATGCAGCCCTCAAGCCAGAGCAGCTGATAATCGACCAGTCTGCCCCAAAGGCCAGAGAAATTTTCAACCACTGGATTGCTTGTTTCAATTACTACATGGCTTGAAACAACGTGGTCGATGAGGCGATACAGTGGGGCCACCTGAACTCTTTGCTCGGTGAGGTCCCTTTCGCCGTAACGCAAGGAGCTACCACTCTGGCTACAGCCTGGGAATGTCTGACAGCTTACCATGCAGCGGCACGGAATGTGGTGCTTGCTCGACACCAGTTGCTGACTAGACGCCAGAAACCCGGGGAAAGTGATGCTGCCTATGCACTGGCCCTCGACTCGCTGGCAAACGAATGTGATGTCAGGGTAGTCAATGTGCAACAACACCGCAATGCCTTGAAGCTGGATGCTTTTGTCAACGGGATTGACTCCAGTTACATCAAACAGAGGCTGCTGGAGACGGAGCCCTTAACCTACAACCGGGCATTCACTCTAGCCAAAACACTGAGAAGTGTCATGCGGTCCAGTGAAATGCTAGAAACCGAAAAGGAAACATCCAGGAGTGCTGGAACCCTGAAGGAAAGAAAAGGGAGAACTCCTGAAAAATGCTACTTCTGTGATAAGAGCTGACACCCCAGACAGAAGTGCCCAGCTTGATTTGCTACCTGCATCTATTATGGGAAACTCGGCCACTTCGCTAAAGCGTGTAAGGCAAAAAGTACTCCCACTGATAAGAAGAAGAGCAGCACCAAGAAAATGTATCCTGGAGCTGCAGGAATGGAAGACAACTGTGAAAAGGGGGAATCTTCAGACGAGCAGGCTGAATCGACTTCAAATGACAGCGAGGTGAGATCCCCTGTGATAGCTCAATTGACTGTAAAGCTTGGGGGATGTTACGGACTGGAATGGTCGACTATGAAGGGGGAGCTGAATGGTGAGACTCTTGATTGTCTAATAGTCTTGGGGTGTACTGACACCTACATTGACGAGAAAGTTGCCAGAGCCTTAAATTTGTGGAGATATCCAGCGAACTGAAAGATATCGATGGCTTGTAGTGAACTTACAAAAACTGTACGGGACAAGTGTAAAGTTACTTTAAATTTGCAGGGACATTGCCTTGCTGATGTGTGGCTCTTTATTATGCCAGAGCTCTGCACCCCTGTGTTAGTGGGGTTAGATATTCAATCTCAGGTGAACAGTGTAGTGTTAAATTTCAGTGGGCCACTACCCACACTTACCATCCCCCGCGCTAGTTACTGCAGTTACTGCATTAAAGATCAAAGCTCCTTCCCTTTTCAGTGATTTATCCCCTGAATGTCAGCCGATTGCCACTAAGAGCCATTTTTACAGCAAAGAGGATCATGAGTTTATCAAAGCGGAGACCCAGAGACTGCTTAAAGAGGGAGTAATTGAACCTAGGAAGAGTCCGTGGCAGGCCCAAGCGGTAGTTGTGAAAAATCACACTAAGAGACGACTGGCAAATCCCCATTAAGAAAATGGAACGGCCCTATATGGCTTTTGAGGCTGATGGGGGGTTATATCTGTTTAAAAGGGTGCCTTTTGGGGTCACTAATGGTGTGTCCGTGTTTCAGAGGGAAATGGATAAGATTGTTAGGACATACGAGTTACAGGGTACGTTTCCCTGTCTGGATAATCTCACTATCTGTGGGAAAACACAGGCTGAGCACGACAACAATTTAAAGAAATATTTAGCAACAGCTAAAGAACTCAACCTTACATATAACGAGGGCAAATGTGTGTTCAACGCGACAGAGCTACCCATTCTGGGCTACATTGACCGCAAGGGCGAAATCCGCCCCGACCCAGAAAGAATGGCCCCCTTTAACAAGTTACCACCTCTAGTCTCAGCAAAAGCCCTTCAAAGGTGTATGGGATTCTTTTCCTACTACTGCAAACGGGACTACGCCACGAAGGCACGCCATCTGTTTGACACTAAATCTTTTCCTCTCTCTCCAATGGCCTTGAAGGCTTTCAAGAGAATTAAAGCTGATATTGCCAAAGCTGCACTCTCGTCCATTGACGAGGATGTCCCATTCCAAGTGAAAACTGATGCCTCAGATTGTGCCTTGGCAGGAACCCTTAATCAAAAGGGCAGACCTGTGGCATTCTTCTCCTGCACATTACACGGACCAGAACTTAAACATCCTGCCATTGTAAAAGAAGCCCAGGCTATTATTGAAGCTGTTCGCTACTAGAGACACTTTCTAGCCGGCAGAAAATTTACTCTGGTCACTGATCAGAAATCTGTAGCCTACACATTCAGTACTAAACACGAAAGTAAAATCAAGAACGGTAGGATGGCATGCTGGCGAATAGACTCTCAACTTATAATTATGAGATCCAGTACAGACCGGGCAGGTTAAATGATCCCTCTGACGCGTTGCCACGATCTGCTGCTGGTGCTCAGCTGGAGGGGCTAAAAGAGATCCATAGCAGACTGTGCCACCCAGGGGTCATGAGATTCTTCCACTACATAAGGGCTAACAACCTTCCTTACTCTCTGGAAGAAGTCAAGAATCTGACTAAAAGTTGTCCCGTTTGCACAGAATGCAAACCACAATACTTCAAAGCTCCGGAGGCCACTCTCGTCAAGACAACCCGACCTTTTGAGAGGATTATCTTAGATTTTAAAGGACCCTTACCTTCCAACAACTGTAATTGACGAATATTCCAGGTTTCCCTTTCCGATATCTTGCCCTGACGTCTCGTTAGCGTCTGTCATTAAGTCACAACAGAATTTTCAACATTTTTGGTTTTCCCAATTACATTCATACTAATAGGGACTCAGCATCCTGCAGCGAGCCCTGCTACGGAAGGGGGTTGCCACCAGCTGTACCACGAGCTACAACCCGCAGGGCAATGGGCATGTTGGAAGGGCTAATGCTACAGTCTGGAAGACTGTTAATTTTGCTTTGGTTACCCTGTTACCCGGTGGCAGGAGGTGCTGCCTGAGGCGCTACATTCTATTCAGTCATTATTGTGTACTGCAACAAATCAAACACCTCATGAATGTATGTTTGCCTTTCCTAGGAAATCAGGAACTGTGATGGACTGGCCAGCCTACTTATCTGAGCCTGGAACTGTGCTGTTGAAGAGCCATGCTCGGGCACGTAAAACAGACCCCCTAGTCCAACCAGTTCAGCTACTGCATACCAACCCCAACTACGCTCATGTTAGATTCCCAGACGGGAGTACTGACACTGTACCCCTAAGAGATCTGGCCTTGCCTGGTTCACCCCTACTCAGAGAGAGCCTGAGAGATTGTGCTCACCCCCACCAGCCTGAGACCCCTAGTCAGCTTTCAGATGGCCATGGTGAGACTCCACTGCCTCACGCTGGTGATTTTGGAATGGGTCCAGAAGTCAGTCCTTCCCACACTACAGACCCAGGAATTGTACCAGTTCCCAAGGTTGCAAAGGAGCCATCTGTTTTGAGAAGAAGGACCAAAATTCGTAAACAACCTGATAGGCTGACATATTCATAAAATATTTCAATTGCTTGATAGATACTGGCATATTTTGGCTGTTAGAATATTCGCAAGGCCAAATATGGTATCCATGTATTGCTTGCTTCAGTCTTTCCTAGCAGCTGTCCTCTTGATTTTAACCCTTCTTCTGCTGGGGGGAGACTGTGGTGAATGTCTGCCAAGCTGCCTGTCTCCCCTCTGATGAGCCTTGCTGTACTAACATTGGCTGTGCATTATCTCTACTGTTAAGGACACTCCTCTTGGATATAACTGTAAATGCACCTATTGTCTTTCATTATTGTATCATGAGTTTCTGCTAATAAAAGCCATGATTATTGTTTGACCACATCGTCTTTGACTTCTTCATCAACTGGCACTTCAATCCTCTTGTTTTTAATGTCTAAATCACCTTGGGATTCTTTTTAAACCTGTTTGCCATTGACATTTCATGGCCTCTTTTGGCCTTCCCAATGCCCTGCCTGACTTCTTCCTTTAATACATATTATTCAAGGGCCTTGCCTGTTTGTTAGCTTCCTAAACCTTACATATCTCAAGTTTCAGATAATATTATCTTACTGCTACCTTCATTTATTCCTTCTATGTTTATGTCCAGTAAAACCCGTTATCCAGAATTCAAGCAACTGGCAAAAATATCTCGTAAAATTAATAGGTAAGAAATACGGTTGTTCAAAATTGGCACGCCTCGCCATTCATTAGCCAATCTCAAGCAACCAGAAAATTCCCATAGGTGCCAGATACCAGAGGCTTTACTGTACTTGAGACTGATCATCTGAGATAAACAAGCCTGCACTGCTCTTATTGCTCTCTCTCTCTCTCTCTCTCTCTCAATCAGCCAACAACTACTTGTGAAATTTACTCTCTAACAAGCATTTTCTCCTTTTCCCCTTCTCTACAAGTTCTCAATTGTGCCAAAAGATCACTGACCTGAAGCAATAATTCTGTTCACAGAGGCTGTCTAACCTGCACAGCATGTCCAACATTCTGTAATTTAATCCAGATTTTTTGTTGTTGGAAGATGCAAGGCATTTCTTGCAGTTGCTTGAATGCTATATTAATAACAGATTATTTAACACTATGCATTTCTGCAAAACTTGCCAGCATGCAATAGGTGCTTTTATTTTACAAGCATGGTAACATTCATTAAAGGATGTAAAATGACTAAAGATATGAAAGGGTCTATATAAATCTATGTTAAGGTTACATTCCAGAATGGGGAATTCTAGGGAAAACCTAGGGATCTAGGTGAAGTCCTTCACAAAACATCATTATATTAACAATGAAGCCGAATGGCATTACTACAGGGATTAACCTATCAGATATAAAATTCTAAATAAAAGGAAAATTCCAAGATGCTGATCTTTCATAACAGGATCAAAAACCCAATGAATCCCAAATCCTCTTGAGATGATGTAAAATATCAAATCGCTCTGAAGGAATATTATTTTGAGAAGCATATACATAACTCAGTGTCAATTCAAAATCTTCTTTGTACATGTTCCACTGCTGCACTTGACCTACATTTTTCACATGCCCTTCTACTTTTACTTACCCCTTTCCAGAGCATGACACAAATCCTAAAACATCATTTTGATTTTGACAGAGTCTACTTATATCTGAGTCTGGAGATGACTGGGGGAAATAAGTGCAAGGACTTCCAAGTCTGGCGATTTCTTTAAATTAAGTGGGTCATCAATTCAGTTAATGTCAGCAAGGTCCTGTGCCTGGGTGACACATCCGAGACTGATTGTCACATAATAAGAGTACAAAACTTCACTATTTATGTGTTTCTTTGTACATTACAAAATACTGGACATAATTATAATATTTTGCTGTTATTGTAGTCAGAATCCGAGAGCAACCAATCAGTGGATTGATCCAAGAAAAATGGCGGCCTGAGCAGAGCAATGGCCTGAGCAATGGCAGCAGGACCCAGGAGTGGAGAATGTGGAGATACAGCGCTGCTCCAAAGGGTTCAACCACCTAGTCCTAATGTCGGTGGCTCCGTACCTCCGTACAGGTGTTAAATGGCCTGTTTAAATCCTGCAACTGCAGTGTTTGTGTCCAAGATGACGTCGCCTGTGCTCGGTAGTGGCCACGAGGTGCTGGGGAGCAGCGGATGGGCACAGGGCACTAGAAACGGGGAGAACACTCCCCCCCCCACCCCCACCACCCGTTGAGAAGGGGAAGAAGAGGAGACGACCCTTCAGGACAGTGACCTTGGCGGCGGGCCAGCAATGGGCTCAGCAGTTGACTGATGGTTAGGGGGTCCCACACTGGCTGTGTGCTGCTGGACACTGGCTCATGGGAACCAGGCATTAGAGTCAGAATTCTAAAGGCAAGAAGGACTCCTCGGGCACTGAAGGCTTCCTGATCATGTCGGATGTTTGGATCTGGAGCTTTGGGTTGCCGACGGCTCCAACACGAATCTGTAGAGGTTGCAGAATCCACAGACGCCCAGTGACACGGAAGGGATCCTTTTATGATTCCCTTTCTCTCATACTGCAGGGGGCACTGGTTGACACTAATGGAGACTCTTTGTCTGCCTTACAGTACACTGAAGGCATTTTCATGTAATATTACATGTCAATAAAAGGAATCTTGAAACCACCAACTCATCCTGGTCGCAAAAGATACCAAAGTTTCAGCTTCCTTACATTTGGTCAAAGAACTACTTAGCAGGAACACAAAATCTATGCAGCTTATCGGATTTGCATCTGAAAGCAACATCAGGGAGCATCATGAGAGCAGAATACATATTCCAAAGTGGAAGTAGATCATTCATCAGAATGCACTGAAAAAAAATGTTCGACGTTCATGTTTGACAGTCCTCTTGTTACCTAAACTGAGCTGAGGCTCCAACCAAATGCAAGCAGCAACTGCAATCAAGATTTTTTAAATGCTGCAGAATCATAATTTCATTACTAGAACCTATGTCCACTAATAGGTCAGAGCATCCATCACTGTGGATTGGAACCCACTTGGATTCATGCAGATGTGACATTAAATTTGAAAATGTTTAATTTTTAATTTTTTTTAAATGTAGACCCTTTCGATCCATGAGCCCATGTCTCCCAATTACACCCAACTGACTTACAACCCCACCCCACCCCCTCTCCCCGTACAGGAAAGTGGAACTCCCAGAGGAAACCCATGCAGACATGGGAGAACGTGCAAACTCCTTACACACAGGGCCAGATTTGAATCGCTGGCGCAGTAACAGTGTTGCGCCAACTGCCACACCCTATTTCTCAATGTGAGGCCACAAACCACTGCCTCTGTTAGCCCGAACGTTGATTTATATCGGCAGGTCATTAATGGTCAGAATAAAATATACAGGGTCCCAAGGCAAAAATAGAAAAAAAAACTGCAGATGTTGAAAATCTGAAGTGAAAGCAAAAAATGGTGGAAGCACTCAGCAGGTTAAGTGGAATTCAAGGGAATGGGAAACAGAAAGAGTTAATGCTTCAGTCCAATGACCTTTCATCTGAGCCTGATTATGTTTAATTCATCACACGCCTTGTAGTCATTTCCTCCCCTCTCATCATCCTGACATTCTGCAGACATGTGGACCTTTGCTCATGTTGCTGGTTCAATAGTTCTACAGGGAACAGTAAATCACAGGCAGCAGATAGGCTAAATCTGCTTTTTGGCCTTTTCACTGTATCCAAGATCCTCAGGAGATCAGTCGTGTTTAGAAACAACTGAAAAAAAAGAACATAATAAAAAGGTAAAAAAATTATAAATTTTATTAATGTGAAATCACACAAAATTGTATTTAAATAAAGAGGGTTAAGAACTGTACCTCTTAAATTAAGATTGGTAATGTCTTTCAGACGAACAGGCTACATCACAGCTGGCATAAAATTGGGGAAGGCAAACCCCAAGAATCTGCATTTTGACTCATAATGAGCAAGTACAGAAATCCAGAGGTCAATGCACCGCACAACTCTCCATGGAAACCGCTTGTCCCACGGTTCAGGGCCATTAATTCTCTTTCTCTCTCACTCTGGTTGACCTGATTATTTCACAAACATGCAGTGTGCTTGGAGCAATGCTGTCAAGTCGAAAGTTATATCTCGATCGCAAAATATGGCAAAGTGAATCAAAAGGTAACACAAGAATAGGACAGTGTTCCTTTAAACAAGTAAAAGAACCTCTGGATGGGTCATGGTAGATTATCTAGACAATACACAAGGCCGGTTTTAAGCCTATTTGACCAATTTGATCAAATTGGGCCCCGCGCCTTAAGGGGGTCCCGCACACGTGTTTGAGCCCAGGCCTTGAGCAGAGAATACTGTGACAGACTTCATTTAAACTGGTAAGAAAATAATAATACTATAGGCCTGATTTGTCAGTGAACTCGTGCAGTTATTGCCCTTAATTGATCGTCTTATCTCAGTGAAATATTTTTAGGAAATACATCTTCGATTAAACTACTGGCTATAGGCCTCCTTTGTCTCCCTAGCCAAAAATTTCATGTTTCGTATTCATTTGACCCAGTAAGATGGATGTATTCCAGAGCTGATGAACAGAGCTGAAGATCAAAACAGGCTTTAGGCTAATCAATAAGAGAACTTGTACTTTAATGTGAGATTGAGATAGCGTCATGCTAGCCTAGGGCCGAGCCTATAGCCTAGGCTTCAGCAGTTGCCTGAACGTAAAGAGCCTAGGCCTAAGCGTAGAATTTCTGACAATGTTGGCAATTGTAGATGGAATTGGTGAGGATATTCGGGTCTTGTAAAGATGAATAACCCCAAAGTTAGATTAGTTTAAGATGAGCTTTACTAGGCTCGGTCGCTGTGGGGGTTATAGTCTCCATCTTTACAAGCTGGTTTACAAAGTTATTCAGCTTGGGGCATGTTCTGTACATCTTGGGATTATTAATCTTACCAAGATCCGGATATTCTTAGCAAGGCCTGCCTCTATCAGTGCTTCATCATTTAGCGGTGGTTTGATTTAGTAGCAGAATAGTACTAGGCTACTGTTACTAACTGTGCTATTGCACTGCCAGGGCTTAATATAGCCTCTTTCATCTTTTTAGTGATCTGGAACAGGTGCAGTTTAGCTTGACCATGCGGAAATTGTTTTCTTCGGGGGCAAATTTCATCCATTACACGCATCAATTTTTCCACCCATTTTCTAGCCAAATATCTAGCGAGAAACTAGCGCTAGACATTTGACTAGAAAATCAGCTAAACAAAACGGCAAAATTAAAGTGCGTTACCCCCATTCTGGAATGTAACCTTAACTAACTAACCTAACCTAACCTAACTGTTACTAAAAAAAAGGCAATTCTTACCTTATTCGAAGTTGTCGTCATTCAACAAATCCAGAGTCGGTCACTTGATTTGCTGTTCGGTAACGTTCACAAGTTCAGAGTTGGGTGTATTGTTCCAAGGTCTGCAGCTGACGTAAAGCTAACGAGCAAAATGACGTGGGATTGATGTCAGTTTCTTACATTGTACCAACGACGATGACAACATTGTTCCACTTTTGGAACAACGTAGACATGTTAACAGGGATGTCGAGTCCAAGTTTATAACAAATTGCTAACGTCAAGTTTTTTGTGTAATTTTAAGTCTAAACATTTTAAAATATACTTCTTTTACCTTTTTTTCCTTAAAAATATAGCCCAGAGAATTAGCAGCTTAAAATTTGTATGTCATTTGACATGGCAAGCACAAGCAGGGATAGAGACAAAGGGTGTAACCAGAAACGAGCACTAGCCAAGGCTAAGGTAGTTGAAAATGAAACTCGGAGTGCTATCACAAAATTCCTTGTCACTCCATCTTTGAAGCGCCCATGTATTGAGGATGAAGAAAACAAAAACAATTCAGAAAATGACAATACATCCTTGCGTCAAATTACAGTTGCTGAATTCAATGATGAAATTGATAACAAGTTAGAAAAGGATGACGCAGCTGTGAATCAAATTGAAGATGATCTCACTACACCCCAAGACAGTGCCAAAGCGGAAAGTCCACTTATAGCCGAAAAAGACTAAGCCCAAACATCACGCAATGATGGATCATCCATGAGTACAGTTGTAATTAACATTTATGATGACCCAGCCAACTGGCGAGCATATATAAATCAAAATGTAAGAGATTTATTTAACAATGAAAGGTCCTCATATTCAAGTGAAC
Source organism: Narcine bancroftii (assembly GCF_036971445.1). Taxonomy (NCBI): domain Eukaryota; kingdom Metazoa; phylum Chordata; class Chondrichthyes; order Torpediniformes; family Narcinidae; genus Narcine; species Narcine bancroftii. Next base: position 91,064,607 of record NC_091480.1, read on the forward strand.
AACTTTCCATGAAATGAAAAAGGATTGTGTTTTTCAAAGTTTCACTGTAAGAGGAAACTTCCAAATGGGGAGTGTGTTGAAAGACCTTGGATTATATACTCTCAGTCTGCCGATAGAATTTATTGCTTTTGTTGTAAACTTCTTGGTAAGAACTCAACCAGCGTATTATCAACAAGTGGATTTAACATCTGGTCTAATCTTCATACAAGGTTGTGTGAGCATGAAAATTCTAAAAACCATTTGGAAGCCACATGGAGTTTCTGGGAGTCACACCAAAGACTTTGTAATGGACAGACAATTGACAAAGAACTTGAAATAATTGTCAATGAACATGCAAAGCACTGGCAGCACATATTCAAAAGGCTAGTAGCAATAGCACAGTTTCTTGCTGAGAGAAATCTAGTATTTAGAGGAACAGAGGAAAAAGTTGTACACAATGGAAACCTTTTAGGTCTTATTGAGCTGTTTGGAAAGTTTGACCCTGTTCTTGAAGAACATTTGCAAAAAGTCAAAACGCACGAAATTCATAATCACTATTTAGGAAAAGATACTCAGCATGAACTACTAGACATTATGGCTACAGCTGTTTTGAATGAGATACTGAAACACGTAAAAGCAGCGAAGTACTACTCCAGAGTTTTAGACTGCACACCTGATATGAGTCACCAAGATCAAATGTCTCTAACGATTGGATATGTGTCTGATGGTAACTTGGCTCCTTCAGGTGTTTACGAACATTTCATAAAGTTTATGCAGGTTGAAAGTAGAACATTATTAAAAACACTGAAGGAATTAAATTTAGAGGTGAAAGACATTCGAGGCCAAGGCTATGACAACGGTAGCAACATGGAAGGCCACACATCTGGAGTACAAGCACGACTGTTGAAGGATAATTCAAGAGCTTTCTTTGTACCCTGTGCATGTCACAATTATAACCTTTTACTCGGAGATGTAGCCAAGTGTTGTCCAGATGCTATAACATTTTTTTGGATCTTGCAAAGGATCTACATATTGTTCTCTGCATCAACTAAGAGATGGGCAGTTTTTAACCAACATGTACCCGGGTTATCAGTGAAACCCTTGAGCAACAGAAGGTGGGAGTGTCGGATTGAAGGTGTTAAAGCTATTCGTTGTCAGGTTGGAGAAGTATATGATGCACTTGTGGAAATATCAGAGATAAGAGACGAGCCCAAGGTAAAAGCAAAAGCTGAATCTTTAGCAAACCAGCTAAAAGACTTCAGTTTTAGTTTTTGATATTTTGGCATGAAGTATTTTTTAAAGTTAACTATGCAAACAAGGAACTACAAGGTGAAACAAAGGACATTGATGAAGGCATGGAGTCATTTGAAAAGCTATTATCATGGCTAAATATTTATAGAGAGGGCAGTTTTAATGATGTCCTAATAGGTGCAAATGAATTGGCTGAAGCTGTTGAATTACCATTGGAGTTTAGACAATTTCAAGAAAAAAAAACTACATAGAAGGAAGAGAATGTTTTCATATGTGGCAAAAGATCAAGCTTTAGATGATCCAAAAGAAGCACAGAGTTCAGTGCCTCAGCTTAGTGCTAGACAAAGCTATTCAATCTTTAGAGCCGAGATTTAAGCAGCTTAAAAGCCATGTCAAATTATTTGGTTTTTAAATAACTTTCAGAGCTTACAAAAAAAGGCAGAAATAAGAAAACACACAGCAGACCTTGAAGCAGCTTTAACTGACAGCATACTAAAAGAGAGCACTGATGAAGGGGTAGTTACTGAAACAACTAAAGATGTGGATGGTTATCTGTTGGCCGAAGAACTTGAAGCTCTGAAAACTTTTCTTCCCTTCAGTGTCGTTTCCTGATGTTTTTATTGCTTTGAGGATTTACTGAACAATGCCCGTAACAGTCGCATCGGGTGAAAGAAGTTTTTCAAAACTAAAACATATTTACGGTCAACAATTTCACAAGAGAGACTAACCAATTTGCGATGCTAGCTATAGAAAATGACATTACTAAAACCATTGACTTTGAAATTATATTGAAAGTTTTTGCAAATAAAAAAGCCAGAAAACTTTGTTTCTAAAAGACCTGCATAAACAGTATGTCTGTAATTGTCTTAACTTGTATTAAAAAAATAAAACTTTCATATTGTCTTTCAATATTTAGTATATCAAGCATTAAATGCTTTTTGGCTAAGACTGGCATACTATACAAAATATAAAACATTAATTTCGACTTTTGTAGAGTAGAGGCCCCGCTAACAATTTTCTAATTGGGCCCCGCAATTCCTAGCACCGACCCTGACAATACTAATTAACAATAGGAGCACACTCAATGTCCCTGAGAAGAGATCGGAGGAGATGGCACATTTCATCTACTGTACTTGTTTTACAGATTGGACATATATACAATTAAGTTATAAATTTATTAAACCTAATTTGTTTCTTGGAAGTCTGGCATCACAGTTGCCATCTCACCAGAAGTATTTTGTGTTCGCAGCATGCTGGGAAAGTGCATATCCTGCATGAAGATACTGCTCCATGATTACATGTATTTTAACTGAAAAGTACTAATGCTGGCCTTCGGACGATCTATACAGTGCCTGGAGATTCCTTTCTATTTTATCTGTTGAGCAAAGTCCCATCTGAAGGTCGTCAGTATTGTGCAGTTTAAAAAAATAGACTCAAATTACATTTTCCTTTATGTCTATTATAACAATGATTTATTGTGCTTGTGTTACCTCCGGTCAGAAAATAGTATGGCCGTGCATCAATAAAAGGGAATGGATTGGTTTTGGATGTACTCATAAAAAAAAATTATAGGTGGTGGTGGTGTGCAGTAACTCATGGGAAAATAGGATTAAGGATAAAGAAGTAAATTCAAATGGAGACCTAATTTTATTCAACTTCTACAACACCTGGTAGTGATTAAGTGACTGGCACAAACTTTCTGATTAGTTCTGACTGATAAACACAGTCCTCAGATCAGCAATCAATCCAAAGGACAGAAAGAGAAGAAAGTGAAAAAGCAAGAATACAATTCAAAATGTCCTGGTTGGACCCTATCCCTGCTAAGTCATGAAATGTCCCTTTTTCATTAATGACTGAATATTGTTCATTTTGACAAGCTTCACCAATAAAAAAATTGTGCTGAAGATGGCAGTGTAAGGATGTACTAAAAACCAGAGAAATGATCTCATAGGGGAATGCTATTTTGCAATAATCTTGTCCGTGTCATCCGAATATTAAAATATTCAAATCTCCAGGACAACAATGTTGATAATGGATAGAGGTATGGAATGGCAGTGTGTGATGAGGCTGGACCCATTTAATCTAATCACATGGAAGAGACATACTGCTGGCTCTTTGAATGCATGGCTGTAGTGATCAGCCACACTCATCACGTTCTGCTTGAGTATAGTCAAAACCCTGGTATTCGGAATTCAAGCAACCATCAGCCTCAAGCAACAGGCAAAAACAAATCGAGAAAAATAAATTTTAAAAATTAAAATAAGGTAAAAATACGTAAGTTTAGTAAAGTAAAAGTAAATGTTCTCTGATGTGAAGATGGGAGCAAATATTCAGCCAGCGGAGGGCCTTGGTTATGCTTTGCTCGAAACAGCTGTTTGAATAAAGCTGTGTGATACAGCAATGGCATCACCTAGGATGAAGGGTGGGGGTGGGGGTGGGAAGAAGGGGGTTAATTATCTACAATGTTATTGGTTGCCTGTCGGGCAGCTCCGTGGAGGGGAGGAACCTGCAGATGAAGCGATGGTTAAATGTTTCAAAGAACGTGACTGAAAATAAAGTAAAATTTTTACATATTCATGCAAGTGAAGTTCGTTCAGTTAAGTACAGTATAATATTTTTGTCTTTTAAACTGATTATTCTTAATGTAGGTGTGGTGCGCTTTTAGACAGAATCAGACACACACAAGGTATAAACTGTACAGCAAGCTTTAATCCACAAAGACTTCCACAGAGCCAGGCTGGTTGTGGCTGCAGCAACTCTGAGTGAGGCCTCGGGAGGCCGGCACAGGCTTATATCCCGGAGGGATATATATTGACACCCGACTGGGTGGGGCTTGATCCATTCAGGCCGACTGATTGACAGTCCCCTTACTGATTGACAGTCCCCTTACACTCCTGCAGGTACAGAGGTCGCCCCCTGCAGTAGGCCGGCGGTACACTCCTGCAGGTACAGAGGTTGCCCCCTGCAGTAGGCCGGTGGTGTAGCACCACAGCAGGTGAATTAGTTCAGTATTGCAACAGTGAGTCTCAAGCAACCAAAAAAATACACTGCATCTACCAATCACCATAGGTGCCAGATACCAAGGGTTTTACTGCATTAATATATTCTCATCAAAGTCTGGATAAGCTAGCATGTTTCTCTTGAAGGGAGGTGCTTTGTGGCTACAAATAGTACATTGCACATGTAGGAGAACACCGCTGCAGGAGGTGCCAGGCCATGAAAAGGAGCAAGTTCCACTTTTCTAGTTGTCTAATTCAGAAGCACGAGTGAATGAGCTAGAGAGAGGAGAGACATCCTGTACTGTACCAAAAAGAGCATATGGAGTCTCCCAACCAGACTGACTGGAGGAAATACAGCAAAGAGAGCGTAACAGATTGGATCAGGATCAAATGGTGTCAAATGTTTAAAGGCATCTCAAGCACTGTCAAGATCAGTCAGCAAATCCTAATCCTAAATGAAAGGCTGGCGTCATACACTTGGCTTGAAAGAACAGCAAAGAGGAGGGTTGAGGACAGAAAGAAGAGAAAGTCAGAAAGAATCCTGATGTTGCACACTGTCTGAAAGATGAAAACAAATCATGCAAAGTATGGAAGCAATCTTTTGGAGCAACAAATCTGCATCAGTCTTCAAGCATCTATTTATACAGTGCTCAGGGCAGCATTGAGGTTAGGGCAACGCTGTTACAATGCCAGTGACTTTTGACCAGGGTTCGAATCCTGCACTGTGTGTAGGAAGTTTGTGCGTTCTCCCCAGGTCTGTGTGAGTTTCCTCCAAGTGCTGAGATTTCTTCCCTCAATTCAAAATATACCGGAGCTAATTGGGCCGCACGGGCTCATGGGCCTAAATGGTATGTTTAATCGAAATACAAATTTAATTTAATCTAACTAAATTTAATCTATATACAAACACTACCCTAATCTCATTTTATTCTCCCCTTCAATTAGCCCTGATTTTGCCAGCCAGCTACTTAGAAACTATGTTAATCCTTCCTATTTTTTTTCAATTTGTTTCTCTTCTGAATTCTTCCCTCTGCTGTTCTTTCAAGAGATTGTTTTAGTCCCAGGTCTCCCTCTTCACCCTGCAGAGGCAAAATTGAGGATTAACGCTCCTCCACACTTTCTCCTATTACTTCTCCGACATTATTACGTGGGAAGCACAATGGTCGTCAGGATTATAATCACGGTGTTGGTTTTGGGCTGCAGTCAATTGCAACACAGAGGAAATAGGAAGTAGAATTTCAATAAATAGATCAATATTTGCTCTCTCAGAAAACAAGTATTGGTAAAATTGGATTTAAAAAAAGCAAGTCAGTACGCTGTTGAGAAATAAATGCCAGGGAGAAGCAAACAGACGGAAAGCCATCATACAAAAGGTAACAACATGATTGCAAGAGAAGCTTTCTGAACAGATATCTCAATTTGTACAAATCACCTGAAGGGCAAGAAAAGTGGAGATCCAACTAGAAGAAGGAAGTTGTTGAAAGGCAGGTTGGAATGGATAAATTGTCAGTTTTGGTTTTGAGCTGTAAAGCTGCTGTGTAGAAATTAAAGCAATCATTACCTGAGAAAGAAGAAGAGTTTGAAGATTTGCATGATGCCATGTCAGCGATTGAAAGTCAGTAACTACAGAAAACACAGATTTCCAGTGAAAGGCAAATATATATATATATATATATTTTTTTTTTTAATTTAGATATACAGATGGCAAAAGGCCCTTTCGCCCCACGAGCCCATGCCACCCCATTGACCTTCACCCCAGGTTTTGAAGGGTGGGAGGAAACTCACGTAGACATGGAGAGAATGTAAAAACTCCTTACAGACAGCACAGGGTTTGAACCCTGGTCCCAGTCGCTGGCACCGTTACAGAGTTGCACCAGGCAGTATGCTAACTGTGCCGCCGTTTGACAAGAGCTTCCAACAGTCAATAGAACATAGAACATTACAGTGCAGTACAAGCCCTTCAGCACTCAATATTTTTAGTACTTATGAAGATGAAATTTAAATGTCTCACTTTCAGGATATGCTATGAAGAAGATCTTCAAGAGGAAAATACAAGCTGAGTGACAATCTGGCAAAAAACTGATAGAGGCCTGTAGCAAAGAAGATAATTCAGATAAAGGGAGTCAGTTCATTGTTTGCCAAATATCTTCAACTTGAGATGATGTTCAAAAAATCTGATATATAAATCAATAATGTGAACTTTTAGTTTTGTTGGCTTACCTTGAGGAAACATTGGAAGATGCCACTGCCATCTCCTGAGTTGCGTTAAGATCTCAGCTGTTGCTTTTGTTAAATCTGAGAATCAAGTGTTTGGAAAGCCACCAATGAACCCAACCTAAAGTGAAGCTGTTTGAGATTGGTCAATTTCTGTTGACAGTATAGGAATTCAATGTGGGGTTAAATAAGATGGAAAGTGCTGAATCAAGGTTATCCATAAAGAAGTCAAAATCCACATCAAGATTGATCTAGAATGGAAGCAAATCAAGAGTTGACATGGATTCCCATTCTGGGTATAATGATGAAGGTGGAGGAGTAAAAGCAAGGCTCTGATGAAACAAATCCTGGGACTTCCTAGCAGAGTGGGATTCTTCTTCTTTGGCTTGGCTTCGCGGACGAAGATTTATGGAGGGGGTAAAAGTCCACGTCAGCTGCAGGCTCATTTGTGGCTGACAAGTCCAATGCGGGACAGGCAGACACGCTTGCAGCGGTTGCAGGGGAAAATTGGTTGGTTGGGGTTGGGTGTTGGGTTTTTCCTCCTTTGCCTTTTGTCAGTGAGGTGGGCTCTGCGGGATTACATCTATTAAAAACATCACAGTGGTTCAATAAAAGCAGCTTCATGCATTTTTCTCAGTAGTAGTTGGTAGGGGCATTAAATGCAAACTTTGTCAGCAATGTCCAATCCTGAAAAATACTTATTTTCAAAACAAAATGTTCCTACTGAATTCAAATCATGGCACCATTTTGTTAATGAAGAGATATCAATTTGTTCATGTAACAACTGAAATGTTAGTGTCAAAAGATGGTGAGAAACAGGAGTAAAGTTGAGAGTGATGGATGCTGGTCTAAGGGAGAATTAGAATCAAAAACCAAAAGTAACTCATTATTAAATGGGATGCTTGGTAGCCAAGGGCAGAGCTGATCATAGACTCTTTTTACAATGACCTTGGAAATAATAAGCATGTTGGAGAGAGTGTGGGAATTATTATCATCCAACCTGTGTAATGGATAGATTTCTTGTACTTGGGAGTTCAGAGGTAAAGTACTTTGCAATAATGGTGTTAGTTATGTGCATGTGCAGATAAATGATCCAATTAAAATATTTTAAACACCAAAACCCTTGCTTGAGGACATTGATAATGCATTTTTTGTCTATTAGTTTCAAATCACAGTGGTGTCAATTATCATGGTACAACCAGATAACGCTTAAAGCAAAATTATGCCAATTTAAGCCCATTTGCAATCTCAAGTATTGTTTACAAATTCTGTGCAACTGAATGGCTTTGAGAGCTCCAAGGTAACTAATAAATTGTCTAATAGTGTTTCCGATAACAAATATAGCAGTCCTTAAAATTAGCAATTAGGTTCATATTTGCATTATGCAGTAATATTTTGAATCCAAGTTTTCACTTTATGTGAACTGATAAGTTTGTAGATAATAAGAATAATAATTTACTGGACTCAAATTCTGTCCCAACGGCTGGTATCAAAAGAGGTTGGGAAAGAGACTTGAATATAACATTTTCAGATGAAGATCGGTATTCTACTCTCAGCTTGAGTAATGATTCCTCATTTTGTGCAAGACACTTGATGTGTAACTGCATTCATATGTCCAAACTTAAACTATCCCTTTCCTATGCAGATATTGATCCTTTTTGGGAGAAATGTAAAATTTTTGAAGCCTCTCTGATTCATATCTGGGAATGCCCAAATATAGAGAGATTTTAGAAAGAGATTTTTCAAACTTTATCAACCATTTCCAAACTTAATTTGGAACCCTGTCCATTAATTGCTCTGTTTGGTTTTCCTCCATCAGCATCTCAGGAAAAAAAAGTTTTAGCTTTTACTACATTGAATAGCCAGACGAGCTATTTCATTTAAATAGAAAGCAGTCGGTAGTGCACTTTGTAAATTCCTTCTTACAATGGGTGACTGTTCAATTCATTACGCAGCAATTTATATGGATGAAAGACTACAGCAAGGAGAAGCTTCAGGGTGTTTTCCAGCACAGAGAACTCATAAATAAAATGACAGATCTATCATATTTGAGGTGATTAACTGAAAGGTCACTTTTGTCTGAATTTTGATGTTTATTTGTGCGCAGCTGTACAATACCTGAGAGTCTGGGGCAGCCTCTAACCTTTGCGCTTTGTGTGACTGTGAGGTGATGATGCCTGTCTAAAACATCTTCAATATTGAGCAAAGCAATCAAGCAACTAATTTTTCCAGCTCGTTGTGTTATACAATGACACTTAGGCTCCGTGATTATTGATTATTAGCTGGTTAACAACACATCAACGAAAAATGAATAAGAAGAATTCTGAATCTGAAACTCAAATCCAAATATACCATGATTTTTAGACTGAAGAAATCCTTTCCAGCTTTGCTTGGATATAGTTTACTCTGTACTATTGCATGACAATAAGGAATCTTGCACATTGAAGATTAAGAATATTACAGGAAATTGCCTTCTGCCGGCCATAAAGCAGATACAGGCCCTTTATACGCTTGCAAGTGGTCCCAGGAATTAACAGCTAATGGGCCTAAAAAGGGTCTAGTGTGAAACAAAAATTTTCTTAATTCTAGGATGGACTGCCACGAGGCAGAGAAACCCCTCCATGAGTGCTCCGTGCATGCAGCCATGCATATAGCCCTTTCTCTGCTGCACGGCATTCTGGGAGGGCAGGTCCACCATCGCTTTTTCCCCACAGAGTTTATAAATTGTGCATGATAGGGCTTACAAATTTCCCATGCTGAACAAATTGTATGTGATAGCTCTACCAACATTCCCACGCTGTTTAAAAATTGTCCGCTATTGCTATTTATGGCTAGCATTTTCCCACAGTCCCTATATATAGTTTATATAGGTCGGCACAACAACAACAGGGGCTGAAGGACTCATATTGTGCTGTACATAAAATTAATTATATTATAATTAGGGATGATTAATTTTGTTCAAATATAATATCATAATTCATTGATCAGGATTTAGGGCACGTCAATGCTTCATGACATCACCAGTAGAAGGTAGAACAGTCCTAACCCCAGGGATGGCTTCTTGCAAGTGTGAATGCGTGCAGTGCCCCAGTTAAGAGTGGTCAAGTGTGAACAGCAGAAACACCATTCCTATCCCAGGACACTGAACGGCCAATTTAGTGGGACACAAGTGTAAAAGGGGCTAGAGAGTTGTTATTTGTATTGACAGCACCCCTTACAGGAAGAGAGAAAGACAAGCAAAGGAGAGTCCTTTCTGAGCACACAGACTGTCCATGTATTTGCCTCCAGTGTTCCCGCAGCCTCTGCAACCGCACAGGCTCCTGCTCGATCCATCATCAACCAGATCCAAATTTTCGATCCGATCAGGATGCCTTCGGTGTCTGAGGTCCTTCAGGAGCCCTTCTTCCCCTCAGCCCTCTCTTGAATCCCAGTTCCGAATCCTGGTTCCAATGAGCCAGTCTCCAGCAGCCCACAGTCTGCGCGGGTTCCTCGACCGTGTGGCCCACAACCTCAGCCACTGAGCCCCTCACTAGTCCCCTGCCACATTCACCATCCTTTTAGGGTCATCTCCTCTGCTCCTTCTCAACGGGGTGGGGGTGTTCTCCCCGTTTATGATGGGCCTGTCCGCTGCTCCCCTTGTGGCCACTGCCAAGCTTAGGCGCTGCCATCTTGGGCACAGAACTGATTGTTGCAGGATTTTAAAATAAAACACCTTTAAAAGGACATTTGAAGCCTGTGGGGAGCTGTCAGCATGAGGAGTGGGCAGTTGGACCATTTGAAACAGAGCTGTATCTCCAGTCTCTTGGGTCTGTACCAGAGGCAGCATTACCTTGACAGCAGCTCTGGCAGTGCCACCATTTTTTCAATTAATAAGAAAGGATTTTGGCAGATTCAACTGCCGTCTCAAATATCATCAAATCCAAGTCATTGCAAATTTATAGGTTTGAGTATAAGAGAAAAATGCTTTTAAACAAGGAGCATACTTTAGGGTTAAGGTTACACAGGGAGCTACATTAAAACTATTGCCTTTAACCAAGATGAAGTGAGTGAGTGCAGCATAAGCCCCTTTCACACTTGCAAGTGGTTTCAGGAATTAACGGCCAATCAGCCTTAAAAGGTGTGAAAGGAAAATCTTCTCAACAGCGTGAGATGATGTCATCTCATGCCGGGGATAGACTGCCTTGACAATCCTTGGCACCCGCAGGCACCAGCGTTGCAATCAGGCAGGTGTCGAACAGACAATTGTATTTTGGGATAGAAATGACCCAAGTTTTTGCGCGAAGGAAGAAAAGATTAAAATGAATCTTTAAAGTTTGCCGTTGGAAAGTCGCAGCGAGAGAGAGAGAGAGAGTGTGAGAGGAAATAAATAGCAAAAGCAGACAATTTTCAAACAGCATGTGAAAGTTGGTAGGGCTATAGCACACAATTTATAAAGATCGTGGGGAAAAAGCGATGGCGGACCTGACTTCTCAGAATGCTGTGCAGGAGAGAAACCCTTCCATGAGTGTTCCGTACACGCAGCCGTGCATACAGCCCTTCACGGTATTCTAGGAGGGCAGGTCCGCTATCGCTTTTTCCCAATCTTTATAGATAGTGTGTGATAGCGCTACCAACTTTCCCACGCTGTATAAATTGTACACGATACGCGTTCGCGCTACCAACTTTCCCACGCTGTATAAATTGTACACGATACGCGTTCGCGCTACCGACTTTCCCACGCTGTATAAATTGTACACGATACGCGTTCGCGCTACCAACCATCCCACTCTGTATAAATTGTACACGATATGCGTTCGCGCTACCAACTTTCCCACGCTGTATAAATTGTACACGATACGCGTTCACGCTACCAACTTTCCCACGCTGTATAAATTGTACACGATACGCGTTCGCGCTACCAACTTTGTATAAATTGTACACGATAGCACTACCAACTTTTTTTTATGCTGTTTAAAAACTGTCCGCTATTTATTGCTAACACTTTCTCACAGTCCCTTATAAAGGTTGGTCAAGTGTGAGCAACAAAAATGCCATTTGTATCTTGGGACACTAAACGGTCAATTTAGTGGGAGGAGGGTCAGCACCAGAATGTTTCTTAGATGGGGACATTGGCAAGTTAGAGGACGGTAGGGATCTAGCTGTTGAATCAGCGGGGGGGTTGCTAACAGAGACGCTGTTGATGGGATTGGGGGAATGCTAGCGTACGCCTAGCTGTTGACGGTGGGGGGGCATGGGAGGTATGCTAGCGGGACCTAGTTGTCGATGGTGGGGGGGGGGTGGTTGGGTGCAAGCCAGGACATACCTACCTACCTTACCTGTCACTAATGCCATCCACCCCTCTGACATGAGACACAAGGGCGCTCTTTTTATTGCATCTAGTGACGTGGCCTAGACGCTACTGATGCGTGAGGGAATGGGGGCAGGTCTGATGGCCTGGGGTAGCCGCAACTATATGGGGGCACTGTTGATCATGAAAATCTCCTTAAAATCTTCCTGTCGCGTACTGTTTTTGAGATTATAACCCTCTTAATCCCTACAATCCTCCAACTCAGGCTACATTTGTTCTCTAAAAAATTTTTGAAAATTATTTGAAATATTTGAACACAGGTCATGGGCCGTAAAGAAACAAATACTTTCTATTATTTCTAAAGTATTTCAAAGCTAGTAAAAGAGGGAAAAAACTGTTTTTGTGATTTCCTGTCACATTGCAATTATAATTGATGTCACTCCTGGTGTGGTTCTAACAGTTTTTAGAGCAGGAAGATCTGCATTATGGAGTTGTTAAGATTATCTGTTCACAACTTTCAGATTTACTGTCAGAGTACATACACGACATCACATACAACCCTGAGCTTCTTTTTCTTGCAGGTGTAGCAGAATGACCACTAATTAGAAGTGGAAAACAAAACAAAACTGTATACAGAGTATGCGTAGAAACCACGAAGAACCGTAAACAGATAATAAATGTAAACAAACTAACTGTGCAATGCAGAGAGAGAATAAAAAAGAAAAAAAAAATAAGAGTCCCTGATTGAGTCTGATGGTGGAGGGGTAGCAGCTGTTCCTGAACCTGGTGGTTCAAGTCTTGAACCTCTTTCCTGATGGCAGTAGTGAGAACACAGCATGTGCTGCTGGTGGTGTGGGTCCTTGATGATTGCTGCTTCCCTGTAGATGTTCTTATAGGGGGGAGGATCTTTTCTGGGATATCCTGGGCTATGTTCACTAACAGTACAACTAAAGGTACACCATTCATACCACAGCCTTAAGTAACAACGAAATTCTGATTTCCTGCTTGAACGATGTCACAGTAAAAGCCTTTCTCAAGATTCAAGATTCCTGTCATGTAATTGTACAAATTTACCTTCCTTACAGTAAAAGAGAAGCAAAAGGCAGTCCCTTCAGAGTCCCATCAACATTCAGACTTCAACCTGTTGCTCATTGAACAGTTCTAATGAAAGCCTGTCTTGGATTTGGCCCCTTGCATACATTAACAAAGGTCTAAAGAGTGGTTTAGGGACTAAACAGAAATAAGTTTTGACCTGTATGCAATATGTCTTAAGCCTGCTTTATTCATGATTGAGTAAAAACACAAGCAATACTTCAAGCAGAATATTGCATGCAGGAAATTAATGGATTTGTTTTAAAATCTGAAGATCCGATGGGAGCCAATGCCCCCTCCAGGCTCCATGCTATACAAGCTGATCTCGATCCTTCCTCAGTCCCTGACAATTCCACCTGCAATCACTCAGTCATGTTCCTGGGCTCACTTTAGATCCTCATCCTACTTTCTATCCACTTATATTTATCTGACATAATGGATAATATGCTACAGCCATGAGGCAAGTGCGCTATCGGCAAGTTCACATACCATTTCTGGCAGAGTCCAGTTTTCAGGCACACATCTTTTGCTGAACAGTATACTCCACGATGACTCATTTGTATACCTCTCCTTCCTCAGCACAGAGGATCTGATAGCCCCTCAACTTTAATTTCAAAGTGGTCCAAAAAGACGAGATATAGCAGCAACGTACCCTCAACCATTTAGTCATGAGCATGAAGTTTCAACCTTTTGTAGGGCACAAAGTTCAGGCCCTGTAGTGCTTTCCATCATGAAAACCAACAGATTGACTTCCCCAAAGTACATCAGTGAACCAGATAGTGCGCTGTTACAGTCTGTTCATGTCATGGGGAGTATTAATGAGACAGTAAAATCCACGAATTCAAGCAACCAGCAAAATTATTGCAGAAAATAAACAGGTAAGAAATACAAAAGTTTAAAATTAGTGATTTGTTCACCAATTACGCAAAATGCAATCTCAAGCAACCAAAAACCTCACTTATCTGGCACCTTATTCAGGATATCAGGGGTTTTACTGCACCAGAGATGGCAGATACCAGGGGTCTGTATTCTGATATATTTTGTTGAAGTTAAGTTCTCCAGATGACTGAGGATTTGACCTCATTTCTCTGAGCCATCGTTCCAGCAGTATAATACATTTTCTGTGAAATGTACTGCAGCCACTCACCACAGCACACATCTCCTTTCTCCTGAACCACCGAAATACAACTCGTGTGATTTCCGTGGATCTTATCTCGGCTCCGTCCCTTGACACACCCCCTCTTAGTTGAAGGAGTAATGTAATTCTTTCACCATGACTGAGCTGATAGCCTGGAATGCCCTATTTAATACCTCTGTGGGAGCACCATCTTAAAAACTGCAGCTGTTCATGTTTTAACTCCAATTAAGCAGTAAATACTAACCTTGCAGGCATCACCCACATATGGAAAAATTAACAGTATTTCACTGCCAGAGATTAACACTGTCACAAATACGAGGGAGTTGGGAGTAAAAATGACCTGCAGGCCCTCTAAGTTGTTCGAGTGCAGCAGAAAATAAAAATTCCTGAAACGTGAAAGTCTGCAGACACCGTGTTTGAAATAAAAACACAATGCTGGAGAAGTACAGCAGGTCAAGCAATGTACTTTATATTTCAAGTCAAGTTCATTGTCATCTCACTGCACAATTATAACCTGACGGAACAGCATCCTCGGTGCAAAGCAAGCAGTCACAATCAGACATAGTACACAAACAATACATATTCAGCACAAGTATTTTATCTATACAAATCAATATTGTTTTGTACAAATAAGAGTCCCAGATGGTCAGTGCGAGCAGTTCCTTTGGTCGTTCAGCATTCTCACTGCCGGTGAGAAGAAGCTATTCCTCAGTCTGGTGGTTCTAGCTCTGACACTCCCTTATAGAGCAAAGATACATAACCAACATTTCAGGCTTGAGCGCTTCATCAAGGCATGAGCAAAATGCTTGATGCCAGCAAAATCCTTGAAGAAGGGCTCAAGCCTGAAATGTTAGTTATGTATCTTTGTGTTTGCTATATAAACTGTTGGACCTGCTGAGTGCTATATTTTAACATTTTTAAACATAAATTTTCACTTTTGATAATGCCTACCTTTAATTTGACTAACATTGCTTATGGAAATGAATAAATCTGAAATTGAATTAAATGTGGAGTATATGTGTACGCCATTATTGAAATATATCAGTAGACCGACTTACTTCTTTATATATAATATAATATAACAATTACAGCACGGAAACAGGCCATTAGGCCCTTCTAGTCCGCACCGAACCAAACACCCCTCTCTAGTCCCACCTCCCTGCACAATGCCCATAACCCTCCATCTTCTTCTCATCCATAGACCTGTCCAACCTTTTCTTAAATAATACAATTGACTCCGCCGCCACTATTTCTCCCGGAAGATCATTCCACACGGCTACCACTCTCTAAGTAAAGAAGTTCCCCCTCATGTTACCTCTAAACCTCTGCCCCTTAATTCTTAACTCATGTCCTCTTGTTTTAATCTTTCCTCCTCTTAACGGAAATAGTCTATCCACATCCACTCTGTCTATCCCTTTCATAATCTTAAATACTTCTATCAAATCCCCTCTCAACCTTCTACGCTCCAAAGAATAAAGACCTAATCTGTCCAATCTCTCCCTATACTCTAGATGCTTAAACCCAGGTAACATTCTGGTCAACCTTCTCTGCACTCTCTCCACTCTGTTTATATCCTTCCTATAATTAGGCGACCAGAACTGCACACAGAACTCCAAATTAGGCCACACCAATGTCGGTCAAAAGCCGTTTGCTAATCTCAAGGTAGCCTTAATTTGAAATCTTATTTTTAAGATCTGTTGTATGAAGCTAATTCCTACAGAAGGGGTTGGTAAATGAAGCTCATATTCAGTGCAAATTAATAATTGCTTATTATTATAAAATGATGAATTGAGATAGAATTATCACTAAAATAAAATAGTTTGCTGGAAATCTTGCCGGATTACAGAAAACAGGAGACAACAGGAATCAAAACTGAAATCGGGATTGGAAATCTCACCTTAAACTGAAAAACATAATCAACTCTTCCAATCCTGTTTCCCCAAAATTCATTCATAGAACATAGAACATTGCAGCACAGACAGGCCCTTCAAGCTCACGATATTAAACCAACCCATATATACCTATCAAATAAAACTATACCCTTTGTAGAGCTCGTCGAAAGAATCAAAGACTTGTTGATCCAAACCAAGGCTTTTATTAGCAAAAGACAGGAGCTCTTCACAGGTGGCCGACCAGTCCGGAATGATCCGACCTGGCTAGGAACACAACTCTTTAAGGCCCAGACAGTAGGCGTGGCTAAGCTCTCAGCCAATCGCTGTAAGCACAGTCTAGATACTGTAACTATATACACTATATACATTGGTGATAGATCTGTACTATCACACCCTTCCTACCTCATAACCCTCTATTCTTTCATCGACGTGCCTGTCTAAGAGTCTCTTATTGTTCCAGCCTCCATCATCTCCCCCGGCAATGCATTCCAGGCACTCACAACTCTCTGTGTTAAAAAAAAGTTACTCCTAATGTCTCCCCTAAACTTTCCTCCCTTCACTTTGTACTCACGTCTTTTGGTGTTTGCTACTTCTGGCCTGGGAATAAGGTGCTGACTGTTTTTCATATCTCTGCCTCTCATAATCTTGTAGACCTCTCGCCATTTACAGTGTCCACGATCGGTACCGAACCAGGATCCAAATCCCGCGCTGGCTTGTAAGGAGTTTATGCGTTCTCCCCATGTCTGCATGGGTTTTCTCTGGGGGCTTCTGTTTCCACCTACCCTTCAAAAATGTACCAGGTTTGTGAATTGGGTGACACGGACTCATAGGGGAGAATTGGCCTGTTACAGTGTTGTACGTCAACATTTAAAAAATTTAAATTCTTCGCTCCAAAGAGAAAAGCCAGAGCTCTGCTAACCTTGTCTCATAAGACATATTTTCCACATCCTGGTAAATGTCCTCGCACGCTCACCATAGCTTCCACTACAGAGAAAGTCCGAGATTTATGCCTATACACAGCCTCAAATAGCTCAACGTTGACCATTTCTGCATTCACAGCCAACTTTGCTCTATGAACAGTGGGTGATCTCATCAATTAGCTTCGCTCTCCATCTTGAAAATCTCATCTAATTCCATTGACTTTACTGCCGCTCCCTTGATCATCAACAATAATCTCAAAACTTAATGTAGCATGCTATCAATTCTTTTGCCAAATTTTAATGTCAGACAGCATCCATTTTATCTCTGTGGAACAACTTTAAAGTTACTTCTCATAGAGTCATAGATTAATGACTCAATGGTGCTGAAGTAGTTCTAAAAATAGTGATTTTTCTATTTTCATTCTTTGAAGTTCTTTGTGAATTGTTTCCCCTTTCACTTTCCATTTCAACATTTGAAACAAAGGAGCAAAAGTAACCTGCTGGAAGAACTCAATGGATTGAGCAACATCTGTGGAGAAAGAAAGAAATTGTCCACTTTAAGAATTGAGAGGTTTCAACCTGAAATGTCGACAACTTCTCCACACCCCAAAAACACAGATCTTGCTGCTCCATGGAGAGTCTAAAAAGGGAAGTGCAGGAATTTTTTAGTCAATTCCTGCACTTTGAGATAGCCTGCAGGACCCTTACTACTTTTCTGGGGAAGCCTGCAGTCTAAATCTCACCGCAAAACTCACCTCATGAATTCAACGACCAGCCGATGACTCAGGCCACGTTGCTGCACGGAATTAATGTGCCCAACAACTTAAGGGGTGCAGAGTAAACGACCACAAGGTGAATAATTATGTTAATTTTATTAACATTTTCACAGATTTTTCCAACATGGTTGTCTAAAAAAACACTCACTGAGTTCCCCCAGCAGATTGGTTTGTTGCTCTAAGATTTCAGCAGTTTTATGTCTCTTCATGATAGGAAGGTTGTCCATTTTGTGCCTGATTTGGAATAGTTAAAGAAGAACACTCAGCAGGTCAGGTACCAGATGCAGCAGGAAAAGCAAGAATTAATGTTGACTAATAAAGGGACTGAGGAAAGATCAAGTCCGTTTCTCTCTTCTCAGGTGCTGTCTGATCCATTGATTATTTTGATAACATTCGCTGATATTTTTTTTAAATTATGGACTTTTAGCACCTACAGATTTTCTGGTCGTTCTCTTTTTTTTCTCTGTTCCAACACCTCTCGCTATGAAATATTTTGCACTGCCCTTGATCAAATCAATAGAAACTGATTATTTGCAAAACAACCTTTCTTTTTCCATCTTGGTTTCTTCCTGGATGGCAGATAATAATAAACAATAAGCAGGCCTAAATGATCTGTAAATTTGCTATGAGTTAGTTATTCCTATCTATGCAGATCTCAGGAATGCCCCGACTCTTTAGAGTCATCAGTTGTTTAGAGCAGCTATCCTCAACCAATTTTTTGGCTAAGGTCCCCTTGGGATTCTGCTCAACGTTTATGAGCTCCCTTCCCTGTGAAGCAGCCAAGTTTGGTTTCTTCTGTACTTCTCTCCTACCGACTACATAAAAACATTAAAAATATTCATCATTTCAGTCCGTGCCCCCCCCCCCCTTAAATATGTTGTGGGGGGAGGGGTGCTGTTGGCCCCCATTGAGAATGGCTGGTCTAGAGACCTTCCAACACTTTTCATTCATTTCTACACCCTGTGCCTGGGAAGTGAGTTTTTAAAAATCCATCCGAAGGCCTTGCTGGTATTATTTATGTAACGGTGGATGATTGATTGTGCTATGTTAATAGCATCTTGACTACAAGCCAAGAAAGGAATCAGGTATATAAAAATGCATTAACACAGTCACCTTCATGGTCACCAATGCTGTAATTCTTGTCCTGTCCTAAATGTGGAGTCATGGTTGAAACAGATAGCAGATTTCAGTGATGCTTCTGAGCAATATTTAGGCATACTTTTAAGATGATGTGACTCACTGAGTTCAGATAAGTTAAGAGCTCCTGGAGGGTTGAAACCTCCCACTAACTGTACTTCTCCACCTTCTCCCAACAGATTGCCTTTCTCTGCCTGACTCTTCCCCTGAACATGCTCAATTCCAGGAGGAGTCAAACCACAAAAATGCTGGAAGAACTCAGCCAATCTCGTAGCACCAATAGGAGGTAAAGCTATATTACCGACATTTCGGGCCTGAGCCCTTTTTCAAGGAATGAGTGAAATAAGACATTCCTGAATTAGCTGGGGAGAGAAAAGGGGAGGAGACCAGACCAACAGACAAAAAGTGTTAATTAGATATGATAAGAGGAATGATGAGAATAGATTTTAGCTCTGTGAAATGAAACAAAGGGAAAAGGTAAGAGAGAGAGAGAGAGACAGACAAACAGACAGCTAGAGGAAGATGTCGGGGAGGGGGGTTATCTAACAGAAACTGGAGAAGTTGATGTAAATGCTATCGGGTTTGAGCGTACCCAGATGGAAGATGAGGTGTTGTCCTTCCAATTTGTGGGTGGTCTCAGTCTGGCAGTGCATGAGAGACGTGTCGGCATGGGAATTTGGTGGGGAATTGAAATGGCTGGTGCTCCTCAACTGCACTCCCTGCCCATTGCTCCCCAATTCCAGGATTAGGTCCATCCCATGCACCCATGATAGAAAGCACCTGTTTTGTGGTTAGAAACCATAAAGTTAAAAAAAAACCCGAGAACCTGCCACACCATTTCTTCAGCTCAGTTTGGAGAATGGAATGAACCGTGGAAAGTATAAAGATAGAGGATTTACTTCATAGGCCAAAGAACTTAGCCCAGAACCAACTTGGAATTTCTGGATGATCCCTGTAATTAGTAGTGTGGGAGATGGGAAGTGGGGGTGGCCATCCAAAGGTCCTTCATGCTGCATACCCATGTATGGTTAAAAATCTATCACCCACTTGTGCACAGCTCCAAAATGGCCACACTGGAATCCAATCAGTGCTGCATGCTGACAAATCCTGATTACGTCTGACTAATCCTGCAGTCACATATTTATCATTTTTTCCCATAAAAAGTGATTTCTTTCTCAAAAGCTACAAAAAAAGCCTATCTAGCGGAAACCCCACCAAATTTGCGTCTCCTCCCATTCATATGGGTCTTTTCAATTTATCTCCATGTTGCCCACCATTCTAATCAGAGACGATGTTACTGCATACAATATCAAACCTTGAACAATTATAATTATTTCAGAATAATTAAGAACGCTGTTTCATTGGGTTGTACTTGTCAGATGACAATAAACTTGACTTGAATTAGGGGCAGAAACATTGGAGGCATTTAAGAAACTCTTAAACAGACAAATGGATGAAGAAAAAGAAGGTTATGGGGTGGGAAGGGTGTTGTAATGTTCTATGTTCTACATAATATTAACTGCACTCATGCTGGGGAAATCATTTTGGATCCTCAAAGTGCTACCACCCCAAATAAGTAAATGGCATACATTATCCCTACACAGGTCAAGGATTCCAAAATGCAGAAACAATTTTTTTTTCTGGAAATGGCAAGACTTTCCACGCTCTGCATTGATTGACAGAGAATAGCAAAAAGACTGTGGTCTGATTAGTAATACAGATCTGTTATTTAAACAGATCCAGTCATTGGGGAAGGAAGGAATAAAACATGAAAGACATCGGATTAGTTGCCATGAGAGACAAACCTGTTTTGATCACTGTCCTTTTGGATACCTAGCCATGGAAAACATCTATAAAAGGTTGTTTATGGTACTTTATTTACTGATTACATTTCAAGAGATTTGAGGTGGCTGTGACCTGGGTTGTATTGCATGGTCCGATCTGAAAATATCACAAAATGGCTATGAAGAGTTTCTTTTTTTTTCCAGAAGCAACACGAGGGAGCAGTTTAGTTAACTGATAACTTCATCTGAAATCAGCAGGTGGATTGATAGAAGCAGAGCAGAGTCTTCTGTTCCCATTTCAATTGATAACAAGTCTAATTAATTTTTAAAAGAAAGCATGTTAAACAAGAATCTCTCAGGAGAAATCTGTGCATGTTCACCGAGCTATATGGCAAGCAGAAGCCCCAGTGTGTGTGCAAGGTAATAATGCATTATAACTTGGCATCATCTCTGCAGACTGAGCTTTATTTCTATATGACATTAGGCTTCTAATTATTTTAGCCATTCATCAAATGTCAATAATTACCTGTTTTATTCGGACGGCATTGAGCAATCTATTGGGTATTTCATCTGCTGTGTGGTGAATGAAAGAAAACCTTCTCAATATTGCTCAGTGGATGGGGAAAATGGTGCAGTCTGTCTTTAGAATTGGTTTTATGTGGAAATAAATTCAATCAAATACAACAATCCCAAATTCCAACTGGCTTTAACTTCTTTCCAGCTTAGCAAATGTCAATGGCCTCATTTTTTTGAGATATCTTCGTTGATTAAGAGCCAGAAATGCTGAATTAACTTGCTTGGCGTTGCTAATGTTCAGTTCAAAAATTGAACTTCATATTGTGAGGTCAGCTTTCAAACTTAAAAGTCTTCCTTTGAGTCATTTCCCTGCGAATATCAAAGCCACCTCTGGGAGAAGTTATGGCATTCAATAGCAAGAATTTGTTCTCTTTAGCATATGTGCCTCAACCTCGACAATGATGATACCAAAGTGCAACTGACACGTTAAGCACAACATCTGGTGAAGAACTGTGAAGCTCATTCAAATCCTGGCGAGCAGAAAGTATCCAGAGAGGTTTGTAAGTGTAGTGAACTGCTCATCAGAATCACAGTGGAATTGGCAAAAATGACACAAGGCTTGTGTGAAGGCAAGAGGAACACTTACACTACATCACAGTCTCACAAACATTCACCCAAAGTAATTTTTTCGGATCTTATCTCTTCAGCCTTTAACGGTGGCCTGGTTACCACAGTAGTCAGCACAACACAGTTACAGGGCCAGTGATCGAGACCAGGAATTTGTCCATTCTCCCCATGTCTGCATGGGTTTTTCCCGGAGGCTCCGATTTCCTCCTATGCTTCAAAATATATCAGGGGTGCAGGTCAATTGGGTGGCACGGGCTTGTTGGCTGAAGGGGCCTTTTACCATCCTGTATGTTTAAATGACACTGAATCAGTCTTCTCAAATCATTCTGGTAGAAAGGAACAGAATAGTTACTGACCAAACAAAAAATCTTTTAGACTTGGAAATTACAAGGGCTTCCAAATGTAAATCAGATCAAATCCTAACTTAAGTCAGATCTGCTTAATGCCCATTTATAGAAATACCAGAACCTTAGATTTGACCATCGTGGGGTGAAAAGCTGCCTCACACCCTCAATTTTCAACCACCAGTTTTCCATTCTATAGGGAACGAATGTTATTTTTTTTTGTGCCCTGAAAATTGTTCCCTCTGGTCTCATGTTGTACATGTGCAAAGATGCAGACACACATATACTCTTCATCCCTCTTCACCACGACTTTTAAGAAATTTATTGGATATACAGTTGCTGGTGACAGGTGCCATATACCTTATCATTCAGAATTCAATTGTCTAAACTTTGTGACCAACCTCCGCTCTCAACTGAATGTGAGGCTTTTACGCATATAGTCCACAATTAAAGATTATGCTTGGAATATTTCATGTGTAAACTCTTTAATGAAGTGAAATATACTAATAGCTTGAGCACATATCAGTTGCAGAGAGGCAAAACAAGAGCAGAGAAAGGACTAAAGTTGAAACTTAATCTGCAAAGTAAAAAAATTAACCTGTGCAGATTGAAAATGGGTTCATGGAAATTGCTGACAAAAATTCCTTGCTTTTGTGATTCATTTATTTATAAAGGGCCCTCAAATATTGCCACAAAACAGCAATACTATGAATCAAAGCAGACTCTAAAGCTTCTTAGTTCCTTCTTAGGCTGGAAGTCCATAACTAGTGGTATTTCACTTCTTTCTTTGGCTTGGCTTCGCGGACGAAGATTTACGGAGGGGTAATGTCCACGTCAGCTGCAGGCTCGTTTGTGGCTGGGACAATTGTGCTTGGTCGTCTCCATCAATGATCTGAATGATAATGTGGTAAATGGATCAGCAAGTTTGCAGATGACACTAGGATTGGAAATGTTGTGGACAGCAAAGAAAGTTTTCAAAGCTTGCAGAGAGATCTGAACCAGCTGGAAAAACGGACTGAAAAATAGCAGATGGAATTTGAGGTGTTGCATTTTGGATGGACAAACCAAGAAAAGACCTACACAGTGAATGGCCAGGCACTGACCAGTGTGGTACAACATAGGGATCTGAGAATACAGATACATAATTTCCAGAAAGTGGCATCACAGGAAATAGGATTGTGGTGCGCTGTTAGCCAGAATCAGACACACACACAAGGTAAAGACTGTACAACAGGCTTTAATCCACAGACTTCCACAGAGCAGCTACAGCAACTCTGAGTGAGGCCTCGGGAGGCCAAAGCAGGCTTGTATCCTGGAGGGTGATTGACACCCGACTAGGTGGGGCTTGATCCATTCAGGCCAACTGATTGACAGCCGCCCAGGTATTGTCCTGTCCCCTTACACTCCTGCAGGTACAGAGGTTGCCCCCTGCAGTAGGCCGGTGGTGTACCACCACAAGGGTTGTAAAGAGAACTTTTGGCATATTCACAAATCAAAGTATTGAGTGCAGGAGTTGGGATGTTATGTTAAAGTTGTATAAGGCCAAATTTGGAGTATTGTGTGCAGTTTTGATCACCTAACTACAGGAAAGATATCAATAAGATGGAGAGAGTGCAGAGACAATTTACTAGGATGCTGCCCAGACTTCAGGAACTGAGTTACAGGGAAAGGTTAAAAAAGGTGGAATGTTATTCCCTGGAGCAAAGATTTGATAGAGGTGTTTAAAATTATAAGGGGGATAGACAGAATAAACGTTGATAGGCTTTTTTCACTGAGAGTAGGTGAGAGTGAAAGGGGAAAAGTTTAGGGGGAACTTCTTCACACAGAGAGCAGTGGGCGTGTGGAATGAGCTTCCAGCTGAAGTGAAGAATGCGGGCTCAATTTTTACATTTAAGAGGAATTTGGACATGAATGGGAGAGGGACTGGGTACAGGTCAGTGGGTCTAGGCAAGAAAAAAGTTTCAGCACAGACTAGAAAGGCTGAAGAGGCCTATTTCTGTTCTGTAGTGTTGTATGGTTCTAATGAACTGTTCTTGCAACTGAGATCAAGCCATGTTGAATCGCATTTGGAGAATGCATTTGTCAGTGTATTGATACCATGAGAAAAAGTTTAAAATAAAACATAATTAGGAGACAGTGCTCTACTGAAATGAGCTCATAAATATATATTAGGAGTGTAGACTGGTTCACTGATGGTTGAGAAAATATCAAAATTTTAATTAAACCAGATCTTCTTCGATAGTCAAAGATGATGATAATTAAAACATTGCAGTCAAGGAAACAGTTAGATTCTCTCAGTTGAGTTGAATGAAGTTTTATCAAATAACCTTTATGGCATAAAATCCATGGTTGTTTCTATCTCATGTTTTTTATTTATAAATGTTAGGGTCAATGTGACTTTTCATCAGTTTGAGAATCTTTCCATCCATGTTGGAACCAACAAGCCTGGATTTTGAAGGTTCATTACCTGTAATTTTCCAACAATCTGATATGATCATCAAAATCAAAGAATCAGTGTTTCCATTAATTGTTGAACAATCTGATTCATAGTTGGATCTGATAACTAAGCATTCCCAGTTGTCCATTTGCCTCATTGGAAATGCATGGCCCATATTGAAAAGGGTTTGTTGGATTTCTCAGTATCAAATAGTGAGAGTGACTCTTGTGGCTGAGAACAATACATTTCTAGCTGGAAATATGGCACAAGTCAGGCACCATCTGTGTGCCATTCTGTCCACCCCATTATAGAGAGGCTGCGAAGGGTTTGGAAAGAGCACAGAATAAATTTACCAGGATGCTACCTTTGGAGGTTTTGTACAAACTAATGATGTTTTCTCTGGAGCGTTAGAGGCTGAAGGGAGACGATAGAAGTTCATAAAATTATGTGAAAAACAGATAGGCTAGTCAGTCAGAATCTTATTCCCAGAATACATTTTTTAAAAAACAGAACATACATTTAAGGCGAGAGAGAGCAGGGGTTCTCAACCTTTTTCTTTCCACTCACATACCACTTTAAGTAATCCCCATGCCATTGGTGCTCTGTGATTAGAAAGAGATTGCTTAAGCTGGTATGTGGATGGAAAGAAAAAGGTTGAAAATCACTCTTTTAATCATCCCTCATTGACTCGCTATGTGCCCGGTTTCATAACTCCAAAGGACATGGGCGAATGCCAATTTTTATTGAGCAAAATATTTCGGTAACAATTGGGTCTAGAGCAGTGATTCTCCACCTTCCCTTCCCACTCACATCCCACCTTAAGCCATCCCTTACTAATCACAGAACATTGATGGCATAGGGATTACTTAAAGTGGGATGTGAGTGTGTGATAGTACAGATCTATCACCAATGTACATAGTGTATATAGTTACTGTATCTAGACTGTGCTTACAGCGATTGGCTGAGAGCTAAGCCACACCTATTGTTTGGGCCTTAAAGGGTTGTGTCCCTAGCCAGGTCGGATCATTCCGGACTGGTCGGCCACCTGTGAAGAGCTCCGGTCTTTTGCTAATAAAAGCCTTGATTTGGATCAACAAGTCTTTGGTTCTTTCGACGAGCTCTACAGAGTGGAAAGAAAAAAATTGAGAACCCCTGGTTTAAAGGAAACATGCAAGGCAAGCTTTTTTTTAAATAGAAGTCTATCAGGGGTAGTGGTGAAAGCTGTTAGATATGTGAATATGCAGGGAATGCAGGAGTGTGGACCGTATGCAAGTAAAAGAGATTTAGCTTGATTTGGCATCATGTGGGCCGAAGGACCTAATGCTGTGTTATAGTTCAAATTAGTTTATTCACAGGGTTGTCTATGATGTCATGTATGTACTCTATTAAGAAGCCCAAAAATCCAATTGTACAATTACAACCTGATGAAACAGCATTCTATGGTCCTCAGTGACATATCACATACACAGACAACAGTCCATATGCAGATCATATATAAAAATAAATAAATATTAGCTAATAAATAGTAGACCCTTGGAGAGTTTGTATGGACAGTTCATTTCAGTCATTCAGCATTCTCATTGGGCTGAGGGAAGAAGTTGTTTCTCAGCCTGGTGGTACTGGCTCTGATAATCCTGCATCTCTTTCCCGATGGGAGTAGCTGAAAGATGCTGTGTGCAGGATGGTAGAGTCCTCAACGATTTTGCGTTCCCTCTTCAGACAATGACCCTGTTAGATCACATTGATTCGGGGCGGGGGGGGGAGGAAGGAAGGAAGGGAGAGAGAGAGACCCCAGTGATCTCTTTGCTACTTGTATGGCCCTGTGGATTGATCTCCGATCCAATGGTCTACAGCAACTGTACCACACTCTGATGCAGCTGGCCAGGATGCTCTCAATGGAGCTCCTGTAGAATGTTGACAGGAAGGTAGCTGGTAGCTTTGCCCACCCAGTCTTCTCAGGAAATCCAGACACAGTTGCACCTTCCTGACCAGAAGAGGGCATGGCTTGGGTGGTGGGGCCTTGAGGATAGATGCTGCTTTCTTGAGACGTTACCTCTTGTAATGTCCTCGATGGAGGGAAGACTGACACCCATGATGGTGCTTGGAAGTTCACAACTCCCTGTAGTCTCTTCCTGCCCTGTGTATTGGCACCTCCATACCAAACAGAGATGCAACCAGTCTCTGGTGACATACCAAATCTCTTGATGAAGTATAGCCACTGGTGAGCCTTCTTTGTGATTGCATTGACATTGAGGGCCCAGGATAGATCTTCAGAGATGTTGGGACCTTTGAATCTGAAGTTCTGAACTCTTTTTACTGCTGACCTCTGTTAGGTCTGCTTTGTTCATGAATGAGTGAGACAAACACCAGGCTGAGTCGAAATCAGGGTTCTTTGTTCTTTATTACCGGATTGTAACACTTGCGACTAACCATGTTAGTCGGAGAATGCATTCTGCCGTTATCAGCAAAATGGTGATTTTTTATACCCTTGGATACATGCTTAGAACATCATCATATCATTACTTGTCCAATGACTAAAACTGTTGCTATCCTTTCCCTGCTAGCTTCCTGCCTCTCAATCCATCAATGTCTCTCTTATGTTGTAAGTACAAGGATGCATTTACATCTTGTTACAGCCCTGTACATTCCCATCTCATGATGTTTTACCTAACAGGAGTACAAGGACACCTCCCCTTCTTGTTACTGCCCTGTACAGGGTAACTCCCTACACATTCCCATCTCATGATGTTTTACCTTACACCTCTCAATGAGGACTGATTTGTGTTCTCCTAATTTCCCCATTCCTGGAGTCCACAATCATCTCTTTGGTTTTGTTAACAAGGTTGTTGTTGTGAACTAAAAATATACAAACAAATAAATGAACTTTGTTTTTATTTAACGCTACAAATTTTAAAATGACACTTGAAAACCAAAACAATATTTTGGCAGAAAGGATTGGAAATCAAGGCACTTGCATCACTTGAATCTATACCTGCTTAATGCAGCACAGCAAGGAGAGGGATCTGACAACTCATTGACCATCCCTGACAAATGTATCCATTGATCAAGCAATTTCCTGCGCCAGGGACCAGGGTGAGGGGCTACCGCAGTTCTGATTTAATTGGTGAACTACTGCTTTGGCCTCATTTATTTGCTCACGACTCTTTTGAAACACTTTCGAATATCAACGCAAAATACAGGACTATTTCATGAATATTCATCGCAGTATTTCTATTCTTGATTGAGGACTGTTAACTTTGAATGGCATTACAATGTCATTTGGAATAGTACAGGGTAATTCAATGCACATCCTTATTTTAATATATTAAATATTTAATGTAGAGATGTACTTTTTGTGCAATCACAAAGGCAATGACAATGGTGTGCAAGGATTGTGAATATACACAATATTGCTTTTGTACAAATCGTAGATGATCTGCAGGATTTAGAATATGTTTCAGAAAATAATGCTTTAAAATAATTGATGATCAATTGAAAAGAAACACAGGTGGAGGAGCTGGTATTCAGTACAGTGTGTAAGCATTGAAAAGTTTATGTAATAATTCAAGTAAAAATGTAAGCATTTCAAGTCAAGTTTATTGACATTTGATTGCATATGTCTTTGGCTTGGCTTCGCGGACGAAAATTTATGGAGGGGTAAAATGTCCACGTCAGCTGCAGGCTCGTTTGTGGCGGACAAGTCCGATGCGGGACAGGCAGACACGATTGCAGCGGTTACAAGGGAAAATTGGTTGGTTGGGGTTGGGTGTTGGGTTTTTCCTCCTTTGCCTTTTGTCAGTGAGGTGGGCTCTGCGGTCTTCTTCAAAGGAGGTTGCTGCCCGCCGAACTGTGAGGCGCCAAGATGCACGATGCAAGATGTACAACCTAACAAAACAGCGTTCTCTGGTCGCCGGTGCAAAACACACAGACATACAACCAGTCCTAACATACAAAAAAAAACAAACAATGCATATGGAGGACAAGTATTCCTCCACAAGTCATTTTGTTTCATAAATACGAGTGTCTCAGATGGTTAGACTGAGCAGTTTCTTTGGTTGTTCAGCATTCCCACTGCCCGTCCCAAACAGATATGTTGCATCACCATCAAAATTCGTCCTATAAAAAAAAGCCAACCCTGACCATATACATATTACCTAGACTCTTCAGATTTTTACACTTTGTACAGAATACCACCCCCTCCACTAGTGTTTCATTTCAATTTTAAAGCATTGTTTGCTGAAACACATTTAAATTGATCATCCCAAGTCATGCAGACGTAATTCAAGCAATAGTCTATTTAAATGAAATATAAACAAAGACGTCCAGAACTGCTGTGAAGTAGAGCTCCAGTGGCGCAATCGGTTAGCGCGCGGTACTTATACAGAACTGCTGTGAAGGACAATTTGGACTCTTCAGAGATTTAATGTTAGTTAATCGAATTAAAAGTAGCAGACAATGTCAAGTGAAATACAAGTCCACTCATCAACAATTCATTTGTTTGAGTGCATTCAAAAATGAAAGAGGCTAGATTTATTGGACTTTGAGACTTTGGGCCTTTTTGCAGGAGCTAAAAGCCATTTATCATGAAAACAGTTTTGCATGATGGCATCTGCCAATGTTTTGTACCGAGGAGTACATGGACCACACTGTTACCCCTTGCTTAATCATCTCATTTAATTAGATCATGGATGATTAGTATTTAAAAGTGCATTTTATCCATAACACTAAGGAAAATTCAGACTTGAAGATTGGGGCAGTATGGTTGGTGTAGGGGTTCGCACAGTGCCTTTAAAGCACCAGAGATTGGGACTGGGGTTTGAATCCTATGCTCTCTGTAAGGAGTTTGTACATTCTCTTTGTGTCTGTGTGGGTTTTTCCCGGGCGCTCCGATTTGCTCCTACTGTTCAAAATGTACTGGGGGTGTAGTTAATTGGCCGTAAATTGGGCGGCACTGGCTTATGGGCCAAAATGGCCTGTTACCGTGGTCCATCCAAACAAAAAAAAATAGACTATTACTTCAAATACCCAGCAATAAAATCAAAATGGGTAGGGATAAGAGTGGAAAAAGGAGTCTGATTTTGATTCACATTCTATCAAGGATAATAAGGTACGGTTCTTTCATTATATTGTTCCCACACATGACTGATGCAGGCATTGAATGCAGTGGAGTCCTTGATTCCCATCCCGTAAGATTATTAAGGGGAATATTTTCATCAGCCAAGATAGGATATGTATTTACCAATATGTCCCTCTCAAACATCACAATAATATCATGTCTACTTTGCTGCAATATCCATCCAATATGGATCACTTTTGTCAAATGGAAAATAGAATTTGTGAATGGACTGAAAATTATTAATAACTTAAAATATCACCAGTTCATGTGATTGCAGTAACTTAGAGCTGTTTCTCCAACACTGTGCATTGTAAGCGAAGTCTTGGAATGTTTGGGGAAAAAAGTTATTTCAATTACAACAAAATGCTCAATCATCCAGAACAATGCAACACATTTGGGGTGCACTAGAATTTCCAGGCCATTAAGTTTTAAGACCATGACTTGTCCCTTTTTTCATATAATTTCCATAGCAATTTTCATCAATAGCAGGAGACTTCTCCCAGTGGTCTGCCACAAAATTACTGCTTAAGTCAAAATAGAATCTCAGTTGCGGAAAGCAAATAATAAATATTTCTTGGCCTGACTTATATATCCCCAGACTTTTTTCCACTGATATTTATGGAAAGAAAGACTACTAATTCATTAGACTCTGTGTAGCCAAACCAATTCTCATCCTTTCCTGATCCTTTCTTCCATGATCATTTGGGAAACATAAGTGCACAAGAAGTGTACTTATACACTGCCCTTTTAACGGCTTCACTTACCTGTGTGTACGCCATGAACGCGGGATGGGGGTCATTTTAATCCCAGTAATTGCTCGGCAAGGTAGGTAGTATCAGAGCCAATGTGTTTTGCATCGGCTCTTGGTGTAAAAGGATAACCCTAACCCTTTTGACCTCCGGAATGCTGCGTGGTCATAATGACCCAGTTTTTCTTGGTTCAGTGTGAATGGCCTGACCGACGCAACCTGGCTTTAAACATGGGTCGTTCACGTGCCAATTGAGTGGAATCTCTGTGTAAAAGGGGAAAGAGAATAATGCTTTAAAATAATTGATGATCAATTGAAAAGAAACACAGGTATGGGAAAACCCACACAGACACATAGAGAATGTACAAACTCCTTACAGAGAGTGTAGAATTCAAACCCCAGTTCCAATCTCTGGTGCTTTAAAGGCACTGCGCGAACCCCTACACCAACCATACTGCCCCAATCTTCAAGTCTGAATTATCCTTAGAGTTATGTGGATAAAATGCACTTTTAAATACTAATCATTCATGATCTAATTAAATGAGATGATTAAGCAAGGGGTAACAGTGTGGTCCATGTACTCCTCGGTACAAAACATTCCACTTCAGCTGGAAGAAGTGGTGAATGCAGGCTCAATTTTAACATTTATGAAGAATTTGGACAGGAACATGGATGGGAGAGATATGAAGGGCTATAGGCTAGGTGCAGGTCATTGGGACTAGGCAAAAAAATGGTACAGCACAGAGCAGAGGGGCCAAGGTGGCCTGTTTCTGTGCTATAATTATTCTATGATTCTAAGACCTACTGTACTGAGATAACAACATTGAAAAAAGTTTAAAAAATATTTTATTGACAATGAATTCCTTAGCAACATCATAAGAAGTGTGAAAGATTAATTTTGTGTTTTTAAAAAAATCCTTCTTTGTTGATGCAACTAGCTACAGTGGGTGCTCAGCCCAGATATTTGATTCAAGGGTACATTTGTGGGAATACTATGCACTTTGACCTGACCTGCAACCTCTATTTGACCATAACATTCCAAGTATATAGAAATAACCATTGTCCAAATTGTAATGGAAACAAATGAAAATTTTGGTACCAAATTCTGGGAATAAATGTACACGATCCTTTATCCGGACATCTAAAATCCGGAAAGCTCCAAAATCCATTAAGTGGGGAGAGAGGCGGCCGGGTGGCCGGGGCTTGAGGGAGGCAGCTGGTGCTTGGGGGAGGTGGTCGAGGGGCCGGTGGTCAGAGGAGGCGGCCGTGGGGCCGGCGCTCGGGGGAGGCTGCTGTGGGGCTGGCGCTTGGGGCAGGGGACCGGCAGTTGGGGGAGACAGCCGGGCGACTGGAAGGGGATGGGGGTGGATACGGCAGCACAATTTGGGTGGGCTTTCCGAAATCCGGAAAAATCCAAAATTCGGAACACACTGTCCCCCAAGGGTTCCGGATGAAGGATCGTGTACCTGTACTATAAAGAGTAGTTCAAATAAGGTAACGTAAATAATTTACCAAAATATTCTCAGTGACGTTCCTGAAATAATTCAAGTAGTGCTTTCTCCCCAAAAAATCCTCATAATCATGGGGTCTTGTAATTATCATGAAATCACTAAAGATTAATGTAATTTTTGTATGAAATTATTGAAAATGGTGCAAACTTTTATAGGTAATTAGCAGGGATTTTTTAATAGAAAAGTGTAGGATCCATCTTATTCTAAACATTCAATTTAGCAAAAGTTTTAATCCACATGAATGCAGCAACTTTGAATAGTTCTTCAACATCACATGTGGCCATTATTCTTATTGCACAAGCACACTATAATACTCCAGTGAATTATATTATAAATTAGCAAACTAGAACACAGATAACTGTAACATTGCAACAGTGCAAATAAATTTTGGACCAGTACAGAAAATTCTTTTCTACTTGAGGCTAGACAAATTAAGTGCTGTGGTAATAAATGGGATATAGGAATCCACTTATCCAAGTGCATGGGTCCTGCAACATAAAATCCTGCCCCAAAATGACAGGAATCAAAGGTGGGGGTGAATCCTTGCTTCCTGCCCTAATGTGCAAAGATTTGCAGGAGCTTCTCATTACCTCTGATATAAAGACATATGAAAATTGCTTTAAATATATTAATATTCAAATGGGGGGAGGGGGAAAGGAGTAAATAAGTGAAACCAATGGAAATAAACATTAAAATAAAGTATTATAAATAACATTTTCACTTGTATTTCTTACTCTTCAAGCCGGGTATTAGCATTCCCCTCGTTGGGAATTCTGATCCAGTGTCAGATCTGATATATGCAGTGTCCAAAACCACACAATGCATGAAAATAACAATAAGAAACCTACAGATACCACAAATCTGATACCCTGATCCCATGTGGCATTTAAGTATAGAGCAGAAAGATAGATGGGGCGGCATCTATCTCTTAACCCATCCCAATTTTAAATTGGAACTACTTAAGTACATGAAGTAATTACCTGCAAACAAGTGCAGGCTGACAATTTCCTTCAAAAGCCTTGGCCACAGCCAATTAATTTCAGTCCAGCAGGACACAGTAGGGTTTCTGTTATAATGAAAGGTCTTGGAAACTTTACAACTTGAATAATGGCAAATCTGAAGTGCACTAAAGCCAAGGTTTTGGTTTTAGGAAGTTGCATCAAACGGAGAAAGCAAAATTGGCATTTAAAAATCAACTTTGAAAT